>NC_077246.1:62872420-63569920 GCF_947179165.1 Solanum dulcamara
TGCTTTTTGAACACCTTGATCAATTTACGTACTTTTGTGATATCAGATTTTCTGCTCTTCGTCTCTTCTCTGTTTATGTTTAGGTCCTTGTTGTTTGTTGCAGCTGGGTATCACTATTTTTCTTGTTTGTTGCAGTTGGATATCACTATTTTTCTTCTAGTCAACTACTTAGAGATATTGTGTATGGTGATCAATCGAGAAATATGTACACTATCGATATCACGTTTGTGTTCTTTTATTGACTTATGCTTGTCTTCATGGATTTCTATCTAGTGAACATTTCATGTTGCAGGCTTGATCTGTACCTTCCCAAAAATAACAATGGACCAAAGCCAGTTGTTGCATTTGTAACAGGTGGAGCTTGGATCATTGGGTGCGTAATTAAGTCAATTGCTTCGATGATTGTCCTATAATGAAGTGAGTAAAATGGGAAAGGGCTTGGGTTATGAAGTTATAATCTGATGATCGAGTTGATTACATGATTATAAGTTCATTCTATACCAGACCAGGTCGGAATAGGGTTATTAGTTATATACATTCTCATTATGAAAGTGGTCATGATTCGGGCCTATCTAAATGGATACTATGTTTACATATGGATCCCTATATCGTTACATGCCATTTAAGTTTAGGAATGCGCGTAACCAGGTGTTTTTTTTTTACATATCTCTATTGGGACCCTATTCGCCTCTTTGAGTGAATCGAGAAATAGATTTGATTGTCCACCTTGTTGATGTGTATCAGCCATTGCATTCTCCAGATAACTCATAATGATATCTAGAAAAAACAATCAAAGCAGTAATATGTTGTTGTTCTGTTTTCCTCTGATTGAATCTTCTTAAGATCATTGACATAATAAGCATTCAAAAAAGAAAACTTTGCTATAAGTTTTTATGACTTTTTTCTTTAGGACTAACTCATTACGCATGTTTTATCGTCTGATATAGTTGAAATAGTTGCCCATTCTTACTCTTTGTTTCAGTGATCAGTATTTCCTTCTATAATTTTCTTCTTCTGTTTGTCCGTTCTCTTTTGGTTTTACAGTAACAAAGCTTGGGGTTCTCTTCTTGGTCAACAATTATCTGAAAGAGACGTTATAGCAGCATGCATCGACTACAGGTGATCTCTGTTACATCTGAGTTAGCTAAGCAAAGGTTTACGAATTGGTATCCTCTGCTTAATGTGCGTTATGCATCGTGGATTTTTTCTGTATCAAATAAACAATGAGATGTTTGGTGTTTCATATACATTTGTGAGTTGCAGAATTTGTGAGTTATGTATATTGGTATACTATCTCTCATGTTTCAAATATGAAACGTGTAGATATATGTTTCACTTGCATTTCTATCCGTCAATAAAATCATTTTCGTACTCCTAACTGTTGCGCGTTTAACTGTTCTCAGAAATTTCCCTCAAGGAACTATCAGTGACATGGTTAAGGACGTTTCTCAAGGAATCTCTTTTGTGTGCAACAACATAGCTGACTATGGAGGTGATCTTAGCAGGTACTCTAGTTCTCTTTCCACTTGCATTTTCTCATGAATGATCGACTTTTATTGAATGTTTCGTTTTATTCATTTTCTGCTTGTAGAATTTACTTAATGGGACAATCCGCTGGTGCACATATTGCTGCTTGTGCTCTTTTGGAGCAAGCAATCAAGGAGGCTAGCGAGAAAGAGAGAGATTCTTGGAGCGTCTCTCAAATAAAGTCTTATTTTGGTCTATCAGGAGGGTGAATATATATGGCCTGAGTCTTGAACACTTCTTTGTTACGTTGTTGATGTAGGAGTAGTGTTACATAATACTGTAAATATATTCTATTACCCTACAGAGCTATCTTTTGGGTTGAGTTAGGCTCATGTGTCGTATGTTTATTGAGTTAGGCTCATGTGTCATATCTTTATATGATATCATAGTTAGGTTCATCCCCGTTTGAGGTTGACTAAAAATGTAATTTACTTAGGGATTGCTGGCAAATCCTTCGACGTATAATGTGCTTTCTCAATTATGCATATAGAATTGATAGAAGTAACAATTCTTTTTCAATACTTGTGGACAGGTATATTTTGCTTGACTTGGTTGATCACTTCCATAGTCGAGGTCTATACCGTTCAATTTTTCTACGGTATATATACATGATTCAAGCTGAAAGTAATAGGTTCAATTGAAGCCACTGAACTACACAAGTAACGTTTTCTCTTGGTACACGTGCAGCATAATGGAAGGGGAACAAGGTCTAGAAAAATATTCACCTGAAGTAATAGTACAAGATCCAAACGTTAGGAATGCGGTTTCTCTCCTTCCTCCAACGATTCTTTTTCATGGAACCGCAGATTATTCCATTCCTTGTGACTCCAGGTTTGAATCTCGTGTATATACAACTTGAATTTATCATATTTCAAGTGGTAAAGTAGGGCGCATACGGCTTTTTGGAAGTAGATGATGAAATCTATACATATTGCTGGATATAAATAGTTTACTACCGCGATATGCCTATAAAAATTGCATTACCTAGTTGAGAGACAAATGAAAATAGAGTATTAATACAATACTTCATTTGTTTCAATTTATTTGTCTTAATTTTTTTTGTAGTTCGTTTAAAAAAGAATGTCTCTTTCTCCCTTTTAACAACTCTTTAGTTTCAACTTTCCACGTGATATGTTTAAGACTATAAGATTGAAAGGTATTTTGATACATTTGACATATCTTTAATTTAAGATTACAAATTCCTAACTTTTGTTTATTTTCTTAAATTTAGTGTCAAGTCAAAATAAGACAAATAAATTGAAACGAAAGGAGTATATATTTATTATTTGCATACTCATTGAAATGAAAATCTGAATGTTAATAATGCAGAGATTGCTAACAATTTTATTTATTTATTTCAGTAAAAGTTATGTTGACACTCTTGGAGCCCTGGGTACAAAAGATGAATATATCTTATTACAAGGATAAACACATACAGATTTGTTTCTTCAGGTAATTGACTGTCTTATTGAAGCCTCTTTTTGTTCCATCTCATGCACTAGAATAGGAAAAAACACATAGATTTGGCCACTCGGTCAAAAATATTCATATCCGCTAGACAATATACATATATTATACACGGGCACACACATTTTATGCATATATCATACATCTGCTGGCTATTTTTTTGGGTGCGGCTATACTATGTCAAATCCCCTAATTATATAAATTTAAATATATATATATATATATATTATTATTTTTTTTTATTTTTTTTTCTTTCTTTTGTTTGTGGCCATTGTCAAGTATTTTCTTATATGGTCTCATTCCATTCTACAAGGAGCAACACAAAGTAGCAGATCATCTAGATAAATATGGCAGGAAGATGAAGCAGAATCAACTAGTATTATGCATTTTATAGTTTTTTTTTTCTTTCTTTTGTTTGTGGCCATTGTCAAGTATTTTCTTATATGGTCTCATTCCATTCTACAAGGAGCAACACAAAGTAGCAGATCATCTAGATAAATATGGCAGGAAGATGAAGCAGAATCTACTAGTATTATGCATTTTATAGTTTTTCTTTAGAGATTTTGTAGGTAGACAGACAGTGACAGAGTTAGAATTTTAATAAAGAAGTAATAAATAGAATTGAGATTCAACATATAGTCATGTATATGTATATAAAAATATCAACCTATCTAAACAGTGTAATTTTGCTCGTGTAGGATCCAATGAGAGGCGGGATAGATGATATGTTAGAAGATTTAATTTGGATGATTCATGCTGAAGACTCTCAAACCATAACGCGAATGCACCTCCAAGGAAACGCCTTGTGCCTGAATTCATGTTGAAGTTGGCTTGTACTGTGAGCCCTTTTTAGTTATTGCCTTATCATTCTTTTATATACATAGATGAATAATTCCTCTTTCTCTTTAGTTGATTATTGTAAACATACAAATAAGAAGAACAATAGAAATTGTGTTAGACCTTTGAAGTAGTTATTATTTCTATATTTTATCAGTTTAGAGTGGATGATTTGATTAACACCTTCAAGTTCTTTATGACTTTGGCCTTTATGTTAGTCTTATTGAAGTTGTAAATTTTGCCACACTACAAGGAGTCTAGTACACATTTTTTCTGAAATGGGATTCATATAGTTCTAAGTAATGTTACTTGGTTGCTGATCTAGGGATCTTTATTTTTTTTAATCGAATCCACTAGGCAGGGTGCCTAAGGCTAGTTTTTATTAATAAATACAAGAGAGCATCAAACGAAAAGTTCAAGCAAGGGGGTCAAGGAAGTTTTTCTGATTGTATGCCTCTATAACGAACCTCTACTAATTAAAAGCAAGAATGAAATACGAGCTACAGAAAATTAGATACTCTATAATGATACTACAAATGAGGATGCTTAAGTAATGTAAAAATATAAAAGTCATGATAAAATAGAAGTATCAACCTCAAACTTCATTTTATATAGCTATCTAACTTAACTTGAAATATTTTTCTGCTGTCTTCTTCATCAAATATGTCCAACAACACTTGATAGGTCATTACTTCTTGGATTAATTGGCTCTTGTTGAAATTGTTGACACTGTCATAATATTCTGCTTTGTCAGTCACATCAATAGGTTCCTTGGAACAAATTTCTCAATCACCATACCATCCCAACTATGTTGCCTTCCATGTGTTAGATCTCCATCCCTGGCCACCTTATCAAAACATATGTCCAACATATCATCCTCCTCACTGCCATATATCGAACATGTCAATAGCATAAGGTGTAGGTGGAAGGGGCAGAGGTCGCGGTGAGAACGTTTCTGCAGAAGATCTTGATGCTGAATTGGAAAAGTATCACGCAGAAGCAATACAGAAAAACTGACATTCTTGATGAGTGAAGAAACCTAACCACCTAACAATTTCAAGAACCAGGTTCTTTAAATAAGTATTACAAACGTAAACAGTAAACACAAGACACGAAAATTATTGTGGAAAAACTCCTTACTCAAGGGAAGAAAAACCACAACCTATGCCCTGTAGGATTTCCACCAAACTTCACTATATTTCAAATAGAGGTTTTAGATTACAACTTAATAATCAAGGAACTAACTCAAGTATCTAAACTCTAATGATTAATTATAATCGCAACACAAAAACTCTCCAAGAAGTCAAACCCACTTCTTGTTACAAGCCTCACTTTCTACCTTGGAAAATTATAACTCAATAATATTCCTAAGTAGAATTAAAAAACATGAATTAAATTTCAAAAAGAAAACCTAACACTAGTTCTTCCTTCTTCGATGTTTTGCTCTTGAAACGCTGTCTTGCCTATAACACCCCCCAAAATTTTTCCCTAAGATTCAGACCTTTTTTTGTATTCGTGTAGGGTCGAACTCAATTATGGTGAAGCGTGTGCATGAGTTAGGATGAGTTCCTAAGTAATTAAAGAGTGTTAGATGTGATGTGGGGTCATAAGGGATCCTTAGAACCAAGCTAAGTCCAAAAGAATTCGTCTTGGGTAAGTGGTCGAAGGAGTTCGTATAAGGGTCGACTTTTAATGACCATATCGTTTGAAATATGACGATCTGGGTGGTCCACGACCTATTAAATTAAAGGTCGTCGAGTCTTCTTTCCAACGCCACCAAGAGTGTAATTTTTGGAGTTCGGAGTCAAAAGATACGACGATCCTAAGACGGACGGGTACTGTAGGAATTTCAGGCCTTAGTTGTAACTACAGGAAACTGGGTTTGGCGCCGCAGTGGCGCGATGCGCCACTATCGCGCAGGAACAAGCCTCAGTAGTTTGGTCCCTGGCGCGGCGCGCCACTAGGAGATGTGCAGGGTTTTCAAGCCTATTTTCAGAACCTAGAAAACTTAGGCTTGGCGTTATAAGGGCGCGATGCGCCACTATCTCGCCATAAAATAGCCTCACTAGTTTGGTCCTTGGCGCGATGCGCCACTATTAGATGTGCAGGTTTTAAGCCTAAATTCGGCTTGGTACCGTAGTGGCGCGATGCGCCACTATCGCGCCAAGAGCATTTTTAGCCTGTTTTCCAGATTTTTGAGAAAGGGCAATTTGGATATTTTCCCAAATTATATATACACTATCCTTGAACGTTTTTGGGACCATTTTTCAGTCCCTCCCTCACTCTCTAAAAGCCCTAATATTTTCCCTCTCTTCTTCTTCTTCTTCTTCTTCTCCAAATCCTTCTCCAACAAGAAGTGCCTTCAAGAGTTTCAAGGATTCAAGCCTTCCATTGAAGGCCTAACATCAAGGTCTCTTCAAAGTCTTCATAAGGTATGTAAGGCTAACCTAAAATATGGATTGAGTTCTTCCATATGCCCATAGATGTGTTGGATAGGAGTTGTGAAAGAGTTGAACCTTCTAGGAAGGATTTCTTGAAAGTTTTCCCACTACTAAAAAACTGCCAAAAAACGACAGAACACAAAGCGACGGACTGCCTCGCAAATAAAATGCGACGGATAAAATGACGATGTCTGTCGTTTTTTTTAAAAAAAAATTTAATAGGAGCGACGGACAGTGACGCCTAGTCCATCGCTTATTTTGGCAGATTTTTCCGCTAAAATTAAATATTATTTTTATATAAATATTTTATATATATTATTAAAAAATAATTATTTATAAATTAAATATTAAGACGCCGTCCGTCGCTTATTTTTTTTTTAACGTAGCGACGGACTGGGTCGCTAAGTCCGTCGCTACTGGTCAAAATATTTGGTCAACATATTTAAAATAGCGATGGACGGTGTCGCTTTGTCTGTCCCTTTTTGGTCAAAATGGCGGTCAAATATTTTTTAAAAAGCGACGGACTTAGAGACTCTGTCCGTCGCGTTTTGTTAAATATATTCAACACAGAACGTATTTTTTTAGTTTTCTCTCTCTCTCTAAACTCTATATTTCTCTCTGCCTTCTCTCTAAATCCGTCCATCCCACCGTCGTCCCACCACCGTCTCTTAGTCCTCCGTCAGTCAACCACCGCCACCGCCGTCTTTTGGAGCTTTTAGACTATTATTCATTTTCAAGAGGTTAGGGCTTAAACCTAAAACTAAATTTTAATTTTTTTTATTTGTCATTTGTTAATTAGGTGATTACATTTAGTTTGTTGTAGTTCATTTCCTTTTATGGTTTAGCTTGTAGTTTTTTTATATTGGTTTTGTTGGATTGGAGTTATAATTGGTTGCATTCCTTAAAGTTGGAATCTTTTGCTGTGATTTTTTGAGATTTTTGATTTACTTTTATGGTTTAGCTTGCTGTTTATGATATGGGTTTTGTTGGATTGAAGATATTATTGATTGGAATTCCTTAAAGTTGGAATCTTTAGCTTTAAGTTTTTGAGATTTTTGATTTCCTCTTATGGTTTGGCTTGTAGTTTTGGATATGGGTTTTGCTTGATTATTGGTTGGAATTCCTCAAATTTGAAATCTTTAGCTGTGCTTTTTTGAGATTCTTGATTTACCTTGATGTTTTAGCTTGTAGTTTTTGATACGGGCTTTGCTCGATTGAAGTTATTCATGGTATAAATCCCTCTAAATTGGAATCTTTAGTTGTGAATTTTTGGAATTCTTGATTTCCCTTTATGTTTTAGCGTCTTGTTTTTTTTATATGGGGTTTGTTGGATTGAAGGTATTTTTGGCTGGAATACTGCTAAATGGTAATCTATAGCTGGGATTTGCTTGCTTGAATTATTGATTTTGAACTTATTTATAACTTGAATTAATTAGAACTTGAACTTAATTATAACTTGAATTAATTCGGACTTGAACTTAATTATAACTTGAATTAATTAGAACTTGAACTTAATTATAAATTGAATTAATTATTATATGAATTAATTAATTATAACTTGAATTAATTATAACTTGAATTAAGTAGAACTTGAACTTAATTATTACATGAATTAATTAATTATAACTTAAATTAATTATAACTTGAACTGAATTATTATATGAATTAATTAATTATAACTTGAATTAATGTCAGTTGTAGTCTCGATGAATTGTAGTCCTTATGAACTAATTACGCTTGAATAGATGTAATTTTGTAGATGGATCATCGTTTGTGGATGTATAACATGCATCATGAAGTTGGTGGTGGTTTGAAACCTGAATTTATTAACGGTGTAAGAAGTTTTATTGATCATGCCATGGCACTTGATATTTTTAAGCGAAATGGATTGGTTAGGTGTCCTTGTCGTGAATTTAGGTGCTTGGAATTTTTTAATCCAGATATAGTTAAGATTCATTTGTATGGTAATTGATTTAAGCCTAGATATTTTGTATGGATTGATCATGGAGAAATAGATAGATTATTGAATAATATATTTTATAATCTGCTGCCCGTGGATGATTATAATATGCTTGCACCATATGGTCAAATTAGTGTTGAACATGATAGGGTTCTACATGATAGAGTTCAACATTATACATTTCAACATGATAGAGTTCATGAAATGGTTAAAATGATGCGTTCGGGGTTCAAGGTGGGATGAAACCCAAACAATATTTTGATGAAACTCCTAATGAAGAAGCAAGACGCTTCTATCAACATTTAGAAGAGGCTAGTCGTCCACTATGTGAAGGGAGTCTGCATTCTGCTTTGTCAGTTACAGTCAGGTTAATAAATATTAAATCAGATTAGAGTATTCCTCATGCGGCTATGGACTCAATGGTTGATCTTTTGGGCGAACTGGTTAATCCTGAGTTTAACATACCTAAGAACTTCTATCAGGCAAAGAGATTGGTTTCCAAGTTAGGATTGTCGTATGATAGAATTCATTGTTGTGTTAATGGCTGCATGTTGTTCTACAAGACTGATAGTGAATTAGAAAATTGTAAGTTTTGTGGACAAGCTCGTTATAAGAGGACTCCTGCTGGAAAGATGGTCCCAATTAAGGCGATGCATTATTTACCTCTTATTCCCAGATTAAAGAGGTTGTATGCATCGATGAGGTCTGCCCCACATATGAGATGACACCGTGAATATAGAAGGTCATCGAGTGTCTTGTCACATCCATCTGACTGAGAAGCATGGAAATATTTTGATAACATGTATCCTGATTTTGCTAGTGAACCAAGAAATGTACGATTGGGGTTGTGTGCAGGTGGCTTCACACCATTCTCTAATGCTGCCTCACCTTATTCTTGCTTGCCTGTATTTCTTACCCCGTACAACCTTCCTCCTGAAATGTGCATGACAAGTCCGTACATCTTTCTAAGTTGTGTTATTCTAGGTCCTCGCAATCCTAAAAGTTTGATTGATGTCTATCTACAACCATTGATAGATGAACTTAAACAATTGTGGTTTGAAGGAGTAGTGACTTACGATATATCAACTAAGCAAAATTTTGTTATGCGTGCTGTTTTAATGTGGACTATTAATGATTTTCCTGCATACGAAATGTTGTCTGGTTGGATGACTGCTGGAAAGCTTGCTTGTCCTCATTTCATGGAACATAGTAAGACATTCACCTTAAAGCATGGAAGAAAAGATTCATGGTTTGATTGTCATCGTCAGTTCTTGCCAATGAACCATGAGTTTAGAAAGATGAAACATGCATTCAAAAAAAACAGGGTTGAAAATGACCCTCAACCGACATCAAATTTGGGAGAGAGTTTCTCAATTGCCTAAAGTTACAGAAACTCCACCATCTAGACTTCCTAGATATGGTGTTGAACATAATTGGACCAAACAGATCATATTCTGGGAGTTGCCATATTGGAAGGATAATTTCCTACGACATAATCTTGATGTAATGCATATTGAGAAAAATTATTTTGACAATTTATTTAACACAGTGATGGATGTTAAGGGTAAGACAAAAGACAACACAAGAGCTAGAATGGACTTACAGGAATACTGTAGGAGAAAGGAATTGTGGTTGCATGAATTACAAAATGGTAAAACTATCAAGCCTAAAGCCAGTTATTCATTCACATTGAATGAGAAACGTGATATATGTGAGTGGATTAAAAATTTGAGAATGCTAGAGGGATATGCTTTGAATTTGGGTAAGCGGGCAGATCTGAATGAAGGAAAGTTAATAGGTATGAAAAGTTATGATTGTCATATATTCATGGAAATATTGATTCCCATCGCTTTTAGTCATCTACCTGACAGGATATGGAAGCCAATCACAGAGGTAAGTCTTTTCTTTAGAGATTTATGTTCTGCAAAGTTGTTGGAGAGTAGTTTAGATAGGATGGAGAAAAATATTATTGTTATTACTACAAAGCTAGAGAAGATTTTTCCATGTGGTTTTTTTGATGTGATGGAGCATCTTCCGATTCATCTTGTTAAAGAAGCCCGCCTTGGAGGTCCAGTTCAAACAAGGTGGATGTATCCATTTGAGAGGTAACATTTTTCTTATATAAGTAATTAATTTATTCTTCGTATATATATACTATAATTATTACTTAACATATATTCAGGAAAATTGGAAGCTGCAAACAAACAATAAAACAGAGAGAAAAAATCGAAGGCTCAATTGTTCAATCTCATATTACGAGAGAAACTGGTGACTTTTATTCCTATTACTTTGGGGATGAAGTTCCATGCAGGAGAAATAGGCCTAATCGCAATGATGAAGGTGATAGTGATCCGATGTATTCATCGATTTCAATTTTTAATCATTGTGGTCGAGGATCTAAACAGTGTGGAAGACGAAGCTTCACTAACATGGAAAGACAATCAGTTGTGACCCATGTATTGCTTAACTGTCCAGAAATTCAGTCATATCTTAAGTAAGTGTGAAATTAAATTATCAAATTACATATTAATAACTAATTACTAACTATCGAAATTGTACATATCACTATCAGCACGTTCGTAAGCACATGGAGCAATGAAGCCATATATACAAGGTTTTTCAAATGGCTAAAGGATTATGTAAGTGTAAAAGCTTATATTGAATCAATAGGTATAATGTTTTAACCTTATAGTAAATTGTATTATTTTAAAATCAATTTGTAGGTTTATGATGAATACTCAAGTGTCGAACATTCGCCATTTGTGAGAGAGATCGCACTCGGGCCTGCATCTCATATTCATACAATGAATAAATATTATGTGAATGGTTTTAAGTTTCAAACTGAAGAAGTTTCTATGCACAAGAAAACCAATAATAGTGGTGTGTGCATTCAAGGTGATGTCGATGGTAATGGCCAAATTTTAGAATATTATGGTGTCATTCAGGAGATTATTGAAGTAACATATTCAGGTTGGCCTAAAAAAAGATAGTATTGTTTCGGTGTAAGTGGTTTAACCCATCACACAGAGGCACAAGGGTGGACCAACAACATAATATAATTGAAGTTAAGCACACCACACAATACGGAAGTTATGATCCTTTCATCATTGCCTAAAATGCTAAGCAAGTCTATTACGCTCCATATCCATTGCGTAGAGATAAGGCTGATTGGTGGGTTGTTATTAAGACAAAGCCTGTGGGAAGAATTGAAATTGAGAATGTATTAGATGTGGCATACCAAAATGATATTGCACTTGTTCAATGACAAGTTGATGTTGAGTTGGAAACCACACTAGAACATCCTCAACACATAGTAGAAGAGGTTTCCGATGATGAACTTATAATGCCAAATGTTGAGAAAGAAGTAAACGAGGAATATGAATCATTTGAGGGGGGGAATGGATTGACAATGAATATGAAACATCTGAGGAGGACGAATGGAAAGATGATGAAAATGAAACAAGTGAGGAGGAATAGAGTGGTAGATTATCACTAGTATGTAAGTTATTTATTTCTCTAACCCTAATTTTAATCAACTATGTGGTTTTATATATTGTATTGTTACTTTATATACAGATGTGATCTGGTGATGGTGATAGATCCCGGGATCATCTTGGTATTAGCCATTCTGGTAGAAGTAAAAAGAAGTCTAGGAGACCTGTTGATCCTGAGGATATCCCAGGACATATTTCTTCAGCACCGGAGATGCAGCACCGCCGAGCTAGTCCTAGTACACATATTCATGTTGTGCCTTTTGGGACTATGGATCCTTTAGTTTACCATAGTCAGTTCCACCGACCACGCGACGCTTCTTCTTCTTCACAGGTCAGATATACTTTTTATGATCAGACCTACCAACTACCCACAGAGGTTATTGCTCGACCCCCGAGAGTATCATCTTCTTCTACTTCATCTCCCGAATCTCAGTCTCCTCAAATATCTAATATGAGACTTAGAGATTGTAGAGTTGAGACTGACACTCCCATAACATCACCTATACCTTCTTCTACTGCTAGAACAGAGGCATTACATGATATGTCTGGGTTAGCTCCTAGGAAGAGGGACAGACTTGGAAGAGTCATGATTGAGCCTGATGGATCCTCGTAAGTTTAATGTTTTATTTATTTATTTATTTATTATTGCTAGATTAATAACTTAGTGATGATATAATTACATGTTTATTATGTGTCTTGCAGGTGGCATCCTTCGAAGGATGCTGCTAGGGCTCTTCAGGAGAGTGTTAGGAGGCTATATACTGAGCCCTATCACTCTTGGCGGGAGATTCCAAACAATATTCGCCAGGCAATGTTTAATGAATTCAAGGTATATATATGTTTAATTCTAGTTTTTTAAGTTACGTTTAATATTTTTACTATACTTTACTTAACTAATTATTTCACGTTATTCATTTTTTTCAGACTTTATGTACCTGGGAGCCAAGGTACAATATGGTCATTGCGACCACTTTTGAAAGAAAAGCGAGCACCAGACTGTCTAGCTGGCTAAAGAAAGCTAGGGATGATCGGGCACCTTCGAGTTGGATGCTACCTCATATATTTGAAGAATTATATCGGTATTGGGATATCGAAGAATTCAAGGCCTTCGTCGATCAAGGTAAAAAAGCAAGAGCCAGCCTAAAGGGTGGCTCGTTGCACACCAAAGGTGCAAAGAGTGTTGGTACGATTCATAGGGAGATGGTAAGATTTCTAAATTTTAAGTTTAAATTCATTTTCTGAAATAAATTATTTCACAAAATATTATTTCATTAATTGTATTTTTATTTATAGGAAAAAGAATTGGGACGCACTCCCTATCGCCATGAAGTCTTTAAAAAGACTCATGTGAAGAAAAAGACTAATGAGTTGGATCCGGATGAGTGGGTGGAGGAAAGGGTCGAATGAGCCTATGTAAGTTATTCAAGATATATTATAATGTTTTTTGTTTCTAAGTTTTATTTTTAATATATATATATAGTTTGATTATAACTTTTATTTTCTAATATGCAGCAAGATTATGAGCGGCACGTACGTGAGATGGGAGATTCAGTTCAGCTAACGCCTGAACAGTCCACTCAAATTTGGACAGAAAAAGTAATTGGAGGCAGCCACAAGGGCCGAATATATGGAATGTGATCTAGGAATAATGTACGACGACTCCAATCAGGTTTAGAAGGTATTGGATCATTGCGTCAAGCCAAGGCCATTGACGGGGTTCAGATAGCTGCAATGTCTCAGCAAATTGCAAAACTTACACGCGCATTAGCAGAATCAGAGAAAAAAAGGATCGAGGATAAAAAAAGTATGAATGAACAAGTTGAACAAATTAAAGAACAAGTGCTCAACCTCGCCCGTCAGCCTCCGCCCCGTTATTCAAGAGCGTCCACTCCGGATGATTCCGACGATAGTGATGAATATATAGCAAATAGTCCTTAGGGTTCCCTATGTTTGTTTATGAACATTTTGAATATTTTTTATTAACTTTGAAACACTTTAAATCATTCTAAATTATGATTTTATTCATTTTAAATGTTTAATTATGTTTGTTATTATGTATTTTGCGAATTTTGTTTGTTGTTATTTATGTTTGAATGGGCTGAATTGAATACAATTGAATTGAATTTTGATTGCAGGTGGGCAGCAAAAACTGCAGGTTTCTGCTGTCAAAATTATTGCAAAAAAAGCGACGAACAGGGTCCTTTAGTCCGTCGCTTTTCTGGTTTTTTTAAAAAAAATATTTTCCAAAAAAGCGACGGACAGGGTCCTTTAGTCCGTCGCTTTTTTGTTGTTGTTTTTAATTTTTTTTCAGAAAAGCGACGGACAAAAGGACCCTGTCCGTCGCTTTTCTGGAAAAATTTCAGATAAACAAAGTGGCAGACGGAGACTAATTGTCCGTCGCTTTAGATTAAATAATTTCTTTTTAAAAAAAAATAAAAAGACGGAGTCCGTCGTATTTTTTTATATACTTTTTTTAATTAAAAAAATTAGGAGTGACGCAGTCTGTCACTTTTTACGACCCTATCCGTCGCTCCTTCAAAAGAGTCGAACAAAAAAGCGATGGCAGTGACTGCGTCGCTTTTTCGTCGATTTTGACAAAAAAAAGCGACGCAGTCCGTCGCTTTTTGACAGTTTTTTAGTAGTGTCCTAAACTATAGAATGTTTTTAGATACTATTGGTTGATTGATGATTTTAATGACTTGAGATACTAAATAGTTATCTTTCATATTATTGACTACAAATGGATCTTTGAACATAGATTTATAGATATTGAGGATATTTTTGAGTTGAGTTTTGTTGAGAGTATGGATTCATGTTTCATTCACATGAACCCAAGATGAGATTTCTTGTCATAAATGTCTTGAGGTTGAGATGGATGGTTTTGTGTATATGTGTATTGATTGGAATGAAAAGAATGAATTGGATAGTTAAGAATGTCCTTTTGCTTCTATAAATTGAACATAGGACTAAAATAAGGATTTTTGAAGTAGATGTTTGATGATTGATGTGATGATGATATTTGACAATGATGTGATAATAATGTTTGATGATGATGATGATGATGTGATGATGATGAAGTTTGATGATGATGTGAATAATGATATTTGACGATGATGTGAATGAAGAGGCTATTTTGGTGAGGATGTTGTGTGATGAAGTGGATTGGAGTCTAATGTGATTATGTGGTATGTGATCTGCATAATTTGAGTTGATTGGAGTCTTATGAATATTTTGAAAATAAATGATCTTTTGAGAAGGAGCTTTAAATAAAGAACGTGTGAACCATTTTGCATAAGCTATTTATACACTATTTTGAGTCTAAAGAATGATTATTTTCATCTATAATTTAAAAAAGAGTTTAAGTATGAGTTGAGTTTGAGAAGTCTTTTAATTATTTTTGAACATGAGTATTTTGAGTATAAATGAGTTGAGCATTTCTACTTTAAAGATGTCAATTTTTGAGATTGAGTCGAGATTGTATAAATTTTAAAGAGAAGAGTTTGATGATTTGAGATGAGTCGATTTGAAAGAAGGTCCAATGAGGCCAGATTTGAGTTGAGTTTTGAAAAGAGTCCAATGAGACTAAATGAGTATTTTGAGTATCTTACTCACTTGATAGATATGAGCATATTGAGTCTTGGGAGCAGTATCGAGCACCGAATTGGGTAAGAGTATAGTCCATACTTGAACCAATAAACTACATCGCCACACGTATGAGGGGATGGAATTATTAAAGTCGGATGCTTCCCATGGGATCGAACTGTTAAATTCGGATATTTCCCATTTTATTGTCCTGACATTATAGGACTTGGTTGGATTGGATCCATGATTGGTTGATTCGTCCATACCCTGGTAAGGTATGAACGAATACGGCAACAACGTCGGTTTGTTGTACTATCACTCGCTCATATGATGATGGTTGTCGGTTAGAGAAACTCCCAATTGAATGGATTGTGCTTGATATGATTGGCGTGATTGTGATTGTAGATGATTGAGTTGAATTGTAAAACATTGCATAGTTTAATTTGTATATTTATTGAGTTGAGTCCTTTGAGTTGATTGTTCAGTTGATTGTATATGATCGAATTGAGTTAGATGAATTGTGATTGGATTGTACATGATTTGGTTAGATATGTGATTGGACTGTATTAGACAATATGTGATTGACTTAGAGTTAACGGTATATGATTGGATTAGATCGGATTGTATATGATTGAGTTAGATGAATTGGATTGGATTGAATGATTTAATTGAATTGTATCATGCATGATTAGACTGGATTGTATGGTTTATGATTGGTCTCTGTCTAAACTATGTTCTTACTTTAGACTTATGATACTTTGATTTTGTCTCTCTTATCTTTCTGATTTTGAGATATTTGAACCGATGTTATTCTTCCTCGAGGTACATTTCATTCTGCCATATTACATACTCGTACATTCCATGTAATGACGTCTATTTGGACCTGTATCATTTCATGATGCAGAGACAGGTTTAAGAGATCATCAATAGGAGCACCATTGAGGATCTATACACACTCAGCGTATTGGTGAGTCCTTCCCTACATCCGAAGGACACCGCTTATATCATTCTTGCATCGAGTTAGCCCTTTTCATTTCGATTTGAGGTAGCCATGAACATGTCATTGTCACCAATTAGATAGTAGTGATAGAGGCTTCATAGACTAGATAGTGATGGGTCGATTGAGTATTTCATTCCTTGAATTATTCTTGTCAAACTATTTTTAAATAACAAATATTAGAGTTGATTGTTGGCCAATGACCTTTATTCTTTGAGTTAGATTGATGTTTTGAGTTGCCTACCGACTATTCTCTTTATTTTAAGTCTTCCACTGATTGAATGGATGAACGGATGTCTGACCAGGTTATGTGGTTCACTTGGGAGCCAGAAATGGTTTTTGAGTGCCGGTTACATCTAGGGTACCCTCCCGGGGCGTGACATTGCCTTTGCTTGAGAAATTCAATATCAAATTTGTAAAAGATGCTGCAATTATTGACGCAACTTCCTTTTATAGTATTTGCAAAAGTACACCTAATTGAGTCCTATTTGGAAAACTATTTGTCCACCCAATTCGTTTTCTTTTAGGAGTCCTCATTATAAGAGTCCTCATTATGTTGTTTTCCTTGTTTGCCGCGCTTTTGACATTTATTTCCTTTTTATTGTAGCCCTTGTATTTTAATCTTTATGTCTTGCAACGTATATGAACATGGTTTATTTTATCATTATCAAAACCTAGAACATTGTTGGGTCATAAATTTCTCTCTTTTTGATAATAACAAATTAACTCCATCTTTATGCAACCATACATGTACTTGTTACCAACCAAAACAAAATCCCTTTTTTGACATCACAAAAAGGAAACAAGTAAGACAACAACATGACATAGACAAGCACAAGACCAAGGTCATAAGGGACCAACAACTCAAGACTAAAATAGACCAAGGAAAACACCAAATCTAATGATCTTAGCCATCCAAAACATTCCATAACAAGGATACACATATAGCAAACAGTTGTTGAAAAAGATAGGAAAGCACATTCATAAAGCCTTAACAAGGCACCTACAAATAAGTCCAAAAACAAGAACTAGCTATCAAGCACCCCCTGCACAGTCTAACGACCCGTTAGGTAATTTCAAAAATGAGCCCTTCCTTTTCCATAAAAGACCCTTTTCGTATATTTGAATAGAGAATTTTGGACTATTCGGTAACTTCGGTTAATTAGTTGAGGGATGTTTTTAAATAATTAATTTAATTGATGGGCTAAATGATTAATTCAATTAAAATCCTATACCACTTTTCTTATATTTAATAAAATAGGTTAGTAGGGTTTTGTCATTCACCTTGCGGAGAGACGTCGGAGCCGACGGGAGGTTAAACATTATTTTCATAGCTAAGACATCGAAGCAGAAGTTCTCGACAACAGCAGGTTAGACCCTTTAAATGAATTACTCCTACGGTTATATCAATTCCAAGATGAGGGTTGGATGATTTAGGCGGTGGAGGTCATATGTTTAGTTAGTTATTGGGGTGTCTTTGGAGATTAATATGAATTGATATAGAAATTATGTCATATGTAATGACGTTTCAATGATCATCATTCAGGGATAATAATGATAGTGGCTTAAGGTATGAAATTGCCCAGAAGTGATGTTTGGAGTAGGCTTCAAATTGTATATTATCATCATACTGCCATTTTACTTTTGGCATGGCTTAGGAATTTTTTTTCTTTTTTTTTCAAGTTTTGATATATTGAATTAGGTAATTAAATTTAGGTGTATTATATTTTATGAATTCCATTAAATCTATGATATTGGAGAAATTAGAACCTAACCATAGGCTTAAAGATTTAGAAATATGAGAGTTAACATGTTATTTGACTTCAATATTAAGAACTTGATTATAGATTTGGGTAAGTTTTGGGTCTAAGCTAGACATATAATAATATGGGTGTTGTTAGTTTCAAAATCTTATTGTGGTTATTTATTTGATTAGATTATATTGAGGGGATGGGCCAGACGCTCCGTGGCAGGTTATATGGACAGATATGTCCCCCATGGGTTCTGGACTGTGATTCAGCGAATGTGTACCGATAGGACAGACATGCATCATTTCATTGCACTGCATTGCACCTTTTTGATATTTGTGACTTTGTGTTTACCCCCATATTGCTCTGTGTGCTGAACTTGACTTGGTATGATTCATTGACGAGACTATTGATGAGTATTTGTGGACTGTATTACTGTTGTTATTGTACAAGTGTAGAGTTGGGCTGATTTTATGCAGGTTGTAGTTAAGAAGGTTCGGTTGGGAGGACAGGAGTACTTGTTTCTATTAAGCTTTGCTTAGTTTTAGCTATCCACTTGTTGAGTATTGTGTTGTTTGGTACTCACCCCTTGCTTCCACACTTGTGTAGGTTGTGAGCCCGGACCTGCTTGATCTTCTACTATTTTCCACTACAGCCGAGGTTATCAATTTCGAGTGTTGAAGTAGCTGTTACATCCATCTAGCGGACACCTCTTACTCTTTTATTATGTTTTAGTCCTATTCTAGAGACGAAGACATTGTGACTGTATTTCTTTTCGTACTTCGATAATACATTAGTGGCTTGTATACGTGAAAACTAGTCTTGGGGGATTTTGAGATTATTTATTTATTTTTGACTAAGTTAAACCTTGTTTTATCTAAATTACTTCCACATTTACTTTCCGTTGGTTATTAGGCTGACTTATCTTGGTGGGTTGAGATGAGTGCCATCACACCCGAATTTGGGTCGTGACAAAATGGTATCAAAGCTCCAGATTCATAGGTCTCACGTGTATATAAGCTAAGTCTAAGTAGAGTCTTGAGGATCGGTATAGAGACGTCTATACTTATCTTCGAGAGGCTATGAGGACTTTTAGGAAATTTTCCCTTTGTTCTTTCACTTTATATCATGCGTGTTGTGTTGGTACTGAACATTCGCGTGTCCTTTTTGACAGATGGCTAGGACCAGGACTACGACTAGAGGTAGAGGAAGGGAGGTACTTCCTGAGGTTGATGTTAGGACCCCAATTAGGGGTAGAGATAAAGGCCGTGGTCGGGGTGCGGCGGCAGGCAGAGGTCATGGCCGAGGAGTGGTGCCAGCTAGAGGTCGGGCTAGAGAGGCTTCTCTTGATCCACAGATTGATGCTAGAGAGGAACAGGTCCCTCAAGAGTCTGCTACTGCACCATTACTTCAGGCCACTTTAATGCGAGTATTGGATGTGCTCGAAGGATTTAATCAAAGTGTGAGGGCAAATGGTACACCTGAGGGTTCTCAGACTAGAGTAGGAGCTCAGACCCCACGGCAGCATCAGATTCTAATTATTCAGGGTCTGGTGGACCAGCCACCTGCGGGCCTTAGAGCGGATGAGGATAGAGTACAGATAGAGGGAGCCCAGGTTGCACCTGTGCTCATGTTGACTGACGACGAGCAACGCCCATATGAGAGGTTCCGAAAAATGGACCCCCCATAATTTTAGGGTGGGAAGACTGAGGATACACACGAGTTCTTGACCATGTGCCGAGAGTTGTTGGAGGCAGTAGGGTTAGCTGAGACTCACGAAGTTTGTTATACTACACTACAGTTACGTGGACCAGCTAGAGAGTGGTGGAGAGTGTATATGAGTTCCAGGCCAGTTGGGACACCCCAGATGACTTGGGATGAGTTTGCTAGTGCCTTTTATGACCGTTTCATCCCCTGGAGTGTGAAGGAAGAGAGACGATTACAGTTCAAGAATTTAAGGCAGGAGGGACTTACAATTTCTGAGTATGAGACTCGTTTCTACCAGTTGTCTAGACATGCCATGGTTGTCCTTCCTAATGAGACAAAGCGGATTCGCAGGTTTGTGTGAGAACTGAACTATACCATTCGTACAGCAGTTTTTTGACCCGCCCGTGAGGGCGCTTCCTTCCAGTCCATTACGGGTGCTGCCAATGAGGCGGAGTTGATGGAGAGAGAGGAGTTTGGGGACCCCAAGAGGGCCCGTGCTTCTGGTCAGTTTTCGGGTACCTCATCTAGTGGTGAAGGGTCCTATAGAGGAGGTGGTTCTTTCCAGTGTAGAGGACCAGTTCATGTATCTATGCTGGCTTCTGGGGATGGTCAGACACCTCGTGGGTCCTATGGTACAGGTCAGAGTTACCAGGGGTCACAGCAGAGGTCGGTTAGTCGGGGTGGTTATATAAATTCTTCAAGTTTATCACTGAGCTTTTCGCACGGGAAAACATGTTATACTTGTGGTGATTCGGATCATCTTTCATGGCAGTGTACATCTCAGGGTTGAGGAGGAACCCATCCTATTTCTTCAGTTTCAGTTAGAGGACCAGCGGTGCCGGTCAGAGGTCGAGGTAGAGCCCAGACTAGTATAGGTGGTCGCACTTCTGGTAGGGGTGTTGGTGGTGCTATAGTCCCTCAGGGAGGAGATAGAGGTGTTAGGAAGGTCAGAGGTTGTATGGGAGCTCAGTGTTATACTTTTCCAGGGAGACCCGAGGCTGAGGCTTCCGACGCAGTTATCACAGGTATTGTCCCAGTCTACCATCGACCTACATCTGTGTTATTTGATCCAGGGTCTACATTTTCCTATGTGTCTGCCTATTTTGGATTTGACTTTGATTTGACATGTGATCGTATGTCTGTGCCCGTTCATATTTCTACACCTGTAGGTGAACCCTTAGTGGTGGATTGAGTATATCGATCCTGTCTTGTTTCCTTGGCCAGGTATGATACTTAGGTAGATATGATTATTCTAGGGATGGTAGATTTTGATGTGATATTGGGTATGAATTGGCTTTCTCCCAATCGTGCTATTCTCGATTGTTATGCTAAAACTGTTACCTTAGCGATACCTGGTGCCCCGAGGATTGAGTGGAAGGGTACTAGTGGCTCCTATCCCAGTAAGGTTATCTCATATATTCGTGCTCAGAGGTTGATTGATAGAGGGTGTATGTCTTACTTGGCCTTTATTCGGGATACCAGTATTGAGTCACCTCCTATAGAGACTGTCCCAGTGGTTAAGGAGTTTTCTGATATATTCCCTACTGATCTTCCTGGTGTTCCTCCGGATAGAGCTATTGATTTTACTATTGACTTAGAGCCTGGCACTAAACCCATTTCTATTCCTCCATATCGCACGGCTCTAGTTGAATTGAAGGAGTTGAAGGATCAATTGCAAGACTTGTTGAGTAAGGGGTTTATTCGCCCTAGTGTTTCTCCTTGGGGTGCACCGGTTCAGTTTGTAAAGAAGAAAGATGGGACTATGAGGATGTGTATCAATTACAGGCAATTGAACAAGGTAACTGTTAAAAATAAGTATCTTCTTCCCCGTATTGATGATTTATTTGATCAGCTACGGGGAGCGGCATTGTTTTCCAAAATAGACTTGAGGTCCGATTATCATCAGTTAAAGATTAGGGCATGAGATATCCCTAAGACAGCTTTTCGGACTCGTTATGGTCACTACGAGTTTTTGGTGATGTCATTTGGGTTGACGAATGCCCCCATGGCATTCATGAAGTTGATGAATGGAGTGTTTTGCCCGTACTTAGATTCTTTTGTGATAGTATTCATTGATGACATCTTGGTGTATTCCAAGACTGAGGCAGATCATGTCCGCCATTTGAGGTTGGTACTTCAAAAGTTGAGGGAAGAAAAGTTGTATGCAAAGTTCTCCAAGTGTGAATTTTGGCTTGATTCTATGACATTCTTAGGAAATGTGGTGTCCAAAGAGGGGATTAGAGTGGATCTAGCTAAGATTGAGGCAGTTAGAGGGTGGACAAGGCCTACTTCTCCTACTGAGATTCGTAGTTTTATGGGGTTAGCCGGTTATTACAGACGGTTCGTGCAGGGCTTCTCCAATATTGCAGCTCCATTGACTAGATTGACTCAGAAAGCCATGGATTTTCATTGGTCTGACGAATGTGAAGCGAGCTTCCAAAAGCTCAAGACTTTATTGACTTCAGCTCCTATTTTGACGTTACTCGAGGAGGGTGTGGGCTTTACTGTATATTGTGATGCTTTCGGTGTTGGTTTAGGCGGAGTGTTGATGCAAAAGGGGAAAGTGGTTGCCTATGCCTCGAGATAGTTGAAGGCTCATGAGAAAAACTATCCTACTCATGATTTAGAGTTAGCGGCTTTGGTTTTCGTGCTTAATTTATGGCATCATTACCTATATGATGTGCATTATGAGGTCTTCACCGATCATAGGAGTCTTCAGTATATATTCAGTCAGAGGGATTTGAACTTAAGGCAACGTAGATGGCTTGAGTTGCTGAAGGACTACGACATGACTATCTTGTATCACCCAGGAAAAGCCAATATGGTGGCGGATGCCTTAAGTAGGAAGTCCTCTAGTATGGAGAGTCTTGCCGCGATCCGAGTTGAGGAGCGGCCATTGGCTAGAGATGTTTAGAGGCTAGCTAATAGCCTTGTCCAGTTATAGATTTCAGAGGATAGTGGTATTCTTGACTTTGTGGAGGCACGTTCTTCCTTGGTTGAGCAGATTCGGGAAAGGTAGTTTGAGGATGAGAAGTTGTGTATCATTCGAGACAAGGTATTAAGAGGTGAAGCTAAGGAGGCGGTACTTGATTCAAAAGGCGTATTGAGGATTGGCGGCAGAATTTGTGTGCCTAAGGTGGGTGACCTGACTAGACTAATTTTGGAAGAGGCTCATTGTTCAAGGTATTCCATCCATCCGGGAGCAGCTAAGATGTATCATGATCTATGCCAGTACTATTGGTGGTGTGGGATAAAGAAGGACATCGCAGAGTTCGTGTCCAAGTATTTGACTTGCCAGCAGGTAAAGTGCAAGCACCAGCGGCCTGGGGGTGTGAGTCAGAGGATGCCTATTCCCACTTGGAAGTGGGAAATGATCACCATGGAATTTGTTGTGGGTTTACCTCCCATCGTGGGTGGTTATGATTCTATATAGGTGGTTGTTGACAGACTGACAAAGTCTGCCCATTTTATTCCGGTTAAGGTGAGGTACACAGCGGATAAGTTAGCCCAGTTGTATATTAGCCATATCATTCGGCTTTATGGTATCCCAGTATCCATTAATTCGGATCGAGGTTCAGTATTTACTTTGCACTTTTGGCAGGCATTACAGCATGGTTTGGGCACTAGACTTGATATGAGTATAACTTTTCATCCACAGACCGATGGTCAGTCTGAGCGGACGATCCAGGTGTTGGAGGACATGCTTCAAGCTTGTCTTATTGATTTTGGTGCTAGATGGGATCAACACTTGCCCCTAGTGGAGTTTGCCTAAAATAATAGCTATCACTCCAGTATCCAGATGGCCCTATTTGAGGCTTTGTGTGGTAGGCGGTGTCGATTCCCTATTGGATGGTTTGACTTATTTGAGATGGAATCCTTAGACACAAACTTGCTTAGAGATGCTATGGAGCAGGTTCATAGGATTCAGGGTTGACTCTTGACAGCCCAAAGAAGGCAAAAGAGTTATGCAGACCGGAGAATTTGACCATTGGAGTTCATGGTGGGTGATCACATTTGGCTTCGAGTGTCGCCCATGAAGGGCGTGATGCGGTTCGGGAGGAAGGGCAAGCTCAGCCCTCGATTCATTGGCCCATTTGAGATTTTGGCGTGAGTTGGAGAGGTGTCTTATAGATTGGCCTTGCCACCTAGCTTATCGGCTGTGCATAACGTGTTTCATGTTTCCATGCTTTGGAAGTATGTTCCGGATGAGTCTCATGTGTTGACACTCGATTCAATAGAGTTGGGTCCAGACTTGACATTTGAGGAGGAGCCTATAGCCATTCTAGATAGGCAGGTTCATAAGCTTAGAACCAAGGAGATAGCTTCAGTAAAGGTACAATGGAAGCACCGTTCAGTCGGACAGGCGACTTGGGAGACAGAGGCTAATATGCGTGCCAGATATCCCCATTTTTTTGAAGCTTCAGGTACTTTCTTCTACTTTATATTCGAGGACGAACATGATTTTTAGTGGTGGATAATCTAACGACCTGTTAGGTAATTTCAAAAATGAGCCCTTCCTTTTCCATAAAAGACCCTTTTCGTATATTTGAATAGAGAATTTTGGACTATTCGGTAACTTCGGTTAATTAGTTGAGGGATGTTTTTAAATAATTAATTTAATTGATGGGCTAAATGATTAATTCAATTAAAATCCTATACCACTTTTCTTATATTTAATAAAATAGGTTAGTAGGGTTTTGTCATTCACCTTGCGGAGAGACGTTGGAGCAGACAGGAGGTTAAACATTATTTTCATAGCTAAGACATCGAAGCAGAAGTTCTCGACGACAGCAGGTTACACACTTTAAATGAATTACTCCTACGGTTATATCAATTCTAAGGTGAGGGTTGGATGATTTAGGCGGTGGAGGTCATATGTTTAGTTAGTTGTTGGGGTGTCTTTGGAGATTAATATGAATTGATATAGAAATTATTTCATATGTAATGATGTTTCAATGATCATCATTCAGGGATAATAATGATAGTGGCTTAAGGTATGAAATTGCCCAGAAGTGATGTTTGGAGTAGGCTTCAAATTGTATATTATCATCATACTGCCATTTTACTTTTGGCACGGCTTAAGAATTTTTAGGTGTATTATATTTTATGAATTCCATTAAATCTATGATATTGGAGAAATTGGAACCTAACCATAGGCTTAAAGATTTAGAAATATGAGAGTTAACATGTTATTTGACTTCAACATTAAGAACTTGATTATAGATTTGGGTAAGTTTTGGGTCTAAGCTAGACATATAATAATATGGGTGTTGTTAGTTTCGAAATCTTATTGTGGTTATTTATTTGATTAGATTATACTTATTTGGAGGCCCAACGAAAAGGGAAGGGTCAAGTACCAGAGTAATTGCTTGATTAATTAAGGCAAGTGAATTTCTAAACCTCAGTTTAAGCTTATAGATGCTTGTATTTCTGTGTTATGTGTACTAGAGAATAATGAGAATTAGACTGGATTATTGACTATACGATTGACCTTAAAAATGGAGATGAGGGGTAGAAAATGGTGATCTAATGACATGTATTGGTGGAATTGATATGTTATGATTGTGGATTTATTTTGGACATGTGAAATGACTATGTTGATGTGATATAGGAAAAATTATGGTTGTTGTCATATTATTATCGTGAATTATATGAACATGAATTGATTGCATTAGTTCTGACATATTGTGTTGACATTGAAAATGATATGAAACAAAAGGGGTCGGGCCACACGCTCCGTGGTAGGTATTATGAAATAAAGGGGTCGGGCCACACGCTCCGTGGCAGGTATTATGAAATAAAGAGGTCGGGCCACATGCTCCGTGGCAGGATATATATATTGAGGGGATGGGCCACATGCTCCGTGGCAGGTTACATAGACAGATATATCCCCCATGGGTTTCGGACTGTAATTCAGCGGATATGTACCGATAGGACAGACATGTATCATTTCATTGCACTACATTGCACCTTTCTGATATTTGTGACTTTGTGTTTACCCCCATATTGCTCTGTGTGCTGAACTTGACTTGGTATGATTTATTGACGAGACTATTGATGAGTATTTATGGACTGTATTACTGTTGTTATTGTACAAGTGTAGAGTTGGTCTGATTTTATGCAGGTTGTAGT
The DNA here is from genome assembly GCF_947179165.1 of Solanum dulcamara. Classification (NCBI taxonomy): domain Eukaryota; kingdom Viridiplantae; phylum Streptophyta; class Magnoliopsida; order Solanales; family Solanaceae; genus Solanum; species Solanum dulcamara. Next base: position 62,898,313 of record NC_077246.1, read on the forward strand.
TAAGGAGGTTCGGTTGGAAGGACAGGAGTACTTGTATCTATTAAGCTTTGCTTAGTTTTAGCTATCCACTTGCTGAGTACCGTGTTGTTTGGTACTCACCCCTTGCTTCCACACTTGTGTAGGTTGTGAGCCCGGACCTGCTTGATCTTCTACTGTTTTCTACTACAGCCAAGGTTATCAATTCCGAGTGTTGAGGTAGCTGTTACATCTATCTAGTGGACACCTCTTACTCTTTTATTATGTTTTAGTCCTATTCTAGAGACGAAGACATTGTGACTATATTTCTTGTCATACTTCGATAATACATTAGTGGCTTATATACGTGACAACCAGTCTTGGGGGATTTTGAGATTATTTATTTATTTTTGACTAAGTTAAACCTTGTTTTATCTAAATTACTTTCACATTTACTTTCCGTTGGTTATTAGGCTGACTTATCTTGGTGGATTGAGATGAGTGCCATCACACCCGAATTCGAGTCGTGACACACAGTTAGAATCAAAATAAACTGAGGAACTGGATATGAAACTAAGAAGAGGGAATCTTGGCTGGTGAAGAAGTCAGAGCAGAGGTGGAGGGGATTGGGGTGATAAGTTGGAGTAGCCTATCCATAAGAGTATTATTATGCAATTGTTGTTGAATCGTCTTCTCCTTCAAGGAAGCCACCTCTACCTGTGACTCCACCAGGTCCCTCCTTAAGGCATCATTATCTGTCTTAAACCAGCATTTTGATCCCTCACCAGATTGAGTTTAGCCCTTAGTTGAGAAATAGGACCCACAACCCGAGGAATAAGTGCTCGAGGCTGATTCACCATAAGTAGACAATTACACTCATCCAGAGTATTTCGACAATCATATCATTTTTTGTGATCACTCTCCCATTTTGCAAAGGCACACAAACACAGCAAAGACTAGCGTAAGAAGATTACCAAATAACAACTGATGAGAACCAGGTTTAGGGTTAGACACCCTTTCCATGTGGCGAATAATTAGAACAGGCCAATTAATTGGTTTCTCCTGATCCAGGGCATGGGCAATGCCCATATCTCTGAAAGTAGCCTAATGCTTACGTTCACCCCTTGTAACCATACCCTTGTGAATAACTTCATAAAGCAACTTATAGAAGGGCTGCATTTCCCCCTTGAGGACCTTTCTAGGGCGATTTGTAACACGCCCCTATGTAAATCTTGCATTGAGCAAACAATCTTCATCCTTTTTGTAAACATACTCCGACAGTCCAGCAGTGGGAAACTTCAAAATTTCACCCAAGAAAATATGATCAAACACAAGCTCCACTCCTTTTACCATAGAGGTAACAACATTATCCTCAAGGATAGTGAGATTTGTGTAAAATTCAACCACTTCATTTTCATGGATCTCTAAGGTAGTATCAAGAAATAGGTGTTCCCATCCTTGAACGGTCAATTTATGGAGCAATTTTTGAATAAAGAAAAACTCCCTAACCTTTAGGTCTATAACCCTCCCACGTAGAACAACCTTTAAAGCAAAATACATAGCCTTCCACATAGATAATAATTTAGCAAGGTTTTTATTTATCTTAGTGGGATTGGGGGTAGTGTCAGAGAGTACAAAATCATATGCTTCATAATCAATGAACGCAAGATGAACTGGTGAGCAAGAGAGTTCAAGTGGAGACTTACCCTTAGTCCAATCCCTCTTTCGACTTAACTCTACAGTCTTTGATTCTTCCGCCACCCTTTTACTATGTGTGAACGAAGTACGAGGTCCAACTCACTTGACTGAAATATGCTTCCTGAGTTATTTAAGAGGATTTCGGCGAAGCTGGGTGTGGGGGAATGTCATCATTGGAAACTAGGGGTTCTTGGGCAAATGGTAGAGATGAGGGCAAAAGATGGAAATGAGGAGGTGTGGACTGAGGAGTAGAGGGAATGTTAGGATTTTAAGATGTTGAGGGACATGATCAGTAGGGTTTGGTGACGGGTAGGGAGATAGGAATAGTAGGTTGAGAGGGTGAGGATAGGGAGGTAAAGTGGTGGCTGGGGTAAGGGAGAGAGTTCTGCCGGTAGAGTTTAAAGACGAGAGCCTTGGGGAGATAAAACCCTAGACAGGAGTGATGACACTTATTTATCAGGAGAAGGTTTCGCTGGGCTTACTTCCACCAGAGAAGCATGAGGAGATGGTGTTGTAATTGTGTCATCATCCTCGTAGTAAGCAACGAGCGAATTCATATTGAGATTTGGTACAATAGATGGAAAATTTTGGAGATAGAGATAAAAAGATGAAGAAGAGCATGTAGTTTGTAGTTGTAGTGACGGTTGAGGTGATGGGAGTGATAGAAATGATTAAGGGGGATGACAACAGATGTGATAGGGTTATGAAGGTTTGATTTCCAAGAAATAAAAAATTAAGTGGGAGAGAAGAAAACACAGTCATCATCCCACCAGAAAAAACTTTTAAAAAAATAATGGAGAATGGAAGGGAACTAGGTTCCTCAGTTTTTTTTAAGGAAAATTAAATGTAAGGTTACTAGACATTACATTACTCTCATAAATGTATATTGTGAGTATGAGTGCTAACTTATATTTGTGTTGACAACCTAGTGCTGACATGTTTTCAACCGTGTAACTGGCCTATGCTTGTGGAAACTAAGGGGAATATCAGTAGATCCCAGTATCCTTAGTACCATTCAATCTTGAGTGTATACCTATTATAGTACAACATGTGATCTTAGTGTGTGTCCGCGATAATGAATAGGCGATCTTTACTCATTTACATTTTAAGATAAAGAGAAGAGTGCGGAGGAACGTCTTATTGGTAGATTAGGCCCAATGCCAAATGGTTTTTCTCGAACTGATCTCGTCCTAGCGCCTTGGTGAAGTTATCAGAAACCTGATCTTAAGTTTTGTAGAAGGTCATAATAATGTTCCCTTTTTCAACATTGTCTCGAAGAAAGTGATGGTGCACATCAATGTGCTTAGTTCTCTTATGATGAACTGGGTTCTTAGCTATGTTAACTATATTGGTGTTGTCACACATGATAGGTATACAACCTACCTTAATGCCATAATCCAAGAGTTATTTCTTGATCCAAAGAAGATGAGCACAACATGAAGTTGTAGCCACATATTCGACTACAGCAATGAACAAGACAACCGAGTTTTACTTGCATGTCTCCCAAGAGAATAGGCATGATCCAAGAAAGTGGGCCATCCTTGAAGTGATTCTCCTGTCTACAAGATATCCGACATAATCTGCATCAACAAAGCCAATTAGATCAAAAGAGTCACATGTAGGGTACTAGAGGACCAGGTTCAGAGTTCCTTTGAGATATCAAAGAATTCATTTGACAGCCTTCATATATGACTCCTTTGGACATTATTGAAAGCGTACACATAGTCCTACAGTGAATACTATGTCAGGTTTGCTGGTTGTGAGATATAATAAGGATCCAATCATTCCTCTGTATTTCGTGTCACCAACAGTAGAACCGGTTTCATCATGATCAAGTTTTGTTGTGGTGGTTATTGGAGTATCATTCACCTTGGCATCAAGCATATCAAATTTCTTTAGAAGTTCTTTGATATATTTCTGTTGATAGATCAATGTACTTGTAGATGACTGTTGAATTTGAAGACCTAGAAAGAAGCTTAGTTCACCCAACATACTCATTTCAAATTCACGGCTCACGAGGCTAGCAAAGGCGACTCCCATTTGTGCATCTATTCCTCCAAATATAATGTCGCCAACATAAACATGTACTATTAACATGTCTGAATTTCTTCTTTTGAGAAAGAGAGTGTTATCAATCTTGCCTCTTGAGTACCCATGCATAAGAAAAAAGGTAGATAACCTATCATACCATGCACGTGGTGCTTTCTTAAGACCATATAAAGCTTTGTCCAATTTGTACACATGATTGAGATGTTCAGGGCTTTTGAACCCAGGTAGTTGTCGAACATATACTTCCTCTTATAGATAACCACTTAATAATGTATTTTTATCATCCATATGAAATAGTTTGAACTCCATGTATGCTGCAAAGGCTATTAACATCCTAATTTCTTCCATTCGAGCCACTGGTGCAAATATTTCATCATAGTCTATGCCTTCCTCCTGATTGTATCCTTGAATGACCATCTATGCTTTATTTCTTGTCACTACCCCCTAATTACCAAGCTTGTTCCTAAATACCCATTTGGTTCCTATCACAGTACGATCTTGAGGTCTGTAACTAGGTTCCACACTTTTCTGCTCTCAAATTGGTTTAGCTATTCTTGTATTGTGATGATCCAATCTATATCTAGTAGTGCTTCTTTGGTATCAATAAGAGATATGCAAAAAAAGCACACATTTTTCTGAGTTTGGATCTAGTTTGAATTCCTAACTCAAAAGGAGTGAGCAGGTTCTGCACGGGATGAGAACTTTGATGTTTCCAATGAATAGTGTGACTATTTTCACCTACAGCTGAAGATGGACCAGGTTCTGTGGGATTTGTGTTGCAGGTAGGAAGGTTGGTCTCAGCAAGTCCATCTAGTTCTCCAGTTTGTCTTTCATTCCCAGTATCATTTCTTGGTAACTCAGTGTTATCATCCTTAGTGTCTGGGTTGATATCTATTTGAGGACTCCTCATTCCTATTTCATCCAGATTTCCCTGCATTTCTTTCTTGACCAAGTGATTAGCCTCATCAAATATAACATGTGCCCTTTCCTCTACTCGACTAGTGCGTTTACTATAAACTTTATATGTTTTACTCTAAGAAGAGTAACCAAGAAAGATTCCCTCATCGCTTTTAGCATCAAATTTTCCTAGAGCATCTTTTCCATTATTGTGTACATAAGATACACAGCCAAAATCTCTCAAGTGCGCTAAATTTGATTTTCTGCCTTTTAGCAATTCATAGGGTGTTTTATTCAGCACAAACCTAATCATGCATTTATTTATGAGGTAACGGGTCATGTTAACAACTTCTGCCTAGAATCCCTTGGGAAGACCATGGGCTATCAACATGGTTCTTGCTATGTATTCCAGGATTCTGTTTTTTCTTTCTACTACACCATTTTGTTGAGGTGTTCGTGGTGCGGAAAAATTATGATCAACCCCATTTTCAATACAGTATTCAAGAAATTTTGAGTTTTTAAATTCTGTTCCATGATCAAATCTAATACTCATTAATTCACATTTTAATTTTCTTTGAACCAATTTCACAAATATTACGAATATGTCGTGCATTTCATTTTTTTTGCTTAAGAACAAAGTCTATGTGAATCTAGTGTAATTATCAACAATAACAAAAACATACATTTCACCTCCTCGATTTTGTACTCTCATTGGTCCACATAAATCCATTTATTGAAGCTTCAGAGGTTTCTTTTTACTTACCATTCCCTTTGGTTTAAATAATGATTTGACATGCTTCTCTCATACACAGGCTCCACACACTTGGTTCTCATTAAATCATCCAGTTAGTAAACCTCTTACTAGTTATTTTGATATTAGTTTGTTTATTGTTGAGAAGATTGCATGTCTAAGTCTTTTTTCCTAGAGAGGTGAGTTATTATCTACTGCACTTAGATATTCTAACATGGATGTTTCTAGATCCATAATGTAAATTTTGTATACATTCTTGTGCCTTTTACCCATGAGAACCGTTTCTTTGAGTGTTCACTAGTTACTTTGCACATGGTTGACGCAAAAAGTATGTCATTTCCTTTGTCGCACATTTATGATACGCTAAGGAAATAATGTTTTACTCCTTCAACATAGTACACATTGTCTTTTGCTTGAGTGTGAGAGGGTCCTACTTTGCCAATTCCCATGAATTCACCTTTCTTTTCATTTCCAAAATCCACACTTCCACCGTGGAAACCATTCAGTAAGAGAAAGTTTTCTTCATCTCCAGTCATATGTCTTGAGAATGCGTTATTCAAGTACCATTGCTTTCTTCTTCCTCTTACCCGTTCCTGCATACACAATCAGAGAGTAGTTTTGAGCACCCAAATCCACTTGGGTCCCTGTTTGTGAGTGAAAGGATGAATTAGGTTCTTCTTAATCCATTTAGGTAAGAGCTTATATTTTTGGACCAGTTTCCTGAATACTGTTCCATTTGACTCTTTCCTTACATAGGTCAAATTGTTTTTAATAGCCATGTTTCTCTTTTGACACATGTGTATTTGATGACCATTTTATCCACGGTGATTACATGGCACATGACAATTTTCATCAGATTTTAAGAAACTATGCTTGAAGCCTATTCCATGTTTAGTTTGGGATTGACTTCATTGAATATCATCAAGCATTATGGATGACTTTGTCCATCTCATATTAATTTTTAATTCTCTTTTAGTTTTTTCAAGTTCCTCAAGAAGAGTCTCATTCCTTTTAGTTAAGGTTTGTAACTCATTGTTTAACTTCTTTATAGTTTCATTTATATTAGTGTGGACATCATTTTGTATATTTTTTCCTTTTCTAGAGGAGTTCAGTCCATTGAATTTTTCTTGAAGAACATTGTTTAAGCTTCTAGAGTCTCATTCTCTGTTCTCAAAGTTCAATATTCATCCAACATTTGTTCTTTTGAAGCACGTGTTGTATGGTATGCATCTATGAGGACACCAGACAAAGATTCTAGTTTTCTTTTGAATAAAGACAGAAATTTTCTTTGATTTGATAAAAACTTACCTTGGACTACTTGTTGTCCTCTTTATCTTCTTAAGAATCTGTTCTCACAATTAGTGCCAAGATTGCATCTGTTGACTAATATTGGTTCTCTTCATCATCTGATTCAGCCATTGCTACTAGTGCTAAGAAGTCATACTCTCTTTCTGCTTCCATTGCAAGTAATGACTGATTTTTTGCTTTAGCTCCATCGGACTCTTCTTCTGAAGAATTCTCCATCGCTGCAAAAGCTTTCTTCACAGTAAGGTTAGCCTCTTAAATTGGTCATTCTTTGATTTGTAGGGATGTATTGATCACTTCTGACATCCTTGGTTCTTTCAGGATTATTCTTATTATACTCCAAAGCCCATAATGGATAGAATTTGATGAAGTGATTTGGACTTCCACACTTGTGACATAGTTGTTCTCTCAAATCTTTGTCATTGCTTCTCTGAGGTTGTCTCCTTTGACTCATTTTCTCTTCTCAACATTCTCTAAAACCTTTCTTTCATTAGTGCAATATTCTCCTCTTTGAAGTCATCTTTCTCTGTCGCTTTAAGGACCAAGTTCTTCTCTTTTCTCTTTCCTCCTATTTTTTTCTCTTGATTCTTCTTTGTTTCATCGGTCAGCAGACTTCCAATGAGTTCATCCATCATCATAGTGTCAAGATCAAGTACCTCATTAATCGCTTCTACCTTGCTTTCTCATGATTTAGGAAAGATACTCAAAAGTAACCTGATAGCTTTTCCAGTTGGAATTGTTTCCCCATCCATCATCCTGAATAATTCATACTCTCGATTCAGATTATCGATCTTGGATTTCTTAACTTGATTAGTTCCCTCGTGAGTAGTTTGCAATGTGTCTCATATTGCTTTGCATCCTGACAGGCAGAGACTCTGTTGTACTCATCTGGGCTTATTCCACAAATTAACATCTTCTTAGTCTTTGCATTGTTTTGAATAGAAAGCTTGTCTTCTGCGTTCCACTCCTTTCTGTCCTTTGGTATTTGCGTTGTCCCATCTACTCCATTATTCATAGGAATAGTTGGTCCATCGAGGATAACATTCCAGAGATCTGGAATATCTCCTATCATGTGATCTATCATCCTATTTTTCCACCACCTATAGTATTTTCCATTGAATAGTGGAGGCCTTGTCTTTGATTGTCCTTCTTGTGCAATAGGTGGTACAACCATTGATCCTTTTCAAGATTTGAATCTTTTAGTGAAAAGACCCACTCTAATACCAATTGAAGAAACCTAACAACCTAAAAATTTCAAGAACCAGGTTCTTGAAATAAGTATTACGAACATAAACAGTAAACACAAGACACGAAAATTATTGTGGAAAACCTCCTTACTTAAGGGAAGAAAAACCACAACTTACACCCTGTAGGATTTTCACCAAACTTCACTATCTTTCAAAGAGTGGTTTTAGATTACAACTTAATAATCAAGGAACTAACTCAAGTACCTAAACTCTAACAATTAATTATAATCGCAACATAAAAACTCTCCAAGAAGTCAAATCCACTTCTTGTTACAAGCCTCACTTTCTACCTTGGAAAATTATAACTCAATAATATTCCTAGGTAGAATTCAAACACATGAATTAACTTTCAGAAAGAAAACCTAACTCTAGTTCTTCCTTCTTCGATGCTTTTCTCTTGAAACGATGTCTTGCCTTTGCTTGAGAAATTCAATATCAAATTTGCAAAAGCTGCTGCAATTATTGACACAACTTCCTTTTATAGTGTTTGCAAAAGTAAACCTAATTGAGTTCTATTTGGAAAATTATTTGTCCACCCAATTCTTTTTCTTATTATAGGAGTCCTCATTATGTTGCTTTCCTTGTTTGCCGCGCTTTTGACTTTTATTTCCTTTTTGATGTAGCCCTTGTGTTTTAATCTTTATATCCTACAACATGTATGAACCTGGTTCACTTTGTCATTATCAAAACCTAGAACATTGTTGGATCATCAATGAGATACTTGTGTAGTAAAATATGCAAGAATCCACAGGATCGAAGGTTAATTTTTTCATGAATTGGTGTAAATGATCCTTGGTGAAGTCTGATACAGATTTTGGGGAAAAGACTGAAAGTGCAGAGTCTATGTACTGCTAGAAAATCTTAAAACTTGTATGTTAAAGAGTGTGCTTGGTACTGTCGTCACATTTTCTTCAGCTTAATTAAAGAATTTGATGGTGTACAACTTTTGCCTTGTACGCGCTCTGTATTTTCTTGCTATTGCTTTGCCTTATGTTTGTCTTTATGTAATACGGAGAAATTCCTTACTTTCAAAAAACGATTGCTAGAGTAGTTGTGAAAAAAAGAAAAAAAAATCTGTCACTGCCATAGATGAATTTGCCTTACTTGAAGGAACAAATATGGGTGCTTGAGGACTTTAACTTATATATATCCCCCTCTTCTCACTGTCGTAGAATATAATAGACACAATAATACACAAAAACTATGCAAAATCTGTTGATCTAATGCTCATCTAAGTTGCGCGGACTGGATTTTAACGTTATACCTATGTCGAATTCCTAAAAAATATACTACTTTTGAAAAAATCAACACGCACCTGTTTATTTTTGAAGAATCCGAGCAACATAGATGCTCATTGTTATTGTTTGGTATCAATCAACCCATATCAATAAATAAGAATTACTTTCTCTTTCTCTTTATTAGTATATTATTTCTGCCTGATTATTTATTTTGTTATTATTATTGCCTTATTTTTCTATTATTTTTACATTACCTAAAAGAAACAATTTTACAGATAAAAGAGTATGAGATTATTTCATTACGATGAAACCAAAGAGAAGAAAATACAAGATAGCTATTACATCACTTATAATTTTATACAACAGCAGCCATATTCTCCAATTCATCATACTCTAATTACTCCAACTTCTTCTTAGTTATTCTTTCCAGCTGCCTTGCTACTTGATGCCTAAACAAAAGAATTAAACTGTATTATTTACACGAAATAATATTAATATCTAAAATATATATATGTATATTCTATAATATAAGGTTCTAATTTCTAAAGAAAGTAAGATTTTGACACTTAGAGTCCAAAACAAGACTTAACAATTGTATATCATCTCATCAAGGTTAAAATGGTAAAACTCAAATTGTTTCAAAATATTAAAAGTGTCACGTTCTTTTTTGATATAGACTTGGGACGGAAGGAGTAACACGTCAAATAAGGCAGGTTACCTGTTACGACAGATTAAAACAAACCAATTATCTAAACATTATAAAATCAGAAATGTTGATCGACCTTTTTCTTAGTCTCACGAGGCTTTTTCTTGGAGGACTTGGAAGCAGGAAGAGCCTTAGTAGATGGATTTTTGGCTGCAGGGGCAGATGGTTGAGTACCAACTGGTTTCTCAGCTTTCATTGATGCCATTTCTCTCTTGTGTCTTTTTAAGTAATTTTTTAATTTAGCTCTGAGTTTCTAGTTGCCTCAATGTACTCTCACATTTATAGTCTTTTTTTTTCACAAGTGGGAATAATAATAATAATAATAAAATCCTGTGAAATTGGAATAATAATATTATATAATAATATCATGAATATTATGTCAGAAGCCCAATTTGAGAATTTCAGCATCAGATGCTTAGATATACAAAGCGTATAGGGTTGTTGTTGAGGGTAAGTAATCCTTCGTTAATAATCAGATGTAATTAGTAAAAAGAAAAAAATCACGAGAACAATCGACGGATTCCAAGGCTTCGTGGATTATTAAAGTGTAAAACTGCAGTTAAAAAGTATAAATAAAAACAACAAAAGTATTTTATCAAAGAACATGAGTTGTTGAATGGTAGAATTATTCAATATCATGCAATATGGTAAATACTTAGGTTTGATTCTAAGTAGTTATATCATTTTATATATTTTTTCTGATTTTATACCGATTTTTCTATATTTTATACCGATTTCGTTTGTCAGTTTTGGCCTTCAGTTTTTGACCTATTTTTAAATAATGAATCTCGGGTTCAAACTCTGAATATCGAATCGCTTTTGTTATTAGAAAGCATTTTACTCCAAATTTAGGGCTTTCCAACAAAAATTTAAATTGAAACCGTCCCTAATATAAATACTTGACACCGAGTGACAAACAAAAAAAAGACAAATACTTATATTATGTTATAAAATAAACTAATTTAACAAATTAATGATTGTAGTAAGGGAAAGAGAGATAGTTAAGATAATATTTCTTCTGTTATCCTTTTAATTGCATAACGGCAGTGGCTATTTATAGCCACTTCAAATGAAAGAAAAAGTAGCAAGTTGGAGAAAAAGAAGGAGGGCAAAAACTGGTGAAGGGAAAGTAAGAAGAAAAGAAGAAAAATAAAGGGGAAAGGGACGTCCACAAAGTGGACATTCACTTTCATAATCCTTTCATAACATATTCTTTATTTTCAATTATTTAAGGACAAATTCTAAAGGATTCATGTTGTTCTTTTGGATATTATAGAAATTCGCGGTATAATATAGACTTCTGTCACGAAGCAATTAATCGAAAGCTAGTAGGAATGTGGAAAATTATTTTGTTCAGTTCCAAGTAGTAGGAGTATTTGGAATTTGTTAGTTGGCAACTAGATGCTATTTAATTTACTTTCATTGGGACATTACATGTATAGTATAATAAATAAATGTGTCATTTAACTTGATTGTAACTGACGGTTATATTTTTTAATTTTAGGTGTGCATAAGAAGATACTTGAACTTGTAAAAAACTGAAGAAGTAAACACATGTATCCTACGTGGTTTAATATATGTAGGATGCAAATTGTCATGTAGGACATGCACATGTGTCTATTTGTTTAACTTTATCCAAATTTAATTGTTTATTTGTGCACATCCAAAGCTGAAGAAAATAAATACCAGCTGAAATCAATAAATTAAATGATAAATTTATGTATTATGTCTATTATAGTATTGCTAATATGAAACTTGCGGCGTGCAAGTGGGCAAAGTATATCTTGATCGATGGCTATTTATTTGAGTCTTTATTTATCATTTAATTTGATTTCAGCTGATATTTATTTTCTTCGGCTTTGGATATACACAAATAAGCAATTAAATTACTAGATTGAGCCTTTATTTATGCAGGTGACATTACTATATTTAAGCAGGTGACATTACTAGATTTTTGACGAGTGGTTCTTAAAATGTTGTAATAATGCAAATCATGTCATATCATACATCATGGCACTCTTCGAGTTTATGAATTACGTACTAGTAAAAATAATTCTTTGGACAAATACACTTTTAGAAAAATATTAGGACAAATGAAACGATGTACTTTATATTATACATATATTGTTAATTGAATGGACTAGTCGCAGACTACAAAGAGAAATTGGCCATTTCTGTGGCGTGTCTTTCCAAAGTGTCTAGTTATGAATCTTTGTCTCGGTTAATAACTTTTTTAAAAATTAACCTTAAATTGAAAAAAATTGCTATGAAGAATATATTTTGCCCATCAGGTATAAGTTCTAATATTTTTCAATAAAGCAGAACTTGTGGTCAATTGAACAAGTTCACAGTATTGAATATCCTGAACGTCTGCTTATGGGCTAAAGTTAGAACTTACGTCTAATAGGTAACATACCTAAGTTCTAACTTTTGCCTATAAGATAGACCTTCTGATTAATTGATCTAGTTGGTTCACTGTCTTAAAATGTCCTGAACATCCGCCTTATGAAAAAAATTAGAACTTATATCTGAATTCTGATAGGCAACATACCTAAGTTCTATTCTGATAGGCAACATACCAAAGTTCTAACTTTTACCTATGAGGAAGAAATTCTAGTCAATTGATAGAGCAAATTTACTGCCTTAAAATTTCTTAAACGTATAGTTTATGGGTAAAAGTTAAAACTTATGTCTGATGGGAAACATACCTAAATTCTAACTTTTGTCTATAAGGTAGAACTACTAGAAAATTGAACAGATTCACTGTCTTGAAATGTCCTGAATGTCTGCCTTATTGACAAAGTTAGAATTTTTTGAAGTGGAGACTTTTAAAAATAATTGTTGCATGTGAAGCCAAAAAATCAAGACCACCCTTTAAAGAAATCATTTTTATAAGCCTTCTTTTTAAGAGAAATAAAAGGAAAAAGAATACTTATACCCCAAAAAAGTAAAATATTTATCCTTAAATGTTTCATTAATTTCATACCCCTTTTGTATTTTAAATTTGTGGGCTGACGTCATGCTTTTTTCATCTCTGATACCAACACAGTATAATACAGTATATGAATATACTTTAATGGTGTTAAAGAGTAACTGAACAGTGTTTCATAGGAGTGCTTCTTCCTTCTTGATATCATAAAGTATAATATACTCTGATGGTATCAAAAAGTAATTGCGTAATGCTTTCATTGAGGTTTGATTCAGTCCTTTGATGAAATTATTCAATCATCCATGATACCTTTGAGTGTTTCATTCTTTGAGTATATCAATCCTTTTCTAGGAGCATTTTTCAAAACCCTTGGGATCCTATGGACTGCATTCATTTGTTCTACACTTGGAGCTTGCATAAGTTGGCTCACAACACTTACTGCTTATTTATTATTTGGTCTGGTATAAGTTAGATAGATCAACTTCCCCACTAGCCGTGGATAACGAACTTTGTCTACTAATTGTTGCACAAAAGAAATTCCAAGCTGTTGGTTCATCTTCATCGGTGTTTCAGCTGATTTGTAATCAAGTATTTCAGTTTTTATCAATAAATTCAATACATAATTTCGCTGGGAAAAAGAGATAACCTGACTTGATCTTGACACTTCAATACCTAGGAAATATCTCAATTGTCCTAAGTCTTTCAAATCGAACGTGGTGACTAAGTACTTTTGTAGTTTCTCCATTTCTTCAGAGTCATCGCCAATTAATACCATATCGTCTACATATACAATTAATGTTGTTACATTTCCCCATTGTATTTAATAAATAAGGTATAGACAGAGTTACTTTGCAAGTAACCAACAGGCTTTATCTCAGGTGCAGACCTTCCAAACAAACCTTTAGGTGACTATTTTAGCCCATAAGTAATTTTTTTTAGTTTGCATTTTTTTCTTTATGCATTGATCCTTGCTTAATTTTCGGTTGAAATTTCATGTATACTTCTTTTTACAAATAACCATTTAGAAAGGCACTTTTAAATCAATCTGTCGTAAAGGACAATCTTTATTCACTACAATAAATATAAGAATACGAATAGTATTGAACTTGGCTATTGGTGCAAAAAAATTTTGGTAATCAACTCCATACTTCTGAGAATAACCCTTCGCTACTAGCCTCACCTTGTATCTATCAATGCTTCTATCTACTTTAAGTTTCACAGTATACATCCATTTACAACCAATTTTATTTTTTCTCTTCGTAGTGGAACCAACTCACAAGCTGAGTTTATGTGCAAGACTTTCATCTCCTCATTCGTTGCCTTAGTCCATTTTGGATTTGTCAATGCCTCATGCACATTACTAGGAATAGATACTTTTGATAATTGATCAACAATTTGAGCATTTGATTCTGATAATCTATGACTCAAGATATAGTTGTTAATTGGATATTTGACCTTGGTTCTAAGATCAAGTTCATATAACATCCTAGGGACACCCCTATTTTTTCACGCCCCAAGAGGGTACCCTAGACGTAACCGACACCCGAAGGCCATTTCTGACCTCCGAGCGAACCACCTGGTCCAGTCACTCATTCATTCAATCACATTCTCTTAGCGGAAACTCAATTAATAAAATACTATTCATATATGGGGCCGAAGGCCAAACATTTACAATCCAACAAGACAATAAAATAAGACTCCTCAAGATAACAGCTCGACCTCCCCACACTCCAGTCTATGAAGCCTCTATTCAAGTCTAAAAGGTGCCAATGACAAGTCAATGGCTACCAACAATCTAAATAAAAGAAAGGACAACAAAATTGTACAAGAAGGCTCAATATCCTCCGGGAACTAGGAGGACTCACCAACTAGCTGAGAGTGTAAGTGGATCTTCAACGGAGCGCCGGTTGATGATCTCTGGTACCTGTCGCTGCATCATAAAACGATGCAGGCCAAATGGCGTCAGTACATGGAATGTACGAGTATGTAAAATGGCCGCATACAACAAACATCAAGGAAGAAATCAATCAACTCGGAATCTCAACTCAATCCAATGTCCTAAGTCTAAACAAGAATATGATTTAGACGGGACCAATCATATACAATTCAACTCAATCTGACTCGGAGTACTATCAAGACCTATTTGGGAGTTTCTCTTAACCGACAACCAACACTTATGAGCCAGTGAAGGTACAACAAAACGACGTTGTTGCCGCGCCCGTTCATACCTTGCCAGGGTATGAATGAATTAAACACTCATGGATCCAATCCAACCAGGTCCTATAATGTCAGGACAAAGCTCTTGGGGAAGCATCCGACTTTAACGGTTCAATCCCCCCTACGTTTGGCAACACAGGTATTAGGTTCGAGTATGGACTATACTCTTGCCCAATTCGGTGCTCGATACTCCTCCCAAGACTCAATGCTCATAAAACTTCATCCAATCAACTCAATCAACTCATATCGACAAGTCTCATCACAACCTTGTCAACTCATCAACTTTATCACAATCAAATCTCTTCCAATCATACTATCCGATCAATCTCAATTATATCTTCAAAAGAAATTTTAAATGTACATATATAGCATCATCTAGATATAACCAATCATTACCTCCATCCTTTTGAGAAATCTTTGTGACTCATCACATCTTCAAGACTTCAAATCGACATTTTTATAATAGGCAATGTTTTTAAGAAAATAATAATCTTTATCAAATCTACATAATTTAGAAGATCAATAAAACATGTTTAACATCTCATTTCTTCATCATCTCATACTCACATAAGGGCTCATTTTAGGAACTCCTTAGCTCAACAACATTTACACATAAAGAATCAAATAAAATGGGGACAAAACTCATTCAAACATGCATCATGCCAAGAAACTCCCTTTTCATGAATATCTAACCTCAAAACAAGAATAGGGCACATGGGTGGACTCAACCCATGTTTTGGATAGCCTTACATACCTTAGAATAGATGCTTGAAGAAACTTGTTGTTGGGTCTTCAATGGAAGCTTGAGGTCTTGAAGCTCTTGGAACAATTCCTTGTTGGAAATAGAGAAGAAGAAGAAGAAGAAGAAGAAGAAGAAGAAGAAGAAGAAGAAGAAGAAGAAGAATAAGAGAGAGATAGGTTTCTAGGGCTTTTAGAGAGAGAGTGGGGGCTGAAGAAATGATCCCAAAATGTTCAAGGCTTGTGTATATATAATTTGGGACAATTCCCAAATTGCCCTTCCTCCAAAATTCTGAAAATTAGGCCAAAACGCTCTTGGCGCGATAGTGGCGCGCCGTGCCCTTACAGCGCCAAGGCCAATTACGCCTAAAAACCTGCACACATCGTAGTGGCGCACTGCGCCAGAGACCAAACTACTGAGGCATGTTTCTGGCGTGATAGTGGCGCGTCGCGCCCTTACAGCGCCAAGGCCAAATTTTCTGGGTTCTGGAAATTTGGCCTGAAAAACCCTGCACAACTTTTAGTGGCGCATCGCGCCAAAGACCAAACTACTGAGGCATGTTTCTGGCGCGATAGTGGCGCGTCGCTCCCTTACAGCGCCAAGGCCATTTCCCCAGCAGTTGTAACCCAGGCCAAAAATAGAATTCCTGTCGTGCTAGCTCATCCTAGGATCGTCATATCTTTTGACTCCAAACTCCAAAATTTACGTTCTTGGTGGCGTTGGAAAGAAGACTCGACAATCTTTAATTTGACAGGTTGTGGGCCACCAGATTGACGTCCTTCAAAAGATAGGGTCATTAAAAGTCGACCCTTATACGAACTCATCTTAAACTTAGCCACGATGGATCTTTTGGACTTAGCTCAGCCCTAGGGGTCCTTGGTGACCCCACATCACCTCTAACACTTCTCAGTCCCTCAGAGACTCATCTTAACCCGTGAATATACTTCAAGATACTCGGGTTCGACCCCCCTCCCAAATACAAGAAGGGTCCGAATCTTTGGGAAAATTTTGAGGGGTGTTATATTATCTCTCCCTTGGGATCATTCGTCCTCGAATGACGAGAAATCAAGAATAGACTCGAGGTGCAAATCACAATCAAAACTCAGTCATTCAATCAGTCAAATTCTCAATCAATTATCAATCAAGACTCAAGAAGGCACAAATGAATTCAAGTCAAGGAAATGGTCATTACCTTCAACATTCTCCTCAGTAGGCACGAATAGATGGGGATATTTAGATTTCATGGCTTCCTCCGCTTCCCACGTGGCTTCCTCAACAAATTGGTTTCTCCACGGGACTTTGACTGAGGCGACTTCTTTGTTCCTCAGTTTGCGAACTTGGCGATCAAGTATTTGGACCGGAACCTCTTCATAAGACAAGCTATCCTTAATTCCAATGCTATCAATGGGGACTACCAACGAGGGATCGCCCAAGCACTTTTTCAACATCGAAACGTGGAATATCGGATGAATAGAGGATAGCTCCGACGGCAACTCCAACTCATAAGCAACACTCTCAATCCATCTCAAGATCTGGTAAGGACCAATATATAGAGGACTAAGCTTCCCCTTCTTTCCAAACCTCATGACACCCTTCATGGGTGACACTTTCAAATACACCCAATCATCCACCTCAAACTCTAAGTCTCTCCTTCTCACATCGGTGTAAGATTTTTGGCGGCTTTGGGCTGTCTTTAGCCTCTCTCGAATAACTCGCACCTTCTCCATGGCTTAATGAATGTAGACACCCAATTTTGACCGACCTATAATTATTTTTTCGAATCACTATCTTAATAGATAAATTTTTTTTTTAATTACTTTCTTATAATATATATATATATATATTTATATATATATATATTTATTTATTTTCTTTTCTCACATTATTTAGTATATATTATTCGTGTGTGTGTGTGTTTTCTTTGTATAAATATTACTTAATTAAGTTTATTGTGAATTTTAGTTAATATGTATGTCATATCTATTCTAGTATGCATACGATGCATCATATATATATACATGAATATTTTCTTTATATAAAAAATATATTACTTACTAAGTCTATTTTGTTATTTACTCATTCATATTAATATATACGTATTTTAATAGGTCTTATGTACATATGTATATAAAAGGGTTATTATTTAAGTTTATTATATATTTTAATTTGTTTATGTTAACATACCTATTAAACATCTATTTTAGTATGTATTATATACATGTGGAATTTATGTGTATATATACAAATATTTATATTGTATGTACATGCATATTTACTTTACATATATAATATTATAATTTTATAAATTTATGATTTTACTTATTCAACATGTATTTGACAATTAATTAGATAACATTTTATTTTTATAACTACTTATAATTATATTCTAATCAAATTTTAATGTAGTATATGTTTAATCTCAACCGTAGATTGCATTTGATCGGACGGCTCCCATTCATTCTCATCTTTTTCACGCCCCCAAAACTCTAAACTATCTTATTCTTCCTCTTTCTAACAAAAACAAAATGACTCTCTCTCTAACTCTTTTCACCTAACTCTCTCTATTCATCTTTTCTCTTTGGAGAAGAAGACACACAAGATGCCGCAAAACACCAACAACACGAGCAGCAGCTAGCTACTCCGCGTCCTTCACCACGCAGCCGCCTCCAGACGTCGACGGCCAGCAGCTCCACGAAGGCGAGCAACAGCAACCAACGAACTGCAGCTGCAACCTCCGATCGCCAGCAGCCCGCAACGACAAAGGCGGACAGCAGCTCCTCAGCGGCGACCTCACGCACAGACGCCGACGAGATGAACAGCAGCAGCGACTCCATCGATGACTCCTATCTTCTCTCTTCTCTCCGTCGACGAAGACGAGAACCACCAACTTCGAAAACCACCATGGACAGATCTTAGTTTGCTAGAAGCTTTGAGATTTGGTTTGTTAAAGACGGATCTTAACAGATCCGTCCAGGTTCGTTTCTTTAAAGTTTGATTGCCATCTATCTCATTTTTTTTGTTTTGAACGTATTTTTTATTTGCCTATGGTTATGTTTCAAAGAGTCTAATATGAAAAATCTTAAAATTGCAAAGTCTATGATATGTTTGTATCCCATTAAATTCAAATCATTTAATTATTAATTTGTATGTGATGTGAGTTTGGTGGTTAAATTGTTTGTTCTTCAATTTTATACTCACTAAATCTCAAAGACTTTGGATATGTGATCAATTGGTCAATTAACCATGCCTATTTATCTCGGATTTTAGAGTTGAGTTGTATGTTTATGTCTTTAAGAATCTAAATTATCATATATGTTTCTTCAATAAGTGAAAAATCATATCTAGGCTTAATTGTGTTAAAAAAACATGTACTGAATTGCATAACTTTACGAGTTTCAAATTATTATGGCTTTAAATGTTTGAATTTAAGAATTTGTAGCGAGTTGTGTGGAGCTATTTATTTATTTATTTCCCTTTGTTAATATTGAATTGGTCCTCTGCTTAGATTGTAGATTGATATTTCCTTTTGCCTTGATTTATTTTGAAACAACCAGTTTGAAACATTAACATTTTCAGCAGTATGAATATGATTTGTTGTTAGAATTGATAATTCTTGCCTTAAGTTGATGGATGTGGATTTGATAATTGTAGTCTTAATTTATTTCCCGTTGAAATTAATTTATTCTCTATAATTAGTTTCTTCTACAATTATTGATGGTGGGTCCCTTTGGCATAACTTTTGACTTTTTTTGAAATATCTTTTGAATAAAGTTTTGATCAAATCTAAAAAGAAGATGTGATTTTGATTTTTGTGGAGAGAATTTTGAAAATCTTGTCATATTTTGAAATGAAATACACCATCATTGACTTATTTGTAAAAGATTTGAAATTCAAAATCTAGCTAGTGATTTTGTTGATTTCATTATCTTTTACCCATGGGTGTATCACTATAAAAGAGGACAAACAGACAGAGAGAAGAGAGACACAAAAAAGACAAAAACAAAGAAAGACAACAAACAGACAGAAAAAAAACAAGGACGAAACACATAAAAAAAAATACATTAGAACACAAGAGAGCTTTAACAAAATACTTATTGCTCGTAAGCTTTTTCTTTTGCCTCTTTGCTACTTCGACTTGTTTTGATCTCGGATATTGCTATCGCTTTCCGTTGGCACATCTCATATTAATCGGTTAGTACTTTTTATTATTTTTATTATATAGTCTTTACCTTAGGTTCTTACATATTATATCTTGTTAAAATAAATACATGAAGTATCCAGGTTAGTCCCACCTTCCCTTATATATTGGTTTACTATTTTGAAATGTGTTCTTGTTTTTGTTTGTTTGCTTTGTTGTAGTAAAATTATATAGTCATGATATATCTCTATATACTTGTATGTTGCTTGTGTTTTCTTTACGGTTTGGCAGGTTTTGAACTTCAAAGTTCAAAACACGAAGAGTTGCGAACGAAATGTTAACATGTAGTATTTCGTTTACATCTTATGTATTATTCACTTACTTTTTATTTTAGTTTGTAATAATCTTGTAAACTCTACTCTGTATAATAATATATATTTGGAGACTGACTAAAGGGGGAGGGGAAATCTATGTGCTACTTGCAATTTTTTTTTTTACTTTGACACAAATTTTATGTGGTTGCATGCGCTAAACAAATATACTGAAAGAAATTATTTATTTTTTATGCTTATATTTTAAACGAAATATGTTTTATCACATAAATAAATATTGATAAACTCTACATTTTAATCAATCTGTCAAATTTTAATATTTTTATTTATATGTATTAAATAACCTGTCCAACTCTCGTATTTTATTCAAACTATCAACCATTCTATTATTAAAGAATTATGTACACAAGCTTTTGATAGATAATTTTTAGCATATTAATTGAATCATATGTCATGATTTAAGCTTAATATTTTCAGCATATTAATTGAAACATCTACGTGACTCTAGCATGTTAATTTATGTAGAAATCATGTTTAGAATTTAATAAGTTTAATAGGCTACTTTAATAGATGCAATACCTATATATTTGCTAATAAATATTTTTATAACATTATGTCATATAGAACTATGTTTATAAAATTTAATAATATTGCAAGCATATAAAACCAAGATTTTCACCGTAAGAAATATACATAAATCACGTCTTTAGTACTTAATGAATATTTTTAGTATTTTATAAGAGTTAATTTACGCTTACAAGATTACAAATATTTTTATCATGTTGACTCGTATAGAAACTACATCTATAGAATTTAATTAATGTTCCAATACATACTTTATTTGAAAACCATGGCCATAAAATTTTTAACCATATAGAAATCATGTTTAATGTAGGATGCGGTCAATATATATAAATCATGCATTTAAGTTAATAAATAGTTTATCTGTTATGTAGAATTCATGTCTATAGGCCGTTATAAAATGTATATTTTTTAGTATAATATTGTTAACAAAAATCATACCTCTAGATTCTTAATAAAGATTTTAGCACCTTTTATTAAAACCAAGCCTCAAGAATTGTAACAAATGTTTATCATAGTTTAGAGACCATGTCTATAAGATTTGATAAATGTTTGTCATGTTATTTTATTTTAAAATCATGCTTACAATTTTAATCAATTTTCAACATATCATTTTATTTAGACACCATGCCCATAAATAACATTTAAAATAAATTTCAACATGTTTAACCCCCTAGATATCGTTTATAGGGTTTAATATTATTTCAAGCATATAGAAAACCATGTCGGTAAGAATATTTTGAGCCTATTGGGTCCATGAGATCTAACAATATTTTCCGCATATTTTATCGTATAACAATTATGTTTATAGGTATTATAATTATAGCATGCCAATTAAATAGATATTAGGCCTTCATAAATATATTTTTTCATAACATTATATGTAGAAGTCATGCCCATAGGGTTCTAATAAGTATTTCTCATGTTATTTTTTTTTTTAAATCATGTCTATATTTTAATAAATTTCAGCATATCAACATTTAGAAGATCATATCTATAGTGTTCAATAAATTTTCAGCATGCTCTTAACTAAAGTCATGTTAATAGGGTTTTTATAAAACATTATTAGTTAATAATTAAATTATCAAGCATGTTTTCTTTTATCACAATCATATTAGTAATTAAGTTTGCCCGTCATATTATTCAGGTTTGTACGCACACACATGATCATCATGACCTTCACAACTTATCTGTGTTTTCAAGCATGTTAATTAATTAATTTAGAGGCTTACTTGATATTTTATGTGCTAACTGGTTGTCCTATCTGTTTTGTTTGACGATGTGTCTAATTAGGATGCCTATATTTCCTTTGGTCTAAAACCTACCCTAAATAGTATATCCAATGCCTCTTGGATATTAAATTGGGACGTTAGACACCTTTTAAAGACGTTAGTTTTTATTATTTCTTTTAAATCGCTTTAGGATTATAATAATAAATAAACTTAAGAGGGGTAGGGGTAATTAGGCCCTTCGGAAATGATGGAAGTTGACCCGAGCAGAAAAATGACAAAAACTTTATAAATTTTGTCTTCCGATTAATGAGCCGGCGCTGATCCGAAGAAAATAAGAATGTAGATAATTTTATTTCCTGTCGACTTTTAAATATTTTTGTTTGTATATATATTTGGGGTAGTTTAATATTTTAAAACTCAATGATTTTTTGGCATCCTTAATCTTATTAGAGATTTCACCCAAATTAGATTTACAACATATTACATATTCATATATCTACACTTGCCTATTATCTTATTCATTTTCTTTTTATTGTGGCTACAAATAAAGTAATCATTGCTAATACTAGACATTTATTTTACCATAAATTAAGTAAGTTATTTATTCAAATGATTTTAAAATATACATTTGTATTTTTATATATTTTAAGTATATTATTTATTATTTATTTTTACTATATAATAAATATATTATTATTAAATTTGGTTCATTCATATATAAGACGTATATATATGACATACCTTATATTTTCACCATTTTCTCAAATTTAATAAAAACCCTTCTTCTTAATATTTCCAAAACAAACAAAATGAATAAATATCCCTAATTATTTTTTCTAAAACTAAGTTTAAGAACTATCTTTGGATAGGCTCTGAGGGATGCCTAATACCTTCCCATCGAGTAACTAAAACCCTTACTTAGAATCTCACAGGTTTCGCAAATCAAAACAGAGTTTACATTTACAATGGTTTTCCTAATATTTTTCTTAAAATTAGGTGGCGACTCTAAACAAACAATTGCAAAATCAGAGGCATAGCCATTTTTTATGTTGTGAACTATTTCGACCCGTTCGAAAATAGGGTGCGACAATGAACAAGGTCAGCCCCAATCAACTCTGCTTCACCAACTTCAAACCACCCAATGGGAGATCTACACCTCCTGCCATACAAGGCTTCATAAGGAGCCATTTGAATGCTTGCGTGATAGCTATTGTTGTATGCAAACTCTATGAGAGGTAAGTGATCATCCCAATTTCCCTTGAAGTCAAGCACACATGCCCTCAACATATCTTCCAATGTCTGGATGGTGCGCTCTGATTGGCCATCTGTCTGGGGATGGAAGGCTCTACTCAAGTTCACCCTCGAACCTAATCCCTTCTGAAAGGATTTCCAAAATTGGGAAGTGAATTGAGATCCTCTGTCTGAGATGATAGACAAAGGGACCCCATGCAATCTGACGACCTCCTGTATATACAACTTTGCATAATCTTCTGCGGTATCAGTAGTCTTAATCGCCAAGAAGTGAGATGATTTCGTCATTCTATCCACAATCACCCAAATAGAATCATGTTGCTTTCGGGACTTCGGCAAGCCTGTAATAAAGTCCATATTGATCATCTCCCACTTCCATTCTGAAATTTCTATGTTTTGGGCTAAACCACATGGCCTTTGATGCTCAACCTTCACCTGTTGGCAATTCGGACACTTGGAAACAAATTCCGCAATATCCCTCTTCATCCCACTCTACCAATAGATTTCCCTCAAGTCATGATACATTTTCGTGGAGCCTGGATGAATGGAGTACCTGGAACTATGCGCTTCGGCCATAATCCTCTCTCGAACATCATCAACATCCGGCACACACAATCTATTTTGGTACCTCAACATACCATCTCCCCCTTGGGTAAAAACCATTACCTCTTGTTTGTGAACAACTCCCTTCAATTGGAGAAGGATGGAATCTTGGTCTTGCTTCTCTTTTACCTCTGCCACAAGTGAGGACGTAGACTCATCCTGAACAGTAACTCCGCCTTCATTGTTTTCTTCCAGATGAACTCCCAATCGGGCTAATCTGTGTACCTCCTTCGCCAATTCTCTTCTTCCTTCTTCCACGTGGGTAGTGCTACCCATAGACAACCTGCTAAGAGCATCAGCAACAACATTAGCTTTACCTGGGTGGTAGAGGATGCTCATATCATAGTCCTTGAGTAGCTCAAGCTATCTCCTTTGCCTCAGGTTGAGTTCCTTCTGGCTAAAGACGTATTGCAAGCTCTTGTGATCAGTGAATACATCAATATGCACTCCATACAGGTAGTGGCACCAGATTTTAAGCACAAACACCACAGCTGCCAGCTCAAGGTCATGAGTTGGATAATTCCTCTCATGAAGCTTAAGCTGTCTTGAAGCATAGGCTATCACCTTTCCCCTTTGCATCAACACGCAACCCAAACCAATTTTGGATGCATCACAATAAATCACAAAACCCTCTGTTCCATCGGGCAAAGTTAGAATAGGAGCAGTGGTTAGTTTGATCTTCAATTTCTGGAAACTCTCCTCACAAGCATCGGACCATTGGAACTTAGCCTTCTTTTGGGTCAGCTTAGTCAATGGTGATGATATGGATGAGAATCCCTCTACAAACCTTCGATAATAGCCAGCCAAACCCAAAAAGCTCCTTATCTCCGTCGGGGATGTGGGTCTAGGCCAATTCTTTACTGCCTCAATCTTCTAAACATCAACCTGAATACCATCTCCAGATACCACATGGCCTAAGAAGGCCACTGATGCAAGCCAAAATTCACATTTAGAGAACTTCGCATACAACACCTGGTCTCTCAAAGATTGTAAGACGACTCTAAGATGATAGGCATGCTCCTCCTTATTCTTGGAGTAAACCAGAATATCATCTATGAACACAATCACAAACATATCAAGATATGGCTTGAATACTCGGTTCATGAGATCCATAAAAGCGGCGGGGGCATTAGTCAACCCAAAGGACATGACCAAAAATTTGAAGTGGCCATAACGAGTCCGAAAAGCAGTCTTCGGAATATCACATTCTCTCACCTTCAACTGGTGGTAACCGGATCTCAAGTCTATCTTTGAGAAACACGTAGCACCCTGAAGCTGATCAAATAAATCATCTATTCTGGGGAGAGGGTATTTGTTCTTTACGGTGACCTTATTCAGCTGCCTGTAGTCAATACAAATTCTAAGGGATCCATCTTTCTTTCGAACAAATAGAACCGGAGCTCCCCATGATGAGACACTCGGCCTAATAAATCCCTTATCTAATAAGTCCTTCAACTGCTCCTTCAACTCTCTCAACTCAGCTGGGGCCATTCTATATGGAAGAATTGAGATAGGCTGGGTATCAGGAAGAACATCAATCCCAAAGTCAATCTCGCTATCAAGAGGGACTCCAGGCAGATCTTCAGGAAAGACATCCGGAAACTCATTGACAATTGGAATCGACTCAAGGGATGGAGACTCAATGCTGTCATCTTTCACTCGGACAATGTGATAAACACATCCTTTTGAGATTAGCTTCCTAGCCCTAAGGTATGAAATAAACTTACCCTTAGGCGCAATAGGACTACCCTTCCATTCTATGACAGCCTCATTCGGGAATTTGAATGTGACAATCTGAGTTCTACAATCAATAGAGGCATAACAGACATAGAGCCAGTCCATGCCAAGGATCACGTCAAAATCAACCATGTCCAACTCAACTAGGTCGGCCAAAGTATCCTTGTGATAAATAGACACAGTGCAATCTCTATAGACTCTCTCAGCTAAGACAGAATCACCAACAGGAGTGGCCATACTAAAAGGCTCAAAAAGACGTTCAGGAATTTTATTGAATTTACTAGCCACATAAGGAGTCACAAAAGATAGGGTGGCACCCGGATCCATCAATACATAACAATCAAGAGAAGAGACTCGAATCATACCCGTCACAACGTTTGGAGAGTTCTCTTGATCTTGGCGACTACCCATAGCATATAAACGGTTTGTACCTCCGACGGTGCCTGAAGTAGTGCCTCTTTGATTACCTCTAGTCGGTGGTGCGTGGTAGAGGACTGGGCTCTGTTCCCCCATGTTGGACACTCCTTCAGAAAATGGTCCATTTGGCCGCATTTATAGCAACCAACCCTTCCTGCTCTACATTCTCCCAAGTGGAGCCTACCACACTTGCTGCATGGTGGCTTTTCCCTCGAACCTTGACTTACACTGGCCTGGGATTGAGAACCCTGGGGTCTGAAATTTTGGCGACCTTGTCCCTGCCGATCATACCTATTTTGCGGCATCGGTGCACTGGCGGTAGATGAGGCATAGTTGGAAGGCCTCTTCTGGAAGAAGGACCTGTTTCCCCTGCTTTGCCTCAGTTCACCCTCAGGGCCCGCTGATTTTGCCTTCTTACTCAGGTGCTCCTCCCTGTCTTTTCTTTTCTCATCCTCAACCTGTTGAGCATACACCATTAGTCTCAAAATATCTATGTCTGAGATCAACAATGCTGCTTTGCACTCCTTCTTCACATGCCTCCCTAATCCGGAGACGAACTTCCTCATCTTTGACCTCACATCAGGAATCATTTCTAGAGCATACCTGGACAGCTGGATGAACTTCAGGCCATACTCCTTAACTGTCATTCCCTCTTGTTTCAGATTAATAAATTCCTCCATCTTCGCTTCCCTCAATTCTCGGGGAAAGAAGTGGTCAAGGAAGGCTCCCTCAAATTCATCCCATCTAGCAGGTTCAGCATCCTCACCCCTACTCTGTTCCCATTGGTTATACCAAATGTTCGCCACATCTTTGAGTTGGTAGGACACCAACTCGACCCCTTCAATCTCTGTGGCATGCATAGCTTTCAGAATTTTCCATATTTCATCAATAAAGTTTTGGGGATCTTCATCAACTTTAGAACCCGTGAATGCCGGTGGATTCATCCTCAGAAAGTCTTTGATTCTAGTGGCAGCAGATGGCTCTTGGGAGCTAGAGCTAAGAGTCGGCGAACTCTGATTACCACTTCGGACAGCCATTAGTTGCGTGAGCATTGCAATTGCCCCTCGAAATTATGCCTCTGATGTGGGTGCAGGTGGGGTAGTTGGCACTTGGGGTGCCTTTGAGTATCTCGCAGGTCGGCCTCTAGCCCTTGCCGGGAGTGGCTTGGACTGGGGCATCTCGGCGTTGTCAACATTCCTCTAGCTAGCAGTACGTTTTGGAGGCATTATCTGTAACGTATAAACGCATGAATTAGAAGGGAAGTTTCATAGAGTTTAACTCCATCGCACGAATTCAGAGTATGAAAGAAGTGAAATAATTCCTAATGTCCTATAGCCTCCTGCTTATAAGTGTGGTGCACAACACACCCATAAGCAAGACTCTACTAGACACGGCTTCATAGACTCCCTAGGACACTTGAACTCTGGGCTCTGATACCATGTTTTTCACGCCCCAAGAGGGTACCCTAGACGTAACCGGCACCCGAAGGCCATTTCTGACCTCCGAGCGAACCTCCTGGTCCAGTCACTCATTCATTCAATCACATTCTCTTAGCGGAAACTCAATTAATGAAATACTATTCATATATGGGGCCGAAGGCCAAACATTTACAATCTAACAAGACAATAAAATAAGACTCTTCAAGATAACAACTCGACCTCCCCACACTCCAGTCTATGAAGCCTCTATTCAAGTCTAAAAGGTGCCAATGACAAGTCCATGGCTACCAAAAATCTAAATAAAAGAAAGGACAACAAAACTGTACAAGAAGGCTCAATATCCTCCGGGAACTAGGAGGACTCACCAACTAGCTGAGAGTGTAAGTGGATCTTCAATGGAGCGCCGGTTGATGATCTCTGGTACATGTCGCTACATCATAAAATGATGCAGGCCAAATAGCGTCAGTACATGGAATGTACGAGTATGTAAAATGGCCGAATACAACGAATATCAAGGAAGAAATCAATCAACTCGGAATCTCAACTCAATCCAATGTCCTAAGTCTAAATAAGAATATGATTTAGACAGGACCAATCATATACAATTCAACTCAATCTGACTCAGAGTACTATCAAGACCTATTTGGTAGTTTCTCTTAACCGACAACCAACACTTATGAGCCAGTGAAGGTACAATAAAACGACGTTATTGCCACGCCCGTTCATACCTTGTCAGGGTATGAACGAATCAAACACTCATGGATCCAATCCAACCAGGTCCTATAATGTCAGGACAAAGCTCTTGGGGAAGCATCCGACTTTAACGGTTCAATCCCCCCTACGTTTGGCAACACAGGTATTAGGTTCGAGTATGGACTATACTCTTGCCCAATTCGGTGCTCGATACTCCTCCCAAGACTCAATGCTCATAAAACTTCATCCAATCAACTCATATCGACAAGTCTCATCACAACCTTGTCAACTCATCAACTCTATCATAATCAAATCTCTTCCAATTATACTATCCGATCAATCTCAATTATATCTTCAAAAGAAATTTTAAATGTACATATATAGCATCATCTAGATATAACCAATTATTACCTCCATCTTTTTGAGAAATCTTTGTGACTCATCACATCTTCAAGACTTCAAATCGACATTTTTATAATAGGCAATGTTTTTAAGAAAATAATATCCTTTATCAAATCTACATAATTTAGAAGATCAATAAAACATGTTTAACATCTCATTTCTTCATCATCTCATACTCACATAAGGGCTCATTTTAGGAACTCCTTAGCTCAACAATATTTACACATAAAGAATCAAATAAAATGGGGACAAAACTCATTCAAACATGCACCATGCCAAGAAACTCCATTTTCATGAATATCTAACCTCAAAACAAGAATAGGGCACATGGGTGGACTCAACCCATGTTTTGGATAGCCTTACATACCTTAGAATAGATGCTTGAAGAAACTTGTTGTTGGGTCTTCAATGGAAGCTTGAGGTCTTGAAGCTCTTGCAATAATTCCTTGTTGGAAATGGAGAAGAAGAAGAAGAAGAAGAAGAAGAAGAAGAGAGAGATAGGTTTCTAGGGCTTTTAGAGAGAGAGTGGGGGCTGAAGAAATGATCCCAAAATGTTCAATGCTTGTGTATATATAATTTGGGACAATTCCCAAATTGCCCTTCCTCCAAAATTCTGAAAATTAGGCCAAAACGCTCTTGGCGCGATAGTGGCGCGCCGCGCCCTTACAGAGCCAAGGCCAATTACACCTAAAAACCTGCACACCTCGTAGTGGCGCGTCGCGCCAGAGACCAAACTACTGAGGCATGTTTCTGGCGCGATAGTGGCGCGTCGCGCCCTTACAGCGCCAAGGCCAAATTTTCTGGGTTTTGGAAATTTGGCCTGAAAAACCCTGCACAACTTTTAGTGGCGCATCGTGCCAAGGACCAAACTACTGAGGCATGTTTCTGGCGCGATAGTGGCGCGTCGCTCCCTTACAGCGCCAAGGCCATTTCCCCCGCAGTTGTAACCCAGGCCAAAAATAGAATTCCTGCCGTGCTAGCTCATCCTAGGATCGTCATATCTTTTGACTCCAAACTCCAAAATTTACGTTCTTGGTGGCGTTGGAAAGAAGACTCGACAACCTTTAATTTGACAGGTCGTGGGCCACCCAGATTGACGTCCTTCAAAAGATAGGGTCATTAAAAGTCGACCCTTATACGAACTCATCCTAAACTTAGCCACGACGGATCTTTTGGACTTAGCTCGGCCCTAGGGGTCCTTGGTGACCCCACATCACCTCTAACACTGCTCAGTCCCTCAGAGACTCATCTTAACCCGCGAATATACTTCAAGATACTCGGGTTCGACCCCCCTCCCAAACACAAGAAGGGTCCGAATCTTTGGGAAAAGTTTGAGGGGTGTTACATATTTAATCTTGATAGTAATTGAAAAATAGGGTATTGAGAATTACGTTAGATGCAATATCTTGTTAAATATTTTGTGAGAATTCTTCAGTTGATTGTGTTAATACGGGGTCTTCTATGACATTTTTATTTCCCATCAATATTACATCACTCTCAGATAGATTTGGGAAAGCTGGAGACTCTATAAATTCATCAAAGAGTATCTCCTCAATTGTATGTGTATTTTTACTTAGTCTTCCTTGCATTTCTTTCAAGTCTAAGAACTCAACTTGATCCGTTGGAACTCTAGTATCTTTCTTGTCTGGCTCTAGTGCTTCACTTGCATTCTCCCCATAAAGCATTGAACTGAAAAGTCCCCCTCCATAATAAGGTTCAATCTCATGAAAGAAGACGTCTAATATAACATGCAACTTCTTATTTTGAGGATCATAGCATCAATAACCCTTCTAGAAGTTCTAATAGCCAATAAATACATCTATTTTTGCACAGGCGTGAACATAAACTGTACATCCAAATATTCGAGGTTCAAGGTTCGACAAATGTGCTATAGCGCAAAATGACTTTAACTTTTGTTGAGGAGTTTAAAAATTAATAACCCCAAAAGGAGCTCGATTAATAAGATAAATAGCCGACTTTACTTCCCCCTCTCCCCCCACCTCCCAAAAAACAAATAAGGTATGTTGAACCAAAAAGAGAGGTATGAACTACTTTCAAAATTTGTCTATTCTTTCTTTCGCCAAATCATTTTGTTGCGATGTATATCTGCGACAAATATGATGTTATATCTCCAATTGACTAAGATACTCTAAATGAACCATCAATAAACTCTCTAGCATTGTCAGACTGTCAAATTCAAATTTTTCTTTGGTATTAAGTATGCACCATATTGTAAAATTTCTTAAATGACTTCTTGTAAAGTAAAGACACCCAAATCATTCTAGTACATTCATCAATAAAAGTGATTAAATATCGAACTTTTGAAATAAAGGAGACCCTTGGTGGATCCCAAATATCAGAATGTATAACAATCAAAGGTTATAAACATTTATTCAAAGTTGGAAAATAAGGAATTTGATGGCTCTTTACTAGTTCACAAATATTATATTGAAAATCTGAAACATCTAAATCAGAATACAAATTTAGTCTAAGTGTCTTAAGATAATCAAAAGAGATGTGTCCTAGTCTCTAATGCTATAGTCATATTTTTTCTTTAACCTTCTCAACTCCACTTGTATGACATGGCTGTCCACATTTATGTTCTCCATTCTCAGTCAACTTCAGATAATATAGCTTGTCTCATTTAACACCATAATTAAGACTGGACACCGGACCGAAATATTTCGATACCGTTTCGATCCATTCAGGTAATTATTTTGGTCCTATCATATCCGATAGTATTCGAAACTGAATGGCACCAGTCCAATAGAGGTCTTTCCAGTAAAAGGAGGTCGTGTACCACAGTTCGAGTGAAAAAGATGTTGAATCAGTATTCAAAACGGAACGGTATCATAATTTGGTATCAGTATATCGATACCGATTCATCCTGGTTCATTTTGATTTCAGTCCCTTCCATTCCGATTCGATCCGTGAAATTTTAAAAAACAATTAATTTGGATTAAGCAAACATGAGGCCTCCTCTTAATAATTAATGTGGAGTATTGATATGAAATTGAAGGAATCAATGGCCGAATGAGACAAAAATTATCGATACATAACTTTTAACTCATAACCCAAATACATTCTACGTAATTAATACATGAAGGAATAGGAATCTGATGAAGGAAAAAAAAGGACAAAAGAAAAGGACAGAAAGATGAGGACTTTTATTGAATAAATTGGATTGATTTTTAATTGTTATCCTTTTTTTATATTTTTATTTAATGCATTTCATTTTTTGTTTATTTGAGATTTTGAATTTTTAAATTACATACTTATGATTTAAAAAATTCAAAAATTATAAACATAAAAATTTAAAACTTATAAATTTTAAAATTTTGAAAATGAAAATATTTAACAAACTTAAGTTACTTAAATTACAAGTTATAACTTATAAACTTACTTTAAGTTATAACTTATAACTTCTAAAATCAAATCTTAAAAACATATAAAAGTCATAAATTCAAAAACATAGAAAAAAATAATTTTAACAAACTTAAGCACTTAACTTTCAAACTTATAAATTGAATAATTTAGAAAAAAAAATTTAAAACTTACAAACTTATAAATTGAAAAACTTAGAAAATAAAATACTTTAATAAACTTAAGTACTTAACTTACGAGTTACAAAAAAACTTTAAAAATTTTAAAACTTGAAATACTTTATAAACTTAGAAAAAAATATTCATTCTTATTTCGTAAACCATAATTCAATTATTCAAAATATTTGTATTCTTTAACTCTAAAAAATTAAAAACTAATTTTTTAATAGCTTTATATGTCGTCCCGTTTATCCCATTCCGTCCCGTTTCAGTCTGTTCCGATCCGTTGCAGTACTATTCAGGTATATAATGGGATGGGACGGAATTGAGTTTTCATCCAAGTAATTTTGGTCCGGTTCATCCCGGTACCGATTGATGATCCGGTCAAACGGTTCCATTCTGATCGAGTACCAGTTCATTCCGGTCCGGTGCCCAGTTTTAACCATAATCAAGAATCTTCCAGGTCAGAATGTCCTAAAAGATACAAAATAAGAGTTAAAAAAGAATGATACAGTTAAGAGATAAGGTAATTTGGCTTACAGGGAATAAATTATTTTGGAGTGAAGGTACCACCAAAACAGTATCAAGTATCAAAATACTAGACAATTCAATAGATCCCTCCCGTTATATTACAAGTATTTTCATTAGCTATAAAAATAACTTGTTCCGAGGATGGGTGAATGGTTTGTAACTTATTAGATTCTCCAGTCATATGATCGGATGCTCCTATGTCAATAATCCATGTATTTTTCTTCAAAGTGACAGAAAAAACATCAACCTTATTAAAGTTATCTGGTTGAGCCACAATGATCTTAGGTTGTGATCTCTTGTGTCACTATTACTGCTTTGCCAGTCAAGTATTTTCGTGGTTTCTTTAAAAAAAATTCCACCATTTTGGATATCCAATAATCTCATAGCAGCTTTGTTTGGTGTGCCCTTTTTCACTACAATGATTGCAAACAAAGTTATTTATTTTTCTTGATGATGGAATACTCCAACTCTTTTGTGTATTATGTTGAAACACCATGGCTAAATTCAGGGGCGGATCTATGTAAATCGGAGGGGTGTCGCGCCACCTAGTAGTATCAGTTGAAATTCTATATATACATGTATATTTGCATATTAAGCGTGGCACCCATAGAAACAGTAAGCCTTATGATGCAAGTGGTTAAGTTTTTTTTATCATGAAGGTAGCGAATTTATTGTAAAAGAAATTGTGAGTAAGTAGATTAAAATCCTAGACCTCTCGTAAATAAAATATTAACTACACCAACAATGCAAGCCTAAATTTTGTAAGTAAATTTGCTGATAAATATTATGTATTGTCGTGCTCTGCGCTGAAGTTTTTGCCATGAGTCACTGTTCAAAGCAGTGTGGCACCCAAAGATTCAAAATCTTGGATCCGCCTCTTGGCTAAACTTTCAGAGACTGGTCTTGGGCTTCTCATGATTTGTCTTTGTTGTGCTTCTCTCCTTACATAGGCGTAAGAACTTTCTAAATCCAATTTAGGATGTTTCCATAAAATCTCACCACGAACTTGATGAAATTTCAGGTCAAGTCCGCTCAGAAATATGTGATCAACTCGAAGTCTGGCCACCAGGAAATGTAAATGTGCAATTTCTTCCACTGATATCTCTTGAGAACCTATCCGGTGGTCAATTTCCTGAAAAATTGCAACGAGCTCGTTATATTAGGTAGACAAAGGTCGACTATTCTGCTTGGTGTTGATTTAGTTTAAATAAGTGAGTTTCATCCGATCCATCGTAGAAATTTTTTTAAGAAGCTTCCCATATCTCCTTAATTGTTGCCAAGCGAATAAATCTTTGCATCAGATGCGGTCCCATTGAATCAACAAGCCAACTGTGAACTTTATCATTTTGGTGATTCATGTGCCATACATTGGATAAGTTGGTGATGATTTGGTCAATTCGCCTGTAAAATATCCAACTTTGTTTCTTGCTCCAATATGCATGTTCATTAGTTGTGATCATAAAGGATAATTCAATTCGTCAAGAGCTGCATCAGTGGAAAAAACAAAATTGTCATGTTGGACTATGATTTGTGGTGCAAGGTTATTCGATTGGATTATAGAGGTTACTAGAATCAGGGGATTTAGGTTTGATTCACTCTGTTGGGAGGTAGCATCTAATAGATCTATCTACTAGGAGCCTAGTCTATAGGAGGTTTTGAAAAGAAAGGAGCAAACAAAAAAGAGATTCATAGAAAAGAAGAACGAAAGAAAAAATTGTCACTACTTCAAAAAAGCTTTGATATCATATTGAACAAAGACTCAGACTTACATAAAGAAATTTTTCATTCTTATTGTTATTTTCACTGTACTGATATACTTGTATTAATGTCACGATCAAAAATGGGTCATGAGTGGCACCCACACTTAACCTCCTAGATGGGAGAATCAACGATACAAATCCCAACTTATAAAATATGACATTAACGCGGAAGCTCAATTTATGAGAGTAAGAAATAATAAAACCACTAAAGTTTATTAGATACGTGTTCCCAAAACCTGAAAGTCATAACTTCAAGGACATCTAATTCTAAAATACTAAGTCTGAAAATATCAAACACCAGAATAAATAAATAACATAATGTGTCCGAAAACTAAGGACATCATGCCATGCCCGAGAGAATTCGACATGAGCTAGAATGAATAGCTCACCTTGGAACCTGATGTGCTGGACACTGGATAGACTTCAGGTCGAATCGAAGTCGATGGAACACTCGCAGCACTCCACAAAATAAAACAAATAAAATAAAAGTAGGGGTCAGTACAAGACAACATATACTGAGTAGGTATCATCGACCGACTCAAAATAGAAATCAATATGCATAAAGTAATAGCGGGAATCAACCATAGCACTTAACAGGTGACAACCAACAAGATCAAGATGAAGTGACAACACAATGAACAATTACTTAACCAATCAACAATATTAAGATCACACATGAGGACTCAGGCCTCCATATCACGCTCTTTTGGGAAATGAGTTATTGGAGATCAGATAGCATTAAGTCATTTTAATTTGTTTTCCTTTAATATTATCGTGCCGGAACATGACATTAGATCCAAATATACTGTGCTGAAATGTGACACCCGATCCAAACATACCATTCCAGAATATGACACCCGATCCAAACATACCGTGTCGGCTCGTGACACCCGATCTAAATATAATTAATTTATCATTCTTTATTATTACATTCCACTTCATTAACAATATTTCATCAAGCCTTCTTTATTCAAGGCACCATTTTTGATAGGGCAGGTTCAATACTATGGACTTCACAGTCTTGAGATTTCAAACCAATCATAACAACATACCAACCATCCAAACCACAACAATTAAATGCATAGTAAACTTCACACATTACTCAATGACTATCAACCACTATTAAGAGTCTATCTATGATATAGAATAAAATCATAACCTACCTCCACCGAAGAATCAAAGTTAAGCAAGCTAATTCACCGATGATTTCCCTTTCTTCCATGCCTCAGAACGTTTCCAATCTATCAAGTATACAATATTCGTAAGCAAACGAGTCCGTAGACGCTCATATTATATATGTTTAACCTAGACCCAACTCTATAATCAATTCCCCAAAACTCAAGCCTAGGGTTAAGTCTCAATTTCTTCAAATAACATAAGTCTAATGGTATTCATCTAATAAAATACACCTAATATTTAATTAGATTTGCTAATATATCAAACTTTAATAATAATGTAATACCATACGAAAAGCTCCAATGCAAAACCAAGTTAACGAAGAATTTAAGTTCATCACCACCAAGTTACAAAAAGCATGCAGTAGTTAACCTATACGGCCACATATTCATCATTATGCTCTCCATTACCCTATCAATGGCTAATTCACATTAATTGTACGCTTAAATTTATTCTAAGAGAAAGACAACACTTGAACTATCTCATTCTCTTAAAAGAATTACTTTAATACTAAGAAACCAAAGACAACACCTGCAACCATTTAATTCAAATTGAATACCTGCGAAACAATTTCTTCAACCTTTAGGCTTGCACGTGAAAGTGATCCCACTGCTTTCGTCGGCGCTTGAAATTGTGTTAGAGTTTTCTGACCCAACCGATAGTAACCCTCGATTTACCACTAATTAATTTTTTATAAATATGGCACTAGTGATATAGGATATTTAATAAATTATCAATTTAGCCCACCAACTTAATTAGTTATCTAAAATTACTGTCAACTAATTAACCGTAGTTGCCGAATAGTCCAAAAAATACATGTTAAAATTTTCAAGATGAGTCTTTTATGAAATAAAAAACTCTAGTACTCAAAACGACCTAATGGGTCATTATAATTAATATACAACAAAGAGAAAACCTAGAATTCTATTTTAGTCAACATACATATAAAAGGCAACAAATAAATATTATTGTAATAAAATTTCCTTAATAGTCAACATACATATAAGAGACAACAAATAAAGATTACTGTAATAAAATTTCCTAGAATTACAATCTCCTCTAATCATGGTATTTGAATAAGTTCTCATATCGTCAAACTTTAAATAGTTAACTAAACTGACCATAAAAAGAGAAAATAATTCATTACATGTTATAAATTAACTAACTTGACAATTTTATAAAGGAATAAAAGCAAGAGAATATAGAGAAAGTAGTAATATAGAGAGAGTAGTAGAAATTTTCTTCTATTTTTTTGTGTGTTTATTACATTGCAAATAATGGCTTATTTATAGTCAAAAAAAGATGAAGTAAAATACCACTTAAATTAAATAAATATTTCAAGTGGACAATCCACACAAATATTTCAAGTGGACAATCCATTAGTCCATTTGTTCTTTAACACTCCCCCTTGGATGTTCACGTGAAATGTGTCTCGTTAAAACCTTATTAGGAAAAACCTAATGGGAAAAAGCCTAGTGAAGGAAAAAGAGTAGACACATCTGGTAATACGCCTTAAGTGTTGCCTCATTAAAAACCTTATCAGGAAAACCCAGTGGGACAAAACCTTAACTAAGGGAAAAAAAGTACAACGCGTATTTTCCCCCTGATGAAAATATCACTTAATATCTCGAAAATGACGCATTCTAATTTTGTATCTCATTTTCTCAAAGGTTGAAGTTGACAATGCTTTGGTGAACATATCTGCTAAATTGTCACTTGAACGAATTTGTTGGACATCTATTTCACCCTTTTTTTGAAGATCATGAGTGAAAAAGAATTTTGGTGAAATATGTTTTGTTCTGTCTCCTTTGATGTATCCTCCCTTCAGTTGAGCTATACATGCAGCACTGTCTTCATACAATATTATTGGAGCGTCTTTTGTCAAAGAAAGGTCACATATTTCTTGAATGTGTTGACTTATTGATCTTAGCCAAACACATTCTCGACTTGCTTCATGAATGGCTATTATCTCTACATGATTTGAGGAAGTGGCAACCATAGTTTGCTTTGTTGAACGTCATGATATAGTTGTACCACCACATGTAAATAAATAGCCTGTTTGCGATCGACCTTTATGGAGATCAGATAAATATCTCGCATCTGCGTAACCGATCAATTGTGATGTGGAATCATTTGAGTAAAATAATCCCATATTAATGGTACCTTGAAGATATCTGAATATATGTTTAATTCCATTCCAGTGTCTTCGTGTTGAGGAAGAACTAAATCTTGCTAACAATTTTACTGAAAAAGCTATATCTGGTCTAAAATTATTGGCAAGATACATTAATGCACCAATTGCACTAAGGTATGGTATTTCTGCCCCAACAAGCTCTTCATCATTTTTCATGAGGTCGAAATGGATATTTCTTAATATCAAGAAATCTTACAACCATTAGGGTACTCAATGGATGTGCTTTATCCATACAACACCTCTTTAAAATATTTTCAGTATATGTTGACTGATGGACAAATATTTCATTTGTAAAATGTTCAATTTGTAGATCAAGACAAAATTTTATCTTTCCAAGGTCTTTCATTTCAAACTCCTTTTTCAGACATTTTATTGCCTTTGAAAGTTCTTCTGGAGTTTCAATAATATTCAAATCATCAACATATACTGCTATTATGACAAATTCAGATCCAGACATTCTCATAAAGATACAAGGGTAAATTGGATCATTTTTATATCCTTCCTTTAGCAAATATTTGCTAAGACGATTGTACCACATTCGCCCTGATTGTTTCAACCCGTACAAGGATTTCTGAAGCTTTATTGAGCAATTATCTCGAGAATCCTTGTATGCTTTAGGCACTTTGAACCTTCAGGAATTTTCATAAAAATGCCGTGGTCCAATGAGCCATATAAATAGGTAGTGACCACGTCAATTAAGTGCATTTCAAGCTTTTCATTAACTGCCAAATTCATTAGATACGTGAAGGTAATTGCATCCATCACAGGGGAATATGTTTCCATATAGTCAATGTCAGGTCTTTGCGAAAAACCTTGGGCTACAAGTCGTGTTTTATACCTTATGACTTCACCCTTTTTCATTTCGTTTACATACAAAAACCCATTTGTACCCTACTGGCTTGACACCTTCAGGTGTTCGAATTATTGATTCGAAAACTTTACATTTTTCAAGTGAAGTTAACTCTGCTTGAATTGCATCCTTCCATCTTAGCCAATCATTTCTCTGTCTGCATTCATCGACAGATTTTGGTTCAAGATCCTTATCTTATTGCACTATTTCAATGGCAACATTATAAGCAAAAGTATTATCAACCACAATATCATTTCGATTCCACCGTTTTCCTGTCGAGACATAACTTATTGAGATTTCTTCATTCTCGTTATTTTCAAGTACTTGGATCTTCTTGGTGGTATCACTATTTATTGTATCTCTGGGCTCTTCTTGAGCACTTTTCTCCAAATTATAATCATCTTGATCATTTAGTCCTTTCCTTTTTCGAGGATTTTTGTCTTTGGAACCAATTGGTCTTCCACGTTTTAAGCATGGCCTAGACTCATTTTCCTGAACAAGTTATTCTACTGGGACATCAACTCGAACTTGAGCATTAGTAGCTGGGATATGCGATTTAGTAACCCTTAGAAGGTTAGTAAATGCATCTGGCAGTTGATTTGCAATATTCTGCAAATAAATTATCTTTTGATCTTCTTGCTCATATTGATTTGTTCGATGATCTAAATGAGATAGTGACAATGAATTCCAATCTATCTCATTTTTCAACTGCTTATGTTATCCCCCTAATGTTGGGTATACCGATTCATCAAAATGACAATCAGCGAATCTTGCCATAAATAAATCTCCAGTCATAGATTCCAGATATTTTATAATAGAAGGAGATTCATACCCAACATATATTCCCAATCTTCTTTGGGGACCCATCTTTGTGTGGTGTGGTGGAGCAATTGGTACATATACCGCACACCCAAATATTCTAAGATAGATATATTTGGCTCTCTTCCAAATGCCAACTGTAATGGGGAAAATTTATGATAATTTATTGGCCTTATGCGCACAAGTGTTGCTGCATGCAAAATAGCGTGCCCCCATACTGAAATAGGAAGTTTTGTCCTCAATAGCAATGGTCTAGCTATCAATTGGAGGCGTTTAATCAATGATTCTGCTAGACCATTTTGAGTATGGACATGAGCGATCGGATGCTCAATTTTTATTCCAACTGACATACAATAATTATTAAATGATTGAGATGTGAATTCACCAGCATTATCAAGACGAATTGTCTTTATTGCATAATCTGAAAATTTTGCTCTTAACCTTATAATTTGAGCTAACAATCTCACAAAAGTCATGTTGCGAGTTGATAATAAGCACACATGTGACCATCTTATAGATGCATCTATCAAGACCATATAATATTTAAATGGTCCACATGAAGGGTGAATTGGCCCACATATATCACTCTGTATACGTTCCATAAATGCAGGGGATTCAATCCCAACCTTAGTTGCTGATGGTTGCAACACAAGAGAATTCCTTAGATTGAAGAATTTTCTGATTCTTCAAAGTATGTCCATGTGAATTCTCAATAATTTTGCGCATCATTTTATAACCGGGATGGCCCAACCAGTCATGCCAAATGATAAAATCATTAGAATCAGTAAACCTTTTGTTTACAATAGCATGTGATTCAACAGTACCAATATTTGTATGGTTCAATCCAGAAGAAAGTGCAGGTAATTTTTCGTGTATAATTTTCTTCTCCATATTTATTGTAGTACCAATATAAAGGTATTCAACCTTTCCTTCATTTGCAGTCTCAATATGATAGCCATGTTGGCGAATAACCTTGAAACTTAACAAGTTTCTTTGAGACTTACAACAATACAATGCATTATCAATTACCAATATCGTTCCTCCAGGTAGTAATAAGGCCGCTTTTTCAGAGCCTTCAACCAACTTTGTACTACCAGATATTGTATTGACATAGGCATTTTTCATAATCAAATGACAGAAATATTTCTTTTCTTTTAATATCGTATGAGTTGTGGCACTATCTAAAAGACACATATCTCCATTATTCATCTTGAATCCAATTGAAGACTGAGAAATTTATTTATCTTCATAAAATAAAAATGCATTGTAAAAAATAAAATAAGTAACCATTTTGCTAGAAAAACATAAGTCCCTTTTTTTTTAAAGTTAAATTATGGTAATTTAGAATTTAAAAAAAATTATAGGATTCAATTATGATGAATGTTACAATAATTTAGTTTATGGAATTATATTGTAATGAATTTGTAACACAGAAAAAATGATTGATAATATGAACCTAACGTACCAAATTATAAGAATTAATAAACTGAGGTGTAACACGTTAATAATAAACATAATTTTATATAAATTAATAATTTACTAGTGAATTAGT
The DNA here is from genome assembly GCF_947179165.1 of Solanum dulcamara. Classification (NCBI taxonomy): domain Eukaryota; kingdom Viridiplantae; phylum Streptophyta; class Magnoliopsida; order Solanales; family Solanaceae; genus Solanum; species Solanum dulcamara. Next base: position 62,939,294 of record NC_077246.1, read on the forward strand.
TTAATGAACTTAGAATTAAAAAGTTTATGGCAGAATATAATTATTAACCTTAAATAAATATTATACATAAGTATTAAAATAAATAAAATTATAAAACATTAATATAATATTATTCATCATGTATAGATAATTGGTTTATTTGTAAAAATAATACAATCATTATATAATATTAATATCTAAAACATCAACAAGAATAAACAATTAGTATAATGACATTAAATAAGTAACAATATGATATTAAGATTAAATAATAGCACACTAATAGTAATTAATTACAACATTGTAAAATAGCATAATGTAATAAACAATATACAATATACAATTATCATAAAAATGTGGCCCTGATTATTTTTTAAAAATACATAAACATAAAAACACAATAATTCAAAGTACATAAAAATGACAATATATTGAAAAACGTGAAATTAAACATCAATTAAGATCCTTAAAAAAATCTTCAAACTCCAAATAAGTAATATCATTGAGGTCATTAAAATCATCATCCCTTAAAGTCAAATTTGCTTCAATATTATCATTATTCAAAGGTCTTGCCTCAACATTATTTTCGAACGCCAAGTGTGACTCTATCCGAGCATTAGAAGAAGAGGCACCACTCTATTTGCCTTTCTTTTGAAAGAATTTTGATAAAATCTTACAAAATGCTCAGGCGTCCGAGATTTATTTTTCTAGTGACCTTTCATGCTACAATGATGACAGTTACTTCTTGAAGGGCCATTTTGAGAACTGATAATGTTCTCCCTTTTATGTTGATCACCACCACGATGATTATTAAATCATCTTCTGTCATTGTCACGTCCACGCACATTATTGTAGCCATGATTTTTATTTTGTCTTCTTTTAGACTGACCATGTGCTTTTACCATATTTGCCTCCGATAACGGAGCAGTTCCAGTGGGACAGGCTTCATGATTTTTCATTAAAAGGGCATTATGTTGCTCAGCTACCAGAAGGCATGAGATCAATTCAGAATATTTTTTAAAACCTTTTCACGGTATTGCTGCTGTAATATTACATTAGAGACATGAAAAATAGTTAGTGTCTTTTCTAATATGTCCTCATCATTTATAGTTTTCCCACATAATTTTAATTGGAAAGTTATTCTAAATACAGCAGAATTATACTCAATTATAATTTTAAAATCTTGAAACCATAAATGCATCCACTCATAACGAGCCCTTGGTAATAACGTTGCCCTAATGTGGTCATACCTTCCTTTTAAGTCTTTCCACAATTCAAGTGGATCTTTCACTGTCAAGTATTCCATTTTCAGGCTTTCATCTAGATGATGACGAAGGAAAATTATAGCATTTGCTTTATCCTGACTTGATGTTGTATTTCCTTCAATTATAGCATCACCAAGACCCTTAGCGGTAAGGTGGATTTCAGCATCAAGTACTCATGACAAATAAGTTTTGCCAGAAATATCAAGTGCCACAAATTTTAATTTTGACAAGTTTGACATGATGAAAATTAATTTGAAAGTAACAAAGACAGCTTAAAAATTAAATTTCTTTAGTAGATATACCTGATATAGAAGTTCATTTTCTGAAAAATTAGAGCTTCGTGCTGATAACGTGTTATAAATTAACTAACTTGACAATTTTATAAAGGAAGAAAAGCTAGAGAATATAGAGAAAGTAGTAATATAGAGAGAGTAGTAGAAATTTTCTTCTATTTTTTTGTGTGTTTATTACATTGCAAATGACGACTTATTTATAGTCGAAAAAAGATGAAGTAAAATACCACTTAAATTAAATAAATATTTTAAGTGGACAATCCACACAAATATTTCAAGTGAACAATCCACAAATATTTCAAGTGAACAATCCATTAGTCCATTTGTTCTTTAACATTACACTTATTGTTGTAAATAAAGAAATGTGGATGTCTAGCAACAAATCCACGCCTCATGACTTTTAGGCATTCTTTATGACTCGTAGGTTTCCTTTATGACTTTGAAGAATTACAATAAATGCTTAGCAAATTCACTTATGCCTTATAAATTTCTTCATATATATAAAAATCTATATAGAAATTTTGGAAGGAGAGATACTATCAGGATCGTCTCAACAAGTTCGGGGGCCTAAAACCAAACTTCATAGAATTGCTTTTTTCTTTTAGTTGTCATATATAAATTGAATAACTATAACATACTCAATTTAATCCTACAAGTGAAGTCTCGAGAAGGTAGGATGTACGTAGACCTTATGAAATAAGAATGTTAACAATAAAAATATTCAATGAAGAAATATAATATAAAGTTAGAATAATAGAATCTAACTCAAAATTTAAAAAGTTTATATAATGATATTAGCATGAATTTGTTACAGTGCTTAAAATTTAAAGAATATATCAAAAAATAAATTTGATCTTTTTATAAACACAAAACAATAGATTTTGCATAATGCAAAAAGTTTGACCGTTTGGTAGACGTTAGAATGTTCAATAATGAGATAATAAAAATTGATTGGAGAATAAAAAAGGTAAAGTAGGAATTGGAATGTGGGTTCATGATAATCACCAAAATATAAATAAGTTAACAATAAAGGTCGCCACGTAAAACAAATGCTACAATTAATTAATTACTATTCAATTTCTCAATTATTACAGTGACCTCCACATTAAATAAAGTAAACAAATACTATATATATATACTTTAGGAAAAATCTGGGGACCCAAGCGATTGTTTTAGTGGCCTTATGATCAAGACGGCCCTGATACTACAAACTTTCTCTCTCTTGTTATTTAAGGTTTTAATATATTGTCTTTATTTCATAACACTTATTAATTTTTAAGCATTTCTCTTCTTTTTTTTTTCTCTTGTTGTTAGAACCTCTAACACGTAAAACCTTAAAAATCTTCTCTTGAATCTTCATATCATCTATTAAGCAAATTGTCCAAAACTTTTGTTGTGCCAATTAATGCCAAAACATAAAGCAACAAAGCCTTATTAGATTGGTATGAAGAAATGGCCCAATTTTGGGGGAGTACATGGCCAACCCAATCTCCACTTTGCATTTATCCAATTTGGACCAAGCAAACAAGCAATTAATTGGGAAAATACCTTCTGACTCTTTTTCATAACAATATACACTATTATTTCTAACTAGCTAATTGAAATCCGCTATATGAATTTTGGAAGAAAAAAAAAGATTAAATGAATCTTCAATATCATCTCGTTAATTTGGTTTCATTTCATTGTAATATCAATGGTTTGTCTTTTAAGACATTAGGTATCAATTATTTAAAACTAATAATGTTTCATTCATTTATCAATCTCGTTTACAAATGTTATAACGACAACTGTTTGCATAAAGTGAAAAAGAGTGATGTTTGGAACCTTCGCTTATCTTTGCGTCATTCATACTTTTACTTCTATTTTGTGTTGTTCTTTAATGTTTATATCTCGGAGTAAATAACTTTTTCACGGGATATAAGTTTTTTGGATCATAATATCACATAAGTCATGTTCTATCCCACAAGATATAATTCAATTACTAAGAGCAAAATTTAAAGACTAACTTATTAATTTAAAGAGCATAAACTAAAGATTAACTCATTTAAAAGACAAATCATGTAATTAAATATTTTTCTTTCATTAATGAAACTAATTATCATTATTTACAAACTCAAATAAACAGATAAAAAAGATTAACTTGGAAGGATGATTGTTCAAAAGGGACAAAAGATGTTATGACTAGTTATACAGGCTCACTCTCTGCTTTTTTGAAAGGGTGATTGTTCAAAAATGACAAAAGATGTTATGACTAGTTATGCAGGCTCACTCTCTGCTTTTTCTTTCAAAGTACTTCATTTACTTGTTCATTTCATTTAACTTTCATTTTGAAATCAAAAAGAATGTTTAACTATGCAAAAAAAAAAATCAAATTTATACCACTAGACATAATGTCTAACAGTTTTTTGTTAAAATAAAAATCCTCAACAAGCAAGGAGGGTTAGGCCTTACTTTGTCAAACCTAATTATACTATGTAATTATACATTGTTCAGCCAAAATTTTGTGTTCAGTACTTCAGCAAAAATAGTGTCCTGCAAATATTTATATATAATCTAGACAGCTATTATGGAAGGTGGAAGTAAGGGTAGGGACGTGATGTGTATGGGGCTACAGAGGTGGGGTTGAAGATAAGGTGTGTTTGGGTGTGGATAACACAATTAATATAAAATGTCACTTGTAAAACTTATTTTTCATACTTTCACCGAGGAAGTCATTTTCCTTATATTTAAAGAACTTATTTTCGTAAAACAAATTATTTTTCAAAAATTTTGATCAACCAAACATTTTGAAAAAAAAATGAATTTTCCAGAAATTGTAACTCACCCATTATTGAAAACACATCTGCAATGTTCCATGAAAAAGCTAATTAGCCTCTGCTTGAAAATAAAAATAAATAATTGTGGCAATCCTTGGTCGATATGAAATTGCATATTATGTACTTCTGCTTTTCTCAACTTTTTATGGAGACATCAAATTAAAGTTAGGTTCTACATAATGTCATTCAAGAATAAGATACTTTGCCACCTTTTCTAATTTATATCACATCAATTAGGGGGCATAATTAATCACACCATTGACATTCCTTTAAATCACTAAGCATAATAGTAAAAAATACCTTTCTGACCAGAGGATCGGTCAGTCGTTTGGATGGTAAGCACCCTCCATCTCCAATCTTTATTGATTCGAATTCCCAAGAAAGTAATAAGTCTGTAAGCTCTAAAGAGGTGTAAAAAACAGAAATTTCTTGACAATTATAATTTGTATAGTACAATTCACATTTCAATGTAACAAATTTTCTTGTCAAATTATTTAATAAACTTCAAGAAATTAATACAAATCTTGTCTAATCCAAAAGTCACACTCACTCACTTTAGTCATTGATGCCACAACCTCAAAGCAACATAAGCCAAAAGCCTATACCCCACCAACATAACAAGCAATGCCACCACATCAAGTACCAAATTGTCAATACCAAGATACTTAATAGCGGGAAATTCCAATACTTCACAATATTTCCCAATTCCACATTCATAAACCTCATTTCTTGAATATTGAACTCCAAGTAGAAGTTTGTAACAATAGTGGCTGAATGAGATGTACTTGAGCCAATTAATGAACATAGGAATATGTTGAATGTAGTATCCACTTGCTAGCAAAAACACAAGCATCAAAACAGAGGACAATGTTGTGGCTTGTTTCACATCCATTAGTATTGCCCCAAGTGCTAGGCCAAGTCCTTGAGAAACTAGCACGTTTAAGAGTATGATAAAAAGGGTCAGCATAAATGTGAGAAATTTTGGCTTTAGGCCACCCATCCAGTATGTTACTGTCACAAAGATTGTAGGAAGTACAAGTTCCATTGGTAAATCGCCCATGGTTCGTGCAAAGTAGTAAGACGAAAGGCGATACATGCCGGACGAACGCTCTCTTATGAGCATCGGACGCTCTTGTGGGAATGCAAATATGGCACTGAACAGAGGAAAGAATCCCCAGAATATTGAGAAGAAAAATAGTAATCCCACCTGTTAGACACAATCACCTTGTTAGGAAATTTTTTGTATTAAGGTAAAATATTGAGAAAACTCATACTTAAATTGTCTTTATATATAAGGTTGGAAACATAATTAAGTAAATAAAAGTATGCAGCTTAATTAAATTCTTAGATTAGGTGACATAATTCAACGTGATATTTGAGCAAGCAAAAGTCACAGTCACTCATTAATAAGTGGCCCGTGATAGGAAATCACATATGCATGTGTTAAAGACATAATTTAATAAATAGAAATGTGCAGCTTAATTAAACACTCAATAATTAATTAGTGGCCATGATAGGTAATCACACTTGTATATGAGAAGGCATGTTACAGATATAATTAAATAAATAAAAATATGAAACTTAAGTTCTTCGATAAGGTGACATAATTCAACATGAGATTTGATTTGAGGTACAATTCAAGTCTCATAGTCACTCATTAATGAGTGGCCCATGCTAGGATATCATATGTGCATGTGAGAGCCGGGCGTGTTAAAGACATGTTTAAGTAATTAAAATATTATTTTTAATAGATTAAGCTTTTAAATGAGATGGTCACACAATATTTATAACGTATAAAACAGTTTTAGAGAAAGTTTGAACATTACCTGATCCATTATATGATTAGTATTACAATGCCACCAGAGAAGTCCAGACAGAAATGAAACAGACATTACTTGGAAAATTCTTAAACCAGAGTAGGCTTCATGCTTTCTTTCTTTAAGTCCTCTGCCAAGCAAAACCTTAAATTGCAACCACCAACTTGTGGTCCATTTATCGTCTCGACCTGACAAATAAAACGTAACCACAAGGTATATTTAGACCTTTTGCGATAGTTCAGAGACATTTTCATTGTGTATATAAGAGATTTTCGTGTACTTATTGATGGTGATCGTCCTCCGGAACGAATCGAAGGCTTGCAACTAATTTGATTTAGCTCCTCTTTCAATAATGGATAAATATTTTTTCTATAAGAGGAAATTAAGGACTGTTTGGTTGCATTTTGGTTTTCAGATTGATCTGGTTTCATCACAAAAAGTTCATGTTGATCATCATGCCTTGTATCAGGGATAATACCTGCAAAAAAAATTATTTAAAATTAGTAGGATAAGCAATAATTTGACAAATTCATAAAAGAACAATTAATTAATTTCGATTTGTTAAGTACACATGATAAACAATTATCGTACCATGGCAACCTAAAGTCGTGTGAGAATCTTTAAATTTTGTTTTTTTTATGTAGAAGATTTGTTTTAGTTAATAATGTTAAAAGGACAATGAGACCAAACGAAAAGGTAAAAAAGAAAATGATACGACAACTTTATTAATTAAAGGGCTAAAGGAGGGGACAAATTATAGTTTAATTTAAGCTAAAACAATCACATTAGGTACTAATTGTAATATATAACATCATTTTCATTTAAGAATGAAAGGATGGGAAGAAAGATAATCCTCTAGGAAATGGTACGTCGTCTTCTACGACCAGTTATAATTTGAAAAACAAATAATTGTTTTTTAATTATTTTTTTGTGTTATTTCTGATTCTTATATGTAAAAACGAGAATCTCCTATAAAAAAGTATAAAATCAAAAACAAATTTGTAAAGACTACAAAATCAACAGAGCCAACAAAACTTCAAAAACATGTATTGAATAGGGAATAATATGGTCCATAAAGGCAAATCTCAACGACTTTTACACCAATTACCCAATATATGGAAGAAAAGATTCACCATGTATAGACAACATATTTTAAATTGTCTCATTTTGGCTTGGTTTCCATTTTTTATGGTAAAAACAAAGACATCTATGAGCTTGAATCTTGATTTACACTCTATGAGGGGAGTTCTATGTATACTTTTAAGTCGTACTTCCGTCCTAATCTATGTAACAGTTTTGATTGTGGTCATACGAATTTAAAAAAGAAAGATTTTGAAACTAATGATCTGACATAAGTCATAAACATTATATGATCATATAATTATCTCAAAAAAGGTTAATGAGATATTTAAATTGCTTCTAAATTAAAAGGCTCTATGTCTACTGAAAGAAAATATGTCATACCATTAGCAAGATCAAGCAGAAAATCAGCAGGGTTCATGAAATTGAATCCAGGAGCATAACCAATCGATGCAAAATACTCCATAACAAGGCTACTTTTCCCACTATAAATCGGACAACCTTCGGTCAAGACGATAATTTTATCGAACATTCTGAACAACATGCTCGAAGGTTGATGTATCGTTGTGATCACGGTCCGACCCCCTCGAGCCAACCAACGTAACGTTGCCACGATACGTTGAGCCGTAGTCGAATCGAGCCCAGAAGTAGGTTCATCAAGCAATAATAAACTTGGATTCACTAACATTTCTTGTCCAATACTCACTCTTTTTCTTTCTCCACCAGAAATTCCCCTAAATAATTGTCCACCAATCATACTATTTCTACATCTTGTTAACCCTAATTTCATGATGACTAACTCTGCTTGCTCGATTTTCTCTTGATTTGTTAGCTTATTAGGTAACCTTAACAAAGCAGCGTATGTCAACGTCTCGAGGACGGTCAAATGAGGATATAACACATCATCTTGTGTCACGAAACCAATTTTTCGTTTCATTGAGCTCGAAAATTGTTGTCCGTTGTACGTTATGGTACCCGAGAATTTCCCAGTTAATCGACCGGCTAAGGATGTTAGGAGAGTTGTTTTGCCACTTCCTGATGGTCCTAACATGGCTAAAAGTTCACCAGGCTTAACTGTTCCCGTGACATTTTGAAGTATCATTCGAGTTTGCTTTTGTTGATGTGAAGAAAAATAACCCCCTTTGTTGCTTTCCAATTTGATTGTGTATGAAACATCTTCAAACTACCAATATAAAATATAAAATCAAATAAATTAAATTTTTAGGTCAATTGGACCAAAGATAATAATTATAATTAAGTTTATTATATAAGTATACATCAATTATATATATATATATATATATATATAATTTCAAATGAAGTCGTACGTTACGTTGTCAGTATACAAGTATACCTTAAGTGTCACCGGGCGTAAAGATTCACGAAGAACAGATAATTTAGCATGATGAGACTGTTGATGATTCGAGATTTGATCATCATTCACACGAGGACTAACGTTACACGTTAGACTAGCTGGTTCGATTTGAAGTGAAATGTTCTCCATTCGAGTACGTACAAGAACATTACTCGAACCACCATGGATACTACTATTCTCTTGATCATGAGGCAACATTTTTAAAACTCTTAAAGCTTTTGAAACAAAATTGTCAAATTGTTCAAGGCTTAATTTTGTTGGGGAGGAAGAGGGAAAGGGAGGAAAAGAAAGGGTAGTGAATGAGAAAAGAGAGTAAAATCACATGCAAATGAAGAAAAGAGAAGGGGAGCTTTAAAGTGATTAAAAAAAAAAACACGAGAAGAAGCAATGTGTGTTAGAGACATGATATAGTAGTAGCTAGCTTGGGAGTTAATAAGAGAGAGACCCACAAAGTGAGTGTTGTCAATGTTGGAAGTCCAGGGGTGATGTATTAAAATTTGCCATATTATAATGGATGTCTCTTTCAAGATTCCCACTTTGTTTTTGTTTTTTTTTTTAAAAAAAAAAAATATTTGGTGTTCGGAGTCTACATTGAAGCTTCGATTAAATTTGGATCACACACTGCAGAGTTCATTAGAAAATGGCGCTTTCAACGTGATTTTCTTCCTATCTAGAACTCGAACACGAGATTTCTAATTAACGATCCATGTAGGTTTCCACTTTGTTTAATATATGTACTTCCTTATAAACTTGATATACTTAGATATAGGAACATGTGCCCAATATATGTTACTCTCTTTCTTTTAATTTATGCGATACATATATGATTTAAAAGGTCAATTAAATTTTTATACTTTTTTTTGAAATATTTAAAGTTTTTAATTATTGTGATTTATAATAATTAATTTTTTCAAATAATATGTTTTTATCCCTCTGATTCAATTTATGTGGCACATATGAAATTTTAAGAGTCAATCAAATTTTTGTATTGTTTTTAAATATTTTAAATTATTAATTATTGTAATTTATAATATTTTTTACTTAATTTTCAAATAATATATGTTATTTCTCACATGTTATAATTTATGTGGCATGAATAAAATTTTGAGAGTCAACTAAAAATTTGTATATTTTTAAACTATGTTAAGTTGTTATATTGTGATTTATAGTCATTTTTACGTAATTGTTTAATATATAATCAATTTTTTTAGTTGTTAGTTATTATTATTTATAATATCTTTAAAATAATTTTTAAAAATAAAACAGATTTAAAAAGGGACAAATAAATAAGAATAGAGAAAGTATGAAGGGGGCCACTACAAGTACGCAGCTCAAGCAGACATGTGGTTCATTAGTTGTGTGCTTGTATAGTCTTATATATAGAGCCCGTTTGGATGGGCTTAAAAAAAGTATTTTTTATGTATGAAGTGTTTTTAGAACTTTGAAGTGCTGAAAGTTATTTTTATAAATAAGCAGTTGAGTGTTTGGATAAAAGTGCTTATAATGTGAATTTTAAGGTTAAAAGGATAAAAAAGATAGTTTGAGAATTTAGTTAAAATATAAGGGATATAAAAGTAATTTCCATGGTCAAAGAAAATGACTTTAGGCGCTTTGAAAAAAAAAAGTTAGGAATCCTAACTTTTCATTTTTGACTGACTTTAAGAACTTTATGGCTTAAAGTCAGCATTAGACAAACACGTTCAAAAGCTAAAAGGGGGCTTTAAATTGATTTTGACCAACTTAAAGTCAATCCAAACGGGCTCATAGTAGAATATGCATGAGATGAAGCTTATTAATGTCTCCGTTTTAATTTGCATGATACATTATATTTTGATTGGGTACAAAACTTTTTTTAAAAATGAAAATTATAATCTAAATTAAAAAGAGTAGTAGATATTTATTTGGATATAAAATAGTGTTCATTCTTTTTGAAACAGATTTAAAAAAAGAAAGAAAAGTGATCACATAAATTAGAATAGAAGAGTGCTAGATGCTAAGAGATTTATTTTCCTTTGTATTTCGTTAATTCCATCGGATATATGTAGCCACCCATCAACACAAGAAAAAAAATTATCTAGTAATTTTACTATAAGAATTAATTTCACAAATTACATGTTACCTTCCAATAACAATAAAAAGAAATTATCTAATATTATTTCCATCTTTGCTGAAATATGGTTCTAATTCCTCTCATTGACCATCCAACTACATCCTCAATATTTTCCTGTTTATTTCTTTGCTATAAAATAATATTACAAGGGGAAAACAATGTAGGTTTAGGTTACTATTATATATGTCACGTGTTTCTTAAGTTATTGGTGAATCATCACTTAAATATTTATTTTACATTTACCTGAACTTAAGGAATTTAAAATATTGTTTTTCACTATATTTTTTGAAGATGAAGGGTCATTTTTCTTGTATCATATTTTTTATTTTGTCCGAATATTCACTTAAGAAGGCAATATCAACTTGTGTATAGCCAGCCTGGAAAATAAAACAAAGGAAATTAAAGTGAATATTTGTGTAGCTGGAGAGCATGTTTACAAAAACTTTTATGCTATAGTAATATAAAAATATTTATATAATCAGATTATTTATCAAATACTGTAATTAAACATATGTTTTTACAATAATCATTGCATTTGCTATAACCTGAAAAATTTTAATTGATTTGCTATAGTAAATTAAACTACTGACGGTAAAATAAATATCTATATACAATTTAGAAAAAAAATAATTAAAATATACAATTTAACATAAAATATTATACAATAGTATACACTTAGGGATCGTTTGGTAGTTGATTAAAATTATGCAGGTATTAGTAATACAAGAAATAGTTATAAGAGAATCTATGCATTATTTTATACAATTTTTAGTTATATAACTTTTAGCTATTCATGTAAGCTTTTAATTAGTTATTCGTGTTAGTAATTTCACTTTCTCTCCTATATAAAATAATATATAGATTCTCACACAACTTATACATATATTAATCATGTGGGTCCACTAAATTACAAATCAAATATCATATTAATTTTATATATACATGAATAACTTACCTTCTAATCAGTTAGATAACATTACTTATACATGATTTAATACATGCGTAACTTACCTTCAAACCAATAATCAAATGCTTCCTTATTGTAAACAATATGTGAACTTTGTATAAAAATATATACCAGTGTATAGAGGGTGCTTTTATATATATATATATATATATATATATATATATATATAAAAATTATTACAATATTATACAAACTTATTACAAAACTTGAATATCATTTCCTAGGGATTCAACCCACAAAAATGGGTCAAAAACATTATTAAATAACTCAAATTTCTTCGAATAACTTTAAATTTTAGCCACAACTTTTAAATGATATCCCAAACAATTTTTCAAAAAATTCAACAAATTACAATATATTTGTGAGTTTTCATGCTTTTAATAAAAGCCCCACCAATAGAATTTTAATTTTTTCACTTGAATTCATCCAACAATGTTTAAACATATCATGATAAACATGAATATTACTCTAAATCAGTTTCTGAACAAGAAAAAATGAAAATCAAGCATCATAATCACAAATTTAAAAATTATCATCTTTATTATTCTATATAGTTTAAATTATAATTAATCCGAACTAAATAGGATAAGATTAAAAAAAAATATAGACTAATTTTGATTATAAGCTTCACCAAGTGATATAAAATGTAAAAATATCTATTACTTATGCACAACATTCAGGGATCGTTTGATAGGTGAGATAAATACAGTAATTTCGAAATAAAATATAAGATTACTTTTATTCTACGTTTGATTATGAATATTAATTAATTTCAAATTATTTTATTTTACCATGTATTACTAAATTGATGAAATTAACTATCTTATATGAAAAATATAACTAATTTTATGAAATATCTTTATCTATCTCATCTCCCCGTTTTGAAAAATTCTGTATAATTGTTCCAAAACTTATTGACCGATTAAACTTGAAGAACAAAATATATATTGGTAGGCCAACAAATAGATTATGTTAATGGATCCCACATAATCCTCAAACTATTTACATTAAGCCAGCTGCCTTCCCTCAACAATTTTTTTTTCTTTTAACAAAAATTATTATAGGAAAAAAGAAAAAGAAAAGGTCAAAAGAAGATATGTTGCTCATCAAATGATTTCTGCTTTTTAGATCTTTCTTTAATTTATAAAATGTCATTGTCTGCTTGAAGTTTGGGCTTCATTTTATTATTATTTTTTACTTTTTTTCTCTTTTTAAACAAAAGCAAAAAAGTTAGATAAATGAGATCAAATTACAAATTGCCTTGTTACAATTAAAAATAAAGTCAAATTTTATCAAGTTTAATTGACATGATACCATCATTTTATGTTATCTTTTAATTGTCTATAACAAATATTATCTGATAACCATAGAAGATAGAGCAAGTAATCTGGTATAATTGCTATAAAAAAAACTTCAATAATTTATTAAATTTAATTGATAGTATAACTTATTTTCCATTATTAATAGGTAGAATTTAAATCCACATATCAAATGGGCTCAAGAAATTAAATTAGAATTAGCCTCATTCGTTACTTATATTGAAACTCAATTAATCTTAAATTTAATTAAAAAAATTCTATTTTAAAGAATAAAATATTTTTTAAACGATTTTGTATTCAGTAAAGTTCGAATCCGATGAGTTGGCTTTGGTATCTCTTTTATAGAGTTATTAAGGGTGTGGGGGATTTTGGGGTTGGGGGGGGGGGGGGGGGCAATGATGCCTTTCTATGTGGCAAATTTCCAATCAATAGGGAAGATAGTGGATGAGATTGCAGTGTTTTGCTTTTTTGTAAAAAAGAACCCTTCCTTTGCCTTTTTTCTATATGGGAATTGGGAATCTCAATCTAGTTTGCTGTTTCTTGATCCCATTTCATTTTCACACACTAATTTACCTGAATTTGCCAGACAATAAAGATTAGGTTAAAAAGTTTGTAGAAAGGGAAATCAAGAAATTAAAAGACATGAAAAATATTCTATATCCAGCTTATTTTTATTTTAATTTTAATTTTAAATTGGGGGTAGGGGAAGAAAAATGGAAAAGAGAATTATAATGTGGGGAGTCGAATTGTCACTCCGAAGGTGAAAATTAAATAGTCAATAAACTCAGTTATTAAGATTGAATAATCATAAATTTTCTGATGTACTAACCATTTTACTATTTAATTACCCATATTTTATGTTAAGTTGTTATTTTTACTCCATATTTGAGTGTAATATAGGTCTAAAAAAAATTAAAGATATTCCCTCTATTTCATTTTATTTGGCCGTTATATTAAAATAAATTTTCTTTTTACTTGTTCATATCAAGATTAAAAAAATTCATTATACCCTTAGGGGTTGTTTCGTTGGGAACAACTTATTTCGAGATAAGTTATTCCATCATGTATATAGGATAATTTATCTCACTACTAAGGTATAAATGGTGGATAAATAATATAAGAATTACCTAATACCTCCAATCAAACACCGGATAAAATAATTCTGCATTTTATTTTGAAATTATTATACCTTATACCTCACACCAAACGACTCCTAGTATTAAATAACTACATAAAGTAATATATAGTAGTTAAATTTAGAGTTTTAGATAATCATTAGTAAGGTTAAGTTTAATGAAATGCACTTCTAATTTAAATTTTCTTAAGGGGTGTGTCATGTCAACATGAGTCAAGTAATATGAAATAGATCTATTTCATTTGACTTGCTCTCGTACCAATTATTATTTTACATGCTATCCTTAGTATTAAATAACTACATAAAGTAAAACTAGTTAAATTTAGAGTTCCAAAACACCATTGATAAGGTTTTGTTAAGTAAATGCATCTCTTATTAAAGCTTTCTTAAAGAGTGTGTCAAACCAACATGAGTCAAGTAATATGAAACAGAAGGAATAGTGTCACGATCAAATCCACTGGGCCGTGCAGACACTTACTCTAACACCTAGGTAGGAGAACCCTTAAGCCCCAGAACAATTATAACATGCGAAAAATAACGAATCATAAAATAACAGCCTAAAAAGTTCTAAAATTTTCATATATTGATTTTAAGATACAAGTTATTTTATAAGAAAACATACTGACAATCCCAGGAACTAGCCTGAACAGGTACAAGATCTTCTAAGAATAAAATTTAGACAATAAGTAGAGACACGGCTCTCACCATAAGAAAAAAAGATTAGAAGTTGTCGGAGATCATCGTCGTCTTCACCTATGAAACATCACCGATCCTGCAACCTGACTATGCCAAGTGGCAAACAAAAGTACTATCACTACAAACAACATGTACTGACAGGCATTATCGGTCAACCCGAGTCCACTACATAATATAAAGTAATCAATCAGAAGATAGCATGCAACTAAGAAAATGCACCTCCACAATTATCCTAGTTACCATCAGCACTCTTGAACTCAGTCCTTATTTTATTCCACTGCGCACTATGATATTTATTGTACCACTCCCATAACCTTCCAATACTTTTCAAGCCTAACACATATTTGATCGTGTCCTAACCATCCCAAAGAGGAGTTTCATAAGTACAGGTCACCCCTAACTTTGTCTAACCACCATTATTACAAGCAACCATAGGACCACTATATAATTAGCCTCTAAGTTGCCCAAAATCTAAGCTAACGACATGTCAAATGCCCTGTACTTAATCACACACAAAATCGTACTCAACTCTATGAAATATGATAGATAGCCACGATATAACAAGGCAACAATATATATAATCACATCACAGTTATGCCTACTCTTAACTTATTATACAAATAATCATGCTCAATCGCAATTCAATAGTCAAGTAATGATTCTCTTATGGAATTCATACCCAAATTGTTAGTGTACTGGTGCGGTATCCGATCCCAATATAGTTAGTGTATCGGTGTGGTACCCGATCCAATTATGTACCAGTGTGGCATCCATTTCAATAGTTAATGTACCGATATGGTATCCGATCCAAATGTATCAACGTGGTACTTGATCTAATTATATGCCAGGATGACACCCATTCCAATAGTTAGTATATCGATGTGGTACGCGATTCCAACATGAATTCACACATCACAATCACAACCACAATGAATAGGCAACCACACTTGCACAATCAAGTAATTAGTATATTTATTGCATGCAAATTGATCACAAGATGTTATTTTGATTCAGATTCTTTTCTTTTTTCCAAATCATATATATTATACATGCAACACTATTGAAGTAGTTAACATGCATATATAATAATTATTCCCTGAGTATACGTTACACGAGTAATTAACATGAGTAGTCACATAAACATGCACACATATGTACATATCTCTATGTTTACTCATAGCCACAGACCAGTAATGGACCCCCTTATAGATACGCTCTTGTTCTCAAGAATTTTCAACCATTTCAGAAGGAGTTGTTTAGAATATCAATCAAGAACTAATCACCTACTTCTATTCACCGTGAAGTCATACCTACATAACTCACTCCTGCTCTAGGCAACAATAACAATACATTCAGCCAGAAGCGGAGCCACATGGTGGCTAGGGGGTTCATCCGAACCCCCTTCGGCGAAAAATTTAATTATTTATACATGATTAAAATATATTTTTATGTATAAATACTAGATGTCGAACCCTCTTCGGCTAGTTCGTGTGTCTACTTCTTCAGATTTTGAATCCCCTTATTAAAAATTTTGGCTCTGCCACTGCATTCAGCCATCTATATTCTCTTGCCCAAAGGCATAGACATGAAATCTTCCGTCAATCTGCGATACATTATTCAAGGAAAAATAAGTCTATAACTACTTAATTAAGAAAATCTAGCCTACATGGGTGCCAAACAACTGTTGAAGAACTCCAGCCTAATTTCTAACTTTTGGGAGGCGAAACGATGGAGGTAAATCTGAAATTCATGGGTTGTAGCCTTCCTTGCGCTAAGATCCCTTGTCTCCCTTCTTTCCAAGCCTAGAGCAACTTTTTGAGGATTTTTAGGGTGACCTCCGTCTATTTCACCACTGAAGGGGAGAAAGAGAATAAAAGAATTCGCGTTTCAAAGTTTCTGCTCCTGACGATCCCACTATGGCGGCCACCCTCTCGCTACGGCGGCACCGCAGTGGCAGAAATAATCCCTCTATGGTGGGATGGCTCTGGTTTAGATCGATCTTAATTTAAGAATTATTTGTCCCTTCATTCTGAGTGCTTTCGTATGAAGCCCCTTCATAAATAACGATGATTTGATCGTTCCAAGAAATAGGCAAATTTAGACTTCTAAAACATCATTTATAAGGTTACTAAAATACATACCTAAAAAATCTTTTTTATGAATTATGCTAAGTCAACATGAGCCAAGTTATAATATGAAACATATGAGGTAATATATCTCCTACGTAACTAAACTAAAAATATACATTTTAATTAATTAAGATAAATATATTACAAAATATCACAAAATAAAATCATACTTTACCCATAATCGAGGAATCAAAAGTATTATTATCTTCAAATTATACACGCAACATTTTTTATTGTAGAAGTGAAATGGGAGTGATATAGACTTGAGGATAACATTTTTAGTTTGGATTCCACCTACAACTATTTGAATTTTTTGATGATAGATTAAAGCAAGCATTGGGTTTTATATATTACACAGCATCCCAATAAAGCGATTTATAAAAAATAACGTTAAATTTTTTTTAAAATGAATTTTAGCTAGTATAATTAACTATATAATTTGTGTATGATCAGTAAATAGTTAGTGTATATACCGATTATATGATAGTTAGAGATATAAATTATATACACTCAGATATCTCTTTTTGAGATAGATTAAAAAAGAAAAAATATCATATATTAAATTAGAACGAAAGGAATATTACAATTAAACAAGTGTGTTCTTCTTAGTCGATTGCTAAAAATATAAAGATTCATAAATCAAAACTATCAAATATCTATCTAAAATTATATTTCTCACTCATTGATTGTGCAAGTTTTTATAAAGAGACATATAGCGTCCTGGCTATCTATTGTTTTTAGTTTCGACTTTGATACTCATTTTTTTTCCCATAATCTGTTTAGCATTTTTTTCCTTTTTAATATAGTAAAAGTTCACTTATGATAAATTATGGAGTTTTGGCATGATCCCAACATATATATATATATATATATATATATATATATACATATATATATATATAGGGGCGGAGCCAGCATAATGTTAGGGGATTCATCTCTACAGTAAAAAAATTACACTATTTATACATAGTTAAAATTATTTTTTATGTGTATATAGTAAATATTGAACCCCCCTCAACTTTCATGTGTTTACTTCTTCATGTTTTGAATCCCCATATTGAAATTTTTTGCTCCGCCACTATATATATATATATATATATATATATATATGAGTAAAACACGGGGTCATAGTCTCCAAACAAAAGAAGATGATAATAAATTAATTGTAGTAATTATGATGATAAAAATGTTATTTTTAAAACACTGGAAAAGTTAATAATATTTTATAGTTTATTCCCAAGAAAAATATAATTAAAAAGGACAATGATAATGGAAATAAAAATTAGAACAATAGTAATAATAATATCTAAATAAATAATAACGGTAAAAATGGTAACAAACTAAAATAGCAGTAAAATATAAAGTATTAGACTTATTAAAAATTTAGAAGTTCAAGGAAGTAAATTAGAAGAGTAGAGACACAATTAGATATCAACAATGATCGTTAGAATGTTAGCCACAAATGTTGAAGAGTTCTGTGGTCCATTAATATTTGACCATAATTTGTTATTAAGAAAAGTCTTGCTTGATATTAAATAAAAATCATGCAATTTGTAAGGAATTTGCTCCAAATTCAAAGAAAAAGTTATTTTTTAAAAATTATTTCTTAATCTTAATCAGAGGTCTTGGTTTGAGTTCTCCTAGGTACGAAGTCACTTTTGTTAGAAAGCGTTTTATCTTTTGATATGAGACTTTTCGAAAGGAATTTAAATTTTAATCGGATTCCAACATGAATATTGAACACTAGATAGAAAATTTTAAAAAAAGTAAAATAAAAATTAAACGATCCTATTTGTGCAAATCATATACTCCCTCTATTCCATATTAATTGAATTTCTAAGGTAATGCACACATATTAAGAAAAGCATTCAAAGATAAAATTTGAACCATATTTTTCACTATTTTCTTTTGTTTAATTAGCCTCATAAAGATGATTAAATGTGAAATCATAAATATAAATAAACCTTTATTGGAGTATAACTTTGTAAGTAATATAGTTTAACTCTTAGAAAATTACAAAACTTAATTAATGCAAAGGGTAAATATGAAAAAAAATTCAAATATTTCTCTTGAACTTTAAACAATTCAGTTCTTTTAAATAATAATAAAAAACTAGAAATTGAGTTAATATGGAACAGATGGTTATTAGCTATCATTCAATTGATCCGCCATATCTTAGTTTCACGTCCATTCCTTTATCATGTTAAACTTATCCCTTTCCACTCTTGACACACCTCCTTAACGTGTTGAGCCTATATTAGATTCACTCCTCAATCAAATTCAAAAAGGAGGAAAAAAATATAAAAGATATGTATTTAATCTACGTGTGTAATGATGCTCAAGGTTGTTTCACACTCTTTAGCAAAAGAAAATGGTATAATACATAAATATGTGTTTTAATTTGGCTTTAATTAATATTTATGTTATTTAATTTTGGGTGTGTATAAGGAGGCACTTAAATTTGTATGAAATTGAACAAGTAGACACACGTATTTTATGTGGCATAATACACGTAGGACGCCACATAGGATACAAAATTCTCATATAGGATATCACGTAAGACAAATGTGTTTATTTATTCAAAATTATACAAGTTTAAATGCATATTTGTACACACTCAAAGTTGCTCGACATAAATGTCAACTGAAGCCAAGTTGAAGGGCAAAACTTATATATTATGCCAAAGAAAAAAAGAGTAACCAACATGGATTGTGGTACAGTTGTGTGACTGATCCACCCTTATTCAGAAGTCTAGTGTTCGAGCCCTGATATGGAGAAAATCTTATTAGAAGTGTCACTTCTGATTGGGCCTTGCAGTGCGCTATCCGAATTTAGTCAGGGCTTCAAACACCTGATGGAAAAAAAAGAGTAGAAAATACTCAATATTCTATTTCCTAGTCTTTTAAAAAATATATATATAAACATTATTCTCTTCTGCCTTTTCAACTGTGATACTACAATACCATGTCTCTATCTTCATCTTTCAAGTTAGAGCTTTCTAAAATTCCAATTTTGTTTTTCAATACTCTACAAGTGTTACTGCTTGGAAATACAACCCAAGTTTGAGGGATTAGATGGGTTATTCTGGTTTGAAGTTATTTTATGTTTGATTGAAAATAGTAGCTAAATCAATATTAAAGTTAAGATTATATTCTGCATAACTTACCTCGTATAGAAGGTGAGTTAAGTTATCTTAAATTTTAATTCCAAAATTATAATTTTAGAATATCCTTCAAACCAAATTGTCCCCTTATTATTAATCATTATTTCTATATTTTAAAATAATCTAATAATTGGGGGGGGGGGGGGGGGGGGGTTATAGAGAGGTCAAACTTTTTATTCGACCCCAAATGAGAATCTAATCACTCAACTCTCTTGTTAATAATATGTTAACAACTAAACCTTAAAGCTTAAAATAATTAACAAAGTCGGGAAGAATATGTTTGTCTTAATAGCACTAAGTAATTGGCCTTCATTACCATTAAGCTTATCTTTTTTTTTGTGGTCAAAACCATTAAGCTTATCTGCTATTCCCTTCATACCACTTTATTCATCATCCTAGATGGTACAAAATTAGAGATGTTAAATGGACTATTTAGATTAAAATTGAAAAGGTTAAAATGGATTGAATTAAAAAGAGAAAATTACGCGGATAAGCAAACATATACTAGTTAATTAGCTAACATAGTTATAGTTTGAATTAATTATGGCACGCGACAAACATCTAGCTATAATTACAGTTTGAGTTTTGTATAATTCGTGCAATTATACAGTTGAGTTTTGTCTAATTCGCGCGATTTATACAAATACTATGCGCGAATTGAATTGTATAGCGAAATAGACAAACACTACAAATTATATAGCGAATTATACAAACGTTGTACATGAATTGTCTAGTGAAATATACAAAAGTTAAACAAAAATTGTGAATTGTATAGCGAATTATACAAACGTATACAAATGCTACGCGAATTATATTAAAGTTGCTATAAAAATAGCTACGAATTGTAATTAGCAAACTATAGCTATGGAGCATAATTAAGGTATTTTTGAGAGGCTATATGCAAAAATTTCCCAATTAAAAATCAGGTTATGGATTGAACTAAAAACCAAGTTGGATTATGACTTGACCAAATTAATTTTGGGCTAAATTGAGTTACACTAAACTGGGCTTAAACCTGAATGGTCATTACCTGCTGAATTTAACCCACTTAATCTAAACAGTATTGACATAGTGATGTAATTCATACACGAAAAAAGATTAATTTTGACGAAAGAAAAACTAAAAAAATTAAAGACCTGACTTGAAACTCAAGACACAAGACTCAGAACTTGAGACACGACCCTGACATGAGACCCGAGGTCAAGAATCAATTTGGGAACCAAAATTCAATCTCTACCTGAGATTCGACCCCGATACTAGATGTGACCTATGCCCAAGCTTGACCCGAGACCTAAGCCTAACTCGAGACCTGAACTTGACTCTGACTTGACACTTTAGACCAAAGTCCGACCCCATACTCGAGCATGGCCCTAATTATAGACTTGAGACTCGATCTTGGCCCAAGACTTAAGTCCCTAGCGTAACTTGGTTCATAAGACCTGAATGCAACCTACGACTTGAGACCCGACATCAACTTAGGACCTGAAACCCGATCCTAACAATCAATTTTAAGACTCAATCCTGATCCAAGACTCGACTCTGATACTAAACGTGAGACCTAAGACTTGACCCCAATTTAGGATCAGATCAGGGATCCGAGCTGCGCTCCCACCCTGACCTAAGACCCAACCCCGACAGGAGACTCAAGACCCAACCCTAGCTAAGGACACGAATCCAAGCTTGAACTTGATTTAGGACCAGAGAGACAACCACCGACCTAGAATTGACACTGATTTGATACTCGAGACCCAAGATTCGAACCTGAGTTAGAGCCTAACCTCTATGTCACACCCCGAGAGGGTACCCTAGACGTGACCGGCACTCGAAAGCCATTTTTGACCTTCCAGCGAACCACCTGATTCAGTCACTTCATCATTCAGTCATATACACACAAAGTAGGGTTCAATCATAAACATACTATTCACAATATGGGGGCCGAAGGCCAAACATGTTCAACTCAACAAAACAAGTAAAATAGGATTTCTCAACAATAGCAGTCCAACCTTCCCACACTGTAATCTATGAAGCCTCTATCAAAGTCTAGAAGGTGTCAATGACAAGTCCATGGCTACCAACAATCCAAAATAAAGGAAGCGACAACAAAACTATACAAGAAAGCTCAACATCCTCCGGAAAACTAGGAGGACTCACCAACTGGCTGAGAGTGTATGTGGATCTTCAACGCAACGCCGGTTGATGATCTCTAGTACCTGTCTCTGCATTATGAAATGATGCAGGCCAAAGGGCGTCAGTACATGGAATGTACGAGTATGTAAAATGGCCAAATGAAACAACATCAAGAAGACATCAATATCAACTCAAGACCTCAACTCATATATACAAGACAACTCACATAAGTGTCCTAAGTCTAACAAGAATAGTTTAGACGGGACTAACTCATAAGCCACTCAACTCAACTGACTCGGAGTACTATCAAGACCTAAATGGGAGTTTCTCTTATCTGACAACCATCACCTATGAGCCGGTGATAGTACAACAATCAGACGTTGTTGCCACGTCCGTCCATACCTTGCCAGGGCATGAATGCCTCCCTATTCATGGATACCATCGATTAGTCAAGTCCTATCATTTCAGGATAAATAAATGGAAAACATCCAACTTTAACGGTTCGATCCCATGGGAAGCATCCGACTTTAATGGTTTCATCCCTACCTATATTGGCGGCGTAGTTCCTGGGTTTTGAGTACAGACTATACTCTCGCCCGCCTCGGTGCTCGATACTCCTCCCATGACTCTATGCTCATAAGACTCCCTCTAATCATCTCAAACAAGTCTTCACGGCTAGTTTCATGTGGGACATTTCCAACTCATCAACTCCATTCTCATTTCAACTCAATTAAGTCATAATGGCAGGTTCTATTTAGGACCTCGTCCACTCGTAAATTCTATCCTCCAATTAACTCAATCAAGCCTCATTTAGGTAAGCATTTATGATATCTCCTCAAGACTCATCACAACTCTATGACTTTAACTCAACAACACAAGTGGAATAACACATTCAAGAAAATTGACTTATGCAACATAATCACATATAGCATCAAGTAAATAGGGGACAAAACTCATTCAACCATAAACCATACCAAGGAACTCCATTTTCATGGACATCTAACCTCAAAGCAAGAGTAAGGAACATGGGTGGACTCAACCCATGTTTTGGATAGCCTTACATACCTTAGTGAAGACTTGAAGAAAACCTTGTGGTTGGGTCTTCAATGGAGAACTCAAACCTTGAAGCTCTTGGAACTCTTTTTGTTGAAGGAGGATTTTGGAGAGGAAGAAGGATAGAGATAGGTTTCTAGGGCTTTTAGAGAGAGAGTGAGGCTGTAAAATGTGTTCCCAAAAGACCAAGGGTAATACATATATAATTTGGGTAAGTTCCCAAATTGCCCCTCCTCAAAAGTTCTGAAAATAGGCCAAAAATGCACCTGGCGCGATAGTGGCGCATCGCGCCATTGCAGCGCCAGACTGATTACGCCTAAAAACCTGCACACCTCGCAGTGGTGCGCCGCGCCAAGGACCAAACTACTGAGGCATGTTTCTGGCGCGATAGTGGCGCGTCGCGCCCTTACAGCGCCAAGGCCAATATTTTCTGGGTTCTGGAAATTGGCTTGAAAAACCCTGCACACCTTTTAGTGGCGCGCCGCGCCAGAGCCCAAACTACTGAGGCATGTTTCTGGCGCGATAGTGGCGCGTTGCGCCACTGCGGCGCCAAGCCCAGATTTCCAGTAGTTGAACCGAGGCCTGAAATTCCTGCTGTGCTAGTTCATCTTAGGATCGTCATATCTTTCGACTTCGAACTCCAAAAATTACATTCTTGGTGGAGTTGGAAATAAGACTCGACGACCATTAATTTAATAGGTCGTGGGCCACCCAGATCGTCATATATCACAAGATAGGGTCGTTAGAAGTCAACCCCTCATGTAAACTTAGCCACGACGAACCTTTTTGGTCTTAGCTCGATCCTAGGGGTCCTCCGTGACCCCACATCACCTCCAACCCTCCTCAATTACTCGGGGACTCATCTCAACTCAAGCACACACTTCTAAATAATTAAGTTCGACCCGGCACAATATAAGAAGGGTCCGAATCCTAGGGAAGAATTAATTTGAGGGGTGTTACACTCTATTTGAGACCGACTCCTGATTCGAGATCCTATATTTGAGTTCTGATCCTAATTTGAGATTCGATCCCAATTTAATTCTTGGGACTTAAGACCTGATCTGATCTGGAACCCTAAAATATGATTCTACTAGATAGATGAATTAAACTGGGTTAAGTTGACGATAATTTTAAAATGGATAATACTTGAATGAGTTAAATTTATCCACCATAAAAATCTACAGTGGTTGGGCGAGTCATTTGATTTTGGATTTAGTTTGACACCTCTATTCAAAATAATTATTATTTAAAAAATCATAATACAATTGAGTACATTTTTCTCATTTTGCTGTTATTATTTTAATTTACTAATTAATATAAAGAACCTAAGTGAAGAACAGATACACATATTTTAATATTGTGATTGCTTAGATTAACTATCATTTTATTTATTGAAGAGAGAATATTTATTGAAAAGAAATAACATTTTAAACGATCAAAAAAATTAAGAATATAATAATCAAAACACATAATTTCTTAAGTAATGTGTTGATGCAAAAATGTAACAAATAAAGTTCCAATACAAATATTAAACACGAAAAAAAAACTTTTAAGCATATTTCTCAGGGGTCGTTTGGTTTGAATCAAGTTATGATGAATAAGTTATGATAAGATTAGTTATGATGGATAATGTGATGAAATTATTTTTTATTGAGTGTTTGGTTTGTTGCATTCAAAACAATATGCATTATATAAATTTTAAGAATAAATTATTTGTTTACAAAAATACCGTTATGAATTTGAAAAGTGATGTATAAAAAAGGGTTTAAAGGGATATTTTTGTCATTTATCTACTTTATCTCGGGATAAGTTATCCTGAGATTGCTATACCACTCAAAGGGAAGGATAACTTATCCCAGTCATGATTATTAATCCTGAGATAAGTTATCCACACTTTGTAACTAGACAAATAATTAAGAATTACTAAAAATTTATCTAAAAATTATTTTACCTTATTCACCACACCAAATGACCCCTCAATGCCGTGTGTTTAAGCCAAGTGTTAAAATGCTTGGTTTCTAAGCTTTTCCATACAAATAATGAACGATTACTAAGAATTTATCTAAAAATTATTTTATCTTATTCACCAATGACCCCTTTTTAAGCCAAGTGTTAAAATGCTTGGTTTCTAAGCTTTTCCATATTATTATTATTTTTCCATTCTATTTGGTCAAGACTCTCTAAGCCAAGTGTTAAAATGCTTGGTTTCTAAGCTTTTCCATATTATTTTTTTTCCATTCTATTTGGTCAAGACACTCTATTCTAGGTGCTTTTGACTCTAAATTAATCGTGTTAAAAAACGTTACTACTATCTTCTTTTCGTGTCATATTTTGATGTGATTGGCATTAAGTGATTCCGTACTTAAGTTTAGAATAAGAATATGATTCTTAATTTCTTTATTATAAAAATCTTAAATTCACTCATTATTGAAATAATAACGTATAGTTTATTATTTCTCATACTTTTTTTGGCGACAGCACAAGATTCAAGATATAATATGGCTAATTAATTATTGGTCCGAAAGCTTGATTCTATTTCTTAATTTAGAGAAATTCAACCTTTTATTTCGTAAAAGTAGAAAAAAGGCTTTACACTATATGCTTGTTTTTTTGCCTATTATATAAAGAAATATTAAAGTAAAGTTTAAATATAATTGTGGTAGATATCTATAACAAAATAAAAAATGTTTGATGAAAAAAGTGTCGTAATATGAATAATACCATGTATACCTTTTAAAGATGGAATCAATATAATTATTATTCGTTTAAATGGCATCACTTAATAATTCATTTTACTTTATGAATTTTGTTGACAAATGCTCCTTAGAGATTTATTCCGTTATAACTGCATAAATTATTAATGAAAAAATTACCTAAATATATATTTATTTTATCATAATTTTTTAAAAAAATTACCATTTAAAATTTTTTAAAAATATTTTCTCAGATATGTACATCTCTTCCCTATGTATATGTATGTCATATCCTTTCTCTGATACATATCTATCTCCTCTCTGATACATCCCTCTCCTCTTGGATACAACAATGTCCTATGTATTTAGATGTTTGCTGATGTTACGGAAGTTCGACAATGTATCTGAAATTCATAAAAAAAAATAAAAAATTGTAATTTAAAAAAGAGTAAAAAAATAACATAATTAACTCTTAACACTATGAGATTTATGAAAATTACATCATATTAATACTGCCTAATGTAAAAGTAAAATGTAGGATATGCAATGGATGATTTTAAATAATAAAAAAAATATGTGTGGAGTGATACTAGCACATGAAGAGAATCCGATAGATGATTGAACGGTTCAAAAAATCTAATTTTAACTATACACGAAAATATAAATGAAAAATTAGTATATGGTATGAAATTATTGCACTCATGAGTATGTTAGGAGAGTTACGTTAGCGTTTAAGAATCTTTTTTTCGTAGGTGAATCTCGATGTCTATTCCTAGCTAATCAAGAAAGGATTGTTGTATTACATAGGGAATATGTGGGCAAACTTAAAAAGTTATGGAAAACTAAAATTCATAACATATAGATTGTTTTTAGCTATCCCACTTTGTTTCATGGTATATTTTTTAATACAACATTTGTCAATTTATATGCTAAAGTTCATAGCTTCCAACATGAAATTAATACAAGAAGTTATAAATAGGGGCCATGTGGATTATCAAGTTCTTTAATTTGTTTGGTGAAAAAAATAAAGAAATCTAGTCCTTGAAAAGAATAGATTCAATGAATTCATTGATTGGTCAGAATCATATTAATTATATATACTTGTAACTTTCTTATTTTGGTAATAGATACATTATATTGATCTGAAACAGAATAAGGATATATACCATGAATCAATGTTAAAATATTAAACTATTTGCCTCAATATTACCTATATACAAATCAGTGAATTTTTACTTTTGTATTTATATATGCATATTTGTACATATTTACTATATTAGTCTATATATCTGCAGCAAGAACAATAAAACATTGTACAAGTTAAAATTTAATTACAAGATAGTTGTTATTGTTAAAGACTTTAAAAGAATTGAATTTATATATATATAGTGTAATTACATACGTACTATTTGATTGAACAAGTATAATTACATAGTTAAATTGAATTTTAAAATAAAAGTTCATTATCAAAAATAAAAAATTAATATTGACAAAATATGTGCCTTTATAAATGATATTAAATTAGGTATTTAAAATGTATATATTGTCTCTTCAAAATAAATTAATCAACAAACATATATATATTTTAATTAATAATGTAATAATTAATTATAAAACTAAAAGTATGATTTTGTAAGAACATCACGAACTCCATGTTTGATAGAAAAGATTAATTAATGTCAAAATCTATTCAAATGCTTGCCAATTTTTTTTTATCAATTGAACTGAAAAATGAATGACATGCGATATGAATTAACAAGTCAATACTACTAAAGAAAATAAATTAAAATCTTAAATACAACGTAAATTCACAATTGAAAAAAGAAGAAAACATAATATTCTTATTTCAAATTCTAACATAATATAAAATAAATTCCAACATAACTTAAGTAAATATAATTGAGAAGAAAAGGAAAATATAACTCTATAACTTCATTCAATAATAAAATACTACTTTAATTAAAATACTAAAATAATAATGCAGTTATGATAAATGATGAGAATGAAAACAAGAAATAAAAAATACGATCAATTACATAAAATTACAAGTAAAAGTTGAGAAATGACAGGTATAAAAATGAAAAATAATTAATGTAAAATGAAGACGATTTTTTAATTTTTTTTATTATTTTAAAAAAAGTTAAAATAAAAAAAGAAACTAGAATAATAGAAACAAAAAACAAGTTTTTTTTTAAAAAATTAAAAACAATTTATAATTACTTGTAAGGCTTGATAGGTCCTTTTGGAGAAGAAAGTCTTGGAAGTCTACGACTCTCTCTCCTCCAAAAGTGGATTTTAGTAAATAACCAAATATGATACGTGGCTAAGGATCAAGTTGGTAATTTTTCTTACATCTCTCCATCTCGAAGCCCAAATATTATATACGCCCCCAAAATAAAAAACATTTCAGAAATCAGCATGATTCTATCATTTTTCGTTTCGTTTGAAGAAAAGAAAAATCCCAAAGTAATTACCATCAATTCTCATCTTCCCCTCATAAGTGCGAAGCAATTTATGATTGGCCAAAGTGTTTCTAAATGTATTTTTCTCAAAAAACTTTCTAAAAAACATTTTTTACAATTCTCCTGAAAATATTTATTTTTTCTCAAAAAACTGACTAAACACAGAATAATACAACCACAAATAAAACTATAAATTAATTCGTGTTTATTAAATTTGAAACTAATAAGACTATAAGCTACTTTTCAAATTAACATTACATTTGTTAGAAATAGAAAAGAAATAGTTACATCGTTAAATTATTCATAACTAACTTGAATTTTTTATAATTCACTGCTAATCCAACTTAAATAGACTGACAACAGTATTTTGAGTAATTGTTTTTTATATTTTATTTAATTATTTGAGTGGTAAGCCTACACTTTAACTTTTTAAAATATTTTTTCTTCAAGTAAAAAGATAGTACTCCTATTTTTTTTTAACTAGAATAAAGTTTACTTTTTAAAATGATTTTTTCCCGGACAAATGGACACATGTTGAGACTTGCAGACTTGAATTATTGGGAGAAAAAGTAAAGAAACAGAAAAGTGATTTTTTTTTTAAAAAAAGTGACACATGTTGAATAATGAGCTTTGCAAAGTTTGTCAAACGTAAACGTGGCAAATTAATTCTTTGTTTTTATTTATTCAAAGAAATATATTTTTATTTTTACTTGTCATTTTTAATATTATATTATTATTTTTTTGCATTTTAATTATTTTCAATATTAATTAATATTATATTAAAATATTTTTTGTATTTTATTATTCTCAATATTAATTATTTAATTTTTAAATTATTTTTCAAAACCTAAAGATTAAATATCTTAATATGAATATTGTGACAACTATGATGGCAAATATTTTTTTTTTAAATGAAAGGACGTTGTATTTTGAGCCCGTTTGGATGAGCTTAAAAAAAGTAACTTTTATGTATGAAGTGCTTTTAGAATTTTGAAGTGCTGAAAGTTATTTTTATAAATAAACAGTTGAGTGTTTGAATAAAAGTGCTTATGTTGAAAATAAGTGTTTGAATTTTAGGGTTAAAAGAATAAAAAGGGTAGTTTGGAAATTTAGTTAAAATATAAGGGATATAAAATTAATTTCCATGATCAAACAAAATGACTTTAAGCACTTAGAAAAAAAGTTAAAAATCCTAACTTTTCATTTTTGACTGACTTTAAGAACTTTATGATTTAAAATTAGCATTAGACAAACACGTTCAAAAACTAAAAAGAAACTTATAAATTGATTTGAGCAACTTAAAACTCATCCAAACGGGCTCTTTGTTTTGACTATTCACTCTCTTTAAGGTTCCCTTTGGTGGGTTGTCATTTTCATGCTTTAGCTAGATAAACTAACTGGTATATATTATTAATTTTATCTCATGTCATCAATAACACATATATACTTGCCCATCGATCGTTTGATCATTAAAAGTGCTTATCAGTTTAAAAGTTTGTCAATTCTATTTAGCCCGCGCTCATCGGCCCACCCTTCCTCAAGATATCACATTATTATTACAATTTTTTAAGTAATAATGTTCCATATTATGAATAAGTAAGCTGCAAGCTTGTAACTATTAAGTTTTCAGTAATTTAAAAACTATTATATTATAGGTGTGTATAAATTGCACTTTGAATTTAAAAAATGCTTCTCATAGTGCTAGTTGACCCTAACATGCTTTTCAAGTAATGGTGGATCGTAATCCATACTTAAATGATGGATTTTATGCCTAAGGGCTACGACTTAAGTCCTTGATTAAATAAATATAATCACGTCCACTATAAACATCACTAACTTAATTGTATGTTATCATTCACACATGTTTAACTAAAAGTAAATACCAAAAGATTTTTTTATTAAAACAATAGAGTAATTGATATGTTTATTTTTTTATGGCATTCCCGATAAGGTGTTGAGTATATCATATAAATTGACACTCACAGTTTAAAGAATCTTTTAAAATGTTGTGTTGAAGTACGATCCATTTTGTCGTTATTCAACCTTCTGTAATATGATTATAAAAAAAAAAAAAAAAATTACTGATACGAGTTTTGTTTAGAAATAATAAGAGTAATTGTCAAGCAAATGTTGAATAAAAAGAGTCACAATGAATCAAGCTCGGTCAGGGACCTGCTATAGCAAGTTTTATTGCAGCAAAAGTGACGACTGTTGCAGCGAGGGATGCGAAGAAAGATTCGATTATAAGTTATTTTAGAGGCAAGTTTGCATATTAGAACGCTTAAGACAAGCGGAGAGGAGAAGCTCTCCAAGAAATGGTTCCATCATCCGTCGCAGATTCTTCGTCACGAACTCTGGTTCGAGAGCAAGAAGTGAAGTTGCACGAGTATTAAGGCAGCAATTTGGCATCGAGGTAGATTATGGTTTACTTGAGTATATACTTGATTGGTGAGTCATATACACATTATAGAATTGATGGGAGAAATCTTAATTAGGCCTTCGGGCATGGTGTGTTGGCATGGAGCCATCTCTGAAGCTTCAAGTTCAAGATCAAGATGAAGAGAAAGATGAAAGAAGAAGAAGAAAATGAACGGACAACACAAAGTGTTCAGAAAGCCAGAAGACTTCCAGAGTCTTCTTTTTATGTGTCCAAGATAGTGGGCACATTGCATCAGGGTCGTTGATTGTCCAAGATTGCATCAGAGCCATTGAATATATGAGATTGCATCACAGCCATTGAATGTCCAAGATTGTATCACAACCATTGAAAGTAGTTTGATGGATTAAATGTGGGCCATACACCTCAGTCAAGTGAAACCTGTACATAAAAACAAAAATTAGTAAGTTTGTTGTTCATTTGACCAATAAGAGGAGCACAAATATGTATAGAATTTTTTGTTTTTATTTAATGGTTTATTCATTAGGTATTTGTATAAATAGATACAGATACAGTATGCAATGATATACAGAAAAATTTCCAAAATTTCGTATCTCTTCATTTTGGTTTTCTAACATGATATATGTTCTGAGGCCCCTGAATCAATGATCCAGGTGCTAGTGTTATATACTGCAAAACATGAACCTGAATATTTTAGAATAGTACCAGCCATGGCATTGGCATTGAGAGCTGAACCTGATGAATTTGAGTGGCTGAATTTCATTTCTTTTAACACCTGCTGAACTATTTCATTATATTGTTCTTTGCTAAATTGATTTTCCTGGTTAGTGGTGAATTGAGTTGATTGAGCAGTAGGTGTGGAGTTCATTTTACTCACAGGTGATGTTGTTTCAGAAATTCTTGATGTTACTCATTTTCTTAATGCTGAATTTAAAGTCAAAATGTTGGGTGATATAAACTATTTTCTGGGTATGAAAATAATCAGGGATGTTACA
The DNA here is from genome assembly GCF_947179165.1 of Solanum dulcamara. Classification (NCBI taxonomy): domain Eukaryota; kingdom Viridiplantae; phylum Streptophyta; class Magnoliopsida; order Solanales; family Solanaceae; genus Solanum; species Solanum dulcamara. The sequence continues at coordinate 62,971,166 of NC_077246.1, forward strand.
CCCCGTATTTTTGTACATTGAAATATTTTTTTTTAGCTAATCGCGATACGTGTAAGGGCAAGATTATTTGGGATACGAGGTAGAGATTTTCTATCTCCGAGTTTTATTAGTGCGCAAATTGTTTATAAATTTTAGTTGGTCTAGACATATGCTATATCCCGTATGTTTATACGTCAAATTATTTGCAAGCAATTCAACTCAAGTTGAAGGCAGGGTCATTTTCGGACACATAATAAAAACCTTTACGTTTTAATTTTTTTTATTAGAATATAAAGTATGTATAAATGTCTTTTTAGTGAAAATAATAATAGTAATATATTAGTGGAAGTTAAGAGTTGATTAATTGTGATTAGATTAATAGTTAATAGTTAGTGGTTATCTATCCATTAATTAGCTTAATTTATATTTTATGGGACCCATCCATTTTGTCAAGAACTATAATAATATATATGTAATAAAGATGCTAATATGGTGAGTCAGTGAGTACGTGTAAGGCAAATGGGTTATATATATATACATATTGTTAAGTAAAAGTTAAGATGTATATTCATTTTATTTGCTACAAATTGAGTTTAGGAGAAAAAAAATATGTCAACATGAATTAGATTGCTGGAGAAGATGGCGTTAAAGAATCAAGATCTTTAAGGTAAAATTCAACTTGTTTTCTACATGTTTCGGAAGAAGTTTAAAGTCAAAAAAAAACTTATTAGATGTGCAGTGAATATAAAACGCTATAGGTATTGATGTTGAGGTATAAATTGTTGTTTTAACCTTAAGTAGGGGATGCTCTAACTAGAATGATGGATTGATGGTGATATTATTGTCATTATGATTGTGTTGGTCATGTAACGAGGATTAGACAGTTGGAGTTAAAGTCGTGTTGTTATGAACATGTTGTTACCCTTATGGAAGTAAAAATATAATTCTGTTCATATGTTGTTGTTGGTATCTCGGTGTTAACTGAAGGGTAATTAGAAATTTGGGATAGGCGAATATATAGGGGGAATGCTGCTCGATTTTCATTAAGTCTGTAGATAATGGAAAACCCTCAATGAGAATAGATAAGCTGAATTATAGGTGCTGCGAAATGGTTTATAGATTTGAGGGGAAAAAAATAATATAGTTACTAACGATAGCGTTACTCTTATATAAATAGGCTAAAGGAGCGACAAGACAAAAGGATTCAGGAATAGTCACTAAAAGGTATGTAAAGCTTTGCCTTTTCTTCTCTTGGCATGTCCTAGATGTAATAGGTTTGGATACGAGCCTCAGGGATGACTCTACTCTTCGAAATCGGCGATCAAAATTTTTCCTTTTCTATTCAATAGAATTGAATTAAGTATTTATGAATATTTTTGAAAAAAATTGTCTAAACTTCTACAATTTGCACAAATAGAACCCGACTACCTTGAAATTCTTATAAATAACGTTATGACGTTTAACGCACTTAAATTAGTATACGCCACCTCAGTTGACCGAAGTGTGCCCCACTATTCTGAATTTTTCTTTATTATTCCGTTTGGCCTATGTTATTTAGAATTTGAAAGAAACCCTTTACTACTATTCCGAATATTATACGATTAATTATTCCGTTGAGTGCCATAGTATATTTTGAAATATGAAGAAGATTCCAGCACAACTCTTTTGACATAGACTATCGTGACATTGAGAAGACTTGCACTATTATCATTAATCAAGTCTTTTTTTATATATATGATTTGTTATCAAAATCATACTGTCGAGTCTGTATAAATATTTTAAATTTTAAATTGCATTTAGTTTCTCACTATTCTACTCGTGTATACTGTAACCACTCTTTCACTGAGCCTGGGCCAGGATATGTTTTCGTGCATATTTCTCTGCATTGTTTACCGTGTCTCGACGTGAGGGGGCAGGTATGACGTGTACATGGGGTGGTGTATGTTATGCCACAGAGTTATGATGTGCCATGTACGCATATGTTTGGGATATGATATAATATGATTCGATATGATATGATTTGATATGGCCATCTGATATGATATGATTTGTTACGGAGATATTTCTTACTCTGGTGTTATGCTGTGCAGTGGCGCCGATGATGGGAGTGTGATCACATTTTGTTCACCGAGTCCCATAATGGGGCCGAATATGGCATATGTCTTTGCAGATATGATTTGTGATTATGATAAGCCTTTTGAAATTCTAAACATTTATTTCATTTTTCTACACATACTATTCAGATTATGATTTTATTTGTTACAGTTCATGATTTACATATTCGGTACATTTTCGTACTGACCCCCTTTCTTCGGGGGGCTGCGTTACATGCCCGCAGGTATCGAAGTTTGATTTGCTGATCCGCCGGTTTAGGACATCTGCTGCATCATTGGCAGTGCTCCCTTGTTCGGAGCTTGTATTTTGGTACTGACTTTATCCCTGTATATTTGGATATGTTGGTTAGGGGTACGACGGGGCCCTGTCCCGTTATATGACTATGTTATCATCTGTAGAGGTCTGTATACAAGGTTATGTTGTGGGTTTTGTACACATATTGTGGATTTGGTGTGTTTTATAACGGTCTATTGACCCTCATGACTATATATGTTTTTTTGCTATTTAGAAATCTGTTTGAATTACTACCTATGTTTACTCGGTTAATATTCTAATTTGGGATAAGGGTACGTTTGGGTGCTCAACTCGGGCACTAGGCACGGCCTACGGGGTTGGGTCGTGACAAAAGTGGTATCAGAGCGGTTGGGTCCTCGGAATGTCTACAGACCGTGTCTAGTAGAGTCTTGTTTATCGATGTGTTGTGCACCACATCTATAAGCAGGAGGCTATAGGGCATTTAGGATATTACTTTTCTTCTTGTCTTAGATCGTGTTATAGAGTTATATTATTAGGACGATTCTTTCCTAACGAAACGATTGTCATGATTTTTAGTAATGCCTCCGAGGAAAACGACGGCTGCCCAGAAGGACAAATCAGTAGCACTCGGTGAGATTGGTTAGGCGCTCAGAGTTACCAGGGCTCGATCGATGCCTGAGCGAGAAACTGTGCCTCTAACAGCCAGCTCTGAGACACCGCCGGAAATTAGGGCAGCCCAAGCTGAAGACCAGAGGGCGGATTCACCAGTTTTCAGAGCCCCAGCACCCAAGCCTCTAGCTCCACAGCCAAGAGCTGAGGAAAGGGCTATGCAGGATGCGGTCCAGCTGTTGACTAGGTTGGTGGCAGGCCAGGAACACAGACGCGGTTTGGGCGGAGATCAGGTACACAGGCCTGATAGTTCGAGGGCTCGTGAGTTTCTGACTTGTAACCCTCTAGAGTTCTTCGGGACAAAGCCCAAAGAGGACCCCCAGGAGTTCATTAGGGAGATGCAGTGCACTTTACGTCTGATTAAAGCTTCCTCGACAGAGTCGGTTGAGTTGGCTTTGTATAGACTGCATGAGGTAGCTGCTAACTGGTATGAGTCCTAGGAGTTGTTAGACTAGCTTCTCCAGCGATATGGGATGAGTTTATAGAGTCATTTATCAGTCATTTCCTGCCTCCTGAGATGCGGAGAGCCAGAGCGGACAGATTTTTGCAATTAAGGCAGCGAGGTCGTAGTGTTCTCGAGTATAGTTTGGAGTTCGACTCATTGGATCGATATGCACCTTCTCTGGTAGCTGACATGACTGACAGGATGCACAGATATGTGATGGGCCTAGATCGCTACTCGGTGGATAGTTGTTTGGTGATGGCTGCTCAGCCAGGAATGGACATCGCCCGTATTCAGGCATATGCTCAAGGCATGGAGGACAGACATAGAGGACACCAGTCCGACCAAGATTCTGGCAGGAGTCAGCCCAAGAGGAATAGATCAGTTGGGTATTTTGGAGAGTTCCAAAGCATACCATTCCAGCAGCAGGGTAGCAGACAACCCACCCAGCCATCACGGAGTATGCCTCTATTGTCCTCAGGCAGAAGATCAGGTGGCACGGGATATTCAGGAGCAGGTTCGAGCTCTAGAGTTTTCGGTTCGCAGCTAGACAGAGGCCCTAGTCAGATGAGGCCACCCAGGCCTCCGTGTTCTTATTGTGGCAGGTACCATCCAGGAGAGTGCTATTGTGCTACATGGGCTTGTTTTTCTTGTAGTCGTCAAGGCCATACGATGAGGGATTGCCCAAATAAGGGTAATTCAGGCGGAGCAGCTCGGCCTACAGGATCATTTGCTGGGTCATCATCTTCTTTGGTAGCTATGCGCCCCATGGGTCAGGGTGCATCTACATCAGCAGGCCGCGGTAGAGGCCGGGGCAGAATTTCTGGTTCTAGCGGTCCTTCGAACCGTACCTATGCTTTGGCCACCCGGCAGGATCAAGAGGCATCTCCAGACGTGATCACAGGTACATTACTGATCTTTTCCCAGATTGTATATGCATTGATAGATCCAGGCTCTACATTATCATATATTTCCCCGTTGACTGCTGATAAGATTGGGGTAAATCCCGAACCAATAGAACCGTTTGAGGTAGCTACTCCTGTAGGGGATTCTATTATAGCAAGGCGAGTATATAAAAGTTGCTCGGTAATTATATGTGACCGTTGCACTAAGGCAGACCTAATAGAACTGGAGATGACTGAATTTGATGTGATTATGGGAATGGATTGGCTATCTTCCTGTTATGCTAACGTTGACTGTCAATGGAAGGTATTTCATTTTCAATTCCAAGGAGAACCAGTGATGGAATGGGCAGGTAGTACAGCATCGTCGAGAGGAAAGTTTATTTCCTACCTTAAGGCGAGAAAGATAATCAGAAAAGGTTGTATTTATCACCTGGTTCGTGTACAGAACTTGGAAGCGGAAGTACCAACCCTTCCATCAGTTCCAGTAGTTAATGAATTCTCAGATGTATTCCCAGATGAGCTTCCAGGCCTTCCTCCAGAACGGGAGATAGACTTTACCATAGATGTGCTGCCAGATACCCATCCGATATCTATTCCTCCGTACAGAATGGCACATGCAAAATTAAAGGAACTGAAAGAGCAGTTAAAAGACTTACTGGAAAAAGGCTTCATCAGGCTTAGTAGTTCACCTTGGAGATCCCCGATATTATTCGTGAAGAAGAAAGATGGGTTGTTGTGGATGTGTATTGATTATAGGCAGTTGAATAAGGTAACCATCAAGAATAAATACCCCCTCCTCAGGATTGATGATTTATTTGATCAGTTGCAGGGTGCCAAGTGGTTTTCAAAAATAGACTTGCGATCAGGTTATCATCAGGTGCGGGTAAGAGAATCAGATATACCAAAGACAACATTCAGGACTCGATATGGCTATTACGAGTTTAGAGTGATGTCTTTTGGGCTGACAAATGCTCCAGCGGTATTTATGGACCTGATGAATCGGGTATTCAGGCCATTCCTGGATATGTTCGTGATTGTGTTTATTACTGATGTTCTGATTTATTCCCAATCAGAAGAAGAGCATGCAGATCATCTGAGAGCGGTACTTACGGTACTCCGACACCAGAAATTGTATGCTAAATTTTCTAAATGTGACTTCTGGTTGACTTCTGTGGTATTTTGGGACATATTGTCGGGGATGATAGTATTCAGGTAGATACACAGAAAATCGAGGCCGTAAAAAACTGGCCTAGGCTAACGACACCTATAGAGGTACGCAGCTTCCTAGGATTAGCAGGTTATTATAGGAGATTTGTAGAGAAATTTGCTTCAATTTCAGCACCACTAACAAGATTAACTCATAAGGGAGCAAAATTCCAATGGACTGATGCCTTTGAACGAAGCTTTCAGTTATTGAAAGATAAGTTGACTACAACTCCAGTTCTAACTCTTCCAGAAGGACTAGATGGGTATGTTATTTATTGTGATGCTTCAGGTATGGGAATAGGTTGTGTCTTGATGCAGCACGGCAAAGTTATAGCTTACGCTTCTCGACAGCTTAAAAAACATGAAAGAAATTATCCTACTCATGATCTGGAACTGGCATCAGTGATTCATGCTCTAAAGATATGGAGGCACTATTTATATGGCGTTCATATTGATATCTATACAGACCACAAGAGTCTCCAGTATATTTTTAAGCAGAAAGACTTGAATTTGCGGCAGAGGAGATGGCTAGAGTTCTTAAAGGATTATGATGTCGATATTCTATATCATCCTGGGAAGGCCAACGTCGTAGCAGATGCACTCAGTCGTAAGTCCTTGGGTAGCTTGGCAGATGTTCTACCAGAAAAGAAAGAAATAGTTCGTGAAATTGGTCAATTGGCCAGTCTTGGAGTTCGTTTGGCCGAATCTGGAGATAACGGTGTTTTGGTCCGAAAGATTGTTGAATCTTCTATTATAGAAGAAATAAAGCAATGTCAATATGAAGATCCTATTTTGGCACGGTACCGAAATACAGGTATTGATAAAGAGAAAACCCCTTTTGGTATTACATCTGATGGAGTATTATTATGCAGGGACAGGTTATGTGTACCTAACGTTCCTGGGCTACGGCGACAAGTTATGGGTGAGGCACATTATGCCCGATATTCTATTCATCCGGGGATAACAAAAATGTACCAGGACCTCAGAAGTTTATTCTGGTGGGATGGTATGAAAGGAGATGTTGCAAAGTTCGTGGCCTAATGTCCAAACTGTCAGTAGGTCAAGATTGAACACCAAAACCCAGGTGGATTATTACAAGAGATGGAAATTCCAACATAGAAGTGGGAGATTATTAATATGGATTTTATTACAGGTTTATCTCGCACTCCACGGAAGTATGATTCAATATGGGTTATTGTTGATAGGTTGACTAAATCGGCCCATTTCCTCCCGGTTCGGATCACATATTCAGCTGAGGACTATGCCAGGTTGTATATTGAGGAGATAGTAAAGCTCCATGGAGTTCCTGTATCCATTATCACTGACAGAGGTGCCCAGTTTATAGCAAATTTCTGGAGATCTTTTCAGGCAGGATTGGGGACCCAGGTGAGACTTAGTACAACATTCCATCCTCAGTCTGACGGGCAAGCCGAGCGTACTATTCAGATGCTGGAAATATACTGCGGGCCTGTGTTATTGATTTCAGGGGTAGCTGGGATGACCATCTACCACTTGTTGAATTTGCATATAATAACATCTATCATTCTAGTATTCAGATGGCACTGTACGAAGCACTGTATGGCAGAAAATACAGGTCACCTATAGGTTGGTTTGATATGGGTGAAACTAAGTTGATTGGCCCATATATGATTCAACAGGCGGTTGATAAGGTGAAGCTTATTCATGAATGATTATTGGCAGCTCAAAGTCGACAGAAAGCATATGCAGACAACCGACGTCGACCTTTAGAGTTCCAAGTAGATGACTGGGTATTCTTGAAAGTGTCACCTATGAAGGGCGTCATGAGATTCGGCAGGAAAGGGAATCTTAGTCCGAGATACATCGGGCCTTATCAGATTGTCTGTAAAGTAGGAAATGTTGCCTATGAATTGGATCTACCAGCTGATTTAGATGCAGTACATCTGGTGTTTCACGTGTCTATGCTTTGCAAATTCATTGGCGACCCTTCCAGAGTATTTCCCATGTAGGACATTCATATGACCGAAGAGCTGTCCTATGAGGAACAACCGGGGGCTATTTTAGATCGTGAGGTAAAGAGATTACGCACCAAAGATGTGGCCTCTGTCAAAGTATTATGGCGCAACAATCACCGAGAAGAAATGACGTGGGAGGCTGAGTAAGAAATGAAGAAGAAGTATCCTCAGTTGTTTTCTACACCCACAGGTAACCCAAGTTCTTTATTACCTATATTGGTTAGTTAATAAATTACGTGGAATAGCCGTGTTCATAAACCTATGAGATCAATTCAACATTCGAGGATGAATGTTCTAAAGGGGGGAAGGATGTTACACCCCATATTTTTGTACATTGAAATATATATTTTTAGCTAATCGCGATACGTGTAAGGGCAAGATTATTTGGGATACGAGGTAGAGATTTTCTATCTCCGAGTTTTACTAGTGCGCAAATTATTTATAAATTTTAGGTGGTCTAGACATATGCTATATCCCGTATGTTTATACGTCAAATTATTTGCAAGCAATTCAACTCAAGTTGAAGGCAGGGTCATTTTCGGACACATAATAAAAACCTTTACGTTTTAATTTTTTTGATTAGAATATAAAGTATGTATAAATGTCTTTTTAGTGAAAATAATAATAGTAATATATTAGTGGAAGTTAAGAGTTGATTAATTGTGATTAGATTAATAGTTAATAGTTAGTGGTTATCTATCCATTAATTAGCTTAATTTATATTTTATGGGACCCATCCATTTTGTCAAGAACTATAATAATATATATGTAATAAAGATGCTAATATGGTGAGTCAGTGAGTACGTGTAAGGCAAATGGGTTATATATATATACATATTGTTAAGTAAAAGTTAAGATGTATATTCATTTTATTTGCTACAAATTGAGTTTAGGAGAAAAAAAATATGTCAACATGAATTAGATTGCTGGAGAAGATGGCGTTAAAGAATCAAGATCTTTAAGGTAAAATTCAACTTGTTTTCTACATGTTTCGGAAGAAGTTTAAAGTCAAAAAAAAACTTATTAGATGTGCAGTGAATATAAAACGCTATAGGTATTGATGTTGAGGTATAAATTGTTGTTTTAACCTTAAGTAGGGGATGCTCTAACTAGAATGATGGATTGATGGTGATATTATTGTCATTATGATTGTGTTGGTCATGTAACGAGGATTAGACAGTTGGAGTTAAAGTCGTGTTGTTATGAACATGTTGTTACCCTTATGGAAGTAAAAATATAATTCTGTTCATATGTTGTTGTTGGTATCTCGGTGTTAACTGAAGGGTAATTAGAAATTTGGGATAGGCGAATATATAGGGGGAATGCTGCTCGATTTTCATTAAGTCTGTAGATAATGGAAAACCCTCAATGAGAATAGATAAGCTGAATTATAGGTGCTGCGAAATGGTTTATAGATTTGAGGGGAAAAAAATAATATAGTTACTAACGATAGCGTTACTCTTATATAAATAGGCTAAAGGAGCGACAAGACAAAAGGATTCAGGAATAGTCACTAAAAGGTATGTAAAGCTTTGCCTTTTCTTCTCTTGGCATGTCCTAGATGTAATAGGTTTGGATACGAGCCTCAGGGATGACTCTACTCTTCGAAATCGGCGATCAAAATTTTTCCTTTTCTATTCAATAGAATTGAATTAAGTATTTATGAATATTTTTGAAAAAAATTGTCTAAACTTCTACAATTTGCACAAATAGAACCCGACTACCTTGAAATTCTTATAAATAACGTTATGACGTTTAACGCACTTAAATTAGTATACGCCACCTCAGTTGACCGAAGTGTGCCCCACTATTCTGAATTTTTCTTTGTTATTTCGTTTGGCTATGTTATTTAGAATTTGAAAGAAACCCTTTGCTACTTTTCCGAATATTATACGATTAATTATTCCGTTAAGTGCCATAGTATATTTTGAAATATGAAGACGATTCCAGCACAACTCTTTTGACATAGACTATCGTGACATTGAGAAGACTTGCACTATTATCATTAATCAAGTCTTTTTTTTATATATATGATTTGTTATCAAAATCATACTGTCGAGTCTGTATAAATATTTTAAATTTTAAATTGCATTTAGTTTCTCACTATTCTACTCGTGTATACTGTAACCACTCTTTCACTGAGCCTGGGTTAGGATATGTTTTCGTGCATATTTCTCTGCATTGTTTACCGTGTCCCGACGTGAGGGGGCAGATATGACGTGTACATGGGGTGGTGTATGTTATGCCACAGAGTTATGATGTGCCATGTACGCATATGTTTGGGATATGATATAATATGATTCGATATGATATGATTTGATATGGCCATCTGATATGATATGATTTGTTACGAAGATATTTCCTACTCTGGTGTTATGCTGTGCAGTGGTGCCGATGATGGAAGGGCGACCACATTTTGTTCACCGAGTCCCATAATGGGGCCGAATATGGCATATGTCTTTGCAGATATGATTTGTGATTATGATAAGCCTTTTGAAATTCTAAACATTTATTTTATTTTCTACACACACTATTCAGATTATGGTTTTATTTGTTATAGTTCATGATTTACATATTCGGTACATTTTCGTACTGACCCCCTTTCTTCGGGGGGCTGCGTTACATGCCCACAGGTACCGAAGTTTGATTTGCTGATCCACCGGTTTAGGACATCTGCTGCATCATTGACAATGCTCCCTTGTTCGGAGCTTGTATTTTGGTACTGACTTTATCCCTGTATATTTGGATATATTGGTTAGGGGTACGACGGGGCCCTGTCCCTTTATATGACTTTGTTATCATCTGTAGAGTTCTGTATATAGGGCTATGTTGTGAGTTTTGTACGCATGTTGTGGATTTGATGTGTTTTGTAACGGTCTATCAACCCTCATGCCTATATATGTTTTTTTTTGCTATTTAGAAATCTGTTTGAATTATTACCTATGTTTACTCGGTTAATATTCTAATTCGGGATAAGGGTATCTGTGGGTGCTCAACTCGGGCACCAGTCACGACCTACGGGGTTGGGTCGTGACAAGGGAAGCCTCAGGTTTCATCATCAGTCAACGACAATTTACTATGAATCTCCTTAAGTAATTTGACTGCACTGGTTCAAGTGTATCTTCACCTCTTGACCCTTACATGAAGTTGCAAGCTGATGATGGACCTTTATTAGACAACCCCACTGAATATCGGCATTTAGTTGGGAAATTGAATTATTTTACTCATACTAGACCTGATCTCTCCTATGCCGTTCTGTGCCTTAGTCAATACATGCAGCGACCTTGTCTTTCACAGTTCTCAGGTGCTCAGAGGGTACTTCGTTATCTTAGGGAAGATCCAGGCCAAGGTATTCTTTTATCATCTACGCCCTCATTTGATCTACTTGCTTTTTGCTATGCCGATTGGGCTTTCTGCAAGTACAGTCGGAGATCAGTTAGTGGTTTCTTTATTACACTGAGAGATGCTCCTATTTCGTGGAAATCAAAGAAACAGATGTCTATTTCCCTTTATTCTGCCGAAGCAGAGTATAGATCGATGAGACGAGTTACAGCGGAGCTTACCTGGTTAGTGCGACTCCTGGATGACCTCTCTACTTCTCCCTCTCCTCCTATTCCACTTCATTCTGATAGTCAGGCAACTATTCATATTGCTCAGAATCATGTCTTCCACGAATGCATGAAACACATTGATTTGGATTGTCACTTCATGCGTCAACAGTTTATCTTCGATCTGATTTCGCTTCATTTTATTCCCTCTCACCATCAACTTGCAGATCTGTTTACCAAGCCTCTCTCTGGGGCTTCTCACTATGAGCTAATGGACAAGTTGGGTGTTATGACTCTTCCCCCCAATTGAGGGGGGATGTTGGCATGGAGACATCTCCGAAGCTTCAAGTTCAAGATGAAGATGAAGATAAAGATGAAAGAAGAAGAAGAAAATGAATGGACAACACAAAGTGTTCAGAAAGCCAGAAAACTTCCAGAGTCTTCTTTTTATGTATCTAAGATAGTGGAAACATTGCATCAAGGCCGTTGATTGTCCAAGATTACATCAGAGCCATTGAATATATAAGATTGTATCACAGCCATTGAATGTCCAATGTATCACAGCCATTGAAAGTAGTTTGATGGATTAAATGTGGGTCATACACCTCAGTCAAGTGAAACTTATACATAAAAACAAAAATTAGTTAGTTTGTTGTCCATTTGACCAATAAGAGGAGCACAAATATGTATAGGATTTTTCGCTTTTATTTAATGATTTATTCATTAGGTATTTGTATAAATAGATACAGATATAGTATGCAATGATATACAGAAAATTCCCAAAATTTCGTATCTCTTCATTTTGGTTTTCTAACATGGTGTTCGGATGGGTATCCCCAATAACAATGTAAAAAGGATTGTGTGTATAGTGAATTGCATATAATTATCAAAATATATTATGATTCAGAAAAGTTTAATGTGAAAAAGGTGAAAAAATTATGATTCGGTGTTCATGTGTACAAAGAGCATGTTGGTCTATTATATGTAAACCTTTGGTTCTCTAAGGACAATGGTGAGCTTGAGACTCTGTGTCACGATCCAATTCACTGGATCGTGTGGACACCTATTCTAACATCTAAGTAGGAGAACCCTCAATCCCATAAACAGAAATATCATGCGGAAGTTTAAGAAAATACAATTATTAGTCCAAAAGACTTATGAAGTTGCTATATATTAAATTAAAAACAACAAGGTTTATTACAAAGAACAATTTAACACCCCCAAAGATAATAGTTTAAACAGGTACAAAAGCTTCTAAAGATATAATATACAATAAAATAATGACAAAACTCTCACCATAAGAAAGGAAGAGTATTAGAAACTTTTGGAGAATCATCCTCGTCTTCAAATAAGAAACATCACTGACCCTATAACCAGACTATGCCAAGTGGCATATCAAGAGTAGTATCATTATAAATAACACGCACTGGTAGGCATCATCATCAACCCGATAACTACCACATAATACAAAGAAATCAACAAGAAGAAAGCATGATCTCAAGGAAATACACTCACCAAACCTTTATGCACAAACTCTTATCATTTTCATAACATCATTAAAGTCATTCAAGAATAACTCTCATTCTTTCTAGTTGGTCCACTGCCAACTCTAAATCAGAACAAGGCCTAGCCTTTTATCACATATAAGAGTTTTCAAACTACGGGTCACTACAAACTCTGCCTAACCAGTCTACTATCTTTAGCTTTCACACTAACACTTGGCCCTAGAATAATTAAAATCTAACTTGAAAAAGAAAAACATTTAGGTGGACTAAGTCTCCTCTCATAATCGTCCTGTCTTGCCATGGCAGGACCTATTCCACTCTGGAAGCCTCACCACGGAAGAATTCTTCTTGCTAGGGTGGCCTGCTCGGAGATAGAATTTCCAAATTCTCTCCAACTCCCCTCTTTAACACATGTTCCCACAGGACATCAACAATACCTGACGTTAAGACATTTATCTCACTTAATAAAGCATCGAATGCTTTCCACTTGTTTATCCACAATCTCATACCTATGATGCGGACACATCTATCGCCCATAACATAATCTGAATAGGCATATACATGAATACATTAGCAATTTATCAGTTCAGGAGCAATATACAATTTCATAGGGTAAATTTCAAATACAACAATCAACATGGTAATACTTGTACCTTCAGTCTTTTCATATCAATTATTACATAGGATGAGCATGCTCAATTATATTCGGATCAGATTTTCTATCATCACTCATATAGTCAAAATAAATTCACAAATGATAGCTATACAATGGTTCTCTCATAGAACGTATAATCAAACTATAAATGTGTCAGAACGTGATATCCAATCCAATATTTGTATCAGAATGTGATACCCAATTCTATATATGTGTTGAAATGTGACACCCGATTAAATATATGTGTCGAAACATGACACTCGATCCATATCACAATGATAACCACAATCATAGTCCACAACGAATAGTTTAGATACTTGCATAATCAAGTAACAGGTTTATTGTATGCAATTGTTCACAAATAGTCATTTCATTCTATCTTTTCCTTTATTAACAATATTTCATTAAGTCTTTTTTATTCAAGACATCACTTTTATCACAATCATAACCACAATCAATATTATAGATTTTATGGTCTTGAAATTATAGAGCAATCACAACAATATATGAATCACTCAACCATAATATTTAAATACATGGTAAACATCATAACATTACTCAATCACTATTAAGAGTCTCTTTATGATATATAGTAAACTATAACCTACAACCACATGTAATCAAATAGGTTCATGGCATGAAATTTATCTACACCAAGTCATTCACATTCACTCTTTATTTAATGATACACATTACTTGAGTAATTCACACAGAATAATCAGCATGCAAACACACAATTATTTGTATAAACATATCCCTTTATATACATCAATAGCTCATAATTCCCAAGTCTCAAGATTCCGTTATGACCAGCTATTGTCTACACTTAATCTCACAAGAGTCATTGACCTTCTAAACAATATCACCAAGGTTAACATTCAAAGATTTGACATTTATCACTAGTCACATAATAATCATGATTCACAACATACATTCTCACTCTAAATAACAATTAACAATCATTTAACCATCCAGACTCCATGCCTGAAGGCCTAGGAATGAAATCTTCCATCAATCTACATTATATTAAGTAATGAGAATGAAATTATAACTATTTAATTGAGAAAACCTAGCCCACCTAGGGGCCAAGCAATTATAGAAGGATTATAACATGATCCTTTACTTTCAGAGGGAGAAACTATGGAGACGGGCCTGAAATTTGTGGGGTGTAGCCCTCCTTGAGCTAGAAATCTCTTATTTCCTTCTCTTCAAGCCCAGAACAGCCTTTTAGGGGCTTCTAGGGTAACCCTCATCTATTTTGTCACCTAAAAAAAGAAGGAGATAATAAAAATACGTCACTTTTTGAATTTATCCCATCGAATCCCGTGCGGCCTAATACCCGCCATAGTGGCCCAACACGGACAATACTTAGTAAAATGACCATAACTTTTTATTCCAAACTTTAAATGAGGCATCTTGATGGAGTTGAAAAGAAGACTCATAGACCTTTAATTTGATAGGTCATGATCCACCTAATTCATTATAGGCTGAGAGATATGGTCGTTTGAAGTTGTCCCTAGTCTAAACTCAAGTCTAAAACTAAATCAAAAAAACACTTTCAACTTAACTTTGTGCTAGTGGCATTGTACGACCCTAATTCACAAATAATGCACTCACATACCAAGAAATTGATCTTAGTCTTTTGATGAATGAGATTCATATACCTTTACCACAAATATTTTTAGTAACGACGGACTAGGTCATTATAATACAGACCAATTTACCTCTCATTCGTCTTCGAACGACAACATGAAGGAGAGGACACGAGACGATCTAAGAGTTTTTCAAAACCCACGGTGAGACACCATTACAACTTAGGAAAATTCACATCCCAAACTAATTTCCTTACGTCAAATGCTACACACGAAGTTCTATAACCCAAATTCCACTCCGAAAATTTCTATGGGATACTATGTCCCTCACATATCATGATACCACTTTAATCTTCTCAAACTCTACACCTCGAGACACCAAATATCTCTAAACCACATAATTTATAAAGTTTATTGAAATCTATTCTAATAGAAACCTTGTCAACTCTCATACTAGGGGGTACTTTACCCGGACACTTGCACCCTAACCAATGCTATAATGAGCACATCATTCCCACTCAAAAAGCAGTAACCACAAAGTATCTTACGAATCAAATAAAGAATCAATACAACATAGCTAAGAATGCAAGGATGCTCATTCATAATCAAAAATCGATCATTAATTACATTCGCCGATAATGACCTCGGCATCACACTCTCATCGAAAATGACTTCGGCATCACACTCTCCATCTCATCATAGTGTTCAAGAACAAAATGTAATTCTCTATATTCACACAATAATGAGGAAATGACCAGTTCAAGCAATTCATAATCAGAATGGGACTATCAAGGCATATCATAAGATTCACATCAATATCAATATCAAGCATTTCACACTTTTCAATCATTATCATAGCAACACATTGCCTTTTACTAACCTTGTTCATTTATTAAGATCAACTCATATAAAGACATAACCCATCACCTCAATCTGGCAAAATAATCCATATCAAATCAATAACAGTTATGCCCATTATTAACTAGGTTCTAAAAATACTAGACAACTATGACTAGTTACACACTTAAAAATTTTCTCCATTATCTTAGCATAAACAAACATGCACACTATGGAGATTTGTTCATCACCCACCTTAAACCAATAATATCATGATAAATAGAAACACCATTTTAGAAACAAGTAAAGCATTGAATTCTCATAAACTCAATCCAATAGTCAAAACAATTATGAAAGATAGAGATACAATTTAGCAGCAACTAAAGCATCGAGTCCCCATAAACTCAATTCAACAGTTAAAATAATTATGATCACAAGTACAACATAGCTTGGATTCTCAATATCAAGTCTTGACTTAATAAACACACGACATCACATTAAGGCCCTAAACATAATTTCAAGATCAACCCAAGCAATGCATATACAAAAATTTAGCATCACATTGTTTAAAACCATTTATGAAATATGTTAAGAAAATCTTTCATAACAACAAGTCCGCTATTATGCAATAATAACCCTTTTCACATGGTTCCCAATCAATCCCGAATATTCTGAAATCAGAGTTTCTTTAAAGTCACAAACCATTTTTTCCTTACCACTTTTATCTATGGTAAGTCCACGCATGGTTAAGAGTTGTATTCCCTCACAGAAGCATATCATTTAACACGTTAGAAATTCATTCATTAATCGCATTGTGGTTTATCACTAGACCATTATACATAACCAAGTTATGACTCTTTCTAACCACAAGTTTACCAAAATCCAAACAATCATATCTCACATACTTTTAAACATTCAGACAAGTACCTTTCGCATGTAAACATTTATATCCGACAACATAAACTTCACAACACATCATATTATCTGTGCAAGCATAATTCACACATCATATTATTCATATAAGTGCATTCTACAGATTGTTCATCAGGCAAACAACACTACGCACATAGTCACAAATTTAGAACCACATCACACAAGCAACTCAATTTCTTAATTTAATTCGCTTCATGAATGACCAGTAGTTGATCACTATGCATTTACCCAGCCGGTAAGGAAGATACCAATGGGAACCTTCTTAGTTCCAATTACTCCTGCTTGTGTCCCTTCAACCGCGATAACAACATATAGTTTACTTTGTTGAGATACCAATTGAACTCAATCCATACCACAAATAATAAACCGCACGAAATAATTAAAGACATGAAATGACTTTTTAGAATGCTTCATAGCTTCTCGAAGATTAGAGTGGACGTCAACACACCAATCTGCAAAGGTCTATTTTACACTTTCTCCTGTATTGGGAGACCGTTAATCTGGGCTTTGATACCAACTTATCACAACTTAACCTACCAGATCGTGCAAGCACCTCCTCTAACACCTAAGTAGGAGAACCTTCAATTTCATATATAGAAATATCATGTGGAATGTTAATCAAATAAAATTAACGGTCTAAAAGACTTACGAAGTCGCTATACATTAAATTAAAAACTCTAAGGTTTATTACAAACAATAATTTAATACCCCTAAGGATACTAGTATAAATAGGTACAGGAGCTCCTAAAGGTACAATATATAATAAAATAATGACACAATTTCCACCATAAGGAAGAAAAAGTAGAAGCTGTTAAAGAATCATCCTTGTCTTCATCTAAGAAACATCACTGACCCTACAATTAAACTATACCAAGTGGCATAAAAAGAGTAGTATCAGTACAAATAACACGTACTGATAGGCATCATCGTTCAATTTGATACTTACCACCTAATATAAAGAAATCAACAAGAAAAAAATACGCTCTTAAGGAAATACAATCGCCAAACCTCTATGCAGAAACTCTTATCATTCCTATAACCTCATTAAAGTCGTTCAAGCCTAACTCTCATCCCTTCTAATTGGTCTGTTGCCAACTCTAAATCAAAACAAGGCCTAGACCTTTTATCACATAGAGGAGTTTTTGAACTATAGGCTACTACTAACTCTATCGAACCAAACTACTATCTTTAGTTTTCATACTAACACCTGACCATACAATAATTAACATCTCACTTGAAAGAGGAAAATATTTAGGTGGACTAAGGCTCCTCTCATAATCGTACTAGCCCGCCATAGATATCTATCTTGCTCTGGCGGCCTCACCACAATGGAATTCTTTCCGCTAGGGTGGCTTGCCCAGAGATAGAATCTCTAAATTCTCTCCAACTCTCTCCTTTAACACATGTGCCCACAGGACATCAACAATACCTGGCTCTAAGTCACTAGTGTCACTTAACAACGCATTGACTGCTTTCCACTTGTTTACCCACGACCTTATACCTATGATGCGGACGCATCTATTGCCCATAACATAACCCGAACAGGCATATATGTCACGATCTGATTTTTCAAGTAATGATGACACCTACTATAAACCCATCAGTAGGTAAGCCTAACCCCACAGTCCGAAATCATAGGCAACAGACCATCACAAGCGGAAGAAGAGAAATAATAGTAACAATAATAATAATAATAATAATAATAAGAAGAAGAAGAAGTGGAACAACACCACCACCACCACCACCACTACCATCACCACCACCACCACCACCAACAATAATAATAATAATAATAATAATAGTAATAATAATAATAACACAACAAGATAACCCAGGACCTGGTATTAGTCGATAGTCGAGCTACTAAACTAAATAAAGAAGTACATGGTTTATATAGACACCATAATAGTAATAGTAATACAGACAATCTCCGAATACAAAATAAAGACTAGTCCAAGTTCAAAATAGAATGAGATAGGCAACTCTGAACGCTAAGAGCTAACCTAAGTCTCCAAAATCCAGAGCTGGTCCGCATGATATCCAAATTAGTAGTGCCAATCCGTACTATGATCTGTAGTATGCAGAAGTGTAGTATGAGTATCAACAAGTGACATTCAGTGGGAATCAGCCGACTGAGCTTCAAAGATAAAGCAAGTATAAAGAACATGTGAGCAAGGAATATATATCACAAGTAACTAACAAGAATAATACAGAAGCCTACAATAAGAAGCATCTAATATAAGAAAGAGAGAGATAGAAAACAAGTAAGGAAATCAAGTACCTATCTGGTGACACCAGCCCAAGACCTAAACACAACGACACACTACGAAAGGGGAAACCACTAAGTGACAACCTACTAACCGAAGTAAACATAAATATCACTTAAAGGCCCAAAGGACCGTATAAACTAAATCCATGCACCAAAAGTTAGATAAATAAGAACAAAGACAATAACTTCCTTCAAATAAGAGATCACCCTTTATACGACCACAAAATTGCAAATAGTAAGATAATACTTCCTGAGCCCCTGTGTGCCCAAGAAATTCACTCGCAAACATGTAAACTCGCACGGCTGTTGACACTCAATTTTGGTTCTCTGTACTCAAAATTAACGTCTTGAGACTTCTTGATCGTTAAAGAGCACAAAATATATTTTTTTACACATTTTTTCAGTTTTGAAAAAATTATTAATAATTATCCTTATTTTAGAATTTTCATGAATTTATTCTCATTTTTTTCCTTTTAATAATTTATGGATAAACATTCTTAGTTTCGTAAATAATAGGATTCTTATCCATGTTGACACCCAATTTTGACCCTCTACAACATAAGTTAATAATCGAGCTTCTTCAATTTTAAAATATTTTTTAGCATTATTATTATTTTTTGAACGATATGTACATTTTTATATAACTACTTTTATGGTTATTCGAAAATTGTCTCAAAAATATTTTATTTTTAAGTAAATATTTTGTTAAATAGTTTGGCTTAATTAATAGATTTGTATTTTTTTATTAACTACTTTAAAATTAAGTTAATTATCTTACTATGTCAAAATTAAGAATCTCGTTAATTAATTGATATTAATTCATCCTATTTTAATTTTAGCCAATTTTCCTAATTAATTTTAATTTGGCTAAATTGCTTAATTTATTTTGATTAAATTCATAATTCAATTATCTATAATCGAAATCATATGATCATGTTTAAATTACAATTCTTATCAATTTTCTACCCAATTCTATAATTTTCTACCCTTTAACACTACAAACCACCACCCCATTCCCACTCTTTTACACATGCCCCCATCACACCAACTCAATTTCCACATTCCAACACCAACATATACCGACACCAAAATCCCAATTCCAACAAATGAACATATACTCCTGCCAATCACAATAACACACGACCCACCTACTTTTTTTCACCAGCATATTCTTACAATGGACACCATAACAATTTCTTTTTTCCAACCAGCAAAAAAATGCCTAATATTCTATTCCCATGCCCATTACAATTTTCTATATACCCATAATATACTCCATCTCCTTTTCTCCATTTTTTCAAACTTTCTCTCTCTCCTATCTTATTCTTCACCAAAAAAATACCAAATCATAATCAAATCCCGTAATCAGTGAGCTTTTAAGCTCTGATGACGAAGAAGCTCCAACCAACTCGGGCGTGACTTTATTTTCTGCGAGATCTTGGTCTTCTCTAATGAACATCACTGTTTTGGGCCTAATGTTTGGGAGGTAACGACCTTGCTTCTTTTGTTTTATTTTATGGTGTTAGCTTTTTATTATTATATGTATTATTTGTTTCGTCTTCATTTACATACGTCTTGTTTCCCACTGGTTGTTGTGTTGTTTGTTTTTATGATTACTTTTATTTTTTTAAATTATACTTTACAATTATTGTTTGTTTCTTTTTCATTTGGTTACTGTTTCCTCCTGTTTTGACTGATTTTATAATTATTTTAGTTTATTATTTTTTTTTTCTCATTTTTATGGTTGTTCTGTTTGTATACTTTTTATTCTTTATTAAATTTGTTCTACAACATTAGTCACTAATTCTTACTCTGTTTATGATTGTGACGGGGTAGCCATGCATTGGTTATTTTTTTTGATCTTCATTTTCAATAATTTTGGATCTTTTTTTTGTTTTAAACTTATTTGTTATTACTACATTTTGTCCATATCTAGTTACTTTTAATTTATTTGAGCAAATTTTCATGCACTTTCTCGAATGTTTCCAGCAATTTGTGGTGTTGTTGCTTTGATTGTTATTATTTAATTATTCTTTGCACCAGTGAAATGTTATTTGACTCTATTAGACTTTACATATGGATTTATTTTATTATATTTGTATTTTTATTTTTGCTTATATTTGTTGTACTAGTTTGACTTTATTAGTTTTGTCTAAGTCTACTTTTTAGTGATTACCTGTAAAGTGGTAAGAAGGAGTGGTAGGTAAGAATTAGAAGAACCATTGTTGTTTAATTTGTAATCAAAGTCTTACAAAGTAGGCCAAGGGAGGACCTACAACACTTTATTACATAATTGGGTGTGCCTAACTTTATTTCTTCTACTTGATTTAACCCAAAGGTTATGGCATAATAAAAGGTATTCTTTACCGCTAGTTAAAGTGTCCCTTTTGGCCGATGAAAAAATTATTATCGATTTTTAAGGCTTATGTTTATAAGATGAATTTTATTTAAGTTATTATTCTTATTATTCTTATTATTATTATTATTATTATTATTATTATTATTATTATTATTATTATTATTATTATTATTATTTATTCCCTACTAACACTTTAATTAATTTTCTTTACAGGTACTCATTGTTGTTTTTCGAGGAAGCTATACAAATTAAGTTTGAATAATATTTTTAATTTATTATTTTGTATATTATTGATGTTAGACAAATATTAGGCCATTCTTTATATTATTAATTTAGTTTACTCCTTTGTGTATATTTCATTATATATTGGTGTAATATTTTTATCTCCTCAATTTAAAAAATAAATTCATTTGGGATTCACAATTTTGGATTCCGAAGGGGCTAATACCTTCTCTTTGGGATCATTTGAACCCTTAATTGGAATCTGTTGGTTTTATAGATATTTCTAAAAATTATTTGGCTTCTAATTATCCTAAAATTATGTTGATTCCTTAAATTAAACTATTTTCTTTAAAAATATTCTTTAAACAATTGAATTGAGTCACCATGATGTTGCTCCTTATTTGCTATTTTTTTTAGGGTTGTAACACTTATTACATTTACACATCTGAGCCCACTATATAATAGAATTTTATTTTTATAGTATATATACAGGCACATCTATTTTTAAATTATTTTGATAATTATTTATTCTTTACTAATATTTTATCAAACGTTTGTATAGGTATTTAGAGATATCTTCTGAAAAAATGATATTCAAAAGTGTTTTTCTTTTCATATGGTAGAAGAGTTCTTTTTATTTTTATATTAATAAAGAGCATATCTTTAATATTGCATAAAAGTTGTTTTTTTCTTATATATATTTATATCATCTTTCTTATATTTTCATACACATAGTTGACAAAAATATACATTATTTACTTGACACATATTCTTTTATTCATATATATTATACAATTTTAGTACATATTTATTTATATATATGTGTGTTATACTTGCAAATAATAATTTTATCCCCTCATTTTTTGATAAATTAAGTCTAGTCGAGTACCATATTTTGTGGATTCTGAAAAATGCCTAACACCTTTTCTTCGAAATAAATGTAAATCCTTACTTTGAATCTAAATTGGTTTTTTGCCGATTGAAACGTGAGTCATACATGTCATGTATCAAATAGGTTTACTTATTTTCCTTAATAAATTAGGTGGCGACTCTATACAATAATTAATCATTTTTGAGTCTATAAGTTGTGTTTTATCTAACTTCGGTAAATATAGGACATAACAATGGCATCCTATACTACCGACAGGTACAAACAGCTATGCTGGTGATAGGCAATGCATCTATGAATGAAAGTCATGTAATAAAACCAATAGTACCATCAGTGCCAAGTGTCTCATACCAAGATATATACCCATGCGCCTCTTTAGGATCGCCATGGAGGGCTCAGGAACACCCTTATATACCTACATGGTCCCGATTCAAGTCTTATATCAATATAGATATCAATCGGTATATCCGATCATCAAAGTCCGCTCTGTCGTGGTGACCGGAGATAAAAAGTCAAATCAGTATAGAAAGGATAGAAAATCTCTACGACCGGACCAGTATCATAAAATAAGCACATCCTTTATGTCTCGAATCAATATGATAAAATGAGCGCATCCTCGACGCCTCGAATCAATATCATAAAATGAGTGTATCCTCGATGCCTCCAATCCATTAAAAATAGCAATAATAATGGTAGTACGACCCTATTCAAAAATCAGTATAAAAAGTTTGGGTTACAACCTAGCTTTCTCAAATCAATACTAAGAACCAATGCATGCACCGGGGTAGACTATATCTTTGAGAAAACAATGATCCAATGCAATGCATGTCATCACCAGCATCCAAACAACATACATAATCACATACAATAATGACTCCACAAGCACCTTACCCTCTAGAGCATAGAAACAGGACTAACACATGCAACCGACCTATAACTAAGACCTATGACTCAAATCTACTCCTCTAACTTAATAATAAGGCCCAAAAGGGAACTCAACTGGGAATACAACCCCGAGAATACAACCACAGCTAGCCCCATCAAACGTCAACACAAAAGCATAGGAAATTCTACCTCTAAATCTAGAAAATAGAATCCGATAGTAATTGACAAGCCTAACTAGGTGAAAATCACTACACCATGGCTCCAACATAAGTGTGCTACAATAATGAAGAACACTAAGCCTCATAAACTCCCGCCAACAATGGCTACAATAACTAAGGATCAAACCATAGCTCAAGTCTAAGGCACAAATCCGCCAACCATCATCAATATCGAATAAGCCACCTAAAAATAGGCTAATCAAGGCCAACTAAGGCACAATCAACAATCTTACCAACTAGACTGAAAATCTCATAAAGGCAACCTAGCATAAGGATCACTCCGGGACAAGGAACCAAAAATTTAGGAATCAAACCTAACCCGTCACATACAATCCAAATCACAAGTAATTTATACTAAACACTACCTCATAAAGCTTAATCAAAAGGAAGGAGACCGTAGCCTACCTCGAAGTCGAACACGTGCGCTCCAAGTTCAATCTCCGCTCTAAAATGAACTCCAATTACCTCCACACTATCAAAATATTGATCACCTCATCAATATGAATGTTTTGACACATAAATTGTATTTTTTTGGAGACAGACCCAAAATTGGGTCTAAAACGAGATTATGAAACCCGCAATGAGAATCCCGAAAATGAATCTGTGAAAAGGTTCTAAACGGATTATTGATATTGTATCCAAAATGGGGCACAAATAGATGCTCAAAATGACCTAAATCAACCCAATATTTAAAAACACCATTAAAGCTTAAACTAAGTTAGGGCATCCCCTTTGGACAAGAAATTACCTTACTACAATGCTTTTCGAAGCTCCCCGAATACTCCCATACCTAGCCAAGATCACCACGAACATCCAGGACTTGAAATCGCCTCAATCAGAGCTCCCACTCTAAAGAATTTATATTTTGAAGTTTAAGGAAAAATGCTGAAAACGGATCTTAAAGTGCCCTCTGCTATCGCAAAAGCGAATCCGAAGGTCACTTAAGCGAGCCTCACTAAAGCGAGACACATTGTCGCTTTAGCAAAGGCCATGTCGTTTAAACGACAACCACCTATGGCCAGCCATCACTTTAGCAATGATCGCTTTAGTGACCAAGGGATACTTTAGCGATGGTCGCCTTAGAGACCAAGGGCCTCTTTTGCGACCGCACTAGACTCAGCTATACCAGCTGAGTTTTGGAAAAGGCCAAACCTCCGATGGGGTGCTCAGAATTTATTTAAAAGTCGGTACGCACAAATGGACTATGCTATCCTACCAAATTCGACGTTCCAAACTCAATGCCGAACTTGAAATTTCCATTCGAGGTCATCTCAACAAAATATGGGTCCTACACCCAAGCATAATTTTTGTCAATTCTACAAGGAGGCTCAAAATGAGACCTGAAGCCTTGGGACATGAACAAAGTATCGTTTAAGACCAAACTTGACATTCCAGAGTTAACCACACTGACAAAATTTTAATTCGAGCGTGTTTACTATGAATGTTGACCAAAGTCAATTTTATGCTAAATTTTAGAGACTAAACAGCCAAATGGCCCCAAACTCGCATCGATTGCCTTGATACTCGTGCCAACCATGCTACTAGCTAAATTTGGCCATTTCAGAGCTATTGGAACTTTCAGAATTCCATTCTGAGATTGTCTTCTTGGAGTTTTGATTGAAGTCAACCGTTCAAACTTCAAGAGCTTCAAAATAGATAAACGGGCGTAAAACCCAAATGAACGACCAGACGATCGAACTATCGGTGCCAACAAGGCATAAATAGCTTGGGGTCACTACAGGAAAACTTTAAATGCTGAAAAGATTAGAAAAAGATAAAAATGACCTTGAGGGTCATTGCAATATACAAGAACACATTAACAATTTATCAATTCATGATAAATATATAATTTCACAAGGTAAATCTCAAATAAAATAGTCAACATGGTAACACTTGGACCTTTGGTCCTTTCATATCAATTATAGCACAATATGGTCATGCTCACTTATATTCGGATCAATTTCTCTATCATCACCCATATAGTCAAGATCAATTCACAGATGATAGCCACACAATGGTTCTATCATGGAACCCATACCCAAACTATATATGTGTCGAAATATGACACCCGATTCAATATATGTGTCAGAACGTGACATCTAATTTGATATCAAAATCACAACCAGAATCACAATCCACAATGAATAGTTCACATACTTACACAACCAAGTAATAGGTTTATTGCATGCAATTGTACACAAATAGTCATTTCATTGGTTTCATTCTATCTTTCCCTTCATCGATAATATTTCATCAAGTCTTCTTTATTCAAGACATCACTTTTAGTAGAGCAAGTTCAAGATTATAGATTACACGATCTTGGGATTGTAGACCTATTACAATAATATATAAATCACTCAACTACAAGAATTAAATGCATGGTAAACATCACAACATTACTCAATCACTATTAAGTTTCTTTCTATGATATAGAATAAACTATAACCTACAGCCACAGGTAATCAAATAGGTTCATGGCATAAGATCTATCAACACTAAGTCATTCACATTCATCCTTTATTTTATGATACACATTAATTGAGTAATTCACAGGAAAAAATCAGCATGAACACACACAATTATTTGTATAAACACATCCCTCTATATAATCAATAACCCATAATCCCTAAGTCTCAAGATTCCATTATGACCCAGCTATTATCTATACTTAATCTCATAAGAGTCATTGACCTTCTAAACAGTTTCACCAATGTTAACATTCAAATATTGGACATTTATCACTACTCACACAATAATCATGATCCACAACATACATTTCCACTCTAAATAATAATTAGCAATCATTTGACCATCCATGCTTTGTGCTCGAAGGTCTAGGCATGAAATCTCCTATCAATCTACATTATATTAAGTTATGAGAAAGAATTTATAACTACTCAATTGAAAAAAACCTAGCCTACTTGGGTGAAAGCAATTATAGAAGGATTATAGGATGATCCTTGACCTTTGGAGGGAGAAACTATAGAGACGGGCCTGAAATCTGTGGGTTGTAGCCTTCCTTGAGATAGAAATCTCTTCTTCCCTTCTCTCCAAACCTAGAGTAGCTTTTTGGGAGTTTCTAGGGTAACCCTTATATATTTTGGCACTTAAGGGAAGAAGGAGATAATAAATATGCCACTTTTTGAATCTATCCCATCGAATCCCGCTCTTGCGGCCTAATTCCTGCCACAACAGCTCAGCACGGATATTGCTCAGTAAAATGGACATAACTTTTTATTTCGAACTCCAAATGAGGCAAATATGGTGGCATTGGAAAGAATACTTATAGACCTTAATTTTATAGGTCATGAGCCACCTAATCCATTATAGATCGATAGATATGCTCCTTTGAAGTTAACCTTAGTTTAAACTCAAGTCCAAAACTAAATCGAAAAAACACTTTCAACTTAACTTTTTGCTAGGGTCATTGTACGACCTTAATTCACAACTAATGCACTCGCATACCAAGAAATTAATCCTAGTTTTATGACAAATGAGATTCATATACCTTTACAATAGATATTTTTAGTAACGACGGGCTAGATCGTTACACTCTGATTCTAGAAAATTGTATAATTATTAATAACTTCTTGTTCGAAAAAGTTTTTGGAACACAATTTTCGTGTGTCATTCCCTTTATTAATGGTTGTTGACTAGAGGATTCCAAAGTCTCTCTTTTGAAGAACTAAGGTTCTTGTGGCTGAATCAAGGTTAGATTTTTCTGATTTTAGTCTCTCCTCACTTTGCTTTTAAAATAGGATCTAGACCCGTATTATGTCTACATCTTGGATTCTCCAAAAAGGATTTTTGAGAAGAATCTCTACTAGAGATATTTTTATTCAGTATTGCCTACTGAAAAGGTACACAATAAGTTGGCTACATGGTTTCATGAGTATATGGTTGAAAGCGCAAATGAAGTCGCATGCAAGTCTCCCCTATGTCCTTATCATCTCTCGCATATTAGATGTCTCCACAATTGATTTCTCCGACTACAAACCTATTGAGGTCTCCCTCTACATATGATACCATAGCTTTAAAATGGTTAAATCGTGGAGTCCCAAAGAAAATTCTCAATTCTCAAGTTTATGAATTCTCTCAACCTAGGTTTGTTTAATAATGTTCATAGTTTCTCATTGAAATTCAATTGTTTTTTAAGTATGATATCTAAGTACATGATTTCAAGTATTATTCCATGTTTTCAATGAAAATTTCATGAATCCATAAGATACAAGTATTTTCATGATCTAGAATTATGTAATTTCAGAAGCATGTCTCAGATAATTAATTTTTTCATAATTTTAGATACTTTTAGATAAAGTATCTTTCAGTACATTATCAATTATCATAATTTACGATGTTTTCAGATAAAGTGTCTTCAGTTATTATCAATTTTTCAGGAGCTACTCAATATATTATCAATTAATCAGAATTACAGTATTATCAGATTATTACTGTATTACTTTTATATATGTTTTTCATAGGACTAATACTTAGCACCGAGTGGACTTAGGGATGAAGAATTCTGATCAGCGTCCATAGTCTTTTAGTAACAATCCCTACTATTAAGAACTACGTGCCACTATAGGATTTGTCTCAATTAGACATTAGCTTAGTAGATTCACATTAGCTCAAACTCATACTTTCATACCTTGGCAAGTATATTTGGCCTTTTTTATGCAGGAATACACCATTCTCCATGTTGTAGCTCACATGATTATGTGTCAATTAACGATATCTCCCATAGTAAGTTATCAGTTATTTCATGGTCAAGTATTTAAGTCTATTTAGTTATTTCAGTTCAATTATCAATTTTTATGTTATTTACTTGATCATTGCATCAATATAATTTACAGACTCAGTATGTTTAGATATCATATTATTTATGTATATTCCTCATACTCATTACATTCAAAGTATAGATCGTGTAATTTCTGTCTATATTATTTGATAATATAGATTCTGAAGCTTAGTTTTTGGCGCGCGGTCTACATGAGTTTTGATCAGCGAGTTAGCCAGTTTGGTGAGTCCTCATTTTTTGAGGATGGTATTATATTTATTTCAGTGTTGTTTCTTTCGGTTTACAAATTTTGAAGTTAGATAGGGATTTTTTTCTAGCAACTCATTTATGTAGTAAAGGGTTTCGTAAAACAGTTAGATTCCCTCTATGTTGTTTCATATATTGTCTCTTCTGATGTTACTCTCTTTTAGACTTCATGATATTTTCTCATTTCAGTATCTCTTATGTTGATTTGTAAATCTTAGTGTCATGTCATGCCATGAGGTTAACTTGAAGTTACTTGTGTCTCTAAGCATCGTGTCGCATTTACAAGATAGTCTTGGGTCATGACATATTTGGTATCAGAGCCCCCAAGTTCATGTGTCTTAGGGTGATTGAAAGCCGCATTAAGTAGAGTCTTACTCATGGGTGTTAAGTGCGTCATATCTATGAATATGAGGCTATGAAATGTTTTAGGAAATACTCCACTTCTTTCATATTCTTAGTGGTTCGATAGAGTGAAACTCTATATAGTCTCCTTCTAACTCTTTCTCTATATGTTTACAATATCATACCTCCAAGAAGAGCTTATGTCAGAAGAAACAAAAATGAAGAGCAGCAAGCACCTCCAACCCCGACATACCCTTTGGCTGAACAAGTATTTCATGCTGAGTTTGGGGCTGCTTTTTAGGTGCTAGCTCGATGACTTCTCCAGCCAACCGAGAGGTTGTGGCCCTGATCAACCCAAATACTAACACGGCTACTACTAGAGTTCAGAACTCCACTCGGATAAACCCTTCTAAGTTCTATAGTTCTAAGATGGATGAGGATCTACAAAACTTTATTAAGGGTATTAAGAAGATTCCCAAGATTATAGGTGTCATGCCAATTAAGAGTGTTGAGTTAGCTGCTTATTATTTGAAGGGAGTGACTCATAGATGGTACAAATAATGGGAGGATGAAAGGGTCGATAATACAGACCCCGTTGATTGGGACAAGTTTGAGGGTATTTTTCTAGACAGGTTCTTTCCACTTGAGTTGACGAAAGTCAAAATTTAAGAGTTCATTAATTTAAAGCAAGGTTGTGTGACTGTAAAAGAGTACTTTTTGAAGTTCACCCAACTTTTGAAGTATGCTCCAAATATGGTGTCCAACTCTAGGGCCTTCATGAGTAAGTTTATCTCCGATATTTTTGACACGGTGGTGAAAGAGATTAAGACTGCGATATTAATCAAGAAGATGGATATCTCTAGTTTGATGACTCTTGCTCATAAATAAATTGAGGAGGAAAAGCTCAAGAAGAGTGCTAAGAATAACAAGAGGGCACAACCATATAGTATGGACTACTCTCATAAGAAATCAGGAGGTGGTTATTCTCAGTTTTGACAGAAGTATTCTAGCTAGGCACATTTTCTGTTAGTGCTCCGATGCCTAAGTTCAACATGGATAGAGCACTAAGATCTAAGTCTCATGGGAGATTTCTAGTGTCCGCTCATTTCTGACTTGTCATAAATATAGTTAAAATCATCCGAGGGAGTGCATGGGTAATACAAGTGGTTGATTTGGATGTGGTAAGACTGGTGTAGAGTGAGTGCTTGCCCATCGGCCCAAGGTAAGGGCAGGATTGTTTTTCAGCAGAGTTAGCCTAGCACTTCAGTAGCTTTAACATGTCGCCAGACTCAGCATGGTACCTCAGCTAGTTTTGTTGGCTGATAGCATCAAAACAAATTTTATGCTCTTTAGACTCCATAGGATTAAGAGGATTCCCACGATGTGGTCACTGGTATGTTATGAGTCTTCTATCTTGATGTTTATTTATTGTTAGATCAAGGAGAAAATCTTTCCTTCGTGACTCTTTATGTTGATATGACTTTTGATGTCAGTCTCAAAATCTTGTTAGAACCTTTTTCAGTCTTTACTTTTGTTGGTGACTCATTCTTAGCTAAAAGGGTATACATAAATTATTTGGTATCAGTTTTTCAGAAAATTACCTCAGTTGATCTTGTAGAGCTAGACATGCTTGACTTTGATATCATTCTAGACATGGACTAGCTATACTTATGTTATGTCTCAGTCGACTGTAAAACCAGAGTTGTAAATTTTCAGTTTCCTAATAAATTAGTCATTGAATGAAAGAGTAGTATCACAATGCCTATAGATCAGTTTATTTCTTACCTTAAGGCCAGAAAGATGATTTCCAAAGGTTGTATCTATCATTTAGTTTGGGTTAGGGATTCTAGTGCCAAAACCCCAAATGTTCAGTTTGTTCCAATCGTACATGAATTTCCAGAAATGTTTCTCAAAGAGCTATTCGAAGCTCCTTCTGAAAGGAAAATTGACTTTAGAATAGATCTTCTTCCGGATACTCTAATCTATCTCTATTTCTCCTTATACAATGGCTCTAGCTGAGCTTAAGGAGTTGAAACATCAATTAAAGAATTTTCTAGACAAAGGTTTCATCAGATCCAATATTTCTCTGTGGGATAGTCTCGGATTGTGACATCATGGATTGCCTTCAGCGTGAAGGAGTACAAACTGTGAACTAGCTAATAAATCGAGTCAACTTTATTCAAACAAAAGATGGATCATATTAGATGAACTTATTGCCTCAATACAGATGTCTTACTCTAACCTTGCTCAAAATATTTGAAGATCCTACAATGCCTTCTCTAAGAGTATCATTAATACTCTCAAATATTTTCTTGTCTGCCGTTCATCTTTCACCTCCTTTTGGCGTTCCTTCGAAACAATCCTTCTCAAAGGATTGTTTTTACATTTCTCACATTACTTTTGTAACAAAAAATGTTTGACCCCCTACACTTTTATGACTATGCATGCTAAATATTTATTGCTTACTATACTCCTTACGCACTAACGTTTGTTTTATTATACATTTGTTTATATGCATCTCTATTCTTTTTTTCTTTTTGATAATGTCAAGGGGGAGGGAGAAAAATTCAAAATTCAGAGTTAGCTAGTCAAAAATCATGAGTTCATAGGGGAATCAAATCATACAAGGAAGTAAATTGCCTCTGAATCTTTTTTATTTTCATCATAAAAAGGAGAGATTGTTAGCCTTTATTTTGTTTTAATGATGACGTCTAATGTTAAATCTAAAATGCAAGGTCAAAGAAAAAGAAAGAGTACAACCACACAAGGAAGGACACATATCAAAAGCAAAGTAGTACTTAGATATACAAGGAATGATCATTAGTTTAAAGCACACAGAATCAGGAGACGATTGGTACTCATCTCACAAGGAAAGTATTCAGAATCAAGGGAAGATTGGTACTCAACCACACAAAGAAGGAAATCAATTCAAGTAAAACTATATATACAGACATATTTGATATGTAAGTATACTCTCAATCAAGGATCATCCTCATATCCTTGATTGAATGAAAACTCCTCCAAATTGTCCTTGACCAAAGAAATTGATCTTAAGAAATTTGTCATGAAAATTTTCAACTCAAAACTATCAAATTTGGCCTCCAAATCAATGAACATGATAGAAAACCATACCAGAATTAACTCCATCACCAATCAAGGCAATGAAGCAACGGTCACAAGTAAGCACAATCTATAAAAGAAAACAAAGATCAAGGGAACAAGTGTGCAACTTCACTTGAACAAGAAATACTATTTACTCTGTTATCTTGCAATAAACACTGTTTCATTAAAAAATTACTAGTGGGCACTACAGAAAAAGAGCGATTAGGGTGAGATACAAGTAGATATTGTAGCAATAAGAAGAAATTTGAAATTGTCCGAAATAACAACACAAGCTGTATAACAGTGGCAGATGCAGAAATTTTATCAAGGGTGTTCAAGTATATTTTTTTTGATAAGTGAGTTAAATGTTATTTGTTTAACCTAGTGATTGTACCATGAATGATCCCAATATTTTTTACTATCAAATCTAAACAATAGAGTTTTTATTTCTTTATTTTATGCATTAATTTTATATAATAAAAAAATATATGCATTATTGTGTATAAAGTGAAATAATGATTAAACAAATGCATCTAGCTTTATACGAAACACAAATCACATCATCAAAGTTTTTTTTTTTATAAAAATAAAACTCATGTATCAATTTAGCTTTGGGTTTAAAGTTGTTAATTTATATAAGCACAAATTTTAATATAAAATGTTGGCCAATTTTTTTTCACCCTTCGATAGTGCATTATATGTTAGATAAAATTAGAAAAACATAATATCTATATTAACAAATTTCAAAATTAAAATAATTTATTCATATATATTACTCTATATTATTAAAATTATAATATTAAGAATTAAGAAACTTGAGGAACATTTAAGAATTTTAGGTAAATTAAAATTAATAAATATATTTGTTTGATGCAAGAATAGTGGTGCATGTACAAGTGCAAGGTTCGAACCCAAGAGTTATTGTCACCTGCTCTCAAAATAAAATAGCTATTGGGTTGAAAATGAACACCCTTAACCATTGCGCCAAAGGAAGAGCTTGTGTCAATAATATTCAACCTTAAAATATATATCCCTTAAACCTATAATGTGACCTATATACACAGTGCAATTTTTTGGGAAAGGGTGTTCAACTGACCGTCCTTGGATGGTTGTAGTTGTCACGATTTCGATCCGTCGTGACTTGCACCGTCACTGACCCTCCGGTGGGAGAATCATTTTCAACAGCCCACAATCAATAATCGCGAAGTATACTAAGTTTAAAGATTTCAAACAGGTTTAAAACAAGAATAAATACTGAGTTCTCATAAACTCAAAAATCATCTAGTTATCAACCCAATATATGCTGAAGTAAACACACCCTAGGAACTGAAAGTTATCATACCAAAACTCTAAAAATGAACAAGTCTAGAAAAGGGAAATTCAACCTCCAATGAATTCATAATGAAAATAACAATGTGTGAACATCTGAGTCCCGAACGAAGGACTAAGACAAATGAGAAAGTCCACGGCAGCATGACAGAATAGTTCACTTTTGGACTTGAACAAGATTTCTACTCCTCTAAATGAGATCTCTCCGCAGCCGGCTGAATATGCCATATACTCAACAAAAGGCAGAACAAGTGTTGTATCAGTACACAAAACCAATAGTGTACTGGTGGAATCATGCGGTTAGCCAGTAAGCGGATCATAGACAAGTAAATTCAACGTAACAAACATATACATATATAGGATAAGTCAGTCAATCTCATGTTCAACCATATTAAGCAAGATCACAATTCAATATCTTCAACATGCTATGAATTCACACAAGGATCCTCTTAGGGGACCTACAAACAGTCAATTTTGTGTCGGAATGTGACATACGATCAAAATATAAGTCGGAATATGACATCCAATTCAAATATGTATCAAAACGTGATACCCAATCCAGTTTATGTGTCGAAATGTGATACCCGATCCAAACATACCACAATCACAAGTACATCTAATATTTACAGCATTATATCACCAAGAACAGGTTCATCACAAAAACAGGCCAAGAAATGATCATTTCACACATAATCTAGCATGTCTCCCTATTCATATACACATACGCAT
Source organism: Solanum dulcamara (assembly GCF_947179165.1). Classification (NCBI taxonomy): domain Eukaryota; kingdom Viridiplantae; phylum Streptophyta; class Magnoliopsida; order Solanales; family Solanaceae; genus Solanum; species Solanum dulcamara. The sequence continues at coordinate 63,005,189 of NC_077246.1, forward strand.
ATCATGAAGCAATTTAACAAGTATATGAAACACATACGGAAAACAAGACCATCACCTACCTCCACGCTCCATCAACCTTACAATGCAAGAGCTTTCCCATTACGGGTTCGTTCCTCTCGTTCTTGGTCTAGAAAAGAGTAAATACATATAAAGGATTAACACCATGACCTAACTATCATGAAATATAATACAATTCACATTCTAGGCCAAACTCATGATCCTAACCCCACCCTAGGGCTATTTTCCACAATTAGTTTTCAGTTCAAACCCTCCCCCAATGATTACCAACCATAATTTCTAGGTTCTAAGAATCAAAGGGTGAGTTTAGGGAGTAAAATCCTTACCTTAAGCGTAAAAATCCATGGAAAATTGATGAAATTCTCCCTAGGTCGCCTCCCAAAGTCTTAGGAACTGTTTTTCGCAGAAAAGACCATTTTTGGGGTTTTTCCATGACTGTCCCTCTATGGCGGAATAGTCGGAGAAAGAGAGCTTGTAAAGAGTCTCCAAGTCTCCCCTTTTTCAACATATCCTCTTTCCAAGACGTATTAAAGTATACCTTTCACGCCAAATTTGATTTCGAGAGTTTTACTCGCCCGAATGTGATTTCGCGAAGCCGTAAATGTTTCGTATCGTCTTTGCTATCATATTATCCAAATAAATTGAAGATTCGATCTATCACTATTCACCAGGTCACCCTAGTATTCACCTGACTCAGAATTCGTCCAAGTCTGGCCTAGGCTAAATTTTTTGAAGTTACGACCCAAAGTTTTTTGGCCCGAAATCCTTCCCCATTGGGCTATTCCTAACGATAGAAATAGGTCGTTACAGTAGCTCTGCCCCTGCTGTATAACCAAGCTCATTCAAAGCTATAAAGAAAACCCTTGTAACCCAAACCAGCTAGACTAGACACCACATCAGTGATCCGAACTCATATAAAAATCCCTATCTTCTTTTATCTTTTGCTCTTTCATAATTTGTTATACTTTTCCTATTTAACTAAGTTGCAGGTAAGTCGACTAGTTTTTAGTAACAATCGATTGTTGGTTCACGAAAAAAATTTCAATTCATCCCTCCCCTCTCTTGCGTTTTTGATGTTGTAGTTCTATTATGCAGGCTTCTAGTTTATACTAAAAATATGTTTAAGGATGATTTGAGTTCTATTATACGCTTAATTTAGACTTTCTCTCTCTCTCTATATATAGTTAGTGGGGGTATATTTTATTTTAATGCTTGTACGTGAGATATTAATTTAAGTAGGTCAATTAGTCATGATGTAGCTTAATTTGACAAAAAACAAAATGTATTAGTATGTCTAATGATATCACTAGAAGGGAAACAAAGTGGTGCAATTCTAACACTTACCTCACAATGTACTCTTCAAAATGATTACGGTAATTCTGGTGATAGATCATCTTCATTGTTCTCTCTTTTCAAATTATTATTTTTTCCCTTATTTTTACTTGTTCAATATTAATTTGATATACTTGTTGGACTTTTGTAGCGACTTTAGTCCACAATAAGACAGAATTCTTGTTTCATTATATATTCCTTTTCGATGTGAGATTTTATCTAAAATACAATATCAAATACACTCTTTTTCACAGAAGGTTGCCAACTTTCAAGTTTGTCAGTATGCTCCTTGACACGGCCTCATCAACTAGCTCTTCATCAATATGGGCATCACAATGAGTTCTGAATCATAGGACATGACAATGATTGGATTTGCAATAGATAATTTAATATATTAAGTGAATTTCTTAATTAAGATATAAAGTTTAGGTCATAGTTATTGAATTTTACCGAAATCGATTGATATCTTATCGTAAATAATATGGAAGGCTGATGCATCAAGACACTACTTGTGTTGCATTAGAGACCAACACCAACATCAATTACAACATGTAATGTGGCCCCTCCCTAAGTTTGCTTTACCCCTTTTAGATATAATGCCTGCATCTAGCAAGATAGTTCCAAGTAATGTGTCGTCATTTCTTGACACTTATATTTGCATCCCCATTAGTGTCTTTTCAATTTAAAGTTTTCTATAAGGTGTTTGGTACCTTATCGGGTCCAATCAGAACGCAAGGGGATATATATACGGAAAAGGGTCAAATATACCTCTGTACTATTGAAATAATTTAAATATATCATCGTTATATTTTCGGGTTAAATATATCCTTTCTGTTGTACTTTAGGTTCAAATATACCCCTCTCATTATACTTTGGTACAAATTTGCCCTTAATTTTAACGGAAGAACACTTGAAAAACTCAAAATTAAATAATTCATTCTCAATTTTAAATATAACCCTAAATCTTCAATTATTATTTTTCTCAAAAGTTATGTATATTTTATTTTAAAAAATGTGAGATGTGTCACTTCAGTAAAAAAATTTAAGGTCAACGGAAGTTTACATTTTTGATTATTATAACTGTTTGATTACTAGGATGATTATGTTATAATTTACTTTTGAATAACATTTGATAAATTTTGACACGCTGACAGTGTATTCCTTGGCTAAAGAAATTTTGCATCTATATTTTATATCTTATTAATATAGCTACATTAATAAGAGATGTGAGTAAATTTTTTAAAATTTTGCGGTATTTTCCGTCTTATCATTTTGTACGAAAAAAATACTCAAATTAGTACATAGAAATTTCATGTATTAGTACTTAAAATTTTGCATCTATATTTTATATCTTATTAATATAGCTACATTAATAAGAGATGTGAGTAAATTTTTTTAAAATTTTGAGGTATTTTTTGTTTTATCATTTTGTAAGAAAAAATACTCAAATTAGTACATAGAAATTTCATGTATTAGTACTTAAAATTATGCAATGCATTCTGTATTGTCATTTCTAAGAAAAAAAACCCCTCAAATTAGTACTTGAAAATTCTATTTATTCCTAAAAAAAATCAGATATTTAAAATTGAAAATGAGTTATTTAATTTTGATCTTTTCAAGTATTTTTCTGTTAAAATTAAGGACAAATTTGTACCTAAATATAATGAGAGGGGTATATTTGAACCGAAAATGTAACAGAAGAGGCATATTTAACTTAAAATTATAAAAGAAGATATATTTAAACTATTTAAAATATGTTTAATTAGGAGCGTTTTTATGTGTGTGGATGTATAATTGTGTTCCTCTTAGGTTTACATATGTTACACAAAAACGCGAAGAAGTAAAACATTTAACACACATCAACATGGCTCAAACACATCAGATGTCTAAAGTTAAAAATGAATACAACGTGTTAAACTTTTGAAAAAATAATATATATTTAAATTTAAAGTCCATCTTTTTTTAGTTTTTTAAGACGTAGAGTTGTTAATATATTTCTTAAAAAATTATTTTGTGATGTAAAACTGTTTCTTTCTTTTTACTTTTTATATAAATAGTACCACCGTCGTTTCAATTCATTTATTTGATTTTGATTTGACACGAAATTTTAAAAAGTAAAGAAAACTTTTGAATCTTATGGTCTTAAACTAAAGATGTATAGAACACACCAAAATATCTTTTAATTTTGTGATTTTAAGAACTTGTAGTATAAATAATGAGATTTTTATGATGATCTTTTCTGACCATTTAAGATACAAAGTTACAAAATTGGGCATCTTGTGATCTCCATATATAATTTCTTTCTTTTGTCATAAAGTGAATGACTAAATGGTGGAAAGTTAAGAAAAAGGAAATGAAATGACTCCCCACAAATACCATAATGTTAATGTAAAGCACAACAGCTGTAATTTTATCGTACATGAAGGAGAAAACACTGCCCTTAGGCCTTAATCAGAGGTCACAGATCCGAGTTCTAAGAATATACAGAAGTTCTTAATATAACGTGCTTTTTTTTTACGGGTTATATATATATATATGACGCGAATATAAATTAATTGAGTTAGTAAATTTCAAATACAAGATGATCATCAGAAAGAGAAAAAAATAATATTAATTAGCACTCACACTATATATGAGTAGGACATCAATACAACAAAAAAAATATTTCTTAGCAATAGACCATTTTCCTTTAGTAGCAATAACGACAACTTAGTTAATGTCATTGCATTCAGAATCGCTAAAGCTTTTAGCCACATTTATATAAAGCATTGATTATGAATATCCATATTTATTTTTGCTGCTAAATATAATATAGCGATAATTATATTATTACCGCCTTTTATTTATTGTAGTACATAGATGTAGCTTAAGCAAAGACTGGCAAAACAAAGCTAGACAGCACCATTTTTACCAAATGAATTTTTTTTTATGCAATTTGACAGTTTCTCAATTATACATTGATTTTGTAAAAGATGATTGAACCTCACTCATTTTTGTTGGAGGTAGAATCCTCTTTAAAGAACATATAGAATCCTATATTATATGCTAAAAAGGACAAGAAAGAAAATAGAACGATAGTGTATGATGTATTGTGATTTGGACATGAGACCATATTATATTCCATTCATGGTAGAGGGAAACTTGGAGTAACTGGTAAAGTTGCTGTCATGTGACCAAGAGGTCACGGGTTCAAGCCTTGAAAATAGCCTCTGGCAGAAAATGCAAGGTAAGGTTGTGTACAATAGACCCTTGTGGTCAAGTCCTTCCCCGAAGCATGCGCATAGCGGGAATTTTAGTACACCGGGCTGTCCTTTTTTATGGTAGAGGGAAAAATCTTGCATTTTATGAATGTTTCCTCTTAGAAGATGAACCATATTCTCCACTTACCACACGATGTATAATGCCTAAAACTAAATTGTCCTAAGGAAGAAACACATTGGACCTAGCTACTTTTTGTTTAATTTATTGGAATACGGTATAGTTGAATTTGTTATCAAGTCAAGGTAATGCGAATCGATTTAACTCATTGATTAGTTTTATAACAAATAAATATGTTAAAGTAATGAGCTTTTAAATAAAATAAAAGTTATAAAGTTAGTCAAATGAAACAATAAAGCTAAGTAGCTTGAAGTTCCAGCTGAATTCGGAGTTGATAAAGTGTAACCAGTTTTAAATTTGGAGATGATTTAACGTAAGTTGTTTTGAGCAAAGATAGAATAATGAATATGGAAAAAATAATAGAAAATTTAGAGCACAAGATTATAAGTGTATTGCTTTAGTATTGTCAACAATCTAATTCTTTACAAGTAGGTAAAATCTATTATTTATAGGCAACAAAGGTATATAATACATCAGGCAATAGAAAAGCTCAACTTGAACCTTAAAGTACTTCGTCCAGTCAAAATATTCCACGGGAAATATTGTTACACTTGCCAGCTAATATTCCTATATAATCTGCAGGACCTAGTATTGATATATCTAGTGACCCATGAAGGACGGATTCATATCCAAACTTGGCACAAATAACTCACATGGCATAACATATATGCTCGTCACCTCACTCCCATAATGTATATTGCAAACAATTCAATTTGAAAAAAAATCTTGCATTGAGGTCAAAGTCTTAACATACATCAGTCTGAAGATGCCTTAGCCTTCACGAACTGCATTTCCTTGCCCTAATCCAACTACACGAGTATTACAAATAATACTCTAGAATTATCAATGGATTCTTCTAACACATACTAGGTCGGAGTCAAAGTCAAACTCGAGCTCTATGATCAAACCCTAAAATAAATTACATTTTTGGGTTACCCATAACTTTACGAATCCAAATTTATCATTAAATTTCAATTTCAAATTCAATTCGACATTCAAAGCAATAAATTTTACTCTCTTAAACCTAGGTCAGATTCTCCAATCTCTACTCTTAGATTTCATGATATGAGTGGTAAATTCAATGAGTAACGCATGATCATAAAGTGTCACGATCCGAATTCGAATGTGATGACACCTGTTCTTTTCCATCGAACAAGTCAGCCTAAAACCCAACATCTTGATAAAATAAAGCGGAAACAATTTAAATAAGTAAATAATAATCAAAAGCGGAACTCTTTCAACTTAAATACCCCCAAAGATTGGTTGTCACACGTACAAGCCGCTAAAATAACGAAAATGAAATGAAAGTACAAGTCTCAATATGTCTTCAACTCTCACACAGAGTAAAGCATAAAAATACAGGAAGTACAAGAGTTCGCTGGATATCAATGGCTACCTCTCTTAACTCCCATAAGCCTTGAATGATCAAGAAAAGAGACGGTGATCAAAGTCCAGGCTCGGAACCTACATGAGTGTAGAAGGTAGGGTGAGTACCAAACAACGCGGTACCCAACAAGCTAACTCAAAAAACTAAGTAAATCTAAAAGAATACACAAACTCCATTTTCAACCCAACCGAATCTCCAGACTACAATCTGCACAGAAATCAGTCCAACCTAACAGTTCATACTATACAGCTCAATAAGATACAAATCACAGCTCAATATCACAAGATGTATCATACAAGTGCTCACAAGTCACAATCAAGCATCAAACTGTCAACACAGATATGCAGAATATGTATATGCACACTCAATGATCATGCATGTATGCAATTGCCGGCAAAGACCTCGACATGATAAACTCTGACCGAAAATGAACTCGGTCTCATAATATTTGATCGAAAATGACCTCGGTCCCACAACCTCACCTGAAATGACCTCGGCCATATGCTCTCGCCGGAAATGAACTCGGCAATGTAATCCCGTCGAAAATGACCTTGGCAATATAATTTCGCCGGAAATGACCTCGACAATATAATCTCGCCGAAAATGACCTTGGCCTATCAATCTCTCACCGAAAAATGATCTCGGCAATATAATCTCGCTGGAAATGACTTCGGCTTATCAATCTCTCACTGGAAATGACCTCGTCCATATAATCTTACCGAAAATGACCTCGGCCTATCAATCTCTCGCCTAAAATGACTTCGTCCATATAATCTCACCGAAAATAACCTCGGCCTATCAATCATATACCTCTCATCACAGTGTTACAGAACCAATGCAACAGCATGCTCACACAAGTAATGAGGCATAATCAATTCAAACAAACCGCAATCACAATTAGACTATTAAGTATTTCATCAAATACACATAGGTAGCTAGATTACGGCATGCAAGTTTCAATACCCAACAATGTCACACATAGTCTTTTATTAACCCTATCGTTTCATTTTAGATTAGTTCATATCACAATTAAATCTGTAACCTCATTCCCATTACGCCCAACACATATATAATGGAATATTCGAAATTCTAAGAGATTCACGGAGTTTTAAGAGTCCACTTGTCGTAGCCAATATGCGATCGGTCACTCCGCGTGAGCTTTTCCCTTCCGAATTCACTCCAATTCACCACAATCTATACAAATTCAAGTTCTCAATCAAACATACGAAACCAACGATATCCATATCATATTTTTGGAAATTGAGCCAAAATTGACCCGAAATATCTAAAAAATCTGTTTCCGAAAAGAGCAGAAAATTTCAGAAATTTTTACATAAACAACATCCTCAAGGTATTTAGGATCTACTAGTGAAAACGGAAGTAGTTTTGGACTTAAAACGAGCTCACAATCATCAAAACATTGAATCTAATTCAAGTTCTTGAAAACCCCAAATTGTTCAATTCAAAAACCTCAATTTCAAACTAAGACTCTTAAATAATCAATGGGTAATCAAGATCTGATGTTAGAATCACTTACCCCAAAGCTCCAAAATCATCAAAAATGGTGAAAATGGGCTAAACCTCGACTTTTAGAAGACTTCACTGTTCAGGTCGAATTCCTTCTTGGCGATCGAGGACCACTAACTCCGCGAACGCGGAGGTCAAGTTTGGTGGCCATCGCGAACGCGGAGGAGCTTCCGCGAATGCGAAGGCTAAGCTCACTGCCTTCCGCGTCCTGGCACCAGTTGACAACACTTTTCAAGTCTTCAAAATTTTCGGGATTCGTTCGGAATCCCGTATGGACAAACCAAATATGCAACCCCTACTAAACTCGATGTTCCGAACTCCACGGAATCATTGAAATTCGATTTCGAGGCCTCCTTGATACGAAAACTAGAAAGTCGCAACTAAATCCACTTTATGCCTCAAAAAACCAAAATGCCCTCGGAGCTTCCGAAAAATATACAGGAACTCTCCCTAGGCCTAAAATCACCCTTCGAATCCAACAAAGTCATCAGAATTCAATTTCGAACATTCGGTCCTCAAATGTTGACCAAAGTCAAACCTATGGCCAAAAACTCAATTATTTCCAACTCAACCCCTCAAATCCACGATATAATCCCAAATATGATTCCGTCAACTTTTCTAGACCAATTTCAATGTTTCAAAACTGAAGAAATTAACGAAATTCCGTTCCGAGACTCAAAATTACGAATGACCTCAAATACCACTTTTGAGTCATTCTAAACCTCTCAATCTCAAAGTTTATCAAAAATTTCAACTTTTCAAAAAAACCACGAAACCAACATCAGATATCAATCAAATATGACTCGAAAAAACTACCGAAAGGGGTAAAATAGTCTTTTTACAAAAATTTCCAAAAATGACCTTCAGAGTCATTACATAAAGTCTATTGAATCAAAGCAAAGCTTTCAAACTCTCCCTCAAACTACTAACAATCGAGCGTACATTGAACTATCTGCCATCAAGACCGAATGAGGTGAGAAGACTCCAAACGTACCCAAACTTGATTAATTCATAATCTTCGTTTGATCGTTTCCAAGAAGTGGCACACATAGGAACATCAAATAGTTGATCATAAGTTAAAATCACTTGCCCAATCTTAGTTACAATATGTTTTGCATATTATCAATCTATGTTTGTTACAAAAGTTAATTGTATGATAGGTATGAGTTATGGGACATGTAAAACAAGTAGATACACACCAAGCACTCAGTTTAATCTCCATACGTAAATCGTAAGTAATAAATAAAAAGATGGAAGAAAAAGAAATGCGTCCATCGCTGTTTGATCGGTCAAATGCTTAATCACAAAACACACCATAGAGGAAGTACGTCAAGAAAATCAAAACTACTGATAGGTTATAGAAGGATATATAAGCACTGATTTTATCTACATTTTATAGAAGTTTTGTATCAATCACTTAATGGTCATACTTTAAGCTGAACTTCTTGGCCTTTAGCCAGTGTTCCTCATCCCGGCAGCAATACCATTTATGGTAATGAGCAATGCATCTCTAAGTTTATTGTTGTCTTCGTCGCGTCTCAACCTCTTTAATATCTCCACCTGCAGTATATTCATTGGGTTCAGATATGGAAGCCTGCTCTCGATTAACCTCCGCAAGCTACGGTTGTTTGCTGATAGCTTCTCATGACCAGTAACTTGTAGGACATAGTTTCCTGTAGTCAAGAGCTCCCTCCGCATTTCTGCACCCAGTCCTCTTCGTGATTCAGACACTAGAACATCATCATAATGTTTGGCTATAGGAATATCGGCTTTCCCTAAAACCATCTCTATAAGATCAACAGTGGACTGGAAGAAGGGCCATTCTCTGTACATTGCTCGTAAGTCTTCCGTATGTCCCTTGTCACAAACACCTTTCAAGCCTGCTCCAACTCCAAGCCATGCAGGGAGGACAAATCTTGTTTGGGTCCATGCAAATATCCATGGAATTGCACGGAGTTGACCGATTCCACCTGAACTCTTTCTCCTTGTTGGACGGCTACCAATGTTGAGAAATCCTAGCTCAGCCTGAGGTGTTGCTTCGTGGAAGTAAGCAAGGAACTCAGGGTTTTCATATACTGTGCTTCTATAACTCCTGCAGCTCAAATTTGATATGTCATCCATCAGATTACGCCATTTTTGTTCCCTTGGAGGCTGTGGGGGATGTAAAGTAGCAAGTAGAACAGCTGTAGTGTATATCTCTAGCTGCCGAACAGCCATTTGGGGTAATCCGAATTTTGCCTGCACCATTTCTCCTTGTTCCGTAGATCTAAGAGAACCCTGATAATTTCAACAATAAATTAAAAAACTTCTTAGTGCGTGGACAGAGGTTAAGGCTTTTCTGATAGCAAAGCAGAGTATTACTTATCATTCTCAAACTGTTCTAATATGTAAAGAGCAAAAACTTAGTTTAAGAATCAGCAAACTAATGTCCATTGGTTGGGACTTGGGACCATATTTTTGATAATCTAATCAAATTTTATTATGCTTGATAAGTTAGAGAGCAGATTGTGAGTGGTCAGTTGGAGGTTAAAAGGAAGTCTTAGACGAAGAGGAAGCAAGACAGGTAGGGAGGAAATTTGTGGCGATTCAGACTAGAAGGTTTCGTCCAGAGAAGTTCGATGAATTCTGTAATAGGGTGATGAACACATACACGTCCTTTCGCAGTTCATTATGAAAACATAAGATGTCTTCAGTAAAACTGATTTCCATCCAAATACACTCTCCTTATTATGACATTAAAGATGGAGTAGCCAGTTGCTGCCACATGGTGACAGGAACTATATAGGTATGACAAACCTGATTTGAATGCACCCATGAAAATTCAAAGAAATCTTCAGGTACATAGAATGTACATGCAAGTAACACATTAGGAGCTTCAAGACAGTTTAACTGAAAACAAACCATAACAGAGCCAGGTGGCTGGGATTGAATTGCAAGGTATGTAGGACCACCACCACGGCCAATGCTTCCACCACGGCCATGGAACAGGGTGATTTTTATTCCATATTCATTACATGCAGCTACAACATCTTCTTGAGCTTTGTAAAGCTCCCATGCTGCAGTGAAACGGCCAGCATCTTTGCCAGAATCAGAATAACCAACCATAACCTGTACACGCCAACCATGCGCTTAGCCCAAAAGTGAAACTTTTTTAGATAGCGTAATGCATCATGGCATAAATACCTCCTGATGCCCATTGTGGTTCTTTATGGTGTGGTCCCTATACCAATCAATTGATAGTAATCTTCTAATCACTGAGCCAGCTTCTCTCAAGTCTTTCACAGTCTCAAACAGAGGAACCACCCGCAATCTGTTGAAATATATGAAATATTTAGCATTATTTTCATAATCATAGAAGCGTTACCTCTTTTCAATTGGTATATTCCCTTAAAATGGTCTGGCTGTGTGAGCAACAAGGTTAATTTTACAACTCATCTCAACTGGTTTCAGTGCAGATATGTTACTAGGTACTTAGATATTAATCTAGCAAAGATGTCTTATATGAAAACAGAAAATGAAAACAAAAAAAATAGTACTCCACAGTCATGGCTGCACAAGTAAAACTTCGAGTATGACAACAGCATTTGTCTGGAAACTGGGTTCTTTCGCCCTTCCTAGGTATGATTCCTTACCTATGAGGTGCATAAGAATATATGTGAACATAATTCTGTTGATTCAGCACTCCACAATAAATTTGATTCCCTTAGAACCAGATCAAACAATTTTCTATGAACCACAACAGGAAAACCCCTGAAACCAGCTACAGTGAAACATTAAGCTTACAATGCAAGAAAGAATTAGATGGGAGGACATAAAAATTATATCCAATCATCTAAAGGGGAAAAGAGATTGCCCTGTAGGCATGTGTACTTGTTTAAATGCAGCTAAGGAATAAGAATGGAAATATTACCACTTTCCATAAGATGGAAATTCTGGAAGTATCAAAAAAGATGATCACTGAAACGACAATTCATTGGCTTAACATTAACCCTACTGAATGAATATAGGTCATATTAATTCTGAAAATTCATTGCACAGCCAGACATCAAAATGCACATAAGTTTTTGGGTAAGTTCATGAAGAAAGTTCTGTTATTGCATCTGCAACCGAAGAGAGATCAGTCTTACGTTCCACCAGGACAAGCCCTTCCTAGCTCCCCAGCAACAGCAAGGCGTGCATCCTTCTGTAAAAGCTCTACGGCTAGGACATCACTGGCCTGCCAAATGAAGATGCATCAAAATGTTAGTATTAATAGATAAACGGAAACAAGTAGCTCAAAACTTGAGATCAAGTATCCCTTGTGCAGATTTAGCTGCCAAAGGTAGTCTATGAGTACATCATGTGGATATTGATCATACATTTGAAGCCATGGAAATAACATAAGCTCCAAGTGAATCACTTCCTAATTCAGCTGCTACTTTGAACGTGTCCAAGACTTCTTTGACATCAGACGGAACCTATAAAAGAAGGATTAAATAAAACATCAGATCCAAGACGAAGAATAGGAACCAGCAATCTAATAAAGGAACTCAGGCCATGGACTTTGAAAGCTAATTTAATAGCAACATGAATATAATTCACTCAAGTGGTAAAAATTAGGTACTCGTTAGTTTACTCCCTATCCAATATCATTTTCCAATCCAAGAATCAGCAATCTACCTCATTACTTAATATACTATAAGAGTACAATGATATGGTCTTGATACTCACTACCCGATATCACTTTCCCGTCCAAGAATCAGTTATCTATCTACCTCTTCTACCTGCCATAAATACCACCAAATACTCAACTCTAGGCTATGAAATTTCCTCCCTTAGAAATTAAGAAAGAAGAATAAAGTTGGGCCAGTATATGAGTGACTTTCAGTTTTCTCCTAAAGAGACAAAAAATTTAGGATATAACTTGTAAGAGAAAAGGGAAGACCAGTACTACCACCCAGCTACAGTGGACAGCAACTGGTACTTGCTCTAGGGACCAAAGGACTTCCATCCAGTCTGCTCCGTTTAAAAGAGATTTTGGCCTTTTCCTGAGAACATTAAGTGACTATCTCCGTTTCATAGCATAACGTAGATACTGTTTTCGAGCTTTGTTATGTGAGAAGTATATCATGGGAGAATTTTTTTTTCTGGGATTCATAGTTGATATGCCCTACACTTCTATCTATTTATATAGACAGAATATAATGAGTACATGAACTCTTGTCCAATGTGGCCACTAAGTATAAATGTAACATTAACTATCTAACGCTCCCCCTCAAGCCAATGTATATAAGTCATATGTAACAAGCTTGCTATAGATGTAACTAATACGAGGACCAGTGAGGGACTTGGTTAATATATCTGCAAGTTGATCATTTGACATATTGTAAAAATATCTTTGTTATAGATGTAACTAATACGAGGACTAGTGGGGGACTTGGTTAATATATCTGCAAGCTGATCATTATTTGACATTTTGTAATAATAACTCCTAGGAGTATCTTTTCCGTAATGACATGACAATCCATCTCAATGTGTTTAGTCCTCTCATGGAACACCGAATTTGATGAAATATGAAAGGCAACTTCATTATCAGTTCCAGTTCCATCTGACTGATTTCTCCAAGCTTTAATTATCTTAGCAATTGTTTGATCCAAACTAGCTCACAAGTTTCTACAACCATTTCTCAATATTCCAATTCTACACTAGATTGAGCAACCACATTGAGTTTCAGGACGCCAGGTTACCTCCTACCAAAACAAAATATCCAGACATAGAACGCCTATCAGAGGATGATCTTGCCCAATTTGTGTGCCCAACAATCCGCTCATTCCCTCTATCCTTGAAGAGTAGTCTGTTGCCTGGATTTCAAGTATCGAGGACTGCATACAACTGCATCCCAATGACTATCACATGGAGAGTCCATAAATTGACTTACAACACTCACACTCACGGGAAAGGAAATGTCATGTTTTTTCACTGTGAGGTAATTCAACTTATCAACCAATTGTTATATCTTGCAGGATCACTGAAAGGCTTCATCTGTCCTCGCAGAAGTTTAGAATTCGAATCATAGGAGTGTCAATGGGTCTACAATCCATCATTTCCGAAAGAGTGGGGGTGGGCATAAAATGGATCTACAATCCTTCATAGTTGGGAAGGCTATCGAAGAGTGGTTGGAGTAGAGGTGGGCATAAAATCCGAAAGACCGAACCGAATTAGTTCGGTTCTTCAGTTTATTGAAAAACTAAAATATTTAGCTTTCTAATCTTTTACCCTTGCGCAATTATACTCACCCTTTGCAATGTTTCAAGGAAATGATAGGTGTGGTGTTGTTCCATTCTATTTGGCTTATGTTGCACTTTAATACTTTGGTTTCCACTTTCTCCCCCTTAGAAATATTTAGTGTCATAGAGAGTTAGAGACATAGATACCCTCCTTTTTATCTAATATTTATTGTTCTTCTCATCTTGTGTGAGGTCTATGTGCACTAAATTCCACTATTCCAGAGAGCAGGGTCTTTGTCACCTCTATGGTATGCGTGTACAAATTTATAGGAAAACATACAATTGAGCACCAATTAACATGTAAATCAAGATACATTCAAGAAAGTAGGAGTACTAATTAAATATGAACACTAAAAGTAGAACTTATGAACTACATTTTTTGTGTTTATTCATCTTCTTATCCCTTAAGACTTGAGCAATGTTAATTAGCTGCACAAAGTTTATTAGCATGAAGATCATTTTTAAGCAGAAAATAGCTCAACATATCAGATATAGAAGAACCGAACAGAAATAACTTCAGTATGGTATTGGGTATATACAATCAAAAAACAGCAGACCGAAGTTCTTAAAATCCGAACTGAAGAACTGAATATCCACCCCTAGGCTGAGAGTTGCTTGGACTGTTAATGCCCTACAAAAGTGACTTAAAAAAACTGAAGCTGTAGACTGTTCAGCATGACACCCACACAGTAAATCGAGAAACTAAGAAGAGCCCTCAGACGGGCGAACAAGTTGTTGGATAATGAAAATATGAATAGATCTATAAATGCAGTCATTGGAACTGCTGGAAAATGGGTGGGATTAGGTCGGAATCACCAGGCGTGTCACACGCAGCTGAAGACTACTATTGCCAGAGCTTTCTGAAACTCGTGGTAGTGTTGGATTTCGCACAATACTCACGAGACAAAGCAATCATAGAGCTTTCTGAAACTCGTGGTAGTGTTGGTTTTCGCACAATATTCATGAGACAACGCAATCATATTGAAAAAGCCGCGGGAAAGAAAGCACGGTGACTGCCCCGGATGTCGATGGTTACTTCACAGAGAGAGTTCCCCACAAGGTTGTGATACCATGTGAGAAGTATAAAACGGAAGAAAAAATGTTTATGGGAATTTGTAGTTAGTATGCCCTATGCTTCTATCTATTTATATACATGGAATACAATGAGTATATAAGCCCCTGTCCAATGTGAGACACTTAGAATAAATATACGCCCTTGTCCAATGTGAGACACTTAGAATAAATATACGCCCTTGTCCAATGTGGGACACTTAGAATAAATATAATTATCTAACAACATCAGTTAATTATGTTAAATGGTATTGACATTCAAAGTTAACAACTATTTTGTCAACATCAAAGCATAAGAATTCAGGGATTTCATGACACACCAATATATGTAGTGGAAAACAAAAAAGAAAAAGAAGAAAATAGGATTAATAGTTTGGAACACAATGAAGGTCCTACAACATTTTAATTGAAAGAAAATAATAATTCATGATGTATATCAAAGAACATACACATTTTATGGTTATAGAAAGAAAATAATAATTCATGATGTATATTGAAGAACATACACATTTTATGGTTGTTATTAGCTATAGCGTAAAGGTTCCTATATTATTTGTAGATAGAAGGATGCAGAGCTTAGAGCAAATGACAGGATAGAGTTACAACTCCCAGTACTAACCACTCATAAAGGTACTTCTCTTGCTTACATTTTTGGGCATGCAAGCTATCTCTAGTATTACATGAGTTCTATTAAATCATTGTTTTCCTCTCATGAAGGCACAGAAGTTTAGATCAATTAAACAAACACACAGATAACTAAGCAATACACTTAAAATAAGATACAAGTACATTATCTTACCTCTATAGTAGGAGGAACAAAAGGCCTTTTCCCCTTTAGCTCTTTGATCAGAAAGTCTAGCTTTTGTTCTTCATCCCACTCACTATATGTACCCATGTCCAAGTATTTTGTGATTGCATCAAGTGCCTCAGAGTGCCTACCAGATTCCTGATTCATTGGCTTGATATAAGCATGTGTTTCACTAAAACTCACCAATAACATGAAAAAACATATACCTGACGAAGGTCAAGCTTCATTAAGACCATTCCAAATGTAGCAACTCGCCTGATTAGGTCAGCAAGCCGGCCATCAGCTAGAACCCCAGACCCACATGATTGCTGCAAGGCACCCAATATTTACATTTTTGAGAACTAGGAGTTGTCCATGATTACCAATAATTTTTTCTTCAGGAATCTTAAATAATAATTAGAAGGTGCATAAATAGATTATGAAAGAAAAGAGGATTGACTAGTACCAGCGAGTCATAGCACAATAGCAGTGGTTCCAAAAGCTGATCTGATGTTTCATAATAATCCCAAGGATCGTGGTCACACGGAAGATCTTCAAGAAGAAGCTCCAGCCGCTTCCGTGACTTGAGGAGCTGAATTTAGAATAGATTGCTATCATCAAACACTATGCATAATTCACAAGTCCAAAAACACTAGTTGGACATCCAATTTTAAGGCCTATAAGAACTTCCAAACTTTGCATTGTTCCATATGGAACATGGAAAAAAGAAATTGCAACATTGATTTAATTCCTCATTGTGAATAAATCAATCAACTTTCATCCCACCAATAATTCAGTAAATGAAGTTACTACACTTCAAGAAAGAAAAAAAACTGCCAAACCCCACAATATTCTTCTTATGTATAAGCAGTATTCCCTTTTATAATTTTACGAGATATATTCCATCAACTATAGACACATCCTGAAATCTGCCTATAATCATCCTAGTCTGAGATCAAACTAAGTACCACATTTTAGTGACATATTAGCTGTATTAATACATACTTCAACACAATTCCGCTACAATAATTTACAAAAGCATTTGGAAATAGGACTGTTATATACTATTACCACATAGCACAAAATTATTTTTTGAAAATAGCATTTTATTTTCTGTAATTTGTCAAACATCGTCAAACCATCACATTAGCCAGTAGCTATGATATAGGCTATTAGCCTATCCTCAACTCCTCAAATATCAGAAAGTTGAGTTAATCCAAACAAAGATGCAATGGAATAAACATCTATTTGCACATAATACACACAAGTAGACTGAATTTAGATGATACAAGCTTGTCCTTTATCATGACAAGAATTCACATCTTATTTGGTTCAGAAAACTACCTCCACGAATTAGAAAATCCTACTAATGTGTCAAATCAATTTCGATTTATTATTCTCATATTTACCAAACCAATTTCTTGCTTAACCAAAAAAAAAATAGAACTTGCCACTGGTTGGAAGTGGTGGTACTCCAGCACTAACTTAGTTACTACTAAAAGTTCATTCATCGACCATACATTAACATTAATGACTAAGATCCATCGGGTAAACCAAATTATCAAAATGACTATCCTAGGTGGAAATTCCCACTCTAAAGAAACCTAACTGTAGTTTCCACATTTTCATTCTTAGACTTACATATATGCAAACAAGTAAAAGCAAACAGCAACATCTTTTGTGTGCAGGAATAGCAGTTTTGACTTTGTTTTTTCAGAAACAGAAAATTAAAAAATTAAAAAAGGAATCAAAGGCCTGCTACTCAGAAAATAATTCTTCCAACAAATAAAACCAACACATACAAAACCGAATCGAAACACACAAATTGTTTTCCAGTTGACAAACCAGACAAACCTAAACCAAAATCAAAGCCATTTCTAATCAAAATATCAAAAAAATTAACATAAAAAAGAGGAATAACAATAATGAGCATTTGTAATTATATTCTCTTCATGCAATTAAAAATAAAGTTTTGGTTGTTGAAATACATTGTATTGTACAAAGAAATTTTGGGTATCTAAGAAGAAAGACTTGTTAGAGTTGACGTCCTTTGAAACTTCTTTTCAGTACCATACCATCAGAATAGAACCATCATCTGCCATATTGTGGACAAAAGTAGTCAACGAAAACATACCTATCATTCCTAAATTTCCATGTATCAAATTCCAATAAAAGCTTTGTTGTCTGAGGCAAGAGAACATATCTGACTAGTGTTTTAGGAACAAAGAGGATACCTTTTCTTTTACATCCCCAAGGACAATTCTATAAGGCGCAATTCCAGGTTTCTGTGATGAGCTTGGTTCCATTAGCTTTTGGAAGCTGGCCTTTCCGACCTGGGTCTCGGCAACAAGTTTCCTTTGTAGAAGCTGACTAGAGCTTAACGAAGCAGAACGTGGTGTTATATTTCCATTTCCGTATGCCTTTTCAGTATTTTTACTAGAATCAACATCAGGGGGGCCCACTTTTGAAGTAGTCTGACCATCCTGTTAAGATTTATAATGCATGAGAAACAGAGTATTTTCTGGAGTAAGAAACAATAAGGAACAAACTAATTTCTGAAGACAGAGAGGCATAGACAGACAAGAATGACAACTGTAATGAAATCACAAAACCAGCTTAACCTGATTTTTGAGCGGTATGACAGCTGTCCCGGGAAGAGCCAGTCTAGGATAGTGGGACTCAACATCACTGCATTCTGTGAAGGATCATGTGTTATGTTTATCAGTAACTAGTTAACATTGATTTTATATTGAAAAACAACTTGGGAGAGAAAGATACAGAAAAAGCAGCAAATTGAACTTTAGAAACTACGATAAACAACTAATGTCTACAGAGTTGAGCATCGATGATGTGTTACAACATATTATGGTATCTGCTTTTACAGCGATTGGACAATTCAAGGATCTTACTGCAATGACACCTAAGAAATTGGTAACTTGAAATAAAAGAAGATATGAACTTCTTTTTCTATGTTACTCCTACTAGATTAGGGATATCCAAAATTCCAGTTCATTGAAGCAAAAACCTTGAAGCATCTTGATGGCACAGCAGCAAATTAACCTGATAGGAATATGTTTGTGATTTCTCAAACCCTATTTGACAATCAAGGAAATCAACAAAAAGGTTTCCAATTTAGTACAGCGAAATAAAAATAACGAGAAGACGAGGAAATTTATGCAACATGGAGTATATGTCATGCACTTTCCCTTATTGTTTGTCCAAAAAGAATGATAACTTTTGATGTTTCAGAACAAGTTAGCTTTAAACTTCCATTATTTATATCCACACAAATATATATGGCTTGTTTTAAACCACAAGTCTCAAAAGTCGTTCTTTCTTTCTTAAATTCCGTGGACAATCCAGCAACATCACATAAAATGGGAAGGAGGGTCTATTAACTTAAGAATTCGATAATAATAACCGAGCTGGAATGAAGAAATTCTAGGATTTTGAAGGCATTATTGTACTAGATGATATACGTTGAAGTTGTCAGTATAAATGAAATGGAAAATGAATCTGCACTACCTGTGCAAGAGGGTAGATCAGCTCTGGTAGGAAGCTGTGTAGGGAAAGGAGGAGCATGTTGTCCTTGATGTTTTGATTGACTCCAATTTGAGGAATGATTCCACGAATCAAGGTGATCGTCATAAATATTTCCTGGACGGTATTCCAAGAGACCATCAGAAAACATAGATACCTGGATGCTAATTCAGTAATAGGTCTTAATCCAGATGGCCTAACTGCTTGAGAATGTCATAAAAACAAGATGAATAGATAACTGAAAAGGCCTCCATCTGCTCTAAATAATAAGCTAGAATATATTGTATCTGGCATAGGGTTAAGTTTAAGAGTCATAACACATCCCTTACCAAGGAAAATTTTCTGATTGACAACCCATGCCAAATAATCGAACATTTGAATGAAACATAAAAGTTCTACAGTAAGATTAGCATCATAAAAAACATGACTGGCAAATAAGAGCCGACCTCTAAACAATAGAATTAACATAGTATTTACCGAGTTTCAAACTGTGTGTCACTGGCCCTTGGGGATTTCTTGGTTATCAAAAGAATAGGAATAAAATAATTTCCATGCTAAAGAAATTAAACAGTGTCACCTACTGCTGTGGATTTTCTCATTACAGTGCTTCTGCTATATAGCACACTTTTGGTGAAGAAAAGATAAAAGAAAAAGAGATCGACCAACAGGGAACATTTGATATTTTTATTTAGACTTTTAAAGGAAAGAAGAAAAGAGAGTACCATCAGGTACCTTAGCTTTCTTGATAATCTGAATCATATTTTATAATATTTGGATAACTGATTGATTAAAATTACCAGAATCATTTGTCACTCATTGACCTAAACATATAGTTGAAAAACAAAGCCAAGCCTTACCATCGGCCTAGCAAGAGGATGACCCAATGAGCAAATTTCCAAAAGAATTTTCAGATAACAAACCTTTTTCTAAGATTTCATGTGCCAATCTTGCAAATCTTTCACTGCATTGGTTCATGGAAAGTTCAAATCTGAGGCTATCTACCTCTCGTACATAAAGATCAATAGCCATCCACCTGGACAGAAGAGAGACATCTTTTGTGACCTAAAATAACAAAAAATATATGTTAATTTAATAGATAGAAATTAGTGCATCAGTACAAGTGATGACTTTGCTTACACAAACAATGGGATGCAGGATAAAAGAATTCTGCTTCTCGTCAAGAATGTATTGAGCAAAATTTAAGTTGTTTCTTATGATTGTTTACTGAACTTATACTAGGAAGTTTCATCACTGTTTATGAGAAAAGACACATTACCCAAGTGGAAGCAACACTTTACTGTGACAGATTCTATTTATAGTGGATCTTGAACACAGAAAAGAAATAAAGAAAGACATGTATGCAAACTCCATACATGAGTTTGGAAATACAACACTAAGTCTTTTACATGGATAAGCATATTAAATGTAACCTTTGCTGTGACATTTGGATTTCCATCTCGATCGCCCCCCATCCAAGATCCAAATCTTATCGGTGTGCAAGTCAATGGTAGAGGCCTTCCAGTATGCTAAAAGGAGGAGGCACAACCAATTATAACATATTGTATACCTTCGTTACAACTGTGTCAAAAATCACAGTACAAAAAACCTTTTTTAAAGCACTGCTGACTCGACGTAAATAATGGGGCACAGCTTTCCACAGCGTCTGTTCCACAATATGTAAACCTGAAAGATTTTAACTTCTTGTCTCTCTAGAATGGAAAGGTGTTGAAATCGGAAGTTTTACAAATTTCAAAAAAAAAATACCAGCCCTAGCTTCATCAACTGGAGTAGGTTTGTGTCGCCTGAGCTCGTCTGTTTGCCAGATAGATGTCATCTCTCTGACCTACAATAAACCACAAAGATTTTTGGATCAGTGAAGATGTTGAATATGTGGCTTTAATATCCAACAACACTTAATGGCACCCACCAGATCTTCAATTAGCATCTCTCTGTCTTCAATCCCAAGATCAGGCCTGTCATTATATTCCAAAAGGTGCTGCACAAAATAAAGATCACAGAGCAACAGTGGTCAAAGATGGTTTGATCTATCATTCAACTGTACTCTTCTCTGGAAATCATTCTGGGAAAGAAAACGCACAGCAATTCTGATGTGTTTGTATTGTAAGGTCCGACGGTTTATCTGTGTGGGATGTGCAGTGAGAACAATCTCAACAGCCTGCAATGAGGATAAAGTTTTCTTAATCAAAAAAATGCCTGATCAAAAACTTCCACATGTAGTAATCTGACATATTGGATCAATAGAACAGACCTGCTTGCAAACAGTGTCATAAAGCTGATCTGGGGGAACACCACTCTGCAAGAGGCGATTGAAAATGTCATCACAAGATTTTGACAATTGTGCTACTCCTCGCACCTTGCGTACTCTACAAACATAAGGCAGTTATCAAATACATCTATGTGGTTGTTACACCTTCCTATTGAAAGGCAAAAAGTCAAGTAGTTAAATCTATTACCGAGCAAATTCAACAATCAGAATTACTACCCTAACTACTATAAATACGATATGCAACCCATAAAACGCTTGCTGGGAGATGAAATAGCTGAGCAAAGGGAAATAATAGCTACTCACCTATGATGTGTTTCTGCAATTCCCATCAAATTAAGATAATGGCTAAACGTACGGGCAAGAGCAAGAGCTTCCTCTAGCGTCATTTTTGACAACTCTGATGCCAGTTGTTTCTCAAGAAGCTCTGCTGTATCCTCAATTCCCGCCATTCTCATGTTACAGGCACCCTAAAGATGGGGGGAAAAAGACTTCCAATTAGTACAACCACATACTATAAGAGATAGATGTTAGGGAAATATACCCGCATTTCAGCAAACTTCTGCATTATATGTAATTTTTTAATATGGGTATTAACAAAGGGATTTCAACAGATCGATTATAGATACTAAAACTTGCTCATCAGTCGACACAAAAAAAATCATTCAACAAGTATCAGCTATCTGACTCAGAAGTACACATAGAACAGACGCATCAAAGAACATCAATCACTAAATTGACATGATTTTGAGCACATGCATGTTACAAGGGGAAAAATGCAAAACAGAGAGAACAAGAATCCATTAAACCTAATGATCAAAGCATGCAGAGAACAGATCTTTTAATATAAATAAACAAAATCTTTCCTCTTCTCGCAACGAAAAATGTGAGTATAAAGCGGGAGAGTGTAAAAACAAAAACAAACCTGAGCAAGGACTCGAGTTCGTTCAACTTTTTCCATGAATTGAGGACCAACTTCTCTATGAAGAACATCATTAAGAAGGCTCTGAAGCAGCCTACAATCATCATCAAATCCCTGAAACGAGATTTCCTCTGCTATATCATCAGTTACGTCCGTCATTCTTACTTATAAAAAGACAAAAAAACAAGGTCTCGTATGATCGTCAATGGCGGAGATTGGGAGGAAAATGGAGAGAGAATGTGTGTGGAGAGTGTGAGAAGGAAGAGAAAAGTTGTTTTATTTTCTCCCTGCCTGAAACCTCTGTACAACGGAAAAGAGTATGTGGGACAAGTGGCATTTAGAGAGGAATATTCTATCAATTCTTTTTTCCATTTTATTTTATACAGAAGTATATACTTGCTTACATTAATAATGGTCCATGGATGTTGACATGTTGTACAATTAATTTTGTTTGGACGGATTATTGTGTCGTATAATATTGTATTACATTGATTTACACTTTGTTTGAATGGTTGTCATGTATTCATATTATATTAAAAGAAAAAGATTAAAATATGTTATTGAATTTTGAGAAAAAAAAATTTATTTATGCGTTAAAAGTTTAGTTTATTTATATCATTGTCGTTTGAGAAAAAGCTTATTTATGCCATTATTTTTTAACTTCAATTTTGCAAAATTACTCAAACAACTTTTAATACTTTTCTATTGAAATTTTGAATCAAATATACCGTTTTTGCTTCTTCTTCTTCAAAAACAGCAAGAAAATATGAAGAAGTCGAAATTTTGATTGTCATGTCAGATTTTAATTTTACCCATTTTTTCTTTCTTTTTATTCAAAAATTCTTTTGTTAATCATAATTTCGTATTAATTAATCCCCAATAAATTATTAAAATTCCTTAAATAACTGTCTCATATCACAAAATAAAACATTCCAAGTTCGTCGGAAGTATCAAATTTCAAACCATCAATTCAAAAGGGCAACTAAAACGGAAATGAAATTGATACTGAAATTGTGAATTTTGAATTAATTTTTTCATTTAGGTTTTCTTGAAATATGGCGTCTGTAATGGAGAAAAATAATATAACAGTAAACAAAAAAATATTGATAACACCATAAATTTAAATATTCATAGTCAAAGACTCAATTTTTTTCCCACTTTCTCTAAAATATAATATTTGTTTCTCTCTCTTATTCTTGGAGAATGTCTCAGAATAATGTGTCGTTTGGATTGAGTGAATTTGTGGGTGTCGTTGTAGTGAAAGCCTTCTTTTTCTGCAAAGTCATTTTGAACTGATATTTGAAAATATTCTTGGTGTTGAAGACGAGTTGACGAAGATGATGTCAATGAACTTAACCACAAATTAATTTCAAAATTCTTGTCAAAGATGGAAAAGAAAAGCAAAGAAAAGAATTAACCACAGAAAAGAAAAGAAGAAGAAAATGGTGTGCAGAAGATATTCCGATAGAAACTGATAAGAAAGGGAAAAAATAAGAAAGAGAAAAGAAAGAAAGACGGAGAAGAAAGAGAAAAATTGAACTGAATGGAAAATATTAAGAAAATTAGTCAAATAAATAATTAATGCATGCCATCTAACTGAAAAATGACATGTGTACAATTTAAACCAGTTTTTGAGTTTCTATTTCTTCAGGCGCTTAGAGAAAGTTGGTTATATAGTCTGTTTCGATTAACTTATTGTTAAGTAGTTTATAAGTTGAAAACTGCTTATAAATTTTAAAAAAAGTAGGTGTAAGTTAATTTTTTTTTGACTTATAAGCTATTTTTAACTTATAAACTGTTTAAAATAAGTTCATCCAAATAAACTCAATTATTTATTGGGGCTTATTTTAAGCACAAAATGACTTTAAGTTGGCCAGCCAAACCCTAAAAAAAACTGAAAACATCTTACAAGTCAATCCAAACGGCCTCATAATTTATTTGTCACGTCGTTCTTTAAGAAGTAATTAAATTAAACTCAAATTTGAATAGGGGTTAAAAAACGTCTGTATAGTTGCATTATTAAATTAGTTTTGTTGCCAATTTCAAGGAGAATTTTATGTATTTACTCATTGTATTATATTATATTGTATTATTTTAATGAATATAATGATTGAATTAATGAAAAATTTTATGTTCTATCGTTATATAATGTCACACATATGATAAACCTATCAAAAAACTAAGGTACAGGGTAAAACTACTACGAAAAGGTAGGGTAAAAGATAAAATAAAATTATTAAATAATAAGTAAAATAAAATAAAAAAAATATTAAGATAACGACTCGATCACATCAAATTAATCATTATCTAAAATGAATCTTTTTATTATTATCTATAATGATATATTTAAACGATATGATACAATAAAATAAAAGTAATAATCGAAACAAATATTACATTTAAACTAATGACATAATACAATACAATGGATAACAACCATCCAAACAAGTAGTCTACATTCTCCAGATTATTACTCCATATTTGTATGGAAAGTTATTACTTCCTTTTCTGTATATTTTTTTATTTGTTTAATATTAATTTTACATAATTTTTAAAAACTAATAAATAAAATAATAATTTTATTATTATCCTTAAATATAATAAATTCAATATTTTGAAAAATGAGTATATATATTAAGTGATAAATTATTTTTAGTTTTCTAAAGTGAACATCTAATTTTTTTTATATAATAAATAAGTAAAAGTGGATGGAGAAGTAATAATTACTATATTTGTATCAATTTATGTGGCACATATTTCCTTTTTACTCTGTTCAAAAGAGAATATCACAATTGTATAATTGATAACAATTTAACTTTAAGATTTCACGTTTACACTTAAAGAAATGATACATAGTTATACAATTGGTCAAAAACTATTTTAAACCATAAATTTTAAAAATCTTTATGTCTTTCTTAAATTTTATGTCAAGTCAAATAATGCACTGTAAATAAAATGAAGTACTATATTTTAAATTATTTTATGATATCAAAATTATTTTATATTATGATGTATAATAAAAATTATATTTTAGGAATTAAACTGTCACGATCTAACCCACCAGGTCGTGCGGGCACCTATTCTAACACCTAGATAGGGGAATTCTTACAGAAATATCATGCGAAAGTTTAACAAACACCAAAATAACAGCCTAAAGAGTCAGGAATACACCATAATTGAATTTAAAAACTCTAAGGTTTATTACAAGAAATATTTTAACACCCTCAAGGATACTGGTCTAAACAGGTACAAGAGCTTCTAAGAGTACAATATATAAATATAATAATGATACAACTCCCATCATAAAGAAGGATGAGTAGAAGTTATTGGAAGATTGTTTTCGTCTTCACCTAAAAACATCATTGACCCTGCAACCAGACTATGCCAAATGGCATAGCAAGAGTAGTATCAGTACAAACAACACGTATTGGTAGGCATCATCGGTCAACCTGATACCCACCGTATTATATAAAGAAATCAACAAGAAGAAAGCATGTTCTTAAGGAAATACACAGCCAAACCTTTATGCATAAACCCTTACCATTCTAGTTAGTCCGTTGCCTACTCTAATACAGATCAAGGTCTAACCCTTCTAACACATAGAGGAGTTTTTGAACTACGGACCACCACTAACTCGATCTAACCAGTCTACTACCTTTATCTTTCACACCAACACTTGGCTCTAAAATAATTAGCATCAAACTTGAAAGAGGAAAGCATTTAGGTGGATTAAGACTCACCTTCTAACCGCAAAGGCTCGCCATGGCGGGACCTATCCCACTCTGGAGGCCTCATCACAACAGGATTCTTCTTGCCAAGGCGGCTTGTCGGGAGACAGAATCTCAAAATTTTCTCCAACTCCCCCCTTTAACACATCCACAATACATCAACAATACCTAACTTTAAGTCACTAAACTCACTTAACAACGCATCGACAGATTCCCATTTGTTTACCCAAGACCTCATACCTACGATGAATACGCATCTAGCATCCATAACATAATCTGAACAGGCATATACAAAAACACATTATCAATTTACTATTTTAGGAGAAATATACAGCTTCACAAGGTAAATCTCAAATACAACAGTCAACATGGTAACACTTGGACCTTTGGTCATTTCATATCAACTACTACACAGGATGTGCATGCTCAATTATATTTAAGTCAGTTTCTCTACCATTAATTATATAGTCAAGATCAATTCACAGATGATAGACACACAATGGTTCTCTCATGAAACCCATACCCAAACTATATATGAGTCAAAATATGACATCCGATCCTACATATGTGTCAGAACGTGACACCCGATTCAATATCAAAATCACAACCACAATCACAGTCCACAATGAATAGTTCACATAATTGCACAATCAAGTAACAGGTTCATTGCATGCAATTGTTCACAAATAGTCATTTCATTGGTTTCATTCTATCTTTCCCTTCATTAAGAATATTTCATCAAGCCTTCTTTATTCAAGGCATCAATTTTAGTAGAGCAAGTTCAAGATTATAGATTTCACGTCTTGGGATTGTAGATCAATCACAACAACATATCAATCACTCAACCACAATAATTAAATGCATAGTAAACGTCACAACATTACTTAGTCAATTTTAAGAGTCTCTCTATGATATAAATTAAACCATAACCTACAGCCACAAGTGATCAAATAGGTTCATGGCAAGAGATCTAACAACACTAATAGCCCATTTGGATTGACTTAGAAGTTGTTTTCAGCCTTTTTGAGTGTTTGACTGGCCAATTTAAAGTTATTTTGTGCTTAAAATAAGCCTCAATAAATAAATAGATTTGTTTGGATGGACTTATTTTAAGCAGCTTGTAAGTTGAAAATAGGTTATAAGTCAAAAACAATAAGTTGGGTTGCACCTACTTTTTAAAAAAAAACTTATAAGCAGTTTCAACTTATAAGTTACTTAAAATAAGTCCATCCAAACAGGCTCTAAGTCATTCACATTCACCTTTTATTTCATGATCTGCATTACTGAAGAAATTTACAGGGAATAATCAACATAAACATACATAGTTATTTATAAAAACACATCCCTCTATATATATCAATATTCTATAATCTCCAAGTCTCAGGATTCCGTTATGACCCAGCTATTGTCTACACTTAATCTTACAAGAGTCATTGACCTTTTAGTCAATTTCACCAAGGTTAACATTCAAGGATTGGACCTTTAATACAAATCACATAATAATCATGATCCACAGCATACATTCCCACTCTGAACAATAATTGACAACCATTTAACCATCCAGACTTCATGCCCGAAGGTCTAGGCATGAAATCTCCCAACAATTTACATTATATTAAGTAATGAGAATGAATTTATAACTACTCAATTGAGAAAACCTAGCCTACCTGTGCGCCAAGAAATTGTAGAAGGATTATAGCACGATTCCTGACTTTCGGAAGGAGAATCTATGGAGATGGACCTGAAATCCGTTGGTTGTAGCCTTCCTTACACTAGAAGTCTTTTTTCCCCTTCTCTTCAAGCCTAGAGCAACTTCTTGGGGGTTTCTCACGTAACCATCATATATTTTGGCACTTAGGGAAAGAATGAGATAATAAAAATACATTTTTTTAGCTTCTGTCTCGTCGAATCCCTCTATGGCGGCCTAATCCCGCTCTGACAGTCCAACACGGACAATGCTTAGTAAAATGGGGATAACATTTTATTCTGAACTTCAAATGAGGCAAACTCTGTGCCGTTAGAAAGAATACTCATAGACTTTTAATTTGATTAGTCATGAGACACCTAATTCATTATAGGATGAGATATATAGTAGTTTGAAGTTGACCCTAGTTTAAACTCAAGTCCAAAACTAAATCGGAAAGACACTTTCAACTTAACTTTGAGATAGGGACAATGTACTACTTAAATTCACAACTAATACACTTGCTGTCACGACCCAAGCCTAGGGCCTAGACGTGACACGGCGAATGAGACACCCGAAAGTACCTCACCCAAGCCTCTTAGCATTCATTAAGCATTTCATTGGTAATGGAAAAAAATAATAAGCGGAAATAAAAATATTTTATCCATTTATGTCCAAACATACCTCTACTAATAAACTTGGCGGGGGCTAAGACATGTCCCTAGATCACCCTCAATATAAGTGCCACGAAAAGCTTTAATAAAAGTCTTACTATTCTACATAACAAAGCTTAGAAGAAAAAGGATGTTGTTCCCGAAACAAGGGAACTCACCACAAGAAATCTTCAAACTAATTCATGTTATCCACGTGGAGGAGATCGAGGAGCGACGTCGGTTCCTACATGGTGATATCATATAGGCAAAAGTATGCGTTAGTACTTTGAATGTACTAAGTATGTGAGTATGCTATGAAATGAAGAACATAAGAGGGACATGAGAAATCAATATGCATAAGTGAATGAAAGCGTTAGACATCATCATAGGAAACCTTAAAATATTTATTTTTGTGGGGAAATGACCATAACCGACATTTAAGACCATGCGAGCTATTACATGGAATCCAACATAAGCCCCTATGTTGGCACGGGAAGACTACTTGCCAGGTAGAACTCCATTCAGATTACATTTAATTATTTAACATTTGGTGGCTACAAAGGCCTAGCCGACAAGGGCTCCTATGGTGGCACATAGTTAGTGCAACATGAGACTTTACTTAAGGACCCCTTAGGTCGAGTCCCCATCTACATGCTACATTCGGTGCTAGGTTAAATCCCACGGAATAACATTTATATATCATAATAACATAAGCATTGTATGACTTTAGACATCAAATCATCATCGATGGAATAACTCATTAAAACCTTTGGTTTATAATATCATCATGACTACCATGCCCTATTTACCGTTCTACTAATGAACCTTGATTTATAAGAAAATTAGGTCTACAATCAGTGATGGCATTCCGGGTACCATGCTAATCGGACCTTCCATTTTGGGAAAATGTTCAAAAGCATTGACGGCTTATAGGGAGGTCAAACATGTCATATCATAACCTTAAACATTTCATTTGATTCAATGTGAGAATTGTCCTTTCACATTGAAACCTTAATTTGGCTAAGAAGCCTTTTTATCAATCAAGCATTTCATAAAGACATTTCACAAGACTCCCTTAAATATAGGCATTTGCTTCATAAACTTTCATTTAGAGTCAAACTTTCAATCCAACTTCATTTCAACATAAGAAGACTAGGTGGGTTCATTTTATATAACTTTCAAATACATTTAAAAGAATACATGTATGCATGAGAGTGCTATGAATGCATCAAATCAAACATCTTAAAAATAACCCACCATATGCACTTTAAAACTACTTTCAAGCCTTCATATAAGTACCCTAATAAACCATCTATTTCATGTAAATAAGAATCAACATAAGTTAATATAGGTAATAAACTTCAAATATTCAAGAATCTATACATTTGGAATCGTTGTATGAAAATCCATAAAATTTCTTATGGCTTGAAATCAAGAGTCAATATGCATATATATCAATAGGAGTAAATAAATCTAAATATACCATAATCTATGCATTTGGAACCGTTATGTAAAATAACATAAGATTTCATCATTTAAAATGGAAATACTAGATTGAGA
Source organism: Solanum dulcamara (assembly GCF_947179165.1). Taxonomy (NCBI): domain Eukaryota; kingdom Viridiplantae; phylum Streptophyta; class Magnoliopsida; order Solanales; family Solanaceae; genus Solanum; species Solanum dulcamara. Next base: position 63,035,326 of record NC_077246.1, read on the forward strand.
AAACTTTTGGGCTCCATGGGTGGAAGAACCCATGGATGAAAACCTACATACCTTAGGGAGGAACTTGAAGAAGAATTGAAGAAGTCTTGGTGTTAGGTCTTCAAAGGGAAGGTTGAATCCTTGAGTTTGATCGAAAAATTGGAGAAGATGATTTGAGAGAGAAGAGGATGAAGTTTAGGGTTCTTTTGAGAGGTGAAAAATTAAAAATAATGAGCCTAAAACGTCCTATGTTAGTGTATATATGTTTAGGAAAAATGCCCAAACTACCCTTCATAAAAAATCTGGAAACTGGGCAAAAATCCTGCTGGCGCTATAGTGGCGCGTCGTGCCACTGCAGCGCCAAGCCAAAATAGGCTTAAAACCCTGCACATCTATTAGTAGCGCGTCGCGCCAAAGACCAAACTACTGAAGCCATTTTCTGGCGCTATAGTGGCGTGGGGCGCCACTGGAGCGCCAAGCCTAAATTTCGCCCAGGCCTGAAATTTCTGCAGTACTAGTCTATAGTAAAATGGCCATAACTTTTGACTCCAAACTCGGAATGAGGTAAACTCGGTGGCGTTGGAAAGAAGACTCAAAGACCTTTAATTCGGTAGGTCATGGGACAACCAGTTCGTTATATTCAAAGATATATGGTCATTGAAAGTTTACCCTTATACGAACTCATTTAGAAACTTAGCCGAGACTAATTCTTCGGACTCGACTTGGTTTTAGGGATCCCTTATGACCCTAAATCACATATAATACCCTTGAATTACTTAGGAATTGATCCTAACTCATGAATACACTTTAAAGTCGTCAAGTACGATCCTATACGTACATGAAAAAAAATGCTACGGGCCTTGGTGTAGAATTTTTTTTTGGGGTGTTACATACACTTGCATACTAAGGAATTGATCTTAGTCTTATGACGAATGAGATTCGTATATATTTACCGCAGATATTTTTAGTAACAACGGACTGGATCATTATAATAGATATCAATTTATCATTCGTTCATCCCCGAGTGACAACACGGAGGAGAGGGAACGAGCCGATCTAAAAGTTTTTCAAAACCCATGATGAGACACCATTACAACTTAGGAAAAATCATATACGAGACTAATCCCTTTTACTTCAAACGCTATATCTGGAGTTCTACTAGTCCGAATTCCATTTCAGAAGTTTCTATGGGATACTATGTCCCTCACATATCATGATACCACCTTAATCTTCTCAAACTTTACACCCCAAGACACTTAATACCTTTAAACCACACAATTCATAAAGTTCATTGAAATTTATTCTAACTGAAATCTTGTCAACTCTCATACTAGTGGAAATTTTACCTGGGCGCTTACATCCTAACCAATGCTCCGTGCCGGGCCCCTAATAGGCTGATCTTATAGAGTCGGTTAGGGCCCAATCGACCCAGTTGACAAGTTTACTTCTTGGCCATGTAAATTCTCACAAAATGAGAAATTCAAACAAAAATTTCTTCCTAGGGTTATAGGTTTTTGTAATTCTTTATAAATTTATTTTTATTTTTATATTATTTTTACAATTAAAAAATCTAAAAATATCATTTTCTTCAGTTTAAAATTGTAAATGACTTTTTAAAATCATTTCCTCCATGAATAATAATAACACACGATATGCTATAATTTAAAGGGAAAATTACCCTTTTACACATATTAAGATGCTATATTTACTTTCATTCCCCACTACACCAAAGAATTTCCAAAATCCATCTTTTTCCTTTCTCTCTCTCTCCCTCACTGATACATCCGCCTCCTCCTTCATCCTCGCCCTAATTTGCTCTAGTTAATTTGATCCTCTTCAACCGTTAATCAATTTCAAGGTTTCAACTAAGGTATATTTTAATCTTTCCTTATATGAAATTTTACTTCATCCTCATTCAATCTGATTTCTCCTAAAATTTGTATCTTTTGATTTCTTCTGTAAATCTTTGAAAAATCTTCTAAAATTTTTATCATTTGCTTTCTTTTGTAAATCTTTCTATTTTTGTTTCTCATACCTTCAATGATACCTATGGAATCCGTTCATGATATCAAACAGTCCAATAAAAATCAAGGAATTCTTGTTTCACCTGGTTCTGATTCGTCTTGGGAAGGTTACGACGAGGTTAGATCCAAACATCATAACGATCCAGCAGTGATGAATAAGTTACGTGAGAAATTGAAGTCGAAAGCTACAGTTAAACATGCACCTAAAGAAATAGACAACAAGATTGAAAGGGTTACAACGCGCCCTAATCTCCCAAAGGTATGGGTTCAATTAAGTTTTTTTTTTAGAATGAAAATTTTGTGAAGGTTTTAATGATTCTGATACATATCATTTATGTATCAGATACATAATGTCTTTTTCAAATGCAATTTTTTGGAGATTTACTATTTCTGATACATCATGTTTAAGTGTCAGTTTTTGTTGTTTCAAGTTTTAATGATTCTCATACATATCATTTATGTATCAGATACATAATGTCTTTTTCAAATGCAATTTTTTGGAGATTTACTATTTCTGATACATCATGTTTAAGTGTCAGTTTCTGTTGTTTCAAGTTTTAATGATTCTGATACATATCATTTATGTATCAGATACATAATGTCTTTTTCAAATGCAATTTTTTGGAGATTTACTATTTCTGATACATCATGTTTAAGTGTCAGTTTCTGTTATTTCAAATTTTAATAATTCTGATACATCTACATTTATGTATCAGATACATAATGTCTTTTTCAAATGCAATTTTTTGGAGATTTACTATTTCTGATACATCATGTTTAAGTGTCATTTTCTGTTGTTTCAAGTTTTAATGATTCTGATACATCTACATTTATGTATCAGAATATAATATATAACTGCTTCTGATACATCTTCTGTATGTATCAGAATCTCATCTCATGCATCAGATATTTTAATGCATATGATACATCGTATTTATGTATAAAGTTCAAGTTGTATTTAACCATTTTCATGTCAATGCAGGGAATGAAATACGTCATCAAGAAGATCCCGTCCCACCCATTGAGATTCGGAACTATAAGAGCCAATCATACCTTATCTCAATCTTCTATCCATAAATAGCTGATGTGCATTAACTATTCTATAGCTAAAGTTATGTATCAGATACATAACTTATGTATCAGCAAAAGTGAAAAAATAATTGAAATCAACTTCGGTTTGAATTGATGCTCTGTTTTTTTCATTCGAGACGATGCTCTGTTTTTTGGCTTGAATCTTCATGAACATCACAGTTGCTTTTTTAAACAAATTAATCCCATTAATTAGATTAGTGATTCAATTAAATAACCAATCAAAACTTACATTAAAATACTAACCATAAATAGCTGATATGCATTAAGTATTCTACATCTAAAGTTGATGTATCAGATACATAACTTATGTATCACCAAAACTGAAAAAAAAATTGAAATCGAATTTGATTTGAATTTATGCTCTGTTTTTTGGCTTGAATCTTCACGTACACAACCGTTATTTTTTTAACCAAATTAATCCCATTAATTAGATCAGTAATTGATTTAAAGAACCAATCATACCTTATATTAAGATACTATCCATAAATAGATGATCTTCATTAATTACTCTATAGATAATTGATGTATCAGATACATCACTAATGTATCAGAAAAGTTGAAAAAAAGGAGATATCGGGTAATTTTGGTACAATGAGAGATGTATAGTAATTAAACTTTTCCATTATGGGATTTAGGTAAAGTTTACTAATTTAAAAGCATCCATATATTTTCCATATTAATTAAACTTCGGAATTTTGGAGCTGAAGCTGAACTTAATTTTGGAGCCAGATCTTCATTTTCCCTCTGTTTTCCTTATTATTAAATTTTAAATTATTTTTTTTGGAGCATATACATTTTCAGTTTTTGAACACCACAATTTCGATATTCAATTGTTGAAAAAAACATTAGTAAGTGATTTGAAATAAGGAAATCCCATGAGAGGACTGGTGTCAATATCATAATTATCGTGACTTATAATATTTTTTTTACTTAGTTTTTAAATATGTAAATTTTATCTAAAATTATTTTAAAAATTTATATTCAAATTTATAATTAAAATAAAAAGATTTGACTCTCAAAATTTGAAAAATGCCATATAAATCAGGAGAGAGGGAATAACTAGTTTTTTTAAAAAAAAAAGAGAGAGAGAGAAGTGAAAGGTGCAAAATTCTGCAATTTTAGAAGTAAAAGCGAGTTTTAAAAGTAACCAACAATCCATTTAGTTATTGTGCCCATTAGAAGATACTTATACATTTTAATATAATTTTCAAATTAATTACAAGAATTAATTACAAGATCTACTAGTGTGGGTTCTCGGGAACCCACATCCGCTACTGTAGTAAAATCATTCGGTTTTCGGGAATCCCCATCCGCTACTGTAGTAAAACCATTCAAACAAGCCTTAAATGATCAATATGACTTGTACAATGTCTTTATAAACATGAAATTGGGCGTTTCGATTAAAAATAAAAGATGGAATCGTTACATCATACAACATTGATTTTCAAATTTATACATAGTAGTAATATAAACAGAGAATATATAGAAAATCATGTATGCAAAATGTTATAATTACCAAAAAGAGACAAGTAATATATTATCTAGGACTAACATATGATCTTGTCATAGGACTAGCTCTTGGTGATCTTGGAAGCTCAGAAACCCTATTTCCAAAAGGATCATAATAAATCACCCCAGAAAATTGTGGTGGTTGGCATTTTTCACCCATCAAGATTGCTTTTTGCCACAATCCACCTTCATTATGATCATTTGAAACATTTTTAATCACTTGTAATTTTTCACCATACTTTTTTGGCATAGTCTTAGTGCTTATATTTGTGATGAGTTGCTTTGTAGAAAGTAATAATTGTGATGATTTTGGAGCTAATATTTTCTCTTCATAATTTGATTCTTGATCAGTAGCAGCCATATGGTATTTTCTTGATCTTCCATGTTTAGCACATAGGGCTATGAGAGCTATTATTGAAAGAAATAAACCAATTGCTAATGGCATGGAATATATAAAGTTTTGATCACCATTATTTCTTGGCAATAATGGATGAACCATCTTTGGAAAAAATATGAAAATATATTTGTTGAGTGTTTCTAGGGAAATTAAACTAGAAAATTTGGAGTGGTTTCAAGAATTGGAGAGTTATTTTGAAGGGGTATTAATTATGAGCATATAAATATGGTTGTCGATGTTGTAAAATGTCAACACTAATTGTAGTAGTTGAAACTTTAAAGGTGGAGGAAAAATTCAACTTTATATAATATGATATCATTGTTATTTAATGATTCAATAATTTAATTTTATAAAGTTTCGTGGTAAGTCAGCTTTAATCAAATCAAAGCTTATCATGAGTTATTATTTTTATGTTAATGCAACTCTCTTGTTTATTTGATATGAATATGAATACAACACACGCTCAGAAAATTCCTGAGTTTTTTTTTTATTGAAATTAAAAAGTAAGGTTTAATTAAATAAAATAAAATATTCTATCATAATTTATGAATCACACTTTCTTTTTAGTTTCTCCAAGAGGAATATTTTCTTATTATTCTATGCTATTTAAAAGTAATGTAAGCTTTTAAATTTCATATTCTATTCTCAATGAGATGATCATTTATAGTCACACAAATACTTAAGATTTATTTTAAATTAAAAGTTTTGATTTCTTTTTCAAATTTTATGCCTAGTCAATCAGTACTACATACATTAAGATGGTGGAATTAAATTATTTTCTCATAGAAATAATTTCGCAGTTTGTTTCTTTTATGACTTTCTATTAGAAAAAGTCTACTAACCTCTATACATACATCAATAGTCGAACTTCATTATCGTTATCACATCTTATAAAAAATAATCATTCAAGTTGTATTTTGTAATATGATGGATTTAAGTAAAATTGTTTCTGCAACAATGTCAGAGTTGTTGAATATTACTACAAAATTATATTATAAAAAAAATTAGGAGTACTACGTAGTACGTATGTTAACTTAATTAAGTCCATTGATCTTTATTCTTCTTGTTCTTCTGGAGCAAATGTGAGACGTATTTTTCCTTCTTTTTTTTGTTTTTCCAGTTGGTGCATTTTACAAATTAATTTGACCCCAAAGTGTTAACTAATTTAACGATACTTTTCTCTTTTATTTCCATTTTACGTTTTTTGGTAGGATATTTCCTTTGTACTAAACTTGAACTCATTGGAGACGTGTGGCTTATTTATTTACTTGGGGCTTAAGTCTATACAAATGATTATTTATTAATTAAGCAATAGAATATCCTTATTGAAGGCTACCTACAAATCCTGTAGCAGGGTGGACTTTGGTTTTGCCCCTTTGATATCCATTTTGATGTGTACATGCTTCCATTATAAGAAGTTTGCTATTTTCTGGTTTGGGAAAAGGTAGAGATTCTTCTGAACTTATTTTCGAAAATTAAATACACGCTTAAATTACTATAGCAATCTATTACATAATTTTATTAAAAGTGAATTTAATAGCACCCTAAGACGTATAACATCACTCTCACAGTATGTAGTATTTTACACTCGCTCCCACATCAACACTACGTCAACGCAAATGTCAGAAATTATAATATTTTATATCTTTTTTCTTTTCTTTTCTTTTTTTTATTCATTAACTTTTATTTTTGTTACTATATTTTACATTAATTAATCTCTAATTAATTATTAAAACCCTCTAATAATATATTATATATTTCTTCTTCATCACTAAACCCCACCCACTCCATCTCTTGTCACACCGGATAGATCATGTCCGACCACCTTCACCATCGTTTCTTTGCTCTTCACCACTATCTTACCACCTTCAATATATTCTACATCTGATGTAGCGGGCGAATGTTAAACACCATCAACTGTGAGAGTCATCAACTGTGAGAGTGGTGTTATATGTCTCAGGGTGGTATAAAATTCATTTTAAGTAGTAAAGATTTGTAATAGGTCGTCACAATATATAGTTTAAGCATGTATTCGACTTTTCAAGACAAGTTCGAGGAGGGAGAAGGAGGGGGAAATCTATGCCTTTTCCCAAATATATATTACAGATAATAAAATGAAAATTCAACCACTCATTAAAGACTTGAGACTTCCGAGGCGATGAGGTTTGACGGTTTGAATTTGAAAGAACTAAATGAAATAAGATATTTCATCCGTTTTAAAAAAGAATGACTTACTTTTTTTTTAGTTTATTTCGAAAATAATGACCCATTTCCTTTTTTGACAACACTTTAATTTTAACTTTCCACGTGACATATTTAAGGCCAAATGATTTAAGGATTTTTTGGTACATTTGACATAACTTTAATTTAGGACCATAAGATTGAAAAGTCTTCTTTATTTTCTTAAACTCCGTGCCAAGTCAAACTAGACCATTCTTTATTAAACGGAAGGAGTATTAAAATTCCTCTGTTTTTATCTAGTATAGACTTGTTCATGCACATAGTATGTTTTAACTTGTATCCTCATCAGGTAATATTAATGAAGGGATAGATATAGAAAAAATGATAAGCTCAAGAAGGTGATAAAATTTCTGCATAATTTAAATGTGTAATTAATAATGTTATATATATGGGATAGATATAGAAAAAATGATAAGCTCAAGAAGGTGATAAAATTTTCGCATAATTTAAATGTGTAATTAATAATGTTATATATATATATATATATATATATATATATTAGTTTTGATGAATTAATAAACTATGAAATCTGGTGAAGAGACCTGATTCCATGAGTAGCGTTTACTAAGGATAGGTTGGTCTATGGGGACCAACCGTAAAAGTTGTTACCTGTTGTGGTTTGTGGACGCAGTAGAGGACAACACAACTATCAGCCAATAAGAGGGCACTAGGTTGTTTTTGTCATGTACACTTCATGTACGCTATCTAACAAGAAATAACCTAGTTTTTGCACAATGATTTTCACAAGCAAAAGTCATTCTTTTTCAAGCAAGAATAAGGTCGCAAGAACAGCAAGGGACCTGATAGAGTTATCTGGTGAGAAATCTTTAGTTGTTTCATAGTGATTTGTGTTTTGAGTTTTATCATTGTAAGATTTATTTCCCATGTTATAAAGGAATATAAATCATTTCATTTTAGATTTTGAGTTCATCGAGTTCATAGCTAGAGTTAGCTTTGAAGGTCTTGTTTGAAGTCAATGTCAGCCAAAGTTAGTTGGTGTAGTGGGCGGTAGAGTTGTTATTTAATTTTATCTTGTAATAGAGTTGTCACAAGGAGGAGTTAAGAGTTTAATTCGTTGGTTGCAAGAGCTTGTAATCTGAATCTTGGTTCTTTAATTAGTAAAGTTGTTGGTGAAATCATGTGTGATAGGTCGTCATTTTCTCCTCACTTGAGCAAGAAGATTTCCACGTAAACTCTTGTGTTCTTTATATTAAGTTTTATATTCCGTATTGTTCTTAGTATTGTTAAAAGACCTGATCCATTGACTTGTGATATATGAACTCATACGAGCCAACAAATAATTTTATAATAATTTAGGTATGTTTCTATGTCTTATCCCAGACAAATCTTTAGAGGAAAATTTCTCATATGGCTCATTGGAGACATGGTTCATGTCTTTGGTTGGTAGTGCTATGCATATTACTCAATTTATCACGTGCATTGCGCACTCCCTTATATTTAGGCTTTTATACTAACCAAACAACATTTATTAATATCATAATCATGGCGTGCCGTCCCAAATACTCATATGTTCCCGTTTTGCAACTCACATTAGAGTAAAAGGGAAACAATATTCACTAACTAATTTTCCATAATTTTCAAGCAACATTTTCTTAATCTAACTAGAATTAATCATATAACAAGCTAAATTAATGAATCATCAATGTACTTCAACCTAGTAACAAAAAGAATTATGTTAGCAAACTTTTCATTACATGTACAAACTCCAAAACTTACAAGATCCTAAGTATATCAAGTTTCTTCATGAATAAAATGATGCATGGTAGCTAATTTTTATGTATAAAAAGTTCCTCCATACCTTCAATGGTGCAAAGGGTTTGGGCCAGATGGCACAAGACGTTTTTCGATACCATAACATGGATCAATCTCACTTCCACTTGGCTCTGGCTGCTCCTTGGCGTCCACCGGGGATTTTTTCCGGTTATGTTTGTGGTAGAGGTGAAGGTTTTTGACAAATTGGGTGAAGTTAAAATTGGTGGCGAGTGTTTTTCTTTGAGATAAAAAAGGAAGTTTAGATGTAGAAGAGTGGTTTATGTTTTTGTTGTTGGTTTTAAAGAATTCATGAAAGAAGAGAAAGAAAAATGAAAGAGAAAGAATGAAGTATAATATATGATGAACTTTTAAGACCATGTTAAAAGGGAATATGGACAAGTTTAGTCACATATGGAAACATGGGAACAATGAAGTGAAGAGAAGAAATTAGAAAGTTTTCGTCTAGGAGAATGGAAAACTTTGAAGGGATGACAGCTTGAATTTAATGGACAAAAATGTACACACATAGTTGATATATAGTACTCGCTCTGTTCACTTTTCTTGTTCGCCATTTTAAAAATAATTTTTATTTATTTATCACTTTAACGTATCAAGAAATTAAAAGACAATTATTTTTTTCAATTTTACCCTCAGTATTAATTATTTATTACCCAGATAATTTATCAAGATTTAAGATTATACATCAAATAATACGGATATTGAAATTCAAAATGGACAAGTAAAAACGAAAGTTAGAATTATGTTATAAATTTTGAAATTAGAGAAAATGGTAGCTTGCTTACATGTGAGACGTGTGAATAAATTTATACTCTTATTTAATGTTGAATGTGAAATGAAAGTTAGGGAGTTGAAAGGATTGATGGAGGATATAGGGGCGGTAGACCCTTTTCCCAGTAAAAAATCAAGGAATATAGAAGAGTCATCATGTGGATCAGACTTGGATTATGCATTATATATTGTAATCAAGAAATATATATTATTTCTAATTTGAGGTATTTACGAGAAAAGTGTTCATAAAGAATGTATTTATAATTAGAAAAGTCAAATTTTTTTGTGCCTTTCTGAAAATGCATGTTTGGGAAGTTCGATTCACAATTTTTTTTAAAAATATTCCAAGTCAATATTCTATTATTCGTGTGTTCATGTTTACACTTCGAAGAATAGTTGCCATCTGTCTGCATTCAAAAGTCCTTTGATATATCTTTTGTTTTGGTTTGTTATATATATATATATATATATATATATATATATATATATATATATATATATATATATATATATATATATATATAGCTAAGTAGCAATTTACAAAGTAAGGGAGTTTTGTTTCCTCCGCATAGGCTTTTTTTGCCATCGATTTTGATACTCTCATTGGACCTCAACTATTCGAATTCGCGCTGCGTAGGATTTTATTTGGGGGGAAACGCTCTCTATCAAAGATTTTTTCATACATAAGGCTCGAACCCCAGATTAAGGGAGGAGCAACCTTATCCATGTCACCACATCCTCTGGTGGTTCCTCCGCATAGTCATGGTTGTAAGAATACACTGAAACATATGCATACAAATATCTATATACATATTAACTACAAGGAAATTCAAGTACATAACTATATAGATGACAATTCTTTTTTTTTTTTAAAAAAATGACCACAGTTATATATAACGTATTGATATTATATAAATGGTATATAAATATGTATATATGATGTATAATTATATATCAGAGATGTATAACTATGTACCAAATATGTATATACATCCATATACGATCTTTGTACAATATTTATATATAAATATTTTTCAATCTCAAGCAACTCAAATATCCTCTAAACAGTCTAAATTTTTAGATATGAGCTGCTCTTGATATTTTGAATCTTTTGATATATTATTGACTTGAAACGATTCATATTTGTAACATGTTGAATTTTAAAATCAAGCTCTAAAGAAGCTTTAATGGATCAACATGGAAGAAGAAGAAAAAAAAGAAGGAAGGAAGAAAACATCGAAGAAAAAAGTAAGAAAAAGAAAAGCAGAAGAAGAAGTCATTAATGGCTGAACATAAAAGAAGAAAATAAGTCATTAATGGCTGAACATGAAAGAAGAAAAGCGAAGTGGAAGAAAAAATATCACTAATGGCAAAGCTAAAAAGTATGTTGCGGTTAAAAAGAGTTCTGGCCCTAAAAAAGTGTTAAAAGTTAGTATCTTTACCAAATCAAAGGATGATGAGAATTATAAGAAAGAAGAGATCAAGTTAATGTAAAATAGGTGTTAAGGAGGACACAGTGAAGGGCCACTTCCCCCACAATAAAGAGGGTCAAAGGGCCATTTTTATAATAAATATTAGTTGAGTTATTGAGATAACAAATTTTGACCCAATGAACAATAGCCTAGTTTTTTTCATCCAGAATTTCCTCTAGCCATAATGATCAAGTGCAGAAAATGTGTAGACCTGAAACACTAAAAAAGAAAAGATATTTGTTGATAAAATACCTCAAAAATTGAAAAGTGAATTTGAAAGGAAAGTTACAGAAAAATTCTTCAGGTGCAGTTCAGACGAGGCCTACCTACGGACCGTACAAGGTCCTACGGCCCGTAAGAAGGCATTCGTAGGTGAGCCTATGACTTGGGAAAAATTTTAAAAGTTCAGAGGTGGACCTACGAGGGCCATCTATGGACCATGGGAGGTCCTACAATACGTAGATAGGGTTTGTAGGAAGGTTCCTGAGAGTTGAAAATTTTCAGTATCTCAGAATATGTTCTATGAAAGGATCTTACGGATCGGAAGAATAGATATAGACCATAGGTGGTTCCGTAGTTGGAGAATCAGAAATTTGAAAATTTAAGTCATGCAAGATGAAGGTACTTACGGCATGTAGATCCACCTACGACCCATAGGGTGGAGTCGTAGGGTGAACTTCATAACCATGGATTTTTACTTTGAATCTATGAACCTTTTTGACGGCTCGTAGGGTTTTCTACGACCCTTAAGATTGGATCATAAGTTAGTTCCAGTAACCTTAAATTTTTGGACAGGGTTTCTATGAACCCTTTCAGCGGCTTTTCTAAGGACCTACGACCCGTAGGTGGGGTTCTGTAGGTCACTTCGACAGTTTTTACCTAGGGAGCTATGTTGTTTTGGATTACTTTGGACGACCTATAACTACTCAAACCCTTCAAATTTCCCCCATTAAGTCTTATTCTCCTAAAATTCTCTAAGGCATTCAAAGGATTCTCTCCCAAGGTCATCTTCTTTTTCAAGATAGGATTCCAAGAAGTCAAGTCTCCTCTCAAGCGTTAAAGCTATATTTCAGTGAGGTAAATGGGAATTTCATCCATGGAGTCCAAAAGCAAATTTCAATTCCTCTTTTATGATTCTTCCTAAACCCTAGATTTTGATGATCTTACATTGGGTTCAATCAGTTATGGTTTTTTTCAATTCAATTGATCCTATTATACATATTTGATCTTAGTTATATGTTTTTGATGAAATTTACATGAACCCATGCATTATGTCTATTTTCATGCATTTGACCTATGTTTAAAAACTATGCATGTATCATGAATTTACGACTATGATTTCAAGGATGTAAGACTCCGGAGATTAAAAAGTCAAAAATGGAGTTTAAAAGAGGATCCGAGAAAATTGTACTTTTTGGCCCTTCACGAGCCGTGGAAAGGACCATGGGTTGTGGAAGGCTACCATGGTGGAGCCCTGGAAATTTGAGGAAAAGGGGAAAAGTCCATGATAGGGTTTACGGAATGTGGTGGACTCCATGGACCGTAGACTCATCCTTGAACTTGACCCCCTAAAGACCCCCGACTCAAATGACGACCACGACTGGGTCTATGACCCGTAGAGCGCATCACATGCCATTGTGATCTTCATGGAAGAAACCCCTTCCAATTCCAGCTCATCCCTATTGACGACGACTGTCACCACGGACCGTGGAGAGGTTCAAGGGCCTTAGTGACCTCCCGTCCAGGTGCCCTCGCTCAGTTTTTTAAGAGGAGTGTTTTAGTCTTTACCCAACCTTTTTATAATGTATTTTGATGATTTTTGAGGATTAATATTATTTTATTAACTATCCCAAACCCTCGTAAATTCCTTATTTACTCCCTAACACCCTAAGCATAAATCTTCTCTCTAGAATTTTCCTCCCAAGGTCTTCTTGTTCCTTAAGCAAGGTTTCAAGGAAATTCAAGTTCAAACCTCCAATTCAAGTGCATTTAAGGCTCTAATTGTCTAAGGTATGTGAGAATTCATCCATGGATCCTTCCATCCACGGAGTCCCATGGTTATCTCTAAATTCTCTTTTATGAATTCTTCTTCAAAGCCCTAATTTTCATGTAATTGCATTGGGTCATCTCAATTATGATTTATGTCATTATAATTGATTTAATTATGCATGAATCAAGTTAAATTATATAATTTCAAGTTGATTTTCATGGACCCATGTTTTATGCTATTTTCCAATATGATTTTAAAGAATTATGATCATGATTGCTAAAGTATTTCTATCAATGATTTATGAATGATTATCAAGGCTTTTGAATGAATCATGAAAAGTAATGAATGATGCTGAATTATGATCAAAATTATGAAAGTTGTGATGGGTTTTCCTTCAAACATTCATGTTAAAGAGGTGAAAGGCTTTGCTCACTTAATAACGGATTCATAAGGATTAAAAGGCTTTCTCACTCTTGTATGAATCAATCATATTAATGAGCTACTCTTATGACTATTTTATGATAATTGAATTATATTAATATTGTCTTTCCTAACAATTTTAATGACTATGTTTTATGATACTTTTGTTGGGATAATGACTAAGTAGCGAGAGGACTTTAAGGTAGGTTTGATCAAGAAGCTCAAGTAGCGACCCAAGGAAATCCTAGTAGCAACCTTTAGTCTTAACTACGTTTCCCGTGTATGTTTTCCAATATAGCCTAGGTAATGGATCTACAAATAGCTAAATGATAAAGAGGGTTCTCACAGAGTCTACCTTGGGAAGTAGCCTCTCTCTTCTTGATATGAGAGTAACATCAGATTTGATGTTATAACTCGCATGGTCTTATATGATGGTTAAAGATCCTATTCCACACAAAGGTATATGTTATGGTATACTTTGCCAGGGCATGAACGAGTCAACCAATCATGGATCCAATCCAACCAAGTCCTATAATGTCAAGACAAACATTTGGGGAAACATCCAACTTTAACGGTTCAATCCCCTCCTAGATTTGGCGACGTAGTTATTGGGTTCTAGTATGGAATTTACTCTTACCCAATTCGGTGCTCGATACTCCTCCTAAGACTCAATGCTCATAAAACTCCATCCAATCGACTCAATCAAATCATATCGACAAGTCTCATTTAAACCTTGCCAACTCATACACTCTAGCTCAATCAATCATCTCTAAATCACATCTTTCAAGAGAAATTTAAAGGCACATTTATAGCAACATGTAAACATAACCAATTATTCCCTCTATCCATTTAATCAACCTTTGAATCTCATCACAATTCCAAGGCTTTAAATCTACAATTCAAGATAAGCATCATTTTTTTTTTGAAAATAGCACCCTTTATCATAATCCACATAGCTAAGAAAAAAATCAATAAAACATATTTAAAAACTCATTTGAACACAAATCTAGCAAGAAACTCCATTTCTAAGGGCATTTATCCTCAAAGAAGGTATAGGGCACATGGGTGGACTCAACCCATATTTTAGATAGCCTTACATACCTTAGTGAAGACTTGAAGAAAACCTTGGTGTTGGGTATTCAATGGGGAACTCAAATCTTGAAGCTCTTAGAACTCTCCTTGTTGGAAATGGAGAAGAAGAAGAAGAAGAGAGAGAGGAACTCCTAGGGCTTTTTAGAGAGAGACTGAGGGATTGAAAAATGATCCCAAAATGTGCTAAGGCTGATACGTATATAATTTGGGGGAATTCCCAAATTACCCCTTCTCAAAAGTTCTAAAAAATAGGCAAAAATGCTCCTAGCGCAATAGTGGCGCGTCGCGCCATTGCAGCGCCAAGCTGATTATGCCTAAAACCTGCACATCTCGTAGTGGCGCGCCGCACCAAGGACCAAACTACTAAGGCACATTTTTGGTGCGATAGTGGCGCGTCGCGCCCTTACAGCGCCAAGGCCAATATTTTCTGGGTTTTGGAAATGGGCTTGAAAAACCCTGCGCACCTTTTAGTGGCGCGCCGCGCCAGAGACCAAACTACTGAGGCATGTTTCTGGCGCGTCGCGCCACTGCGGCGCCAAGCCCAGTTTTCCAGCAATTGCAACCCAGGCCTGAAAATCTCTGTTGTGCTAGTTCATCTTAGGATCGTCATATATTTTGACTCCAAACTCCAAGATGTACATTCTTGGTGGCGTTGGAAAGAAGACTCGACGACCATTAATTTAATAGGTCATGGGCCACCCAGATCGTCATATATCAAAAGATAGGGTCATTAGAAGTCAACCCCTCATGCGAACTCCTCCTCAAACTTAGCCACGACGAATCTTTTGGATTGATTTGGTCCTAGGGGTCCTTCATGACCCCACATCACCTCTAACGCTGCTCAGTTTCTCAGAGACTCATCTTACTCATGCAAATGCCCCACAATACTCGAGTTCGATCCTACCCGAATACAAGAAAAGTCTGAATCTTAGGGAAAAATTTTGAGGGGTGTTACATTTACGTTGCATGTCACGCCCTCATACTTGGTACATTCCAATGTACTAATGCATACTTTCTGCCTACATTGTCTCATAATGTAGGGGTTGAGGTCGAAGATCCTTATCATCCATGTAACTAGTAGGCGTTCCTATCCGAAAGTGTTGTGGTGAGTCCTCATTGACCGGGGACTAGTTTCAAGTTGAATATTGTTTCCTCTTTTAAAAAGACTTGTGTTTACGTTATAAATTTGAGGGTGAGCTAGGGATATGTCTTAACCCCGTCCATACTCATGTTTAGAGGCATCTAGTTGGACATATGTTGAGTCTATGTTGTCATAAAACATTTTCAGATTTCTATTCATGGTTTAGACTCTCTTATGATGTTTCCGCTTTTATATTTTATATTATTTATACTTATGATAGGTACAAGAGGCTTGGTTGAAGCCCTTCGGAGTTTTGATCGTTGTGTTACGACTAGGCCCTAGGTTGGGTCATGACACACTCCCCAAGACGTATTAAATTACACCCTTCACGCTAAGACCAATTTCGAGAGTTCTACTCGCCCGAATGGGATTTCGCAAAGCTGTAAATGCTCTGTATCATTGTGGCTATCATCTTACCCAACCAAATTAGATAGTGGATCCCCCACTTTTCACAAGGTCACCCCAGACATCACCTAACTCAGAATTCGCTCAAATCTGGCCTAGGCTAAATATTTTCAAAGTTATTACCCAAAATTTTCTGGCCCAAAATCCTTCCCCATTGGCCTATCCATAACGACGGGGACAACTCGTTACAAAGACTCAATGAGCGTTTGACTTTATTAATAGATTAATAAAATTCAAAAAGTATAAAGTTACAATTACTTATCTTTAATTTCATAAACTTAAATTAGAAAAATAAATATTTGAATAAATAAATTGCAAAATCTACATATTTTGAATAATAATTGCAAAAACTACATATTTTGAATCATTCTTTTCAATTCCTCTGTATTACATTAACATTAATTGACTCATAATTTTTAAAATCAACAAATTCATACATTGAACTTGGTTGTGCTGAACGATCTTCAACTGGCATTATTTCTTCTTATGATAATGATGATGATGATGCAAACTACTAGAATATTCATGGCATTGCTTTCTAATGAGTATTGATTATCTTTGAACTGTTGCTTTTCTTGGGTAAATTCGCTTTCTAATGCAATATTTGATAGTTAAATAGTTAGTACATCCCTAGCCATTGTTGAAATTACATAATATTGTCTTTGTGAAGTTGTTTTTCCACCAATTCAGCGTGCTACTATTATTTTGATAGAACTCTATACCTTGTCTCAAATAATAATTAAGTTCATCTCGATTTACGCTCCTTTGTGATGTAGACTGTATTTTTTTTCAATCAGATAAATCTATACTATATTAAAAGCATGAAGACCCTTAAAATGTTGATTGAACTTTTTGTCATTTATTAAAAGATTTCGCTTTAGACAAAATCGTTTTTTCACCATTTTTCTTCAATTATTACATCATTATTTTAATGATATTAAATATTGACTATAATAAACATTGTAAGATTTTCTTGTTATGGTCAAATTCCTATATCTTTTTCTAATTAAAATAGACTTGATAAAAAAAAAGTCAAATTTTTTTCAAATTAATAGGCAAAAAAGGGTTTTAAAAACCCGTCCAAAAAATAAGCAAAAAAGTCTCAAAAACTAGGCAAAAACGTGCAAAAGGGTAAACAGAGTCGACTTATACTTCCATGTTTAATAGTTGAAAGTAATATTTTGGAATTTTCATATACAGAGGCGACGATATATTATTTTTTTATCTTTTAACCACATATTATAAACTTTAACCAAAGTTTGACAATTATATTTGTTCAGTCAAAAATTATTTTCAACTAATAAGTGTGTTGATACGTAAAAATTAGTACTAAGAGTTAGGTACACTCATAGTTGCTAAACTACGATATAGTTAAAAGATTTGGGACCCAGAAATTTGAGTTAGTAGAAATTAATTATATTCTTAATTTTTTAGACAAAAGAGTCCTATAAAAAATATCGAAAATAGTTATATAAGACATGGAAGAAAACAAGTAATAATAAATCTTGCAAAAGAAGCCCATAGCACTTTGAAGTTTTATTGCAATTCAAATTTGACACAACTTCTTATGGAATTAATATTTTGTTGTATGACTAAAATCTTATTATTTTTTTCCATAGAATTGGGTAAGAGTGGAAAGATGCCCTGCCAAATCCTGCTAGATTGGGCTAGCCATGGATAATAACTTTGCAATATCAATTTAGGTGTAACTATTATCAGTTCGTATATTCTGATAGTACAATAAGTTAGTATATGAAAGTAGATTTTAAAATAAATATTGATATTGTGATATTGATTTAGTGATAAAATTATCGTGTTGTTAGTTTCTTGGTTGACGACTTTCATTTTTCCTTCCATCCAAACTTTAGGTATCTGATTTACCATGATCCTTTTTGTTATTAATAGTTTATTGTATTACAAATAATTTTATGTGAAAATTTTATAAATGTCATATTTAATATAAGAAATTTAAAGTTGTGACAGTAGTTTCTAAATTATAGGTTGTAGCAATAAAAAGCTTTCAAGTTATAACAGATTTGAAAATAATATGCATTAATTAAAATATTAAAAATAAAATATAAATAATTAATAAAAAATGGAATTAAAAAAAGACATTGTATTTAGTTACCATAAAAGTTGGGATTCTCATCAATCCTCAACATTAAAAGCCTCAATTTTCTCAATAAGTTGATTTGTTGTAACTGTAAAACGAATTTAATGTCCTTAAATTACTCAATTAGTTGATGTGGTTGGATATTTTCATTTATGATAATTTAATGTCCATTCAATCAAGATTATAGTTTTAATTTATAAATTAATTGATTATATTTTATTAAATAATTAAATAACAATATATTTTTTCTTAAATATAGAGTTTTACAAATGACCAGATCAATCCTTGATTTTCTCCATTTAGTTGGACTTTATTTTGGTTGTTATCAATCTCCTAATTAATAGTATCAATCTCTTATTTTAGTTTCTATTTCCTCCTTTCTACAACATTTTTTAAATTGTTTGGAAAATTGATATCATTTTTTGTTTTTTTATTTGAAAATCATATCTTTAATTTAGTACTCTTATTTCTTAAATCTGTTTTATTTTTTTAATCTCCTTAATATTCTCACACAATTTTCTCCTTTAATATACCCACATTAGTTATTTTTTCTTTAACTTTTTCATGCACATTTTTTTTCTTTTTCTTTCCTATTTATTTTCAATACAAATTTTATGTTTTCATCCATGATTTTAAATTAATTTATTTTTTATATAAATTATGTAAAGTAACATAAATTTTTTCTAGTATGAAATATGATAACATTCATTCAATCTTGATTCAATAAGAAGATAATAATATCAAATCTTAATTTAAACTAATATCTAGATTGGAATTTTAGTTTTGAAAAATACTACATACACAAAGTAGTAAGAATTAAATGTTTTGAAATTCTATTTAGATACCAATTGCATATATTGTTACACTTAAGCTATACATATGGATATCAATTGGATACAACATTAACTAATTTTAACATGGCTTACTCGGTTGAAATCTTAATTATATATTGTATTTTCAGCTGGATACCAAGTAGATACCAATTCATACATGGTTAGACTTAATATTTCTAGTTGGATATTAGTTGGATACCAATTGGATACATTGGTGGACTTAATTTTTCAAGCGGATACCAATTGGATATGATGTGGATACCAAATGATTAACAACATTAACCAGTTTTAATTTTTGAGTATATATTTGAAAAAACAATGCATACACAAAGGATTAAGTATTACACATAATAAATATTCTGAAATCAGAATTCATTGAGTTAAAAGACAAAAAACATTAAAATATATGTTTGTCACAATTAAACAACTAATTAAAATAAAAACAAATTATGACTAATTTTCAACAAGATAATTTGAATATGTCTTCCTCTTGTGTCCCTCCCGATGACATGTGTTCCACGTAATATATAATTTTCTCTATTTGGAAATCAATATACTTTCCTGTTTCATCATAAATTTAATGTATTACATAATACCAAATAGAAATAACTTTTATACAAATTTTATACCAGATTCATGCAAATGCATATACATTTTATAACAAAGTCATACCAATTTCATACAAACTGTGAAAATACCTATACATTGACACAGTATATTAAATATTCATACCATTTTAATTTCACATATAACTATAAATTAGATATCAAAAAAAATAACATATTTTATAACTATACCAAAATTATAATTGTGGACAAATTAAAAATTAAGTACCAACTAAATACCAATTTTATGTTGATTATAAATCATATCATATCAACTTCATATCAAATTAGTACAAACCGTAAAAAAAATCAAAGTCTTGCCATATTATGTCAATTACATGCCTTTTATATACACAAAAAATAATACATTGCGTACCAGTTTGTGACAACTACAAAATTCATATCAAATTCATGACAATTACTACAAAAAAATCAAACTAAATCTGTACATATTTTTCACATGTATATTCAAATAAAAATATCATTTTCATGCCAATACATAAGTTTTGACTAAAAATATTAGAATATATCAAATTCATAATAATTTCATACTCACTTCGATTACAGGGTATTCATACAAAAATTAAACCAAGAGTAGCAGTAATTTCAAATTTATTTCTTCCAATACACAGTAATGAAGTTAAAAATAGGACGATTACCGAGGATATTAAAGCAGTTCAATTGATTACTGCAATCAAAAATCCATATCTACCAGATGGAAGATTCGATCTTGAGGCTTATGACGCCTTAATAAATTTGATAATTAAAAATGGCATCGAGGGTGTAATTGTTGGTGGCACTACAAATGAAGGTCAATTGATGACCTGGATGAACACATCATGCTCATTGGTCACACAATCAATTATTTTGGTGGATCAATCAAAGTCATTGAAAACACAGGAAGCAATTCCACGAGTGAAGCAATCCATGTGATAGAACAATGATTTGCTGTAGGATTTGGATTAGAAAGTGTTTTGAATTAGGTTGAAGAGATAAGGTGAAGTAGAAAGAGAAAAAAAATCTAAAAGCACACGAAAAGTGTGAAAAATTTAGGCGTGTGTGGGTGATAACCCGAGATTACAGTGATTTGTATTTGATCCCATTAATGTGCTACCAGATTGTATTCATCTCTCTCCACATAATTATCACTTATTAATTATGATCTAAAAAAAAAAATTATAAAGGATTTAATTTAAATTAATTTTAAATAAATAGAGATATGTTAAGATCTGAGAATAAACTGTTATAAATTGAACATACTTAAAACTACATTTAAAACTTGAAATATTGACTCTTAAATACATGTATGGCGTAATTTTTCCTAATTTTATTCTATTTTTATGCTCATACTCATCTTTCCTATAACTTATTGTTTAGAGTGTATTTTCGTTTATCAATACCAATATGATTTTGATTTTTTATATATTTATAATTTTGCTCCTTAATTGTTAGTGTAATAATAAGTTATCATATTCCTCCTCCAGTACACTTTTAATCTTAAAAAGTTAAATAATATTTTATGTTTTATACTTAATAATATAATGTATGTACAATAATTTATAAATATATTCATTTATTATTAATTAACACGATACACACGTGCAAAACACGTACACTATGTTGGTTAGTAAAATAATGAATAAACTGTATTTTATTTCAATCAGATAAATTAGTAAAATAATGAATATACCTTGTTTCTGTGTTTTACAAAATTTTGTCTCATCGGAAGAATGAGATAAAAGAAACAATATGAGTAGGTACAACATTGTCAAGTAAAGGCATAATAATTCTATAATATTTGAATGTGATTATTCGTATTATTCATTTCCTTAAACATAATAAATTTTTTATTTCTACTATTTTTTAAAGAGCTATATATAATGCAAACAAATTCAGACATAGTAGTAAAATTCATACACATATAGTACCAACCAAATAAATAGGAGAAGTAGAAAAAGATATTTTTAAATTGTTTCAATTATTTCAATAATAACGTTTTTGTAACTTGTTTTAAGTTTATATCCACTAAACAATAAAGAAATGTCGACTGTATAAACTAAAATATTGCAAACATCAGGATAATAAAAAACAGAAAAATTCAATTGTAGCTTCAAAAAATTTAACATCATTAATTTTAATCCTATCAGATTCTTGCAATATGACTTCCAAAAATTTGGTAGAATATTGGTTAAAAGTTGAAGTTAAAGGAACTCTAAAAATATTGAAAGTCCTTAAAATCATAAGTAGATTTCACGCCGTTTTTATTTCATTAGGCATTAATTTTAGTCAAAGATCATTTTTTCAAAAATTCTTTAAATCTAGCCTTTTTATTATTTTCTTGAATAAATTAACTGCGTGCTTAATTTTCTCAATTACGGACTCAAAAAAATAATAAAGACCATCTTTTATAATTAAATTATATATATGACAAGCACACTTAATATGAAAAATATCCTCTAAGGGGGGAGAAAACCTCTTTTTAAAGAATCAATAGCAACATTGTTGTTAAATGCAATCAAAAGATATAAATAAAAATTTATGTTCAAGATCATAATATTTGTAGATTAATTAATATAGATTCAAAAATAAATGTGTAGTATGTCTATGGTATTCATCATATTAAAATACTAAAAATATATTTTTGCATGATAAAATTAATACCTATCCAATGGCAAGTAATTATTAAAAATCATTTTTTTGTAACATGACTCTACATGAAATATTTGATAATACCCAATGGAAATAGTATGCATATTATCCATGGAGTCTAAAAATATCTTATCGATAAGTACTTCTAGAATAAATTTAATTATGCATTATAAATTGATTGTATATCATGAATAAAACTATCAGAAGAAACAAATGAAAAAAGGTGAACAACCCAAAACTATCATTTTGCCAGCTCTTCACGGTCATTCATTTTATTATAGGTCTCAATTAATTTGTCAATTTGTGGGTGTTGATACCCAGTTTTGGCCTGAATTTTGTAAAATTAATACTTTTAATTTTATTTTGTTAAATAGTTCAAAAGTGTATATTTACAATTTTAAATCAATTTTATCGATAAAAATTCTTAGATGAGGATTTTATCAGTTTATTTTTTAAAATTTTTAGTTATAGATATTTTTTATCATAGTTCGTTAATTTGTATTTTTACATATCATTTGTTATATATGTTCATATTCATTTTAATTTTTTAGCACAGTCTAGGAATATATTAAAATACAAATAAATATTAAATTTCTCCACAATTATACCTACCCCACTAATCACATAAATTTTCCACACAATTTTACCTACCCCACTAATCAACAATTTCCCCCCATAATTTTACCTACCCCACTAATCACACATAATTTTCTACACATATATAACTATTTTCAATCTCTCTCTCTCATCTCTTATTCTTTCTAAAAAACTAAAGTCATCAACAACTACAACAAAAGTCCAATACCTATACACTACAATTTTTTACACCTATACAACCATTTTCAAACTCTTTCTCTCTCATCTCTCATTCTTTCTAAAAAAAATACACTCATAATATTTATTCTTCTTCTCCATTCTCTCCCTCACCCTCACTATAAATAACATCAATTTTAACTCCTCTTGACTACTTTTATTCCTCTCCTTCACTTTTCTCCATTAAAACCAACCAACAACCACCAAACCACCAAAATCCTTTTCTTTTCCAGCTAAACACACTTCATTTTTGGTGAGGTTTGAGCTTTCACTCCCAAATCTAACTAGACATAAATGTTGCTTCACTTTGTTTTATGATTTGTTGTTCTTGTTGCTATGTTTTATTGCATTTCCACATATATTTTATTCCGTTTCAGATCTGGACGGAGGGGTTCAAACTCCAGACATTATTTTCTGTGTTTTTCATGTTCTTCGATCATTATTCATGATTCTCCGTTAAGTTTTTTGTCTACTATTTTTGTTTGGGTCATTTTGTTCGACATTTTTAGTTAATTTGGATATCGTTAATGTTATTCTTTTACCTCAATTTTGTTTGTTTCTTTTAAACTGTTTGCAGGTCCCTGACCAATGAAAAAATCTCTTTGTCGGTTTTTGAGGCCTCCATATTTTAAAAGATGGAAATTTAGTTTAAATTTATATATGTTATATTTTTTGAACGGATTAATTTATGTTTTCATTTAGTTATAACTTTTGCTAGTAGACTGATTTTAGATTTTCTTTTTTTTAATGAATTACCTAGTTATAGAGCATTAGTTTTGTTTTGATTTATGTAAAGTGATATATGTAGTGGGTAAAATTATTAATTAATTCATAATTTCACATATATAATATTTTATTGACACACGTTTATTGTATCATTGTTTGTTCTTGTTTTTTTTATACTTATTTCTATTAATTTTCATATTGTTAGATTATTTCTTAAAGGGTTTTAAGTTACTATTATTATTGTTGTCCTACCATTAATGATATATGTATATTTTATTGCTATGATTAATTTTGGATTGACCCACTTTGGTTATTGCTTTGTAAGTAGGAAATTGTTTACCCTTTGAAATTTTTATTTAAATTAACTGTGAATCTATATTATATTTTGGTAAGTTAAAACTGGCATTTGAAGAAATTACCGTCAATTTCCAAGGCCTCCCATGTTCATAAGACGGATTTTATTTTTGTATTACTATTATTATTATTATTATTATTATTATTATTATTATTATTATTATTATTATTATTATTATTATTATTATTTACTAAGTGTCTTTACAGGTGTTGGAGCACAAACCGACTGATATACAGTCCATGTATATCTGATATACGAGAAAATCAGTGGCTGTATACACTGATGTACAGTGTATATACAGCTGCGATAAACAGTGAAATTGTGCTTAAGGCCCAAAATGCAGATGACCCAACAACTTAGTCCAGGCGTACAGAAATTAAGTGGGGCCATATTTTCATGTGTTATTTATTATTTATTTATATTGATTCGGGTTGTAATAATTTATTTACTTATTTTATTTATGCTTACTTAGATATTAATTTTAATTTGTTTTAACTTAATTAGATTCCCCTAAAGATAAACCAATTCATGTTAATTTACTCTTTAAATGATTTTCTACCTTTACTTAGTTATTTGATAAACTTTTTTTTTACTTTTTTTATATACACATATATATTATTTTCAAATGTTTAAATTTGATCATTTTTCTAAAAAAATAATAATTTAAAGTCTTTGTTTTCTTTTAAATTAATATTTTCAAAAGTTAGTCAAATAATTTTTTAAATCGTCGAATAACTGCGCGTTAGCGGCCACTTTGAATGCTTAACACCTTCTCAAAGTGAAAATAAGAACCTCGTACCATTTTCTCTGAATCTTTAAGACTTAAATCTGTTAGGGTCTTTTAAATTAAGTTTTCTTAATTTTTTTTAAAAAATTAAGTGGCGACTTGTCACGCCCCGAGAGGGTACCCTAGGCATGACCGACACTCAGAAACCATCTCTGGCTTCCGAGAGAACCACTTGGTCTCATTACTCATTTGTTCATCAGCGGAAGACTTAAGAATACTAATGTGGGCTTGTCATAATCAAAGGAAAAACAAATAATTCTTACTAAGGAGAACTACTCCGATTACATCATCAAACTCTGTCTATGAAGCCTCTAATACTCTTAGATGGTGCCAATGACATGTCCATGGCTACCTTAAAAGAAATATAATACTCAACAATAATTAAAGGATAAAGAGTTCCTCCGAATACAAGGAGGACTCACCAAATAGCTGAAAAATAATGATCTTCAACGAAACGCCTGTTGAGGATCTCTAACACCTGTATCTGCATCATAAAACGATGCAAGTCGAATGACGTCAGTACGTGGAATGTACGAGTATGTAAAATGGCAGGAAGGTAAGGACAGATATCAATAAAATCCTCTCAAGAAAACTCAGCTCAAAACTCAACATCATCTCAACATTAATATGTAATACAAGTTTAAAATATATTAATAAAAATAATAGTAATAAGCAATGCTTACTCAGTTGGGAGTTTCTCTAACCGACAACCATCACTTATGAGCTAGCGATGATACAACGAAGCGATGTCGTTGCCACATCCATCCAATACCTTGCCAGGGTAAATGACATCACCATCTTGGATCCACACATCAAAGTCCTATTTTTGGGACTTAAGAGGCATAGCCTCCATCCTACGCTGGCTACGTAGTTCTGGGGTTTGAGTCAATTAAACTCTTACCCAACTCGATGCTCAATACTACTCCCAAAATATGTGCTCATATTAAACTCATCATCTAGTCTCATCATTGGACTTTAATTTAAATCATCAAACTCATCTCATTTCATGTTCATCAATCATTATATTTCCAAAAACATCATTTAAATCTCATCAAAACATCTTGCTCAAAATATTATTTTCTCAAATTCATTCAAATTCAATTCTTTTGCTCTTTCAAAACTCAATAAAATACATATATAGTATTAATTCATATAACTTCTTTTTATCAATGAAAATAATAAAAATCCAACATCTTTACTCAAAATATGTGTAAAAATATTCATGAACATCAAATCAATTAGGATTCATGGGAAAATAGCCATGAACAATAATTCCAATAATATGAGAGATAACAATAATAATAATATTAATGCATAAATATATCAAACTCAATAGAAGAAGAATTAATTTATTTAGAATTCAAGATTTGAATAAAACTCAACTATAACTCAATTATAATGAATTTAAATATTGGGCGCATGGACGAACTCAATCCAATGTTATGAAAGCCTTACATACCTTAAATTCGAAGTTTTACTCCGAATTAGAACACTTTTGGACCCCTTGCCTTTTCTTCTCGCCGGAGCGTTTTGTGTACTACCCGGAGTATAAGAATCACCGGAGTAGTATTTTTATACTACTAAAACTAAAACTATATTTGAGAAGAAGTATATAGAGAGAAGAGTTGCTTAAGAAAGCTTGATGAATAAAATGAGGAAATAAGGTGGGTATTTATAGGTGGGAAAGAGGGACCTAACAATAAATAAAATAATTATAAAGAAAAATCTAAAAATTTAATGGAATATAATGATGTCATGGATGATGTTAAATGGAGGAAAATTTATGTCATGAGTGATGTCAAATGTATCTAGATCTTTCCATGGTAGGTAAGATGAGTTCTTTTTAACAGAATACTCTTTTTTTCGGAGCTGCGTTTGAATAATATAAATTCCTTATTAGGATTTGGTGTATTCATAAGAATTGTAGATATGGAAGTCTAGTTTCATATAGTTCAAGAATCAACCAATTTGGAGCAACCTACAGTGAGTTATGAATTTTCTTCTATAAACACTCAGTTCCGTCACAGTACTATATCTTGCAAAGATTAATTTATTTGACTTACTTATATTCCGAATCTTAAGATATGTTCTTCATGAAAGTTGTAGGTAGGGATGTTGTGGTTACCAATAAATTTGAATCACCTAATTTGGACCAAACTATGAAAAGTTATGTCCAAAATACAGAGGCTGTATTATTTTCGTCGAGAATTGAAATACCGACATACAACATTTTAGGGGTTGTTACACGACTCTTCTTTTCTAAAATTGTTTTTTTTTCTCTATAAAGTTAAAATTGATTTTAAACCATCTTTTTCCAACATAAAATAAATGACGACTCCGCTGGAGAATTTAATAGTTTCTAACTATTAGATTTGATTATTTGACTATGTTTGTAATAATGTTTATTTGTTTTTATTTATTTAAATTTTACAAATTATAATTGTTGTACTTCATGGCATTAATTTCTGTCAAATGACAAATAGTTTGCATTAGGATTAAGGACGGTTACGTAGTCACCTGTTGTTATTCCTTTAGAAAATAATCATTACTTGTTGAATTAATAAACAAGTTGTTGGTTTGTGGTCGTCAAACGCCGTTTATTATATTCAGCCCGCAGTTTGTCCGACTCGGATATCTAGTCTCTTTTCAAAGCCCACTCTAGTCTACCTAGCGTAGAATAAAACCAAAATTCTAATTTAGTGTATTGGCCTAAGACGACCCAATACCCAAGGCGTATTGGGCCCATTAGAAAGACCACCTTGAGTCCAAAATGGCCCTCGACCTAAATGGACGATCATACCTATGTGTATAAATTTGAAGGTTGTATATGTCGTTTGACAAACCATTGTCCCTTGTGGTTGGAAGTTTATTTTAGTAACTTAGTCTGTCAAAGAAGAATCTTCACAAGCTGCTACTTCATCCAAAAGGCGTTGGCGTTCGGAGATGTCAAGAAGTCAAGAATGAAAGATTTTCCATGAAGTCTTAGTTTAGGATTGTACCCCTATGTGGGATCGATTATTTGTATCACATTTTCCTATTATGTATCCCCAATTAGTTTATTCATAAATCTTGTATAAATATGGTTTTTTGGGAAATGGAATGTTTCAAATGACGTTATACATCCTTCAAATCATTAGGCCTATCCTTGGCGCAAAATGGTCACATATTTGTTTAGGATGCGCAATAATTGTTTATGGGCTATATGCTATAACTGATTTTGTTAATATGTTGCTTCATTTAGAGATATGCTAGTCCACTCTTTTAGAATTATTTCTAGAGCCTCATAGGCATAAATATCAAATCACTATCGAAAGTGCGTCCAAATACTCCATAAGTCTTTAGTTTCCCAACAAAATTCGAACTTTACTCTCAAAATCATAAACCTTGCTCTCTGATCTCAAAAAAAAGGATTGATGTTTCATTAAAAAAAATAATTCAAGCTGATCGGTAGGACCTAAATTCTCCTTTGTGAGATACGTAGGCAGCCTTTCAAGGCTCGGTCCTGTCTTTGAAGATTTTAGTTTTTTCTCATTCTTTGAAATAAATTGAGAACTTCTTCTGCATCTAAGAAAAATTAGGGTACAAAAGTTGAAGCGCAAGAAATCTGTGATTCAACACAAGTCAACCTTTCTCATACATCAATCTTAAAATTAAAATGGGTCAATTTCTATCCATTTAGTATTTCTTCACTAATGGATTAGTTTGTTTCTAAACAAAGCAACAATTATATGTTTAGTTCTTTGTGTGATATTTTACATTAATTATTACAAACATGGACTAATACTTTGGCTTTTGAGTTACTCTTCTTTTTCAGGGAGAGACTGATTTATGTCGGAAATCAAACTTGCTTACTTCTCAAAAATCGAGGATTCAACAAAGTTGATTCTTTTTTCCTTTAAAGAGGCTGTTGTCAAAGGACATCATGCGATAAATGATTGGATCTCAATTTTGAGAGGTCAACACCCTCTTCCTAACTAAGAAGTTTTCTTTGTACGCAAGAGAGACAATATTATTTCAAGAGAGGGAATCAGGGCAATCCCAAATCGGTGGCAATATTTAACCCTAATCTCTTTCAATTCTTTAATCTAAGAAAACCCATAACCCTTTATCTTATGGATCTTGCAGGGACAAAGAGTTAATGGGAAATAACGATGACCTTAAATTTCACAAGACACCAATACACAGCCTAAAAGATAAATCGGGGGAGTCTTTAACTATGAAGTCTTACTCCTATATTTTTTTACTTATTTTTTAATGGTCCCGCTTTCACAATTTTCTCATATCTTTGGAGGAAAACCGTCTCCGACAATAGTTGGGAAAGGTTATAACAATGTATGATTCTTGTGAATAGTTGGAAGAATTCAAGTCATAAGAGACAATCCCCAAAACGAGCACAATAACAAGTGATTCCTATAGGAAATTGGAAGAACACACCAATGTATAATCTCTGAAGGAATATTTTAAAAAATAATACAACGATAGGTGTCCTCACTAATGGTTGAGAGGACACAAAACGTATTGGTGCAAATAGGCAAAAGACACTCCCAACTGAAGATGTCAACGAGCACTAGAATTAAGAGACGTCACTCTGAGTTTGTCTAAATCTTTAAATTATTTTATATATCATATCTGCAAGAACTACGCACATCTGATTTTCATCTTAGTGAGATATGTAGAGAGCCTTTCTTGGGTTCGATATTTCTTTTTCAACAAAAATAATTATAATAATAATAAATTTTGTAGATATTTTAAGAGTCATATCTTCTTGATTGGGACAAATACATTTGGGAGCATGTAATATATTTGGTATGTTGAAAAAGATTGGTTTTGTGTAAACCATAGCTTCTGTTGGTATCTTTCATTTGTACTTTTGTGATGCTTGAAAATTCTCTTTGAGACATTTAAGGTAAGAATAAAACCAACCTCATGGCTTCATTTGCATTGTGTGGTGAGCTTTAGATTAAAATTCAATTGCATCGCACTGTTGATCTAGAACTTGGCCTGAATATTTGTTGAATCAAAATCTTGAGTTATGTTTGGTTTGAGAAAGGATTGTAGGCCTTTTTTGATCCGATTGTGCCTTTCAAAGCCTACCAAATAATATTAATTCCTAGTTTTTCCCACTTTGAGCCTAAAGCTTTTTCTTTGGACAACCACATCTTAGCCCTTTCCCTTCTGAGTGCTTACATGCACTATCCCTCTCTTGGACCAACCTCTTTGAGAGCACCAAAGACGTGCAAATTATGGAGAAAGATCCAACTTTGAAATTGTCAAAGACAAAAGATGTAAAGTCTCCAAAGTCAAGAAAGTAAAGACAACTTCTCAAAAAAAAAGAGAGGGTTGAAAGAGATAAAAAAAAAATACTCCTGCAAGGTCGATCTAAGACAAAAAGAAAAATACTCCAACAAAAGAAGAGAAACCTCAAAAGGAAGGGGTGAAAAGAGAAAAAGCTCCAAAAATAAAGACTATAAAAGAAGTCAAAATCTAAGAAGGATATAACAAAGAGGATCGGGCGCCAAAAGCCGTATCAATCATAAAAAACACAAATTCAATGTAATGCTCAAGGAGAGATTAAGTCACTTTTATCTCAAATAAATATTCTACCCGTCCTTAAGCCTATATTACAAGCCAATAACAAGCCCTACATGATCTTATTTAAAATATTCTCACATTGGTGAAGACTTACATGCAGGCCAAGCATATGGTATCACAATTGCATGTGTTGAACATTCTTGAGAGTGTGAGTGCACTTTGCAAAATGTCCTCAAATCAAACACTTCAGATATGTGCGAAATAGGACTTTCTTTATTGTGAGGGAACTTGAAACGTGAGAATTGGTATAATTCTAAACCTTTGTTTGGAGAAAGAGAAAAAAAATTTGTCGACACTTAAGTATGTTTAAGGTAATACTTGAAGCTATAGGAATTACTTTGAAGTCAATCTCAGTTATAAGAAAGGAAATGAAAAATATTTCTATGCAATCCTAACTGTTGGTACCAATTGTAGTCAGAATTTGACTATCTCTTTACATTTTCTAAAAAAAATTGCATTTGTCCTTTGAAATTGGATGGTTTGCTCTAAATAATATGACATTAGGCTAATCCCATCGGTGTGAGATGCCTATTTTACTTCATTGGATCGTTCATATCAAAAGGATGGCATATCCCATGTTTTTAAGCTGAAAATATTGCAAGGAAAATATTTTTCCATTTCATTATGCTCATATTACACATATGTATACTGATGGTCTTGTCTCAGATTTTATAGTATTCATCATCCACAGGATTGAAACTATATTTGACCTGATTCCTGCACCAACAGGATATGTAGGCGCCACAATGGCTTGGTCAGTTCCTCATAAGATTTTTATTTCTCCCTCACGATGAAAATTGAACAGAATTTTTGAGAAGATCTCAAAAATTCACAAGAATATACTATCTCCAGCAAGTCAAGATTGGAGATCATATGTAACTGGATAGAATTTTTGAAAAGATCTCAAAAATTTCACAAGAATGTCAAAATTCTTTTTTCAGCAGCTCGAGATTTATCATGAGATCTAACTGGGACAAAATTTTTGAGGAAGCTCTCAAAAATTCCATCAAGAATTGTTAGAAGTTCGAAGTCAACTTCAAATGATCTCCAACATTACTAGACTGGAGCGAACACAAATTCAAGATGCGAGCCACCGATGCCTCGTATAAACTTCCATCAAAGGCATGAGTCCCAATGAATACAAATTGTTCAAGAGAAAAAATGAAGAAACATGTGAAAGCATCGAGAGGATGACGCATTTACAATCATCGAGCCATCGCATTAAGAGGATGACACTTTCACAATCATCGAGCCATCCACCTCGTTACAATGGACAATCATTCAACTCACCCAAGAAGATGACATTTGCATTTTTATTTGTCAAGAGGGCCATTTTATTTTCATTGCATTACCAAGAGGGTCGTGCATCATTCAAATCATTCAAAAGAATGACATTGTATATTATTACCAAGAGGGCCATTAATATTATATTACCAGAAGTGGTAATATCATTGCTAAAAGGGCCATTTCATTTTTATTGCATTGCCGAGAGGGCCATCATTATTATCATATCATTGCTGAGAGAGCCATCATCATTATCATATCATTACCGAGAGGGCCATCATTATATCATTGCCTAGAGGGCCTATTTTATTTTCATTACATTACCAAGAGGGTCATGCATCATTCAAATCATCAAAGAGGATGACATTGCATATTATTGCCAAGAGGGCCATTTCATTTTCATTGCATTACCAAGTGGGTCATGCATCATTCAAATCATCCAAGAGGATGACATTGCATATTATTGCCAAGAGGGCCATTTCTTTTTCATTGCATTACCAAGAGGGTCATGCATCATTCAAATCATCCAAGAGGATGACATTGCATATTCATTGCCAAGACGACCATTTCATTTTCATTGCATTACCAAGAGAGTCATGTATCATTCAAATTATCCAAGAGGATAACATTGCATATTATTACCGGAGGACCATTATCATATCATTGCCGAGAGGGTCATTTATATTATATTATCAGAAGTGGTAATATTTCTTTTGAGAGGGACATTCATATTATATTATCTGAAGTGATAATATTTTTGCCGAGAGGGCCATTATCATATCATTGTCGAGAGGGCCATCATCATTATCATAGCATTGTCGGGAGGGCCATTTCATTTCATTGCATTATCAAGAGGGTCATGCATCATTCAAATCATCCAAGAGGGTGACATTGCATATTATTGCCAAGAGGGCCATTTCATTTTCATTGCATTACCAAGAGGTTCATGCATCATTCAAATAATCCAAGAGGATGACATTGAATATTATTGCCAAGAGGGTCATTCATATTATATTATCGAAAGTGGTAATATCATTGCCAAGAGGGCCATTTCATTACATTGCATTGCCAAAAGGGTCGTGCATCATTCAAATCATCCATGAGAATGACATTTGCATATTTATTTGCTGAGAGGGCCATTTCATTACATTGCATTACCAAGAGGGTCGTGCATCATTCAAATCATCCAAAAGGATGACATTTGCATATTTATT
The DNA here is from genome assembly GCF_947179165.1 of Solanum dulcamara. Taxonomy (NCBI): domain Eukaryota; kingdom Viridiplantae; phylum Streptophyta; class Magnoliopsida; order Solanales; family Solanaceae; genus Solanum; species Solanum dulcamara. The sequence continues at coordinate 63,068,621 of NC_077246.1, forward strand.
TATCGAGAGGGCCATTGTATATTGATCTCATCAAAGAGAAACATCAGCATTTTCCAGTGTTATAAACTCCTGAAGGGCATACGTAAGATGCGTCAAATATTAGAGAAGATTTGAAGTGCAACTTGTCAATGGATCATTATCCTACCGATGGACCAACATATCCTACCAATGGGTCTTCATTCGTCCTATTAATGGACACGCATTTATATCCTACTAATGGAACTTCATTCGCCCTACCGATGGACTGACATTTATTTTGCTGAAATATCCTATCAATGGATCACCTTCATTCGTCCTATCAATGGACATACATCGTATCTTTCCGATGGACCACCTTCATTCATTCTATCGATGGACATGCGACAACATCCTACCAATGGTGATGGAACAACATATCCTACCAATGGATCTTCATTCTTCCTAATGATGGATAAACAGTTATTTTGCCAAAATATCCTACCGATGGATCACCTTCATTCATCCTACCAATGAATATACATCATATCTCATTGATGAACCACCTTTATTCGTCCTACCAATGGACATGCATCATATCCTGCTGATAGATCACCTTCATTTGTTCTATCGATTGACACACAACATCATCCTACCAATGGATCATTATTCGTCTTATCAATGGACCAACAGTTATTTTGCCAAAATATCCTACCGATAGATCACCTTCATTCGTCGTACCAATGGACATACATCATATCCTGCCGATAGATCACCTTCATTCGTCCTATTAATGGAAATGCAACATCATCCTACCGATGGATCACCTTCATTCATCCTAGCAATGGACATGCATCATATTCTGCCAATGAATCACCTTCATTCGTCCTACCAATGGACATGGATCATATCCTACCGATGGATCACCTTCATTCGTCCTATCGATAGATATGCAGCATCATTCTACCGATGGGTCACCTTTATTTGTCCTATCGATAGACACGCAACATCATCCTACCAATGGATCATCATTCATCTTATCGATGGACACGCAACATCATCCTACCAATGGATCATCATTCGTCTTATCGATGGACCAACAATTATTTTGCTGAAATATCCTACCAATGGATCACCTTTATTCGTCCTATTGATGGACATACAACATCATCCTACCGATAGATCTTCATTCATCTTATTGTTGGACATGTATTTGTATCCTACCAATGGATCATTCTCATATGTCCTACCAATGGACCTGCATTCATTTTGCCAAATATCCTGTCGATGGATATTGTTTTGTCCTTTCAACGAACTCACACCACTCTTCAACAATCAGATGAAGGTTGTCAGCATGCATGACTTTGAAGGAAGGATGACTTTGAAGCACCAAAAAAACAACATATCCACAAGAGTATGCGAAGAAGATGACAAAAACTATCGTAAGATATTCTACCTTTTCTTTAATTTTATTTTTACTAATTAATTTTATCTTAGTTTTATCGAGAACATCCAAGAGGGTGCGTTCTCAATTCAACCACAAGTAAGAGTCACGTCAACAAGAACGCAATACAATGTGGAACTTTCAATCAAACCATACCCTTATCTGAAGGTCATGAGTACGACCAAAATTGGATTGGTCAATTTTCTTTGTCAATGATCTCTTTCATCGATCATATCCAAAGAAATGGAAAGCTGTTGACACCCAATTTTGGCCTGACTTTTATAAAATTAATATTTTTAATTTTATTTTGTTAAATAGTTTAAAAGTGCATTTTTACAATTTTAAATCAATTTAATCGATAAATATTCTTAGATGAGAATTTTCTCAGTTTATTTTTTAAAATTTTTATTTATAGCTATTTTTTATCATAGTTCGTTAATTTGCATTTTTATATTTCATTTGTTATATTTGTTCATATTTATTTTAGTATTTTTAGCAAAGTCTAGGAATACATTAAAATACAGATAAATATTAAATTTTCCCCACAATTATACCTACCCTACTAATCACACAAAATTTCCACACAATTTTACCTACTCCACTAATCACACAAATTTTTTCCACAGTTTTACCTATCCTACTAATCACACACAATTTTCTACACATATATAACCATTTTCAAACTCTCTCTTTCTCCTCTCTTTTTCTTCCTAAAAACCACACTCATCAACAATTATAACAAAAGTCCAACACCTATACACTACAATTTTCTACACCTATATAATCATTTTCAAACTCTCTCTTCCTCCCCTCTTATTCTTCCTAAAAAACCACACTCATCAACAACTACAACAAAAGTTCAACACCTATACACTATAATTTCCTACACCTATACAACCATTTAAAACTCTTTCTCTCTCATCTCTCATTCTTCCTAAAAAAAATACAGCCATAATATTTATTTTTTTCTTCTCCACTCTCTCCCTCATCCTCACTATAAATAACATCAATTTTAACTCCTCTTGACTACTTTTATCCCTCTCCTTCACTTTTCTCCATTAAAACCAACTAACAACCACCAAACCACCAAAATCCTTTTCTTTTTCTGCTAAACATACTTTATTTTTGATGAGGTTTGAGCTTTCACTCCCAAATCTAACTAGACATAAATGTTGCTTCACTTTGTTTTATGATTTGTTGTTCTTGTTGCTATGTTTTATTGCATTTCCACATATATTTTATTCCGTTTCAGATCTGGACGGAGGGGTTCAAATTCCAAACATTATTTTCTGTGTTTTCATGTTCTCCGGTCATTATTCATGATTCTCCGTTAAGATGTTTGTCTACTATTTTGTTTTGGGTCAGTTTGTTCGACATTTTTAGTTAATTTGGATATCTTTAATGTTATTCTTTTACCTCAATTTTGTTTGTTTCTTTTAAACTGTTTGCAGGTCCCTGACCAATGAAAAAATCTCTCTGTCGGTTTTTGAGGCCTCCATATTTTAAAAGATGGAAATTTAGTTTAAATTTATATATGTTATATTGTTTGAATGGACTAATTTATGTTTTCATTTAGTTATAACTTTTGCTAGTAGACTGATTTTAGATTTTCTTTTTTTTTAATGAATTGCCTAATTATAGAGCATTAGTTTTGATTTGTTTTATGTAAAGTGATATATGTAGTGGGTAAAATTATTAATTAATTCATAATTTCACATATATGATATTTTATTGACACATGTTTATTGTATCATTGTTTGTTCTTGTTATTTTTATACTTATTGCTATTACTTTTCGTATTGTTAGATTATTTCTTAAAGGGTTTTAAATTATTATTATTATTGTTGTCCTATCATTAATGATATATGTATATTTTATTGCTATGATTAATTTTAGGTTGACCCACTTTAGTTATTGCTTTATATTTAGGAAATTATTTATCCTTTGGAATTTTTATTTAAATCAACTGTGAATATATATTATATTTTGGTAAGTTAAAATTAGCCGATGAAGAAATTACCATCGATTTTCAAGGTCTCCCATGTTCATAAGACGGATTTTATTTTTGTATTACTATTATTATTATTATTATTATTATTATTATTATTATTATTATTATTATTATTATTATTATTATTATTAACACGTTTACTAAGTGTCTTTACAGGTGTTGGAGCACAAACCGACTAGTATACAATTCATGTATAGATGATATACGAGAAAATGATAGTTGTATACACTAATGTACAGTGTATATATAACTGCAATATACAGTGAAATTGTGTTTAAGGCCCAAAACGCAGATGACCCAACAGCTTAGTCCAGGCGTACAGAAACTAAGTGTCGGGCCATATTTTCATGTGTTATTTATTGTTTATTTATATTGATTCAGGTTGTAATAATTTATTTACTTATGTTATTTATGCTTGCTTAGATATTAATTTTAATTTGTTTTAACTTAATTAGATTTCCCTTGAGCCGAGGGTCTTTTGCAAACAACCATCCTACCTTGGTAAGAATAAGGTCTGCGTACACTTTTTCCTCCCTAGACCCCACATTGTGGGATTTCACTGGGTTGTTGTTGTTGTTAATTAGATTCCCCTAAAGATAAACCAATTTATGTTAATTTACTCTTTAAATTATTTTTTACCTTTACTTAGTTATTTGATAAACTTTTTTTTACTTTTTTTATATACACATATATATTATTTTCAAATGTTTAAATTTGATCATTTTTCTAAAGAAATAATAATTTTAAAGTCTTTGTTTCCTTTTAAATTAATATTTTCAAAAATTAGTCAAATAATTTTTCAAATCGTCGGATAACCGCGCGTTAGCGGCCACTTTGAATGCTTAACACCTTCTCAAAGTGGAAATAAGAACGTCGTACATTTTTCTCTGAATTTTTAAGACTTAAATCTGTTAGGGTCTTTTAAATTAAGGTTTCTTAATTTTCTTTAAAAAATTAAGTGACGACTTTTCTTTTCTAAAATTATTTTTTTCTTTATAAAGTTGAAATTGATTTTAAACCGTCTTTTTCCAACATAACAGTGGGTTGAATCTAATTTGGGTTGGTACTCCAGTAACACCCCCAGCTTGTTCTAATTATTTTTTTCAAACCTATATGAGTTTTTATTTAAATGTCTAATTAATTGACTCGTCCCATCGAGATTACCGCCGGTCTTATGCTCATATGTTTTCTGACAAAGAATACATTCAACTATAGTTGTCCTTTTATTCAAGTAAAATAATTTTACACTTTACTAAAAACAATCATGATTGTAGAGATCATGGAGGAAGATTACGAGTTTGAGATTGAGAATTTGTAATAAAAGGACTAGTTGGTATCATCATCATCTTCATTATATTTACTTCTATCTCTAATTCATTTTCTTCTTCTACACCGTAAATTTCTTGAGCCTCAAATTCATTCATATCATGTGCACTCATACCTATGTCTCCAATTTCACTAGGTGCTTCAGAAATACGAGAAAAAAAAATTACTTTTACTATCTTTATCAAATTTGATTTTTTTAGTACCATTAGTATCTCCGGAACACAAATTTTTAGAACTTTACCTACTTTTCTTAAATGATCCATTATGCAAATTAAATTAACAAAAATTATAAACACAAAATGACACAATTAAATATTTAATATTTAATATACTAAATAAAAATAATAGGTGGAGTGAATATACCAAACAACCACTTCTAAAAATGGTCAAAAATTTAATTTTTCTTTTATTATCGAGCCGGTGCACCAGTCGAGCGGATTCCGATCTGCTATCAGATTGATTTATCAGGCTACATGGCCTGGACAACCCATCCGCGAACCGGACCAAGGGGTAGAGAGTCAGGGATTGATCCGATTTTATTGATGTCGGGTCCTTAATAAATCGAACTAATCGAACCGAAACATGATCAACCCTACCAAATTGACGGCCTTACAATAAGCTATGTTATAGATCCTTATGCGTACAACTTTATGCATCCCCATGGATATTGATTATGAATGTCCATTATCCCACTGATCTTCTCCACTAGTTAGATAACCCCCTCCTCCACCCACCTATTACGCCACTATGATTGTAACTCACTAGTTAATGTCATGTTTAAGATATTTTGTGTAACTATTCTTATGTAATATTTTTTTTAATTTTAATTTATTTGTCTTAGTTTGACTAGATATGAAGTTTAAGAAATTAAAACAAATTGAATTTTGTGATTTTTAAACTAAAGAATAATATATTAAAATATCTTTTAATTTTATGGTCTTAAAAATATCCAGGTGACATGCTAAAATTAAAGAATGACCAAATTAGGGGTGGTGGTGAAGGAATTAGATTCAGGCACCCATGTGGGTCGATGCAGATCCATTTAAATAAGGGAAGAGACACAGCTATTCAGAATATTTCTGAAAAGTTGTATCTGTAAACAACAAATTTTTGAGCCAAGAAAAATAAATAATCAAGACCAAAAAATTAGAGTAACAAAGTGTAATATTTAATTTCAAAATATAGTGCATGTTACAATCTCTATGTATCCTCTGATTCTTCAAATAATATGGAATATGTCGAACTTGAATTTGATTTAGAGTCAAGAGTTTGAATAGCTTGATCTTGAATCTTTGTCTTCAAACTTAGATTTGAATTATTCGTCACGAACACTTGTATGGTTATGAAGAATAATAAATATGAACATGTACTTGATCTTGAGCGTCTTGATATTTGCCTTCGTTCTTGATTTTGAACTTGAACTTGAATTTGATTACTTGAACTTTATAGTTTTGTAGAGAATTTGCGATTTTTGATCCACGAGCTCTCTTCTTGTTTTTCAAAAACTCCTCCTCTTGAGAATAATGAGGACCGTTATTTATAGTTATAGGGAGTGGTATGCCTGTGTGATTTAATTGACCGGTTTGAACTGACCAATCAGATTCTTTTGATGAAGAGATTTAATTTGGTTGGTCAAAATATGTCACATATATACGTGGAATTATTCTAGTTACTCATTTAATTTGACTTGAATTTCCACATAAATTTGACATGTGGCATAATTTTAGTGGCTTATTTAATTTGACTTGAATTGCCACATAACTTTGACACGTGGCATAATTTTAGTGGCTCATTTATTTGACTTAGATTGCCACAATGTTTGGACTATTTTCTTGAATTTAATATAGTCCAAATTAATTTACAAATTTAAATCTAATAAAATTTTAATGCTTACAAATGCCCCTACTTCAAGTCTTGTCAAAGTATTTTATACAAAGACTAGCCTTGAAGTATTAATTAAACGATAATCTATGTCGTGCATTTTAAGATGCACCATGAACATATTAAATTAATACATTACTCCAATTAGAGTGACATATTTGAAGTAAATAATGAGACTCCAATTGAAACTTGATCACGTGGCTAATGCGGTTTTTTTAAACTAGATTTGAACAATTAGAATAGGATAGAGATCAACAAAATAAAAAATAGGCATTTGCTGACAAAGAATAATAATAATAATAATCCAATTAAAATTTAGAAAGGACACATTCTTTTTAAAATACGGATAACCCAAATTTTCACAATTTCACAACCAATTAGGATATAGAGAGAACAACTTTACACTATTGCACTAGAGTCCTAATCAAAAGCAATTACAATTACACAATAATGGTATATCATGTATTTTAAATGTATTTAATTGACATACATGGGCATCTATCTTGGCCCATGTCGCCATTCTTGCCACTTACCAATAACTTTGACCAACCACAATGAGATAGGTGTTTGTTGACATAATTAACCAATTAGAATATGGAGAGGATATATTTCCTCCGGGATCTAATTTTTTTTTTCTTTCTATTTGTGCCATTCCACAACCAATTTGGATATGGAGAGAAAACTTCTACCAAAGTTTAATGTTTTTGTACTATTTCCCAACCAATTAAGATTTGAAGAGAATAAATTTGTACCATTCCACTAGAGTCCTAACCTAAAAAGTAATTATAGTTACTTTGGGAGAAGGACTCCCTCACCGTCACTATTTGTCTATAAATAGACTCTCTTTTTTTACTTATTTTTATCATTGGCATTGATAATTTTGATGCTCCTTTTTGCATACACTTTTGAGTTCATCGTGCAGAATCAAAATACGAGGTACGTTTTTCTTTTTTGTTTCTTTTTATTTTTGCTTTGTTCTTTTGTTCTTTTGTATGTTGTTTTTTAAGCAATAGAAGTAATAGTTGTATCTTACAGAGCCAATAATTTTACATCATCCTTGGTGAATACTTTACACCATCTGACTCGAAGGTATCACATTATTCTAGCCAAAGACTTTACATTGTCTAAGACAAATACTTTACATGATTTGTGGCAAAGACTTTACACTGTCTGAGTCGAAAGCATCACATAGTTCAAGCCAAAGACTTTACACTGTCTGAGTCGAAAGCATCACATAGTTCAAGCCAAAGACTTTACACCGTCAAAGGCAAAAACTTTACATGATTTGTGGTAAAGACTTTACACCATCTAAGTCAAAGGTATCACATAGTTTAAGCCAAATGCTTTACACCATCTAAGATAAAGACTTTACATGATTTGTGGCAAAGACTTTACACCGTCTGAGTCAAAGGCATCAAATAGTTCAAGCCAAAGAATTTACACCGTCTAAGGCAAAGACTTTACATGATTTGTGGCAAAGAATTTATACTTTTTGAGTCAAAGGCATCCCATAGTCCAAGCCAAAGACTTTATACCATCTAAGACAAATACTTTACATGCTTTGTGGAAAAGACTTTACACTATCTGAGTTAAAGACATCACATAGCCCAAGCCAAAGACTTTACCGTCTAAGACAAATACTTTACATGCTTTGAGTTGAAGGTGTCACATCGTCCAAGCCAAAGACTTTACACCTTCTAAGGCAAAAACCTTACATGATTTAAAACCTAAGGCACTACATCATTTGAGCTAAAGACTTTACACTGTCTAAAGCAAAGACTTTGCCTGATCGATAAAGACTTTAGACCATTTAGATTAGGCATAGTTCATGCTCAAAAGATATAATTGTTCATTATTGAGATTCATGACCATGATTATTGAATTACTAATTTAAGCGCTAATAAAATACTTTTTTATTTGCAGATTGAATCATGGTTTACTTAAGAGATTTGACTTTCTCTTCTTCAGAGTTGTGATACCTTTAATCAGATCATAAGGACAATGAGGTGGAGACTAAATTACTTGTAAGTACGCCATTAGCAGGCTAATATGCTGCTCCGTGGCCATCTTTGGGGGAACTTCCTGGTTTAGATGATTGGACTCTTGAATATAACAGTCTTCCTCCCAAGACGTGGGTACTTTACACTCTTAATCATCATACCAAAAATATTGCAACTTCTTTACCATGTTTGGGGCGATGAATCATAAATGAAGAGACTCGATGGGATGATACTTTCACATTTGATGGAGAGTTTCACTACATTCCAGGCTATTGGGAGTAGGCTGAAAATATCCTTAGTAGGAGTTGCCAGACTTTGAAGGATGCAACAATATATGATGTTGTGTACGTTTCTCTTTTTACTTATGATCGTAACACTAACATCTTGCAAACCTTCTGCAAAGCTTGGTGTCCTATTACAAATACACTGCTTACCTCAGTCGGAGAACTATCTATATCGCTTTGGGATTTACACGTAATTGGTGGTCTACCCATAACAGGAAGTCTTTATGAGGAAGTCATGCCAAATATTGCAGAACCTTTAGGCACATTTGATAAGGGAAAAAGGTTTCTCCCTCACTCTTGTGAGCATTTATTTGATGCCTTTCATCGGATCCGAGTAGAAAATAATCATGACTCAAATGTTTCTATGGAAAGATGGGTAGAGTTTTGGTGTAAGAAAGATATAAAATATGGACAACCCACCAAGAAGAGAAATGAAGTCCGCCCTTCTCAAGTCATCGCATAACCCAACTGGCGTAATTAGTGAGTTTGTTAAATGGTCTCCTGTTGAAGAAGATTTGTTTCATAAGCTAGAAGTTAAGAGTCACAAGAAAAATGAAACATACTTGGCAGCCTTTTTATCTTGCTGGTTGTGCGTATTTGTGCTTCTTACGAAGGAGAATGGCTTTATTCGTCCGGGCGTCTTCAGAATCGCCTGTGATTTAACATGTGGATGAAGAGTTAGCCTTGCAGTTTCAGTCTTAGCCAGCATTTACAAAGGTCTAAACACAATTTTAAGATGCTCACGACTTAATCTCTTCCAAACTTGTTTTCTAATTCATTACGTGTATGGTTGGTTAACTTATTACTTCAAGACTCATTACCCATTAGCAGGTGGACTGGCTGATCCTCTTATGGCTTTCTTTTCTAGTGAAGGTGCTGCCAGGTATTTTGAAAAAGATGATGCAAAGAAGCATATACATGGAGGGGGAACCATTACTTGAGATGAAACATTGATCAAAAGCCCTAATGCTTGCCACTACTGCGATGACGACACCGAAAAGGAATTTTAATCAAATTTCTTTATGAGCCTTCGCTCAAACTATCTCACTTCAAGGGACAAAAATATCTTTATTGTGGAGCCTTATAGTCCCCATAGATTCAGTCATCAATTTGACTTTTTTCAAGATGCTCCTGGTTGATTAAATCAAGATTTTCATGAAGCTTTATTAGCCGAGGATTTAAGGCTTGCACGAATTTGTGTGCTGACAAAATCTAGGGCAAGAGCAACATTTCCTTCTAGTGGGTCCATCTTGAAGAAATTCTTTTCGCTCAATTACAAGTCTTGGTAGGAAAAGGTGCATGGAAATTTTCTTGAAAATTATATATAGTCCTTGGTAAGTGTTGTTGGTCCGGATACTAATGTTCTTCAAAAGTAAGACAAGGAGGTCTTAATTGTGAGTCAACCTCCTATTTTGAAGTCTAAAGTTGTTGTTCAAGACAAGATCAAGGGATCTTCCCTTGAAGTAGTTCAAAAAGAAAAGTATTCAACTCAAATTCAACGGACCTCTCACAAGCGGCCATCTCAAGATGAAAGTAGTAGCACCCGTAGTGATTGTTGTTGAAAGCAATTGAAACTACCTTATGACACGCCAAACAATAATAGTTCACATTCGGTAGAGATTTTCGACAACAATGTTAGTTCTTCAAGGACTTTGACAGCTATTAAAGATGTAATGATTTTTTTTATTCCATCATACCACATGATTCCACTAACTATGATATTTATTCTTATATATATATATAGTTATTATTATTATTATTATTATTATTTTATTATTTGTTTTTGCAGGCAAATGATGTTAGCATGTTGGAGACTTCTTACCAAAGCAAGCCACAAGATAGTAATGAACCTGTAGAGGGGACGACTTCAAGAAAATCAGTTTTGTCACCCAAATCAGAGCAATAGGCTACTTTTATCCCACATGAAAGGACTACATAAAATGTAGAATATCCTCCCCATAAGAAACCGGCAATGTCCGTGTCCATTTTTGACGGAAAGCAAGTTATCTCAGAACTTCGAATGAATTTTGTCGAGGGAGCTTGGAATAAGATTCGTTCTAAAGTTGCCGATCTCACTGCGGAACGTGTTTCTTTTCTGAAGGATGAGGTCCAAGTAATTCTTAAGGATATAGATTAAATGGGGGAGGATATTTCTCCTTTGAAGGACTTATTGGAGTCTCTCTTTGAACTTTCCACCTCCTATGACCAAGCATGATCATCCATTGCTGATAAAGCCCTGAAAATTAAAGAATCTGATCCATATATAAATGCCAAGAAACACCTTGATCTTGTTTTGAATGAAATGAATGAGAAATTCAAAGAATTATCTAAGGAGGCGAGGAAAAAGGTGAAGGAGTTAAAAGCCCTCCGAGATGCTGCCAAGAAAGAAGTCGAATCAAAAGTATCAATAGCTGAATAAGAGTACAAAAATGTACAACAAATGTGCTGATGTTTCCCTAGCTACTGCGAATGCCTTGAATGATGTGGAAGAGAAGAAGAGAGTTTTGGAGATTTCTCTTCAAGATTTAGCTAATTATAAGCTACGTTTAGACTAGCTTATTATAAACTATTTTTTTTCTGCTTTTTATAGCATTCTGATTGATTAGTTGTCACTCTTTTAGAAATCCTTTCGATTGCATTATATTGCACATTTCTTTAAGTATTTCTTTTACGTTTCAGCTTCAAGAGGTATTTACTCATATGGATGCATTGACGTAATCGCATTAAGCTTGGACTTTCTCCTAAACATCATTGTTTATCACCTTGTGTGTTTTGATAGTACGAGAGACATATCATTATATGAGAGCACCAAATCCAGGAGAGACATAATTTATTAAAAAACAAACTTCTTAATCTAAAACATATCCAAAATTTATAGCTCAAGTCCCTCAGGATCGTTCTAAACAAACTTTAAAAATGAATTTCACATGATCTTATTAAAAAATGCCCATATCTTAGCATACAGACGACGAAATGATACTAGTTTTTGATCCATTAAAAAGAAGATTCATAGAATTACAACATGTACAATAATCACAGCTAATAGCTTTACAGATTTGTACGAATATTTCTTTGAAGTCAGCGTAAATTCTATTTTTATTTCCCCTCTCTAATTCACACGTTATATATGACAATCTACAAGAATATTGTGATGCTCAAATAATAGCGTGCCATATTCCTTTGAACTTTATGAGACCAAACATAGGATGTAACTCTAAGCACCACGAACGTCGGTGAAGAGGGTCAAGTGAGACCGTGTGTTTTTTGGACACTCATACAACTGAACTCAGAATGTAATTCCAAGCGCCTACGTACCTCAGTGAAGAGGATCAAGTCATAACATAGTTCTAAAAGAGTGATCTTTTTTGGATGCCGTGCACAGTTTATACTCTTGCTGGCCAGGAGTAATATGCAGTTTATGCTCGTACCTTAAGGAGTGTGCTTGTTTTCTTCAAGGATAGTATCTTTTTATGAAATTTCCATTAATAGGGCCAACGAACAATCCTTCTGAGTCAACCAGTTTGTAAGCGCCGCTGAGTATACTTCTTGTACCACATAAGGTCCATCCCATTTAGCGGAGAACTTGCTTCTAGACCGACGAGAAGTAATAATGGGCCTTCTTACAATAAGAACTTGATCACCCACTTGGAAGAATCTAAGACAAACCTTCTTATTAAAAGATCAAGCTAGACGAACTTGATAACATTTTAGACTTTGTTGAGCTTCTGGTCTTTTTTCATCAAAAGCATCTAATTCTTCAAAGCGTAACCGAGCATTTTCTTCATCAGTGATTCCTTCTTGAATGGCAAGGCGCAATGATGGGATTTGACGCTCAAGTGGAAGGACTGCTTCAACTCCATAAACAAGAGATAGGGAGTCACTTGTGTTGGCGTGCGATATGTAGTCCTATATGCCCAAAGAGCCTCTTCTATTATTCATGCTAATCTCTCTTAGACTTGGAAACAACTTTATCACTACTAAAAAACTGCCAAAAAGCGACGCAAAAAAGCGACAGACTGCGTCACTTTTTTTGTCAAAATCGACGAAAAAGTGACGCAGTCACTACCATTGCTTTTTTGCTCGACGCTTTTGAAGGAGTGACAGACAGGGTCATAAAAAGCGACGGACTGCGTAGCTCCTAATTTTTTTAATTAAAAAAAATATATAAAAAATGACAGACTCCATCTTTTTATTATTTTTTTTAAAAAATTATTTAATCCAAAGCGACGGACATTTAGTCTTCGTTCGTCACTTTGTTTATCTGAAATTTTTCAAGAAAAGCGACGGACAGGGTCCTTTTGTCCGTCGCTTTTCTGGAATTTTTTTTAAAAAAAAAAACAGAAAAGCGACGGACTAAAGGACCCTGTCCGTCGCTTTTCTAGTAAAATATTAAAAACAAATAACCAGAAAAGCGATGGACCAAAGGACCCTGTCCGTCTCTTTTTCTGCAACAATTTTGACAGCAGAAACCTGCAGTTTCTACTGCCCACCTGCAATCAAAATTCAATTCAATTGTATTCTATTCAGCCCATTCAGACACAAATAACAGCAAACAAAATTTACAAAATACATAATAACAAACATAATTAAACACTTAAAATGAATAAAATTATAATTTAGAATGATTTAAAGTGTTTCAAAGTTAACAAAAAATATTTAAAATGTTCATAAACAAACATAGGGAACCCTAAGGACTATTTGCTATATATTCATCACTATCGTCGGAATCATCCGGAGTGGACACTCTTGAATAACGGGGCAGAGGCTGACGGGCGAGGTTGAACACTTGTTCTTTAATTTGCTCAACTTTTTCATTCATACTTTTTTGATCATTGATCCTTCTTTTCTCTGATTCTGCCAATGCGCGTGTAAGTTCTGCAATTTGCTGAGACATTGCAGCTATCTGAACCCTGTCAATGGCCTCGGCTTGACGCGACGATCCAATACCTTCTAAACCCGATTGAAGTCGTCATACATTATTTCTAGAGCCCATTCTGTATATTCGGCCCTTGTGGCTGCCTCCAACCACTTTTTCTGTCCAAATTTGAGTGGACTGTTCAGGCGTTAGCTGAACCGAATCTCATATCTCACGTACATGCCACTCATAATCTTGTTGCATATTAGAAAATAAAAGTTATAATCAAACTATATATATATATATATATATATCTTGAATAATTTACATAGGCTCGTTCGGCCCTTTCCTCCACCCAATCATCCGGATCCGACTCATTAATTTTTTTCTTCACATGAGTCTTTTTAAAGACTTCATGGCGATAGGGAGTGCATCCCAATTCTTTTTTCTATAAATAAAAATACAATTAATGAAATAATATTTTGTGAAATAATTTATTTCAGAAAATGAATTTAAACTTAAAATTTAGAAACCTTACAATCTCCTTCTGAATTGTACCAACACTCTTTGCACCTCCAGTGTGCAATGAGCCACCCTTTAGGCTGGCTCTTGCTTTTTTTCCTTGATCGGACAAGGCCTTGAATTCTTCGATATCTCAATACCGGCATACTTCTTCAAATATAAGAGGCAACATCCAACTCAAAGGTGCCCGATCATCCCTAGCTTTCTTTAGCTAGCTAGATAGTCTGGCGCTCGCTTTTCTTTCAAAAGTGGTCGCAATGACCATATTGTACCTTGGCTCCTAGGTACATAAAGTCTGAAAAAATGAATAACGTGAAATAATTAGTTAAGTAAAGTATAGTAAAAATATTAAAGGTAACTTAAAAAACTAAAATTAAACATATATATACCTTGAATTCATTAAACATTTCCTGACGAATATTGTTTGAAATCTCCCGCCAAGAGTGATAGGGCTCAGTATATAGCCTCCTAACACTCTCCTGAAGAGCCCTAGCAACATCCTTCGAAGGATGCCACCTGCAAGACACATAATAAACATGTAATTATATCATCACTAAGTTATTAATCTAGCAATAATAACTAAATAAATAAAATATTAAACTTACGAGGATCTATCAAGCTCAATCATGACTCTCCTAAGTCTGTCCTTCTTTCTAGGAGCTAACCCAGACACATCATGTAATGCCTCTGTTCTAGCAGTAGAAGAAGGTGTAGGTGATGCTGTGGGAGTGTCAGTCTCAACACTAAATTCTCTAAGTTTCAGATTAGATATGTGAGGAGACTAAGATCCGAGAGATGGAGTAGTAGAAGATGATACTCTTGGGGGTCGAGCAATAACTTCCATGGGTAGTTGGTAGGTCTGATCATATGAAGTATATCTGATCTGTGAAGAAGAAGAAGCACCGCGTGGTCGGCGAAACTGACTATGGTAAACTAAAGGATCCATAGTCCTAAAAGGCACAACATGAATATGTGTACTAGGACTAGCTCGGCGGTGCTTCATCTCCGGCTCTGAAGAAATATGTCCTGGGATATCCTCAGGATCAACAGGCCTCCTAGACTTCTTTTTACTTCTACCAAAATGGCTAATACCAAGATGATCCCGGGATCTATCACCATCACCAGATGACATCTGCATGTAAAGTAACAATACAATATATAAAAACCACATAGTTGATTAAATTTAGGGTTAGAGAAATAAATAACTTATATACTAGTGATAATGTACCAGTCTATTACTCCTCACTTATTTTATTTTCGTCATCTTTCCATTCGTCCTCCTCAGATGTTTCATATTCATTGTCAATCCATTCCTCCCTCTCAAATGATTCATATTCCTCGTTTACTTCTTCCTCAATATTTGGCATTATAAGTTCATCATCGGAAACCTCTTCTACTATGTGTTGAGGATGTTTTAGTGTGGTTTCCAACTCAACATCCACTTGTCGTTGAACAAGTGCAACATCATTTTGGTACGCCACATCTAATACATTCTCAATTTCAATTCTTCCCACAGACTTTGTCTTAATAACAACCCACCAATCAACCTTATCTATACACAATGGATATGTAGCGTAATAGACTTGCTTAGCATTTTGGGCAATGATGAAATGATCATAACTTCCATATTGTCTAGTGTGCTTAACTTCAATTATATTATGTTGTTGGTCCACCCTTGTGCCTCTCTATGATGGGTCAAACCACTTACACCAAAATAATACTATTGTTTTAGGCCAACCTGAATATATTCCTTCAATAATCTCCTGAATAACACCATAATATTCTCTAATTTGGCCATTACCATCGACATCACCTTGAATGCACACACCACTATTATTGGTTTTCTTGTGCATAGAAACTTCTTCAGTTTGAAACTTAAAACCATTCACACAATATTTATTCATTGTATGAATATGAGATGCAGGCCCGAGTGCGATCTCTCTCACAAATGGCAAATGTTCGACACTTGAGTATTCATCATAAACCTACAAATTAATTTCAAAATAATACAATTTACTATAAGGTTAAAACATTATACCTATTGATTCAATATAAGCTTTTACACTTACATAATCCTTTAGCCATTTGGAAAACCTCGTATATATGGCTTCATTGCTCCATGTGCTTATGAACGTGCTGATAGTGATATGTACAATTTTGATAGTTAGTAATCAGTTATTAATATGTAATTTGATAATTTAATTTCACATTTACTTAAGATATAGCTGAATTTCTGGACAGTTAAGCAATACATGGGTCACAACTGATTGTCTTTCCATGTTAGTAAAGCTTCATCTTTCACGTTGTTTAGATCCTCGACCACAATGATTAAAAATTGAAATTAATGGATACATCGGATCACTATCACCTTCATCATTGCGATTAGGACTATTTCTCCTGCATGGAACTTCATCCCCAAAGTAATAGAAATAAAAGTCACCAGTTTCTCTCGCAATATGAGACTGAACAATTGAGCCTTCAATTTTTCCTCTCTATTTAATTATTTGTTTGCAGCTTCCAATTTTCCTAAATATATGTTAACTAATAATTATAGTATATATAAGAAGAATAAATTAATTACTTATATAAGAAAAATGTTACCTCTCAAATGGATACATCTACCTTGTTTGAACTGGACCTCCAAGGCGGGCTTCTTTAACAAGATGAATCAAAAGATGCTCCATCATATCAAAAAAACCACATGAAAAAATCTTCTCTAGCTTTGTAGTAATAACAACAATATTTTTCTCCATCCTATCTAAACTACTCTCCAACAACTTTTCAGAACATAAATCTCTAAAGAAAAGACTTACCTTTGTGATTGGCTTCCATATCCTGTCAGGTAGATAACTAAAAGCGATAGGTCATGACATTCAGTTGAAGTTATAAATTAAAATATCCTAAAATTCAAGTATCTAAGTTATTCAAACTAGCTATAAAGTTTAAAGAGTTCAAAATTTATACAAACCTAAAACATTTCTAATTTTAACTTCAAAAGTCCTAAAGTTCAACTTCATGACTTTAAATATCTAACTCTACTTAGCTTAATTAGTTCTAAAGTCTAAAGATTTCAAATATTATACAAACCTAAAGTTCAAAATTAGTATCTAAGTTATTCTAATTATAAGCTCTAAACTAAAGTCCTATATATAATTCAAGTATCCAATTTCCAATATTTTTCTAAGTTTCAAACTTCAAAATTTCCTATATTCATGTATCTAAGTTATTCTAAAGTTTAACATTAGCTTAATTAGTTCAAAAGGAAGTTTAACCTCAACAAGATTTCTAAAGTAAACAAAAATTTTAACTTCAAAGTTCTAATTAAGTTCAACTTCTAAATTTAAGTATCTTAAAATTCAAGTATCTAAATTATTCTAATTATAAGTTCTAAAGTCCTAAAACTCAAGCCTCTAATTAAGTTCCAATATTTTTCTTTAAGTTTCAAACTTCAAAACTTCCTAAATTAGAATCCAATATACAAACAAACTATAATAAACTAAATGAAATAAACTAATTAAGTAACTACTAAATCACAAATTACTATCCAATTTACAATCTAATTCAACAACCCAAATCTAAATTAAGCCCTAAAATCAAAACTATAACTACATTCACTAATTTTACAATCCAATATACAAATGAACTATAACAAACTAAATCAAATCACCTAATTAACTAACTAATATCACAAATTACTAAAACATTTACAATCTAATTCAACAATCCATCTAAATTAAGCCCTAAAATCAAAATTATAACTACATTCACTAATTTCACAATCCAATATACAAATGAACTACAATAAACTAAATGTAATCACCTAATTAACTAACTAACATCACAAATTACTAAAAAATTTACAATCTAATTCAACAACCCAAATCTAAATTAAGCCCTAACATCAAAACTATAACTACATTCACTAATTTTACAATCCAATATACAAATGAACTACAACAAACTAAATGTAATCAACTAATTAACAAATGACAAATAAAAAAAATAAAATGTAGTTTAGGTTTAAGCCCTAACATCTTAAAAATGAATAATAGTCCAGAAGCTCCACAAAACGGCGGCGGCGGCGATGGTTGACTGACGAAGGACTGAGAGACGATGATGGAGTGGTGGTGGGACGGCGGTTGGAGGGACGGATTTAGAGAGAAGGAAGAGAGAAATAGAGAGTTTAGAGAGAGAGAGAGAAAACTGGAAAAAAAAAACGATCTGTATTGAACATATTTAACAAAAAGCGACGGACAGCGTCTCTAAGTCCGTCGCTTTTTAAAAAATATTTGACCGCCATTTTGACCAAAAAGCGACGGACAAAGCGACATCGTCCATCACTATTTTAAATATGTTGACCAAATAGTTTGACCAGTAGCGACGGACTTAGCGACCCATTCCGTCGCTAAGTTAAAAAAAATAAAAAAAAATTTAAAGCAATGGATGGCGTCTTAGTATTTCATTTATAAATAATTATTTTTTAATAAAATATATAAAATATTTATATAAAAATAATATTTAATTTTAGCAAAAACATCTGTCAAAATAAGCGAAGAACTAGGCGTCACTGTCCGTCGCTGCTATTAAAAATAATTAAAAATAAAAAAACGACGGACAACGTCGTTTTCTTCGTCGCATTTTATTTGTGACACAGCCCGTCACTTTTTGTTCTGTCATTTTTTGGCAGTTTTTTAGTAGTGTATTCAACAAGTTGCAGAGTATCTTGTTGAATACTTCAGTGAGACCATTAACAGTCGCATAATTCATAGAGGAATTGCATTGCTTGAAGACAAAACGATCACATATCTTCGTGATTAACTTGTTATCAAATGGCTTGCCATTATCTGTCAATATGTATTGAGGAATACCAAAATGGTAGATAATATTGACTCGAATGAAGTTAGCGACATTCTCTTTCTTCACTTCTCTAAGAGAAACAACTTCTGCCCATTTTGAAAAGTAGTCAGTTGCAGCCATGATATACAAATGTCCACCAAAGGACTTGGGCAATGGTCCAACAACATCCAAACCCCAAGATTTAAATGGACATGAAGCAATAGTTGGGTGCAATACTTCTGGGGGTTGATGTATAAAATTCGCATGAAATTGGCAAGCTTTACATCTTCGAATGTAATCCAGACTATCTTTTACCATGGTTTGCTAGTAATATCCCATCCTTTGTATGTGAAAATGAAGTTTTGGCCCAGAATGATGCACTCCACATACTCCAGAATATGCTTCTTGCATAGCTTGAGTGGATTCATCTTCCCCCAAATATCGTAAGAGAACTCTATCGATTGATCTCCTATAAAGTGTATTTTTATAATAAAGAAAACAAGGGGCTCATCGTCGGATTTCTATCCTTGTTTAAATATTTTCTGACAATATTCATAACACAAGTAATCTATTATTAGTTGTTGCCAATCTTTAATTTCACCTTTCGAAGTAGAGATAACTTGTCAAAATTCTTCTTCATGCTCATTTGGAGGCGGAGTTATCCATATTTGTCAAACCACAACTTGCATTTCATCAAGCGATACTAATGCAGAAGCTAAAGCTGCCAACGCATCAGCCTTCTTATTTTCCATTCAAGGGACATGTTGAATAGTCATCTCTCCAAGCCAACCTATCATCTTTTGAGCATAATAGTAACTCAGGCTTCTTTACTTCATAATTACCCAATACTTGGTTGATCACCAACTTAGAATCTCAAAAAACTTGTAGTTGCAATTGTTTCATATCAACAGCCATTTCAAGCCCAAGTAAGAGTGCTTGATTGTAACACCCCTCAAAATTTTCCCTAAGATTCGGACCCTTCTTGTAGAGGGGTAGGGTTGAACTCAAGTATTGTGAAGTATATGCATGAGTTAAGATGAGTCTCTGAGGAATTGAGCAGTGTTAGAGGTGATGTGGGGTCACCAAGGACCCCTAGGACCGAGCTAAGTTCAAAGGATCCGTCATGGCTAGGTTTTAGGATGAGTTCGTATAAGAGGTCGACTCCTAAAGACCCTATCTTTTGAAAGACGACAATCTGGATGGACCACGACCTATTAAATTAAAGGTCATCGAGTCTTCTTTCCAACGCCGCCAAGAATGTATTTTTGGAGTTCGGAGTCAAAAGATATGACGATCCTAAGACGAACTAGCTCGACAGGAATTTTAGGCCTGGGTTGAAACTGCTGAGAATATGGCCATGGCGCTGTAAGGGCGCGACGCGCCACTATCGCGCCAGGAAAAAGCCTCAGTAAGTTTGGCCCCTGGCGCGGCGCACCACTAAGAGGTGTACAGGGTTTTTAATCCTATTTTCCAAAACCCAGAAAATATGGGCTTGGCGCTGTAAGGGCGCGACGCACCACTATCGCGCCACAAAACAACCTCAGTAGTTTGGTTCTTGGCGCGGCGCGCCACTATTGGGCTGTAGGGTTTATACGCCTAATCAACTTGGCGCTGCAGTAGCGCGATGCGCCACTATCACGCCAAGGGCATTTTTGGCCTATTTTTTAGAACTTTTGAGAAGGGGCAATTTGGGAATTTGTCCCAAATTATATATGTAAAATCCTTGAGCATTTGAGAACATAATTTTCAGCCCCTCTCTCTCTCTAGAAAAGCCCTAGAAAATCCTCTTTTTTTTTTCTTCTTCTTCTTCTTCTTCTTCTTCTTCTTCTCCATTTCCAACAAGGATTTTTTCCAAGAACTTCAAGACTTCGAGCTTCCCATTGAAGACCCAACAACAAGGTTTTCTTCAAGTCTTCACTAAGGTATATAAGGCTATCTAAAACATGGGTTGAGTCCACCCATATGCCCTATACCTTCTTTGAGAATAAATGTTCATAGGAATGAAGTTCTTGCGGGTTATGATCAAATGAGTCTTGTCATCTATTAAATTGATTCTTGATATGTTGATGAGGTTTAGTCAAGAAGATGAGTATGAGTTGATGAAGATGAGTTGTTAAAATATGCTTTATTGATCTTCTTAACTATGTAGATTATGATAAAGGATGTTATTTTTCTTTAAAATGTTGCTTATTTTGAAGTGTAGATTTAAAGCCTTGAAGTTGTGATGAGTCTCAAAGATTAATCAAATGGATGGAGGAAATGATTGGTTATGTCTATATGTTGCTATAAATGTGCATTTAAATTACTCTTGAAAGATATGATTATGAGATGTGTGATTGTGATAGAGTTGATGAGTTGACAAGGTTGAAATGAGACTTGTCGATATGATTTAATTTAGTTGATTGGATGGAGTTTTATGAGCATTGAGTCTTGGGAGAAGTATCGAGCACCGAATTGGGCAAGAGTACAGTCCATACTCGAACCCAATAACTACTTCGCCAAACGTAGGAGGGGATTGAATTGTTAAAGTCAGATGCTTCCTCAAAATTATTGTCCTGACATTATAGGACTTGGTTGGATTGGATCCATGATTGGTTGATTTGTTCATACTCTAGCAAAGTATGAACGGCCGCGGCAATAATGTCGGTTTGTTGTAATTTTACTGGCTCATAAGTGATGGTTGTCGGATAAGAGAAATTCCCACAGAGGTCTTGGTAGTACTCTGAGTCTGATTAAGTAGATTGTATATGATTTGGTCCCGTCTAAGCTATATTCTTGTTTAGACTTAGGACGCTTGTTGAGTCATATTTCTTTTCGAGTTAAAGTTCCCGAGTTGATTTGGTCCCTCGTGATATTGTTTTATTCGGCCATTTTACATACTCGTACATTCCATGTATTAACGCAATTTGTCGTGCATCATTTCATGATGCAGCGACACGTACTAGAGATCATCAACCGGCGCTCCATTGAAGATCCATATACACTCCCAGCTAGTTGGTGAGTCCTCCTAGTTTCCGGAGGATGTTGAGCTTTCTTGTATAGTTTTGTTGTCGTTTTGTTTATTTTGATTATTGGTAGTCATGGGCTTGTCATTGGCACCTCCCAGATTGTTGATAGAGGCTTCATAGACCAGAGTGTAGAAATGTTAGATTGTTCTTTTGAGTAGTTTTTCCCTAACTTTTTGTTGATTTGATAGTTATTTGGCCTTTGGCCCTATATTATGAATAGCATTTCATTGAATGAGTCTTCTGCTGAGAGAATATGATTGAATGATAGTATGACTGAATCAGTGGTTCGCTTGAAGGCCAGAAATGGCTTTCGAATGCCAGTCACGTCTAAGGTACCCTCTTGGGGCATGACAAACATGGTATCAAAGCCTATAGTTCAAGAGTCGTAGGAAGTCTATGAAGCCATGTCTAGTAGAGTCTTGCTTATGGGTGTGTTGTTCACCACACTTATAATTAGGAGGCTATAAGACATTAGGAATTGTTTCACTTCTTTCGTACTCTCAATTCGTGCGATAGAGTTAAACTCTATAAAACTCCTTTCTAATTCATGCGTTTATACGTTATAGATAATGCCTCCTAAACATACGGCTAGCGAAAGGAATGTTGATAATCCTGAGATCCCCAGTCATAGGTACGCCCATCAAGGGCTAGAGGCCAACCCGCAAGATATACGGAGGCACCCCAAGTGCCTGTTACTCCACCTGCACCCACTTCAGAGGAAGAATTTCGAGGGGCGATTGCTATGCTCACTCAATTAGTGGCTGCCTGAAATGGTAACCAGAGTTCGCCGACTCTTAGCTCTAGTTCCCAAGAGCCGTCTGCTGCTACTAGAATTAGAGACTTTTTGAGAATGAATCCGCCGGCATTCACGGGTTCTAAGGTTGATGAAGATCCCTAAAATTTTATTGATGAGATGTAGAAAATTCTGAAAGCTATGCATGCTACAAAATTTGAGGGGGTTGAGTTGGTGTCTTATCAACTCAAGGATGTGGCAAACATCTGGTATAACCAATGGGAATAAGGTAGAGGTGAGGATTTCGAACCTGCTATGTGGGATGAATTTGAGGGAGCCTTTCTTGATCACTTCTTTCCCCGAGAATTGAGGGACGCAAAGTGGAGTAGTTTGTAAATCTGAAACAAGAAGGCATGACTGTTAAGAAGTACAGCCTGAAGTTCATCCAGTTATCCAGGTATGCTCCAAAAATGATCCCAGATGTGAGATCAAAGATGAGAAAGTTTGTCTCTGGATTGGGAAGACATGTAAAGAAGGAGTGCAAAGAAGCATTGTTAATCTCTGATATAGATATTTCAATATTAATGGTGTACGCTCAATAGGTGGAGGATGAGAAGAGAAAAGACAAAGAAGAGCATCTGAGCAAGAGGGAAAGATCAGTTGGGCAGGAGAATGAACAGAAGCAAAACAAGGACAACAGGTCCTTCTTCCAAAAGAGGCCTTCTAACTATGCCTCATCTACCGCCAGTGCACCTATGCCGCAGAACAGGTATGATTGGCAGAGGCAGAGTCATCAGAATTTCAGACCCCAGGGTTCTCAATCCCAAGCTAGTATTGGTCAAGGTTTGCAAGGGAAGCCACCATGCGTCAAGTGTGGTAAGCTCCATTTAGGAGAGTGTAGAGCGGGAAGGGCTGGTTGTTATAAGTGTGGCCAAAGAGACCATTTTCAGAGAGAGTGTCCAGCATGGGGAGACAGAGCTCAGTTCTCTACCACCACACCATCAGCTAAGGGTAATCATAGGGGCACTTCTTTAGGTACGAGTGGAGGTACAAACCGCCTATATGCCATGGGTAGTCGCCAAGATCAAGAGAACTCTCCAAATATCATGATAGGTATGATTCGAGTCTCTTCTCTTAATTGTTATGTTTTGATGGATCCGGGCGCCACCCTATCTTTTGTGACTCTTTACGTGGCTACTAAGTTTAATAAAATTCCTGAATGTCTTCTTGAGACTTTTAGTGTAGCTACTCCTATCGGTGATTCTGTCTTAGCTGAGAGAGTCTATAGGGATTGCACTATGTCAATTCATCACAGAGATACGTTAACCGACTTAATTGAGTTGGATATGGTCGATTTCGATGTGATCCTTAACATGGACTGACTTTATGTTTGTTATGCCTCTATTGATTGTAGGACTCAAATTGTTAAGTTCAACATCCCGAATGAAGCTGTCATAGAATGGAAGGGTAGTCCTGTTATGCCTAGGGGTAAGTTTATTTCTTACCTTAGGGCCAGGAAGCTAATATCAAAAGGGTGTATATATCACATTGTCCGAGTGAAAGACGATAATGTTGAGTCTCCATCCCTCGAGTCGGTCCCGATTATCAATGAGTTTCCCAACGTTTTTCCCAAAGATGTGCCTGGAGTCCCTCCGAATAGAGAGATCGACTTTGGGATTGACGTTCTTCCTGATACCCAGCCTATCTCAATTCCTCCATATAGAATGGCTCCGGTTGAGTTGAAAGAATTGAAGGAACAGTTGAAGGACTTGTTAGATAAGGGATTCATTAGGCTGAGTATCTCACCATGGGGCGCTCCCGTCCTATTTGTGCGAAAGAAAGATGGGTCCCTTAGAATGTGCATTGATTACATGCAGCTAAATAAGGTTACTATAAAGAACAAATACCCTCTCCCCAGAATAGATGACTTATTTGATCAACTTCAGAGTGCCACTTGTTTCTCAAAGATAGAACTAAGATCCGTCTACCATCAGTTGAAGGTGAGTGAGTGTGATATTCCAAAGACCACTTTTCGGACTTGTTATGGCCACTTTGAATTCTTGGTCATGTCCTTTAGATTGACTAATACCCCCGCAGCTTTTATGGATCTCATGAATTGAGAGTTTAAACCATATCTTGATATGTTTGTAATTGTATTCATAGATGATATCTTGGTCTACTCCAAGAATGAGGAGGAGCACGCCCATCATCTTAGAGTCATCCTACAAACTTTGAAAGACCAAGTATTGTATGCAAAGTTCTCCAAATGTGAATTTTGGCTTGCATCAGTGGCCTTCCTAGGCCATATTATATCTGGAGATGGTATTCAGGTTGATGCTCAGAAGATTGAAGCTGTGAAGAATTGGCCCAAACCCACATCCCCGATGGAGATAAGAAGCTTCTTGGGTTTGGCCGGCTATTATTAAAGGTTTGTAGAGGGATTCTCATCCATATCGTCACTATTGACTAAGTTGACCCAAAAGAAGGCTAAGTTCCAATGGTCCGATGCTTGTGAGGAGAGTTTCCAGAAATTAAAGACCAAGCTAACCACTGCTCCTGTCTTGACTTTGCCCGAGGGAACAGAGGGTTTTGTGATCTATTGTGATGTATCTAGAATTGGTTTGGGCTGTGTACTAATGCAAAAGGTGAAGGTGATAGCTTATGCGTCAAGACAACTTAAGGTTCATGAGAGGAATTACCCAACTCATGACCTTGAGCTGGCAGCTGTGGTATTTGCGCTTAAACTTTAGCACCACTACTTGTATAGAGTTCATGTTGATGTATTCACCGATCACAAGAGCTTACAATACGTCTTCAGCCAGAAGGAACTCAACCTGAGGCAAAGGAGGTGGATCAAACTACTCAAAGACTACAATATGACCATCCTCCACCACCCAGGTAAAGCTAATGTTGTTGCTGATGCTCTTAGCAGGTTGTAGATGGGTAGCACTACCCATGTAGAGGAGAGAAGGAGGGAATTGGCAAAGGAGGTACATCGATTATCCCAATTGGGAGTCTATCTAGAAGAGAACAATAAAGGCGGAGTTACCATTCAAGATGGGTCTACATCCTCACTTGCGGCGGAGGTAAAGGAGAAACAAGACCAAGATCCCATCCTTCTCCAATTGAAGGGAATTGTTCACAAACAAGAGGTAATGGTTTTTACCAAAGGGGGAGATGGTATGTTGAGGTATCAAAATAGATTGTGTGTACCTGATGTCGATGATGTTTGAGAGAGGATTATGGACAAAGCGTATAGTTCTAAATACTCTATTCATCTGGGCTCCACAAAAATGTATCATGATTTGAGGGAAATCTATTGGTGGAGTGGGATGAAGAGAGACATTACGGAATTTGTTTCCAAGTGCCCAAATTGTCAACAGGTGAAAGTCGAGCATCAAAGGCCTTGTGGTTTAGCTCAAAACATAGAAATTCCAGAATGGAAGTGGGAGATGATCAACATGGATTTTATCACGGGTTTGCCGAGGTCCCGAAAACAACATGACTCAATTTGGGTGATTGTGGATAGAATGATGAAATCAGCTCACTTCTTGGCAGTTAAGACTACTGACACCGCAGAGGATTATGCAAAATTATATATACAGGAGATCGTCAGATTGCATGGAGTCCCCGTGTCTATTATCTCAGATAGAGGAGCTCAATTCACTTCCCAATTTTGTAAATCTTTTTAGAAGGGGTTAGGTTCGAAGGTGAACTTGAGTACGGCCTTTCATCCCCAGATGGATGGCCAAGCAAAGCTCACCATTCAAACATTGGAATATATGTTGAGGGCATGTGTGCTTGACTTCAAAGAAAATTGGGATGATCACTTGCCTCTCATAGAATTTGCATATAATAATAGCTATCATAGAAGCATTCAAATGGCTCCTTACGAAGCCTTGTATGGGAGGAGGTGTAGGTCGCCGATTGGATGGTTTGAAGTATGTGAAGTTGAGTTGATTGGGCTTGATTTTGTTCACCAAGCCATGGTGAAGGTGAGAGTCATTCAAGATAGGCTAAAGACAGCCCAAAACCGCCAAAAATCTTACACCGATGTGAGAAGGAGAGATTTAGAGTTTGAAGTGGGTGATTGGGTATACTTGAAAGTGTCACCCATGAAGGGCGTCATGAGGTTTGGAAGGAAGGGGAAGCTCAGTCCTCGATATATTGGTCCTTACCAGATTTTGAGGCAGATTGGAAGTGTTGCCTATGAGTTGGAGTTACCTTCAGAGCTAGCCTCTATTCATCCGGTATTCCACATTTCGATGTTGAAGAAGTGCTTAGGCGATCCCTCATTGGTAGTACCCATTGATAGTATTGGAGTTAAGGATAGCTTATCCTATGAAGAGGTCCCAGTCCAAATTCTTGATCGCCAAATCCGTAAATTGACGAACAAAGAGATCGCCTCAGTTAAAGTCCTATAGAGAAACTAATTTGTTGAGGAAGCCACATGGGAAGCAGAGGAAGTCATAAAATCTAAATATCCACATCTATTCGTGCCTACTGACGAGAATGTTGAAGGTAATGTCCATTTCCTTGACTTGAATTCGATTGTGCATTTTGAGTTTGATTGGTAATTTATTTGAGAATTTGATTGGTTGAATGAATAAATTTTCATTATGATTTGTACCCCGAGTCTATTCCTGATTACTCTTTATTCGAGGATGAATGATCCCAAGAGGGAGATAATGTAACACCCCTCAAAATTTTTTCCTAAGATTCAGACCCTTCTTGTGGATGGGTAGGGTCGAACTCGAGTATTGTGAAGAATATGCATGAGTTAAGATGAGTCTTTGAGGAATTGAGCAGTGTTAGAGGTGATGTGTGGTCACCAAGAACCCCTAGGATCGAGCTAAGTCCAAAGGATCCGTCGTGGCTAGGTTTTAGGATGAGTTCATATAAGAGGTCGACTCCTAAAGACCCTATATTTTGAAAGACGACAATCTGGATGGCCCACGACCAATTAAATTAAAGGTCATCGAGTCTTCTTTCCAATGCTGCCAAGAATATAATTTTTGGAGTTCGAAGTCGAAAGATATGACGATCCTAAGACGAACTAGCTCGACAGGAATTTTAGGCCTGGGTTGCAACTGCTGGGAATATGGCCTTGACGCTGTAATGGCGCGATGCGCCACTATCGCGCTAGGAATAAGCCTCAGTAGTTTGGCCCCTGGCGCGGCGCGCCACTAAGAGGTGTACAGGGTTTTCAAGCCTATATTCCAAAACCCAGAAAATATGGGCTTGGCGCTGTAAGGGCGCAACGCACCGCTATCGCGCCACAAAACAGCCTCAGTAGTTTCATCCTTGGCGCGGCGTGCCACTATTGGGCTACAGGGTTTATACGCCTAATCGACTTGGCGCTGCAGTGGCGCGACACGCCACTATCGCGCCAAGGGAGTTTTTGGCCTATTTTTTAGAACTTTTGAGAAGGGGCAATTTGGGAATTTGTCCCAAATTATATATGTATCATTCTTGAGCATTTGGGAACATAATTTTCAGCCTCTCTCTCTCTCTAGAAAAGCCCTAAAAAATCCTCTCTTCTTCTTCTTCTTCTCCATTTCCAACAAGGATTTTTTCCAAGAGCTTCAAGACTTCGAGCTTCCCATTGAAGACCCAACAACAAGGTTTTCTTCAAGTCTTTACTAAGGTATATAAGGCTATCTAAAACATGGGTTGAGTCCACCCATATGCCCTATACCTTCTTTGAGAATAAATGTTCATAGGAATGAAGTTCTTGCTAGGGTTATGATCAAATGAGTCTTGTCATCTATTAAATTGATTGTTGATATGTTGATGAGGTTTAGTCGAGAAGATGAGTATGAGTTGATGAAGATGAGTTGTTAAAATATGCTTTATTGATCTTCTTAACTATGTAGATTATGATAAAGGATGTTATTTTTCTTTAAAATGTTGCTTATTTTGAAGTGTAGATTTAAAGCCTTGAAGTTGTGATGAGTCTCAAAGATTAATCAAATGGATGGAGGAAATGATTGGTTATGTCTATATGTTGCTATAAATGTGCATTTAAATTACTCTTGAAAGATATGATTATGAGATGTGTGATTGTGATAGAGTTGATGAGTTGACAAGGTTGAAATGAGACTTGTCGATATGATTTAATTTAGTTGATTGGATGGAGTTTTATGAGCATTGAGTCTTGGGAGAAGTATCGAGCACCGAATTGGGCAAGAGTACAGTCCATACTCGAACCCAATAACTACTTCGCCAAACGTAGGAGGGGATTGAATTGTTAAAGTCAGATGCTTCCCCAAAATTATTGTCCTGACATTATAGGACTTGGTTGGATTGGATCCATGATTGGTTGATTTGTTCATACTCTAGCAAAGTATGAACGGCCGCGGCAATAATGTCGGTTTGTTGTAATTTTACTGGCTCATAAGTGATGGTTGTCGGATAAGAGAAATTCCCACAGAGGTCTTGGTAGTACTCTGAGTCTGATTAAGTAGATTGTATATGATTTGGTCCCGTCTAAGCTATATTCTTGTTTAGACTTAGGACGCTTGTTGAGTCATATTTCTTTTCGAGTTAAAGTTCCCGAGTTGATTTGGTCCCTCGTGATATTGTTTTATTCGGCCATTTTACATACTCGTACATTCCATGTATTAACGCAATTTGTCGTGCATCATTTCATGATGCAGCGAAAGGTTCCTAGAGATCATCAACCGGCGCTCTATTGAAGATCCATATACACTCCCAGCCAGTTGGTGAGTCCTCCTAGTTTCCGGAGGATGTTGAGCTTTCTTGTATAGTTTTGTTGTCGTTTCCTTTATTTTGATTGTTGGTAGCCATGTGCTTGTCATTGGAACCTCCCAGATTGTTGATAAAAGCTTCATAGACCAGAGTGTAGAAATGTTGGATTGTTCTTTTGAGTAGTTTTTCCCTAACTTCTTATTGATTTGATAGTTATTTGGCCTTTGCCCCTAAATTATGAATAACACTTCATTGAATGAGACTTCCGCTGAGAGAATGTGATTGAATGATAGTGTGACTGAATCAGGTGGTTCGCTTGAAGGCCAGAAATAGCTTTCGAGTATCGGTCACGTCTAGGGTACCCTCCTGGGGCGTGACATTGATATTCAGCAATATTATTAGAGTACGACAAAACTTCTCCATGGGGAGTGAAAAATACCACTCCAGCACTGGCTCCTTCACGATGTGCAGCACCATCAAAGTATATCTTCCAAGCTGGCTGAATTTCCACTAGTATTGTATCTTCATCAGGTAATTCATCAGATAACTCCCAACCATTCGGAAATAGATGATTGGCCAAGATATCTGTTGGCACTTGTCCTTTTACTTACTTTTGAGATATATACACAATTTCAAATTGTTGAAATTGAAGGTACCACATTGCTAGTCGATCACTTAAGACAGGCTTGGACATGACAAACTTGATAGGATTCGCTTTAGAGACAAGTTGTACAATATGAGCTTGGAAATAATGCTTCATCTTCTAAATCGAGAATACGAGTGCCAGACATAACTTCTCAATAGGTGAATACTTGATCTCTTTTTGTGTCATCATCCTACTCAAGTATTATAGGGCATTTGCTTTTTCTTCATTATTTTCTTGTGCGAGAAGTGCTCTTACTGACCTTTCTTGTGCTGCAATGTATAACATCAATGGTTTTCTAGGTATAAGAGATATAAGTACTGGAGGATTCATCAGATAAGACTTTATGTTCTAGAAAGCATTAGTACAAGCCTGGTCCCATTCAAAAAGAACATCTTTCTTCATAAGGCGACTAAATGGTTGACATCTCTCAGCCAGATTTGAGATAAACCTCCTAAGGTATGCTAATTTTCCCTGCAACCTTTTTAACTCATGAATAACATCTATCATATCTTAGTCAATCTCGATCCCTCGATGTCGAATAATAAAACTGAGAAACTTTCTCAAAGTAACTGCAAAGGAACATTTCAAAGGGTTCATTTTGAGTTGATATCTTCGAAGTCGTTCGAACACCATTCTCAAATCTTGAAAGTGGTCATCACTCTTCCTTGATTTCACCACTAAGTCATTAACATAGCACTCAATAGTTTTATGAAGCATGTCATCAAAAATATTCTGCATGGCTCGTTGATAAGTAGCCCCAACATTTTTTAAACCAAAAGGTATTACTTTGTAGTAATATATACCTTTAGGAGTGCGAAATGAAGTAAGTTCTTCATCCCTTAGTTTCATGCAAATTTGATTGTATCCAGATGAACCATCCATGAAAGACATTGTCTCGTATCCTATCGTGGCATCAATAATAAGCTTAAGGATTAGAAGAGGAAATTCATCCTTGGGGCATGCATTAGTAAGATCTCTAAAGTCAACACAAACTCGGATCTGAATATTCTTCTTTCTTACATGTGCAATGCTTGAAATTTATGTAGGATATTTAACTTTATGAATGAAACCTGCTTCAATGATCTTGTTAACTTCAATTTCGATCAAAGGAACCAGTTCGGGTCTAAAGCGATGCTGAGCTTGTTTAACAGGACGAGTGCCTCATTTCACAGTAAGGCGATGAACTATAACTTTAGGGTCTAATCCTGACATCTCTTTGTAACTCCAAGAAAATACATCCCTAAATTCCATAAGCAGCTCAATATATTTCTTCTTTTTATCATCATTAGTGAAGCACTTACATATGTAGGCCTTATATCATCATCAACCCCAAGATTTACTTTCTTCAATGCATCAATAGTATTATTTACCCCTTCCTCGAGTTCAGGTGGCACATCTTCAGCATCCTCATCTTCTTGAGGATCACCATCATTAAAATATATGTGATGGCATGCATGATTATCAACAAACCCATCCTCAATTTTTGCATATAGTGAAGTACTTTCCTCGTCATAAATTATGATGTGATTTGATGATCCCACACTTTGTTCATCTTCATCTTGCTTCCTAGTGTGAACTATGGTATGAGTTCTTTCTCTCAGGACATCTCTACATGAAATTACATGTTTTGTTTCTTACCTCATTATAAAAGGAATCAAACTAGGGAAATTCTTGGGTGAATTGTGTTCTTGAGCATATACCCGTTCTTCCATTATTCTATAATTTTTTTAGCGGTTGTATTTCTTCTTCATTGGTCCCAACCGATAAAACACTGAAGTTTTTAGAGTTGATTCAATAAGACGATAAAATGCAAAAACATTAGGAGTCATGTCACTAAGTCGATCAAACATAGAAGGCTCCTTGTTGAACAACATAGGTTCTTCCACAGGGGGTAATGTAGTTGATGCTCATCCTTTTTATAGAGATTTGAACTGGCGATGGTTGTTTGTAACCCAAGCCTTCACGCGATTGCTTGACAACATACCCTCTCTCTATCATCATCCTTTTTGTTGGATTTAGGCTATGATTTGCCTTTTCAATAACTTCATTTGGAAGCTTCCCTACTTTAAAAGCTTCATTGGGATTGTATCCTGCTTTCACCAACAACTTATATGCATTTGGGTCAAAACCCTTATTTCTAAGATTTTTAGGAAGTGATTTATTTGAATCATAATTTGATGGTCTGACAAATCCTTCTATCATTTTCGAAGGTGATTTGATTGCATCAATTTGCTTGATAGGAAATGTCAACTTGCTACTCTGCAACTCAGAGGGTGGGATCTTGACCTTGTTTGTCTTTGAGACATAGTGAGAAAT
The DNA here is from genome assembly GCF_947179165.1 of Solanum dulcamara. Taxonomy (NCBI): domain Eukaryota; kingdom Viridiplantae; phylum Streptophyta; class Magnoliopsida; order Solanales; family Solanaceae; genus Solanum; species Solanum dulcamara. Next base: position 63,101,149 of record NC_077246.1, read on the forward strand.
AGGAATCACTCTCTTACTTGAAGATGCCTCACTTGTCTTAGGTACTTTTCTCATATCTGAAAGTATTTTATTCTTTTCAATTATGACCCTTGCAATATCAGGTGCTACATCAACATTTTTTGTGATATCAGCCTTTCTGATTGGTATCGCGTTATTAACTTTGACTTCTTTTGAGACATGATTCTTTAAGTAGTATTTTGCATCTGTAAAGTGCGCTTCTATCTCGGTGAAAGATTTATCATCAGCAACTACCTTCTTTTGAACCCCATCTTCAAAGTATTTGAAACATTGATGGTAGGTGGACGGTACCACTTTGTTCTCATGTATTTATGGCCTTCCTAGCAAGATATTATACGAGGTGTTTGAGTCAATAACATGCATCTATGCACTCGAATGCATATCTTCCATCATTATATCTAATTTGACAGCGCCAATGACTCTCTGCCCCCCTTAGTTAAATTCCTGAATCATCAAACAACTTTCAGACACTTTATTTATTGGGATTTAAAGTTCTTTCACAGTGCGAATAAGGAGAATATTGACCCCAGATCCATCATCCATATGATCCAATTTACTTTATGTCCACTCACAAAACCTACCACATATAAATGATGATTATGCAATACTTCACCCAATAAAAGATTATCATTAGTGAATGTAAACTTCGCATCACAAGTGTCCACTTCTTCAGAGTGAGACTTTTTTTAAAAAAATAATTATGCCTTGCTGGGCTTTTATTATTGTGCAAAATGTAAATGTAGTTCCAAAGGTCCATCTCTAAATAGAGTCTGGCCCAAAACATAAACCCAAAAAACTATTACATATGACCTACTTTCCTAATTGAAACCCTAAATAGTCGGTGTCTTCTCTCGCTCTCTTCATCTACGTTTCAGTCTTGCTGCGGTGTGAAGATGATGAAGAAACCAAATGATGTTGCTTTGATGGTTTCTTACTGATTCATACCTGATGTAGCTGGTTTTTGTCATTTCTTTACTCTGCATGTATGTTTGTTATGTTGTTCTTTGCTAAGTTTCACTCCGCTCCTTATCTGAAAATGGCCCTTCTCCTCTGCTTCTTTCCTTTCCTGGACTTTGTACTATTTCTTTTTTCATTTCTCTCTTGCCATGGTTTAAAGATGATAAAGAGCCCAAATGATGTTATTTTTATGGTTTCTTGCTGATTCGCACCTGGTATAGCTGGTTTTTTTTGTTGCTTCACTCCGATCCTCATGTTTAGATGTCCCTTCTCCTCGTTTCCATTCATTTCCTGGACCTAGTATTCTTTATTATTCCATTTAGCCGTAACATATATCCCTGAATCTGTTGTAAATCTCCTTCTAGCCATGTTTTATACTTATAGGTATAGGTCATGGCATAGAATTTGATTGTGTACTCTACCCCTTCTAGCTTTGTCTAGTATATATGTACCTGTCCTGTGTTGTAACTTTTCTGATTGTTGTGACTTGTGGATTTCCTTGCATGGTATGCCTTCCCTTGACATTGATACAAACAGGTGTAGTGTGTATCCCCTTGATTGAGTACTATTTGGTACTAATACCATAAAGTAGACCCACCATATCTCTATTTGTTAACTGTCATTTTTGGACCTTTTGTACGTGTATTGCTGTCCAGTAGATGAGTTGTTGTTGTTAAGGTATAGTACCCAACAGTTGCCACTTCCACTATATTGTTTTAGCCATGTAGTATACACCTGCAAAATAAACAAACCGTTAGTTAAGAAAACACCCTCGTTCTCCTCCTCCCGGGTTTGACTTTCTTCCAGTGTTCCTTTTCCTTTTTCCTCCATCCCCTATAATTAAGCTGGGAAATCGCTAATCAATCAATCAACAACGTGGTTCATTTTAGACCGTTACACTTACAATGTATTCAGCATCTCCTAATTCTTAAATAAGGAATTTGAGTCTTATCACTATTTTGGATCCTTCTCATCTTCACATTCAACTCCTCAAACAAGCAACACTGCAAAGGACCTTCATCTAAGGCAAAATTGGCTAAAGCATCAGCCAACTTATTTGCTTCCCTTAGGGTATGATTGAAAATGACATCCAAATTCCTCTTATATTCCTCCACCTCTTCTACCCAACCTGCAATATTCCAAGGCGGTTTCCATTTTTCAGACAAAATTTTCTGAATAGTTTGAGAATCTGTCTGAAAAATGATGTTATGTAGCCCTTGTTGCTTACAGTACTTCAAGGCTTCCAAAATAGCCACAATTCCTGCTTCTATATTTGTGGCATAACCAATTTCCTCAGCCTGTGCATATAGTAAATTCCCTTCAGCATCTCTCAAACAAAAACCATAGGCACTCCTCCTTGGGTTACCTCTAGAAGCACCATCTGTGTTGCAAGCACACCACCCAAATGGAGGAAAATTCCATCAAACTTGTGTTACATTCACTCTTGCCTTGCCTCCCTCCAACATTTGAATCAGATCCTTCCATCCAGCAGGAATATTTCTAATAGAGGGGTTTCTTCATAGTACTAGTCTTTGAATAGAGATTAAAACTAGATAAATAACTAAACTAGTAACCTTCCTATGCCCATGTTTTATACCATTTCTTCTCTTCCAAAGTTCCCACATTATAATTGATGGCACTGCAGCATATATCTGTTTCAATCTGCCAGTTACTGGTGCCTTCCACCAGTTCACAATTATTTGTTGCAGCTGCATACCTTCCATGCTTATTCCTGCAGCATTGCAGAAAAAGGACCATGTCTTTTTAGATGTATCTGATGTTAGAAACAAATGGTGCATAGTCTCCTCTCTAGGACTTGTACAACACCAACACTTAAACACCAAATTAAAATTCATTTTCTTTAACAGATCATCAGTAGGAATTTTGTATTTCCAGCATCTCCACAGAAAAAAGAAATTTTAAAAGGCAACCCCTTTATCCACATGAACCTGTAACTGTCCAATTGTGGTCCCCTTAACCTAATAAAATCCCAAGTTGATTTAATAGTAAATTCTCCACTTGTGTCTAGTATCCACCATGGTCTATCAAAATCTCTTTCTTCCCTAGGTGTGGTTACATTCTCTATTATATGATCAACAATGTCTTCAGAGAGAACTTCCATCAATTTTCCCCTATTCCACCTCCCCTGTACAACCATTTCTTTGACATTCATAATTCTTTCATCATAAGTATTTCCTGGATTTACATAGTATAAAACTCCCAATCCAGTCCAATTGTCAAACCAGAACTGTGAATCCCCTTTTCTAACTTGCCACCAAATTTGATATTCTATTAAGTCCCTGGCTTCTAACATTCTTTCCAGGTCTGTGACCCCTGTTTCCATTGTACCACTATAGCATGGTCCTTCCTACAATATTTATTGGTCATATAAGCACTCCACAAGGTAGGTTTTGTCCTAAAATTCCACCAGAGTTTACAAAAAAGTGCCAATGACACATCATGCAATGATCTAACACCTATGCCCCCTTCTGTGGTTGGAACACACAGATTATTCCAAGCCACCCAATGTCTACTCTTGTCCCCAATAGTATTTCTCCAAAAAAACTGAGCAAACATCTTATGAATTTGCCTGATGATCCCATTAGGAGGGTTAACAGCTGATAACATGTGTATTGGCATGCTTTGAAGCATATGTTTCATAAGAATTGCCCTTCCTCTAAAAGATAACATTTTACCCTTCCATCCTTGTAATCTATTCATGATTTTAAGGATCAAAGCATTAAAGAATTCCTTCTTCCTCCTATAATGATAAATAGGGCAGCCCAAATACATAAAAGGAAATTCTTTTCTATTAATACCAGTTACAATCTCAATTGTGATACTAATGTCCCCTGGGACATTATTATGCATATAAACAGTACTTTTTTCCATATTAATCTTTTGACCAGAAGTCTGATCATAATTCCTCAAAATCCCCATTATTTTTTGTAAAGATACCACATCTGCTGAAGTAAAGATGATCATGTCATCAGCATAAGCAAGATGATTTACTTTTGGACTCTATTTAGGCATGCCAAAACCCTTAAACTGAACATTCTGATTAAGTGAATTTAAACTCCAGATAAGACCTCTGCTGCTAGGATAAATAAAGTAGGGGAAAGAGGGTCCCCTTGCTTTACTCCTCTAGTCGAGTGGAAAAAACCTTGTTGTTGCCCATTTACCAATACAGAGTACCAGTTATTGCTAACAATCCTATAGACCATGTCTATAGTTTTCTCTGAGAATCCCATCTGCCTAAGTACCTTAGTTAAGAACAACCAAGATACCCTGTCATAGGTTTTTGCCATATCCAGCTTCATTATAACATTTGCATCTTTTGTTCTTAGTCTTATATCAGAAACAATTTCTTGAGTCAACATTATATTCTCCACAATACTTCTATCTTTAACAAATCCAGCATGATTGAGCGATATAATATCAGATAATTTGGAAACCAATCTCTCATGAATCATTCTAGAAAAAAATTTGTTCACAAAGTTGCTCAAACTAATTGGTCTCATATCAGAGAAGGTGTTAACCATATCTTTCTTTGGTAATAAGACCAAATTTGTATGAGTAACAAACCTGGGCAGTTCTTCTCCACAAAATAAGGCCTTCATCATATTGGTAACATCCTCTCCAATGATTTCCCAGCAAGCTTGATAAAATACGCCAGTGAAACCATCAGGTCCTCCTGCACTTTCACTATTTAGTTGAAAAACCACTGCCTTCATCTCTTCTTTAGTTGGTTCTACTTCAAAACACAAATTATCTTCCTCAAAAACCACTCTGGGTAAATGATGTAGAATTTCAAAATCTTTTGGATCTTCTTCCTTTGTAAACTGAACAGTGTAAAATCTGATGGCTTCAGCAATTATTCCCCTTTCTTCTTCTATCCAGTTCCCATCTTCTGCTTGAATTCTTCTTATTTGCATCTTTTTTCTTCTCTCCTGGACATGAGCATGAAAAAATTTTGTATTTCTATTCCTATCCTGACACCACTGCATCCCAGCTTTCTGTTTCCAAAATTCTTCCTCTAGATGTAAATATCTATTTAATTCTGCTTGCACTTTATGTAATTCCTGTCTGTTAGTAGGAGTTGGAAAATTCTGAAATTGAGTTTCCTTCACCTTAATAATATCTTGAAGAGCTTCAATTTCTTGAAATATGTTCCCAAAAATTGTTTTACTCCATTGTGCCAAAGCTGCTTTCACTTTCTTCAGTTTATGATGAAAAAGAATGAATGGGTTTGCCAGAAAATCAACTGTCCAATTTTGTCTAATCACCTCTATAAAACCTTCATGCTTTACCCAAAAGTTCAAAAACTTAAAAGGTTTTTTGATGCTTTTATTGTCTCCTGTGTAGGAAATTAACATAGGGGCATGATCTGATCCACTCCTGATCAGATATTTGATACCCATACTAGAATACTTTATTTGTAACATCTGATTACCCAAACATCTATCCAATCTCTTAAAAATAAAATCTTCACCATTTTGGCCATTCCACCAAGTAAATTTACTGCCACTAAACCCCAAATCTGATATTCCACAGTTCTGGATGCAACCTTTAAAGTCCTGAATTTCATTGATGGTTACTGGAAGGCCTCCAAATTTCTCATCTTCTGAGGTTATTGCATTAAAATCACCCCCAATCAACCATGGAATATCAATTGAAGTAGATAAATTCTCCATAGAGTCCCACAACTCCAATCTTTCAGTTTGAGTACATTTTGCATACACTAGTGGTACAAGCATATCCTCTTTACTTCCTCTAACCCTTAATTTAATGGTTAAATGCTGCTGATGATCCATCATTATGTAATAGTAAAAAATATCCTCCACAAAAGCCCAGATCTTACCAGATATATTAGCTATTGTATGCTCCATTCCCAGTCTTCTTCTATATTCCTCAATCTTGTCTGGATCTTGAAAAGGTTCCATTAATCCTATAAAACCAAAATGGTGTCTTTGATTCAGTTTTATCAACCTTCTAAAAGCTTCTATGGTATTAACAGACCTAATATTCCATATAAGAGCATTCATCATGTTTATTAAGTTTGTTAATCTGGCGTCTAGTATGAACTCAACTCCCAGGTGGAACACTTGTCTCTTTTGATATCTTTTTTTGCTTTTTCTCCTCCTTTTTGAAGATACTTTGGTAAAATATCTCCTGCTCTAATAGTTGCCTCTAAGTTATGCTCTAAGGTATGCTCATCAAGATCTCTGCTACCCCCTTCTATATTCAATTTTGATTTTGTTGATATGCCTTGTTCATGTTGCACCATATTAAGTTCTTGATTTTCCTTCTCCTGTTCTGCTCTTTCTATATTTCTCTTATTGATTGCCTCATTTTCCATGTTGTTTGTACTACTATTTCCTGCTTGTTGATCTTCTTTCTGTCTCTCCACCTCCCACCAGCTGTGATTTTCTTGTGATGCCAAATCTTTGCTTTGACTATGAATCTCCCTTCCTTGCACTATTTGATTTAGATCTGGAATCTGAAATTTCACCATGTTATCCTGTGCCTCAGATAATATATGTTCCTCTCTGCTTGTGGCTGTTGTTTTACTGTTGTTCACACTGGATTGATGTGTACTCTTGTTCTTCTGCCCATCCTCCTACCCTTGATGACTTGCTGTTGCATTTTTTGTTTGAATAATTTTTTCTGGTGTTTGCATTTGGGATTCATCAAGTAAGATACCATTCACATAATCATTTACCATGTGTTGATTCCTTGATGATCGTATGTGATTATTGTGGTTTTCATCCCCAGATTTGATGCTATCCCCTTGTGATTGTTCTGTATCATGTGTATTATTGTCTGTGTCCTTAGCATTACTTTTGTGAGTATAAAAGCTCTTCTCAATCCATGTTCTGGTATCTTCTTGTGGCTCCTGTTCTTTATTCTCCTTATCATGATTGTCTGTGACCTCTTCTAGTACTGCAAATGCATTTGTAGTTGCCATGATTCCCTCCTTATTCTTTTGTACTGGACTCACTTCCCCAATTATAACCCCTGATTTATCCTTCTTGTATTTGCTTCTTCTTTGCATCCATTCTTGTTTACCAGTATTGTACCCTTCTCTTCTCCCTTGAATGCCTTCTTTATTTTGTGTTTCTGTGGAAATAACTTTTGCATTTTCTTTCCAGACTTCTTCTCTGCCATGTTTTGTCAGTTCAGGATTAAGTACTCTACATTCCTTCTCCTTATGACCTGGTAGTCTGCAGTGTTTGCAATACTTTGGTAAGTAATCATAATTGATTCTTACCCATTTTGATTTGAGTATTCCTGATTCATCCTCCTCAGCAATGTTTATCCTCTTTGGTAAAATTGCTAATAAATCAACCTCAACTTTGATTTTTGCATAGCTTGGCCTTGTTTTGTTTGCTGTGGCCAGATCTACCGTTAACAGTTTTCCAACTGCAGTTGTGATGGAAAACACAGCCTCTTTAGCAAAGAAATTCGGAGGCAGTTCAAGAAAGCTTATCCAAGCTACAGCCCTTGAAGTCTCTTCCTTTGGATTGAACCATGGATTCCATATGAAAGATCTCATTTGGCAATATCTGTCATCCACTTTTAGGTAGTATACAGGGGTCGACATCATTTTAACATAGTCTTCTAGAAAATTTAGTCGGATCAGAATATGTCTTTCATCAAGCAATCCTATGATTGGCACTCCTTTAATTCCACATTGTGTTGGAATTACCTTCCTTAGTTCTTTAATATCAATATTGTTGTATGAAAACTTACCTATCACTGCATATTGTAATTTCTCCTTCTCTATCATCTGCTGTATCTCTTCTGATTTCCATGCAATGAATGGTTCCCCATTGATGTAAGAAATTTTCTTTGATGGAATTTCAACAGTAGCTGTATCCATAATTGCGGGCTTGAACAAATTGGCATAGGTTTGGTTCTGAAAAGTGGCATTTATATTCTCAGTATGTAATAATGTAGGTTGGGTTAAGAGCGTGTTGGGTGTATTCTGGATTACCGGTGAAGGTCGTCCCCCGGTTGGTTCGGCCATTCCGGCCAGTGGCGACTAGGGTTTTTCAAGATTTGTTCATGTAATGGATTTAATGATGGCGATGAGTCTTCTCCCGTTGACTCTTCTTTATCAATATTACAACACAAGGCCTTGGTGTTACAATGAAAAATCTTTTCACGAAACTAACTTGGAAAGAATTCCTCTAATGTCATGTAACATCCCTCAAAATGCTCACAAGTACCTTAAAAATGCATTGGGAATAGGTTGTTCAAGTAATGCATTATCCTTAATCTTTTTGGAAAATCTGAGTTCGGAATATCGATCAGGAGGTCAAAACCTGTAGAAAAATAGTCTCGGTGGATTTTTAGGACTCGTAGATTGAAAGATAGATTTCTCAAGGAATAGTGCAAACCAGTAAGGTCCGCGACAAGATTGAATCGCGAACTTTCTTGCCTCCGCATCACAGACCTAGCAGTGTGTTTTTGGCCGAATTTAGTTTTTAGTAAGGGGCACTTTTGACTTTTCCCTAAATTGTTAGCTAATGAACCTAGGCGTTTTTAGGACCTAATTCAACTCTATAAATTAACCTAAACCTCTAATTCTATTCATTCTTCTACAATTCACCTACTCAAATATTTCTCTCTCTACAAAAGACTCTCAAGAACTCCATTGAAGACTTCAAGTAAATTCACCCAAGCTCTCCATCAAAACTCTCAAGTTCTTCCAAATTATTTGGTGTTCTCACTTAAGGTATGCGGGTATTGATTCATGGATTCTTTCATCCATGAAGCCCAACCTTTCAAATTAAAGTATGGTATTTTATGGATTTTATGATCTCTATTCCTATTTCATGAATTATGATTCAAAGTATGATCATGAGTTTATTTTGATATAAATTGGTGGTTATTGCATTAAATTGAAGAGTTTTCCATGAATTCTCCTATTTTGATTTCTAGGGTTCGTGATGTAAAATATGAGTATTTTCAATTATACTTTCTAATAATATTATCTATATGAATTGTGTATAGGCTAAGAGAAAGTTTATGATCATGTATGTTTTCAAGTTAGATTTCATGGTTTTCAAGTCAATTGATCATGCATTCATGTCTTACCCTAATTTCAAGTATAAGCTATGATCATGAATTTCTAAGTATGAATTATGTCTATGTATGTATGATTGTAATGATGAAAGCACAATTCTCACATTACAAATATGTTATGAAAATGAGCTACTCTATGATTTCAAACCTATGATCATGACTTTGATTATGTAATTATGATTTCTATGCTATGTATATATTTCGAGGGATTTGACTTAGCACCGAGTGGACTTGAGGTGGGGGCCCTACCAAAAGCCGTAGTAGCAACCTCATTCTCTTAAACTGCATGGCACCGTAGGTTGCCTTTATTTCCTAGCTAGTGGATCCACATATAGCGTATGTATGACCCGCCTAGCGGGGTAGAGTCTACCTTGGCAAGTAGATTCCCCTTTCCTTCGATGTAGGGACAATATTGGGATTCCATGTTATAGCTCACATGGTCTTATTGTCTGTTATGGTTTCTATCCCACATATGTATGATATTTTATGTATGCTATGATTTTAAATTATGCTTTTTAAATGCTTTGGTCAATATGATTTTCTCATGACTTTACTTACCTCATCTTATCATGTGATTTACTTGACCATTGTATTCCATGTTTTATGTTGCATGTTACGCCCTCATACTTAGTATATTCCAACGTACTAATGCATACTTTTTGCCTACGTTGTCTCATAATGTAGGGGTTGAGGTTGAAGATCATACTCATCTTCATGGCTAGTTAAGCCTTTCTATCCAGCGGTGTTGGTGGTAAGTCCTCATTTATCGAGGACTAGTTACCGTGTTAGTTATTGTTTTTAAAGACTTTTGATATATTTCATATTGAGGGTGAGCTAGGGACATGTCTTATCTCCCACCCATTTCATGAGTAGAGGCATCTAGTTGGACAAATATTTCGAGTTTATGTTGTGATGTGACATTCTTAAATTTCTATTCATGATTTGGACTCTCTTATGATGTTTCCTCTTTTGCTTTACCTTATGTATGCTTATGATATGTACAAGAGGCTTGGTTGGAGCCCTTTGGGGTTTTAATTGATGTGTTATGACTAGGACCTAGGTCGGATCGTGACATGTCACTGGAGAACATTGCTTTTGATAATAATTCCCCCTAACTCTTGACTTCTTTACATTCTTCTTTACCTTTTGAGTTTTAGGTAGTTTTTTTATCTTTGCTCTTTGTCACTTGCTTACTTGGCTCTCTTTGCAAGCTCGTTTTACAACTTCTTCATCGTGTCACCAAAATCCATCCTTCATCATCAGTATAAGCACCGCAAGATTGATTTTCCTCTAGAAGTTTATCTTCCCCTATTACTTTATTCATCAAAGAAACGAGCAATGATGTGTTAACATCTATCGGTTTGAAGTCACTAAATATAATCATTTTTGGTGGTAATGTGTCTAGGACATCGCCACCATCATGTACTTCAACAAAGTTGCAAAGAACCATGGAATCGAGTGAACCAAAAATGACAAAGACATGATTTGAACTCTCCTTCTCGTCTTCAAGCAATATCTTTCCTTCATGGGCTAAGTCCATGATCTTTTCCTTAAAGATAAAATACTTTTCAATAGGATGGCCCATCAAACGATGATATTTACAGTAATTTGAATCATTAGTCGTCCTAGCCTCATTTGGACGCTTCATTTCAGGTAGCTCAAAGAGTTTTAATGCCAGAAGCTCTTCAAAAATTGTTGGAACATTTGAGTCCAAGAATGGATACTCTTTTGCCTGCATTTTCTTCAAAGTCAGCTTTCTACCAGTATTATTTTGAAAAGTCGTGGTCTTCATCCTTTGATTCTTACTTAGATTTGTAGCCATTTTCAAAGGTACGGCATTAACATTCATCAACTCCTTATTTCCAAACTTGGGTGCTAATTTTCCTTCATTCTTTACCTTCATTTTGTCTTTTTCCTTGCTAAGCTCATAAATAGGTGGTCCTTTAATTGCTTGCATACATGTTCAAGTCCATATCATGAGCACGTGTGGCTATTTCCTCAAATAATTTGGGTTTAATGCCCTGTAGGATATAACAAAGTCCCTAACGCATTCCTTGAATACATATTTCTATTTCAGAAGCTTTACAAAGCCTATCCTTACAATTGAGGCTTGCATTTCTCCATCGATTGATGAACTCGATGACATGTTCATCTTCCCATTGACATGTATTTATGAGTTCAACCATGCTCACAGTACTCCTTGTGTTATAGAAATAATTAAAAAATTCATGCTCAAGTTGTTCCCAATTATCAATAGAGCCAGCCTCGAGATCCGTACATCAGTCAAATGCATTTCCTTGTAAGGAGCGCACAAATTGTTTAACTAGATAATATCCATATGTTTTAGTATTATTGCAACTTTCAACAAAATGGGAGATGTGTTGCTTTGAATTTTTCTTTCCATCAAATTGTTAAAATTTTAGAGGTTGATAACTGCAGGCATCTTCAAAACATCGATTCTTAAAGTGTATGGCTTTGCATATATAAATGATGACTTTGAAGACATGTTATACTTATCTTTCATAGTTCCCATAATGAAGTCCTTCAGTTGATGAGTGGGAATTCCTCCTTCAGCGGATACTTGCATCTCATCACCCACCTTTATTTACTTTGTAACTGAATCTTCCTTTTCTTGTATCATGAAACATTTTCCAAGTGTATGACTTGAGTCCCGCTCCATGATATTTTCAACTCTGTCCATCAACTTGACAATTCAATTATCCTGATCTTGCACATATTTTGTTAGACCTTCAATTGCCTTTGTCAAACTCGCCAGTTGTTCTTCAACAGTTGAGGTGTTAGTCATCATCGCTTGAATGACCATTATGGATGATGGAGTAAAGCACTTATTTTTCCTCAAACTGAAATTTGTTTGAAATAAGTTGCGTGGAGTGACTGGGGCAGATCTAGTGATCAAGACATCATCTTCATCTTGACTAGTGCAATTTCTTGTGTTAAAAGAACTAAGTCGAGCCAACGTCTTTTCAACAATATTGGTTATATTCTCTACTTCTTCCAATTCATTTGGAAAGAATCTTGCCCCCTTTGGAGATGGAAAATCAAAAATAGGAACTGATGCAGACGTAACTTGAAGTGCTTGTTGTCCTAGCAAGTTTGCTCTGTTCCTAGTGATGAGTCCCAAACTTCCCATAGTGGCATCCAGTATGTTCTCCACCTCAGAGAAAAACTTGGAATCAGTAGCCTTAGCAACAATAGTCCTGGAGTCAAACTTCTTAGATGTCATTTAAGTATTCTTGAAGTTTGATGATCGATGTAAAGAGATGAGAGGTAGAGATGGTTCCAATGGGCGTGCCAAAATTTGTAAACAACAAATTTTCGAGCCAAGAAAAATAAATAATCAAGACCAAAAAATTAAAGTAACAAAGTGTAATATTTAATTTCAAAATACAGTGCGTGTTACAATCTCTATGTATCCTCTGATTCTTCAAATAATATGGAATATGTCGAACTTGAATTTGATTTAGAGTCAAGAGCTTGAATAGCTTGATCTTGAATCTTCGTCTTCATACTTAGATTTGAATTATTCGTTACAAACACTTGTATGGTTATAAAGAATAATAAATATGAACAAGTACTTGATCTTGAATGTCTTGATATTTGCCTTCGTTCTTGATTTTGAACTTGAACTTGAATTTGATTATTCGAACTTTATAGTTTTGTAGAGAATTTGCGGTTTTTGATCCACGAGCTCTCTTCTTGTTCTTTAAAAACTCCTCCTCTTGAGAATAATGAGGACCGCTATTTATAGTTATAGGGAGTGGTATGCCCGTGTGATTTGATTGGTCGATTTGAACTGACCAATCAGATTCCTTTGATGAAGAGCTTTAATTTGGTTGGTCAGAACATGTCACATATACATGTGGCATTATTCTAGTTGCTCATTTAATTTGACTTGAATTGCCACATAAATTTGATATGTGGCATGATTTTAGTGGCTTATTTAATTTGACTTGGATTGCCACATAACTTTGATACGTGGCATGATTTTAGTGACTTATTTAATTTGACTTGGATTGCCACATAACTTCGACACGTGCCATGATTTTAGTGGCTCATTTATTTGACTTGGATTGCCACAATATTTAAACTATTTTCTTGAATTTACTATAGTCCAAATTAATTTACGGATTTAAATCCAATAAAATTTTAATTCTTACAGTATCCCTTTACAATAAATAAAAAAGAAGAGACACAATTATTCAGAATGTTTCTAAAAAGTTGTATCTCTTTACATCTATAAAATGGTAGTCTTAAGAAAAAAAAAAGGAATAGACTTCTGTAAAAGTTACGCAATTATAGACTGTGACTTTTATATGATGTAGTTCGTCTTTGAATGTGATTACTGTTAGACTAGTGAAACGAATTCATTGATCCTACAAACTGTGTTTGAGTAAATTCTTCAGGAGGAAATATTCTTTTTTAAATAAATTTAAAAAAAAATAAGACAAGCAAATTGAAATAAAGAGAATGGTATAAATAAAGTCATGAGATATTATGTATGGAACGCATAAAAGAAACAAGAAAGTTCTCCAAGTTTTCATTTTAAATATTATTACTTTGAGCTTGATTTCTTAATTCCATGGTGTTTTTATTATTAAAAAATATTTAAAAAGCATTCAAACTTAGAATTTTAAAAAACTTTTCTACTAAAATTCAGAAAAACTTCTTCTCGATATTATTAGAAATGACAACATGGCGGGTGGAGCATGTTGAAGTAATTTTTTGAAAATTTTGTGCGAGGCGGAAGTTGCTAATATCACAACTGAGTTTCTTAATAAATTATTAATTCTAAATTTTCGGTCCTATTTAATTACACTGGCTAGCTGAGACAAAATATCCCTCCCTTGTAATATGATGTACATACTAGGCACTGATAGAGGCAGAATTATTGTCTGCATATTGTCATTCCTACTTAATATATCCCTCCCTTGTAATATGATGTACATACTAGGCATTGATAGAGTCAGAGTTAGTAGTCTGCATATGATTCGATCGAACTTAGTAGATTTTTGTTTAAATAGTAAATTTGTATTTAAAAAATATTTAATATGTATAAAAATTAAATTTAGAATTTAAATATTATCACTTAAAATTGTCATTACAAAATTCAGAACTCATAAAATTAAAATTTTAATTTCACCTTTGCACCTACGGAAACATGAAATCACGGGATATGTTGATTCAATTAGCAGACAAGCATGAATCTCTTCTCCCTTTAATTTTACTCAACCTAAATTTTCTAATACTATAATTCTGCATGCCTATAAACTTACTTTTTCTTCACTTTACTAGTCATATTACCAGTACAACAAGAATAAGGGTAATATTTAAACAATAGAGGAAAAAAAAAAGGTTTCCAAAAGATTTGGTAAGACTGAGACAAGAAGCAGAGCCACCAGTTGTTTCTTCCGCTTAGTCCAAGGCGGATTCATGATTTAAATTTTGTGAATTTTATTTATAAGATTTTTAGTATAAAATCTATTAAAATTTAAAGGTTATTTGCTCAAATCTAATTTAATTCTTTCTCCGTCTCAATTTATAAAATGTAGTTTAACTAGATATTAAATTTAAGAAAGAAAGAATGACTTTTGAAATTTATAGTGTAAAATAAGTCATAGATATTTGTATGACTATAAATCATCTTATTAAGGGGTAAAACTAGTATTTTAAAATTAAATTATTAGTAATTATAAAAAAATATCATTATTTTTAAAATTAACTAAAAAAAATGTATTTTATAAATTAGGACAGAAAAAATACAATTTAGGTAAACTTTTTCCACCTAAATTGATACTCGGTATTGAAAGTATTAAACAATCCATATTCACCACCAAACAGTGTTTAGATTGCCAAAACTCTCTTTTTGTATCACAGAAATCGGCAGAGCTAATAGCCCGCATTCACGGGAGTTCGATCAAATTTGTAATCATCTGTTTCCGTCGTTACAGATAAGTCAGTAGAAAAGGAATTTGGGTCAGAAAATTTCGGATAGTGACTTGAATTTTTTTTAGCCTAGGTCAAACTTGAATGAAATTTGAGTCTAGTGAGGTCTAGGGTGATCCGG
The DNA here is from genome assembly GCF_947179165.1 of Solanum dulcamara. Lineage (NCBI taxonomy): Eukaryota > Viridiplantae > Streptophyta > Magnoliopsida > Solanales > Solanaceae > Solanum > Solanum dulcamara. The sequence goes on from NC_077246.1 coordinate 63,116,300, forward strand.
AAATGGATGGAAAATTGAACCTATAGTTTGATTGAGTTAGTTGATAGCCAAGAGGATACAGAGCCTGTTCGGCTTTACGAAATAGTATTCAGGCAAGTAAAACTCCTAAAATTAAACTTAGTGTGAAGGGTATTTGTCAAGACGTCATAGGATGAGGGTATGTCAAGACGTCATAAGATGAAGTAATGTTGTGATATGAGAGACTTGGAGACTCTTTACAAGCTCTCTATCTCCGCATATTCCGCTCTAGTGGGATTAATCTCGCCAGGTCGGGGCTGCCAGAGCGGGATGGTCTCGTTGTAGCGGGACAGTGTCGAATAAAGATAGGTAAAAAGTCCCAAACTCATTTTTAGTCATCCCACTTCATTCTTAAGAGACCAGAAGTTACCTAGGACGATTTTTTGCTGATTTCCATCATATTTTGTGCAAAAGGAAAGTAAATCACTCCCTTAATTGGTATTTCGATTCCTAGAACCTAGAATTATGGTTAGTAATCGTTGGGGGAAGGATTTTGGCATGAAACTAATGGTGAAAAATAGCCTTAGATGGGGTTAGGATCATGGATTTGGCTTAAGAGGAAAATTATGTTATAATTCATGTGAATTAGGTCATTGTATTGATCATTTGTATATATTTGACTTGTTTTGGACCAAGAACAAGTTGAGAGATTCTAGAAAGGTTTCGCTCAAGTCTGGTAAGAAATTCAGACTTGATTTCGAGGTAGGTGATGATTTTGTCTTCCCGTATGTGATGCATGTACTTGCTAATTCCTTTGTTGTATGCATATGTGTATATGAATAGAGAATGAAGAAATGGACCATGTAAAATGACTACTTACTTTCTATGGCTTGCAATAAACTTGTTCTTGGTATATATGATAGTTGAACTATTCACTTTGATTGTGGTTGATTTTGTATGCTTGGAGCAGGTGTCACGTTCCAACACATAACGAGATTGAGTGTCACGTTCTAACACACATTTGAATTGGGTGTCACCTTCCAACACAACCTTGGAGCGGGTGTCACTTTCCGACAGACAAATATTTTTATGTCCCATGAGAGGACCCATCTATGAAACTGCATGATAATTAGAACTGTTGAACTATGTGTATGCTTAAGTACTGGTTATGAGATAAATTGGATAATATAAGTCCATTATGTATATATGCGTCTATTGTGCTATAATTACTTATTCATGTCTCATGTACTGGCTAGCGGCGTGATTCCACTAGTACACTGCTGTTTTTGTGTACTGATACTGCACTGGCTCTGTCTTTGTTGAATACAGGAAATATTTAGGCAGTTGCTGAGAGACCTCAAATAGAAAATCATTAGCTGCCAAAGTTCAAGGGTGAGCCAGTTCTTTTGGGCTAAGATGGGCTCTTCTCATCTTAGTCCTTCTTTCAGGACTCAGACTTCAGACTTGTCATTGTATGACTTTTGGGTTGCATCCCCATCTTTAAACTTGTTAGTAGAATGTTTGGTATATCGACTTTCAATTTATAGGTGTTAATTCCTCTTGTTGGATTGTTGACTAGATTATTCTGAGTTTATGGGAACTCAGCCTTTGTTTCATAATTAAACATGCTTCCGCATCTTTAAATTGTCTATCTCTTGTGAATACAAGTAATTTGGATTGAAAATAGTGATTCTCCCATCGGAGAATTAGTGTGGGTGCCAATCATAGCGGATCAGAATTGTGACAGAATTTCAGAAATTTTGCTCAAATTCGTTAATTCTATATATATTGTGGATTCAACTTTGGGACGTGACTATTGACTACTACTAATATGTGTACAAAACCACATATGCATGCATGTAGTATGGGTGGATTGGATCAAAATAGGGTGGATTGAAAATGGATAATATTTCAATTCGTTCATATTTTATATGGATAAAAATAAATTGGGTAATAAATGGATTGAGTCAATTACATGTTGACCTATATTTATCCGTATTTTCATGAGTAAATAGTACTATACTTTAGAATTCGATATGAAGAAAATATTTTAATCTTTTTTGAATGAAAAATATTTTATTTTATTTTATTGTATCATAAAAATTTTTAAAAAATCCTATAACTTTACAATATAAAATAAATTTATGCAATGACAACAGGATAAATATATTTAATTTCAAAATAAATGAATATGTGCATTTAGGAGTAAAACGTGCTAAATGCACTTTAAGTAATTTCAATACTGATACATGATTTTCTTAATTTACACTATTATTTTTTAATTTGCTTTTCCATATCGCTTTGAAATTCTTAGCTTTATCTGACCTCTTTTTATGCTTCTTTTGAGCCGAGGGTCTCCCGGAAACAGCTGTCCTACCTTGGTAGGAGTAATGTTTGCGTACACTTTACCCTCCCCAGATCCCACGTTATTGGATTTCACTGGGTTGTTGTTGTTGTTGTATTTAATCCAATATAAAATTAAACGAATAAAAAAATATAATTATAATTAATAAATACGAATATATATATATATATATATATATATATATATATTGGGGGGGTCAAAGACTTCACCATTTCAATTATGGAGAGAAATAGCTAGTTTTATTGAAGAACATAAAAGGAAGGGATATTACAACATTTGTTGTGATATCATGAATTTTAAGTTAATTAAAGTTGAAAGCTTAATCCATTTGACTAACCCATAGTTTATTCATGATTTATCCATAATTATTCATGTTTTTATGGGTTGAATATGAATTTAAATCCATATTTTATCTATCTAAAAATCATTCACCCAATCCATTAAAATATGGGTGGGTTACAAAAATATGGTCTCACTTTGCCGGCACTACATGCACACATACATTTGTAATCCGCAAAATATGTCTATTATCTTACTGAATGATCCTTTTCTTGTGGCTGTGTATTCTTGTTTAAGGGTGCAGTAGCAAACCTAAGATTTTTATCAAGCGAATTCAATATATGAAGAAGAAAATTCACAAAAAAAGCTAATAAACTTAATTTTCATAATTAAAATTGATTAATATATCATTATTATTCAAATAATATTTTATATTTTTAAATAAATAATTTTAATATATAATTTAATCAAAATAAGGAGGCCAAGTAAAAAAAAAGGTTCAGACGAAAATCAGTGATGGATTTGAAAATTGGAAACTATTTTTAGTTTCTTTTTAAATAAATTACAATCATGTATTTTGAAAAAGTTTTCTTAAATTATTCTATACATATTTTTAGGCAATCTATATATATATACTATCTTCGTCTCAATTGAAGTCTCTTCACATTTTTTTTTATTTTTTAAATGCTTTTTTAAAAATATGGAAACTACGTTTTAAATTTGAGTTTATTTGAACTAGATCTAGATATTGAACTGTGCGTTAGATTGTTGAAATTCAAAGAAATTCAATTATACTTCAGACCCATATATGTCTGAAATTTTAACCAATTTTACATAAATAACTGAAGTGCATGTAAGAGTTTGACTTGTCAAGCCAAACAAAACTTGAGAAAAAAATGTCTAAAGTTTGTTCTTATTAAGTCCAACTTTAGTAATATAATGTCTGATGTTGGTCTTAGCAAGGTATACTCAACTTTGGACAAAATTGTTTGATGTTTTGGCCTTCATAAGGACATACTTTATACAAAAATTGTACGAAATCATATGCGGATTTTCAACTCTAACCGTCTATATATGAAATTGTTCACAAAGCGAATAAACTCAACAACAACGATAACCCAGTAAAATCCCACAACGTGGGATCTGGGGAGGGTAAATTGTACGCAGACCTTACTCCTGACAAGGTAGGACGGCTGTTTTCGGGAGACCTTCGGCTCAATAAAGCATAAAAAGACGTTAGATAAGGATAAGAAGTTCACATGTTAATAAGTTCAAAGCGATATGAAAAGGCAAATAACGGGAGCACTACAAATAAAATAGAGTAATCAAAGTATGGAAAGTAAAGAAAGTACAGAAAGTAATAGATAATAGTAGACATCAGTGAACAAGAAATTATAGTGTGCTAAAGCGTCTACTAATACGATAGACTACCATGACTATGTACTAGCCTTGTACCCTAATGTGGGTCCTCCACACCCTCCTATGTAAGGTCATGTCCTCGGTCAGATGCAGCTGTGCCATGTCGTGTCTAATCACCTCTCCCCAATATTTCTTCGGCCTACCCCTACCTCTTTTGAAACCATCCACGACCAACCTCTCACATCTCCGCACTGGGGCATCTGGGTCTCTCCTCTTCACATGCCCAAACCATCTCAGTCGTATTTCCCGCATCTTGTCTTCCACTGAGGCCACTCCTACCTTGTCCTGAATAGCCTCGTTCCTAATTCTGTCGCTCCTGGTATGTCCACACATCCATCTCAATATTCTCATCTCAACAACTTTCATCTTTTGAACGTGGGAGACCTTAATTGGGCAACACTCCGCCCCATATAACATAGCTGGTCTAACCACCACTTTGTAGAGCTTGTTCTTAAGTTGTGGTGGAACCCTCTTGTCACATAGCACACCGGAAGCGAGCGCCTTCATTTCATCCACCCTGCCCCAATACGGTGTGTGACATCCTCGTCAATCTCCCCTCTTCCTTGCATGATAGACCCAATGTACTTGAAACTACTTTTCTTTTGGATGGCCTGGTCTCCAAGCCTAACTTCCGCGCCAACCTCCTGAGGTGTCTCACTAAACTTGCACTCTAATTACTCTGTCTTGGTCCTACTCAGCTTAAACCCTTTAGACTCCAAGGTATGTCTCCAATCTTCTAGCTTAGCATTAAATCCACTATGAGTCTCATCGATCAGGACTATGTCATCCGCGAAAAGTATACACCATGGCACCTCACCTTGAATTTGTCGCGTCAATCCATCCATCACCAAGACAAATAAAAACAGACTGAGAGCTAATCCTTGATGCAATCCCATCACAACTAGAAAGTGCTCTGAGTCCCCTCCTACTATCCTTACCCTGATTTTGGCACCCTCATACATGTCCTTGATCACCCTAATATACGCCACTGGTACATCTTTAGCCTCTAGACATCTCCACAGTATCTCTCGTGGAACTTTATCGTAAGCCTTTTCTAGGTCAATGAATACCATATGCAAATCCCTCTTCCTCTCCCTATACTGCTCCACCAGTCTCCTCATAAGATGGATGACTTCTATAGTTGAGCGTCCCAGCATAAATCCGAACTGGTTCTCTGAAATAGACACTCCCCTCCTCACCTTTATCTCCACCACTCTTTCCCACACTTTCATATAATGGCTTAGAAGCTTAATACCTCTATAGTTATCTCAGCTCTAGATATCCCCCTTGTTCTTATATAGGGGGATCATTGCGCTCAACCTCTATTCTTCGAGAATTGTTGTCGTCTTAAGGATGACATTAAATAGCCTAGTCAGCCACTCCAAACCTATCGAGTTTGCGCTCTTCCAAAATTCCACAGGAACCTTGTCAAGTCCGGTCGCTCTTTCCCAGCGCATCCTACGAACAACACCCTTAACCTCCTCGACCGTAATACTCCTACAACACCTATAATCGCGACGCCTCCCTGTATGTTCCAAATCTCCCAACACAATCTCTCTGTCCCCTTCTTCATTCAAGAGTTTATGGAAGTAGGATTGTCATCTCTGTTTAATGAGGGTCTCATCTACTAATACTTTTCCATGCTCGTCCTTAATGTACTTCATTTGATCCATATAGCGTGCCCTTCGCTCCCATGCCCTGGCTAGCCTGAACAATTTCCTATCCCCACCTTTCTCTTCTAGTTCAGCGTAAAGGCATTTAAAAGCTACCATTTTTGCCATCAAAATCGCCGACTTCGCTTTCTTCCTCGATATCTTATAAAGTTCCCCATTCATCCATTTCTCCACCTCATCCTTGCTTTTTATCAACTTCGCATACGCCATCTTATTTGCTTCCACCTTCCCTTGCACTTCTTCATTCCACCACCAGTCCCCTCGAGGCCGACTACGACTACCTGTCGAGACTCCCAATACTTCCTTTGCGACAGCCCTAATACAACTAGCTGTCCTAACCCACATACTGGTCGCATCCCCACTACTATCCCATACCCCCATATCCTTTAATTTCTCTCCCATCTCTAGGGCACTAGTCGTGGTCAAACTCCCCCATTTGATCCTAGGTCGGTCATCCCCGAACCTCTTCTTCCTCGTCATCTTGATCCCTAAATCCATCACCAAGAGCATATGTCGGGTTGTTAGGTTGTCGATCGGAATGACCTTACAGTTTTTGCACAGACCTTTATCATCCTTTCTAAGGAGTAGAAAATCTATCTGGGTCTTACCCATCAAACTACGGAAGGTTACCAAATGGTCCTCCTTCTTTGGGAAACTTGAATTGGCTATCAACAGCTCAAAAGCTCTTGCGAAATCCAAAAGTGAGACTCCACCTCCATTTCTGTCCCCGAAGCCAAAGCCTCCATGTACATCATCATACCCTTCCAAAATAGACCCGATGTGCCTATTGAAATCCCCTCTCATGAAAAGCTTCTCAGTAGGCAATATGCCTCCTACTAATTCATCCAAATCCTCCCAAAAGTGCCTCTTAACCTCCTCGTTTAAGCATGCTTACGGCGCATAAGCACTAATAATATTCAATGTGATCCCTTCAATGACCACCTTAATCGACATCATCCTATCAGTGACTCTCCTAACCTCCACCACCTGATCCTTTAAATCGTTATCTACTAAAACGTGTAAGAACTACTAAATTATTCTAAGGTTTAAGGTCTAAAGTCAACAAAACATAACTACTTAGCTTTAGAACCTACCTATTTGGTCTCTCGGACATAGGCTATATTAATCTTCCTCTTCTTAAGAATCTTAACTAGCTTTATGGATTTTCCCGTTAACGTCCCAATGTTCCAAGAAACTACTCTCAGTCTAGATGCTCCTTTAACCCATTTACCCCTTCTTACCCTCGTCCCCATCCCCGTCCCCATCGTCGCCGTCCCTGAGTGAGAACATGACCCTAATCTACCATCACTACCCAAAACCACGAAAATATGTAAGAACTACTAAATTATTCTAAGGTCTAAGGTCTAAAGTCAGCAAAATGTAATTATAAGTGTAGGAAACAAAGAATAGATATGGGAAGATATGGAAATCGAAAACCGGAGGTACTAACTCCAGTTGAAATGAACCTGATTGCTGCCAAAAAATACTATTCACTTTAGAAGTACTGATCACATCGGGGTTACCATTCACGTCGGCTTACCAACAAGATCCTTTCCCTCTTAGACAATTTATCGAACAGATGGGATGCATTCAAAACAACCCCAAACCCAGCAAGCTAAAAACTTTAGAGGAAACAAATACTCTTATTCCTGCAAATATCAAAGATAAAATAGAACAAAGCAAAAGCCACCGGAGATGAAGAGAAGAAAGAGCCATTGTAAAAAAAAAAGCCGCCGGAGAAAGCCCCCAGAGAAGAAGAAAGAGTCGTTGAAGAATTCTGTCGCAGTGGCAAGATCGTGAGAGATAATTATAAATTTATATATTTAGAAGAAGACCCAAAAAAACAAATCTTTGAACAGAAGCAAACAGACAGAAGCCGTTCTCCATTAATAATAAGCATAATTCACAAAGAAAATAAACTCATTAAAAAACATTAAGAGCGTGCACAAGTTAAATTTAACCTGAAAATGATATTTGTGCACTTTGCCCATGTTAGCAGGAGAATTTTTCATTGATTAGCTCTTTTTTTATAGTTGTTTGGTAATTTTTTTTATAATTCATGATTATATATGTAACGACCTGTCTTCGTCGTTACAGGCAAACCAATGGGTAAGAAAATCAAGCCGAAAAAATTTCAGGTAGTGACTTGAAAATTTTGAGCCTAGGCCAAACTTGGACGAAATCTGAGTTAGGTGAGGTCTAGGATGATCTGGTAAAGAATGGGGGATTGAATTTACAGTTTGATTAATTTAGTTGATAGATAAGACGATATAGAGTCTGTATAGCTTTATAAAATCATATTCGGGCATGTAAAACTCCCGAATTGAACTTGGCGTGAAAGATGAATGTTAAGAGGTCATGGAATAAGGGTATGTTGCGATATGGGACACCTTAAGACTCTTTACGAGCTATCTGTCTCCCCATATGTTGCTAGAGCGAGATGGTCCCTCTGTGATGGGACAAACGCGACTTAATAAGGGGAATTTAATGACCTATCCTCATCGTTAGGAATAGGCTAATGGAGAAGGAGTTTGGGCCAGAAAACTTCGAGTAGTAACTTTGGAAAAATTTAGCCTAGGCCATACTTGAATGAATTCTGAGTCAGGTGAAGTCTAGGGTGATCATGTGAATTATAGAAGGTCAAATCTCCAATTTGATTAGACAGGCTGATAGCCAAGATGATACGCAACATTTATGGCTTCACGGAATTGTATTCGGGTGAGTAAAATTCTCGAAATTGAAATTGGCGTGAAGGGTATATTTTAATACGTCTTTGGAAGGTGGTGTGTTGTGAAATGGGGGATTGGAGCACAAACTACGAGCTTACTATTTTCGCATATCCCTCCAAAATGGGATTATTTCCGCTTGAGCGGGATGGGTCCCGCCAGTGCAAAAAAGTCGTGACAAAGTCCAGAAATGGTCTTTTTCTACAAAATTAGTTTCTAGAAATTTGAGAGGTGACCTATGGGGAATTTTATCAATTTTCCACGGATTTCCACGCTTCAGGTTAGAATTTTATTCGCTAAATTCATACTTTGATTCCTAGAACCTAGAAAGTATGGTTAGTAATCATTGGAGAGGGTTTAAATTGAAACTAATGGTGGAAAATAGCCCTACGGTGGGGTTAGGATTATGGGTTTGGCCTAGGGTGTGAATTGTGTTATATTTCATGATAGTTAGGCCATTGTGTTGATCCTTTATATGTATTTACTATTTTCTAGATCAAGAATGAACTCGAAAAGGGAAGGCACTATCATTTTAAGGTTGTTGAAGCTTGAAGTTGAGGTAGGTGATGGCTTAGTTTCCCGTATGTATTTCATATACTTGTTAAATTTTTTCATGATATGTATATGTGTATATGAATAGGGAAACTAGCTAGTTTATGTGTGAAATGATCACTTGCTAGCCTATCTTGGGATGAACCTGTTCTTGGTAATATAATGTTGTAAATACTGAATGTATTTATGATCGTGGTATATTTGAGATTGGATGTCACGTTTTGACACATAATTGCACCGAGTGTCACGTTCCGATACCTAATTGGATTAGGTGTCATGTTTTGACATATATTTGAATCGGGTGTCACATTCCGACACAAAGTTGATTGTTTGTAGGTCCCTTGAGAGGACCCTTGTGTGAAGTTATAACATATGGAAAATATTGAGTTGTGATATTACTGAATATGATTGAACTTGAGTTTTTGTGCCTTCTTTTGTATACATATATGCCTATTATGCTGAATTTACTTGTCTATAATCTGCTTACTAGCTAACCGTGTGATTCTACCAGTACACCATTATTTTTGTATATTAATACTACACTTGCTCTGTCTTTTGTTGAGTATAGGGCATATTCAGCCGGTTGCGGAGAGACCTCGTCTAGAGGAGTAGTGATCTTGCTTGAGTCTAAGGGTGAGCTATTTTGTCATGCTGTAGTGGACTTTCTCATCTATTCTAGTCCTTCTTTCGGGACCTAGATGTTCAGACTTTTTGTGAACTCTTAGTGACATCTTTTGGGAATTGTATTTCCCTTTCTAGACTTGTTTAGTTTTTAGAATTTTGGTGCGATGACTTTCAGTTCCTAGGATGTTTTACTTCCACATGTTCACCCAGAAGGACTTGAATTTGAGATAGAAAAAGTGGATAGAGTTTCTTAAATATGATGATGTCACTATCCAGTACCATCCAGGTAAGGCTAATATGGTAGCAGAAGCATTGAGCCAAAAATCGATGAGCATGGGCAGTTTAGCCTGTTTGGAGTATCTTCTAGCGGCTCAAAGTTGTTAGAAGGAGTGTGCTGACAGAGAAATAAAGGTATATGACATTCGAGGGTGGTGAACAAGTACTTCTAAAAGTGTCACCCATTAAATAGGTGATGAGATTTAGCAAGAAGGGCAAATTCAGTCCTCGCTATATTGGCTCTTTTGAAATTCTTGACTGTGTAGGGACAATGGCTCATAGATTGGCCTTACCACTTAGCTTGTATGGGGTAAACCTGGTGTTTCATATGTCCATGCTGAAATAGTACCATGAAGATGGGAACTACATCATTAAATGAGACTCGATGTTATTAGACAAGAAACTTCAATATGAGAAGAAACCAGTTGCAATTCTTGATCGTGATGTCTGAAAGTTGAGGACTAAGGAGATCAATATGGTTAAAGTGTAATGGAAACATCATTTGATAGAGAAAGCTACTTGGGAAATTGAAAAAGACATATGAGACAAGTACCCTCAACTGTTCGATGAAACAGGTACTACTCTATCTTTACTTTAGCCTTGTTTTTCCTGGTTAGTCACTCAGAAATGAGTGATGGGTAAATTGATATCTATTGTAATGACATATCCCCATCGTTAGGAATAGGCCAATGGGGAAGGAGTTCGAGCCAAAAATTTTTGGATAGTAACTTCAAATATTTTTAGCCTAGGCCAGACTTGGATGAATTTTAAGTCAAGTAAAGTCTAGGGTGATCATATGAATGATGAGAGATTAAATATCTAATTTGATTAGACAGGCTGATAGCCAAGATAATATGGAGCATTTACAACTTTGAGGAATCACATTCGGTCCAGTAAAACTCTCAAAATCAAAATTGGCGTGAAGGATATATTTTAATATGGCTTTGGAAGAGGGTGTGTTGTGAAATGGGGGCTTAGAGACAAAACTCTGAGCTCACTGTTTCCGCATATCCTGCTAGAGCGGTATTATTTCTGCTAGAGAGAGATGGGTCCGCCAGAGCGGGGAAGTTGAGACAAAGTCTAGAAATAATCTTTTTTTGCAAAATGTGTTTCTAGGGCTTTGAGAGGCGACCTAGAGAGAATTTTATTAATTTTCCACGGATTTTCACACTTAAGGTAAGGATTTTACTCCGTAAATTTATACTTTGATTCCTAAAACCTAGAAAGTATGGTTGGTAATCATTGAGGGGAGGGGGTTTGAACTGAAACTAATGGTGGAAAATAGCCCTAGGATAGGGTTAGGATCATAGGTTTGGCCTAGGGTGTGAATTGTGTTATATTTCATGATAGTTAGGCCATTATGTTGATCCTTTATATGTATTTACTATTTTCTAGACCAAGAACGTGAAGAACAAACCCGGAAAGGGAAGGCTCTTACATTGTAAGGTGTTGAAGCTTGAAATTGAGGTAGGTGATGGTCCAGTTTCCCGTATGTGTTTCATATACTTTCTAAATTGCTTCATGATATGTATGTGCATATATGGATAGGGAAATCTGCTAGTTTATGTGTGAAGTGATCACTTGCTGGCCTGTCTTAAAATGAACATATTCTTGGTGATATAATGTTGTAAATACTAATGTATTTGTGATTATAGTATGTTTGGGATTGGGTGTCACGTTTTGAAATATAACTGGGCCGGATGTCATGTTTCGAGACATAATTATATCGGCTATCACATTTCGATACATATTTGGATCGGGTGTCACATTCTGACATAAAATTTATTATTTGTCGGTCCCTTGAGAGGACCCTTATGTGAAGTTATATCATGTGAAAAATATTGAAGTTTGATATTGCTGAATATGATTGAACTTGAGATCTGTTGTCTTGTTCTATATACATATATGTCTATTGTGTTGAATTTTTTTGTCTATGACCCGCTTATTGTTTAACCACGTGATTCTATCAATACACCATTGTTTTTGTCTACTGATACTACGCTTGCTCTGTCTTTTACTGAGTACAGGGCATATTCAGCAGGTTGCAAAGAGACCTCGTCTAGAAAAGTAGTGATCTAGCTTGAGTTCAAGGGTGAGCTATTCTGTCATGCTGTCGTGGACTTTCTCATCTATTCTAGTCCTTTTTTCGAGACCTAGATGTTCAGACTTTTTATTAACTCTTAGTGACATCTTTTGGGAATTGCATTTCCCTTTCTAGACTTGTTTAGTTTTTAGTGTTTTTGTAAGACGCTTTTCAGTTCCTAGGATGTTTTACTTTCGCATATTTTGGGTTGATTACTAGGCATTTTTTGAGTTTATGAGAATTCAATATTTATTCTTTATTTAAATCTGCTTCCGCATCTTTTAGTTTGTTGTATACTTTGTAATTATTGGTGTTAGACTGTTTAGAATGGTTCTCTCACTGGAGAGTTAGAGTGGGTTCCAGTCACGGCGAGTCAGGGTCGTGACAGAGAAAATCCTCAGAAATGATATTTTTTGCATAAAACTATTCTTAAGAGTTAAGAGGTGACCCAGGGCACATTTTCATCAATTTTCCACAAAATCTTGTGCCAAAGGTAACATAACTACTCCCCTAATTCGTATTTCGATTCCTAGAACCTAGAATTATGGTTAGTTATCATTGGGGGAGGGTTTTGACTTAAAATTAATGGTGGAAAAAGCCTTAGTTAGGCATTAGGATCATGAGTTTGGCCAAAGGTGGTAAATTTGTTATAATTCAAGTGAGTAAGGCCATTTTATTGATCATTTGCATTGTATGTGATTGTTTTTAGACCAAGAACGAAACCGAAAAGGGAAAGCTCCAACATTTTAGAGTTTCTAATGTTTGGTTTCGAGGTAGATGATAGTTTGGTCTTACCGTATGTGTTATATGTGTTTGCTAATTGCTCCACTATATGCATATATGTACGTGAATAGGGAAAGGTGAATGAAGAATGCAAAACGACTATTTATTGTCTATAGCTTTCAATGAACCTCTTCTTGGTAGATATGACTATTGAACTATTCACTATGTTGTGGTTGATTGTGTATGCTTGGACAGAGTGTCAAGTTCCGATACACTAATAAGTGTTTGTAGGTCCCATTAGAGGACCCTTCATTAAAAACTATTAAATCTATGAGTATGTTTAAGTACTGGTTATGAGATGATAAGTGGTAAGATGCTCTATATATATTTTTTTTACTGTGCTGTAATTATTTACTCATGTCTCACTTACTGGCTAGCCGTGTGATCCTACTAGTACACCGCTATTTTTGTATACTGATAATACTTGCTCTGTCTTTGTTGAGTACAGGACATCTTCAGACGACTGTTGAGAGACTTCGCATAGAAGAGCGTTAGTTGCCAAAATTCAAGGGTGAGCCAGTTCTTTCAAGCTACCATGGACTCTTCTATATCTTAGTTCTTCACTCAGGACTTAGACTTCCAGACATTTGTTATTTTATGACTTTCGGGGTTGTATCCCCTTCCTTTAGACTTGTTATTGGTTAGAAGTTTTAGTACATCGACTTTCAGGTCCTAGGTGTTAAATTCCGCATATTTGGGTTACGTTGTTGACTAGATTTTTTTAAAATTTATGGGAACTCAGTCTTATTTAATTATTCTAACCTGCCTCCCGCAACTTTAATTTGTTTATATCTTGCGATTACTGTTAGTTTGGGTTGAAATAGTGGTTCTCCCACCAGAGGCTTAGTGTGGGTGCCAATCACGGCGAGTCAGTGTCCTGGCAATTCAAAATTTTCTTTTTGAACAAATTGAAAAGTTTATGAAAAATATTAGATAAATATTAAACAATTTAAATTATTGTAGACGCTAAACTATGACTAATGTTTTGTCCGTAAGATTAATATAAATGAACGTTAGATTTGAATTTAACATTAGTCCAAAATATAAATTCTCAAAAGTTTTTTAGGTGTCTATCCGGTGTTCAGTCTCTACATTAGAGCTCTATTAAATCTAAATCACGCACTACAGGCCCATTCTGAAGGTGGTTACACAACTTTTAAAAATATAGCCAAAATCTAAGTAATAACCAAAAAATCTAGAAATTTTATTAAATCAAACAATGTTAATGAAGGATAGTTAAAGACTATTTAAAAGCAAATTTAAATGCTAAGGCATTATGACAATATAAGAGGAAATTCACCCTTCCCCTACTTCAAATTTTATGAGTACTCATTGTCTCATTATCATCAAAGACTTTTTTGGATTTTCGACTTTAAAGAAAAGATACCTTTCTAACAAAATAACTTTGTACTATTAATACACTTTTTAAATATGTAAATTTTATTTTAAAAAAATATTAAAGCATCTATATCCTAATTTATAGCCAAATTTAAGTATTTTGACATTGATGCTCGAAATTCCTTCACATAAATTAGGGCAAAAAAAATATATTTTATTAACTTATTTTTTCTCTTCAACAAATTATAATTTTTTTCTGCTTCATGAGTGATGTCCAATAAAAAGGTTTTCAGCATATCTTCACATTAGTACATTAAGCTAGATCTTCAACTATTGTACATTGACATATTTACACTATTGTCTTTTCAAGCCTAATAACAACCTTTGACTGGAAAAGATATATTCTTCATTCTATACTAGAAATCAACCAAAATGAAGAATATCATTTCTCACAAAGAAGCAAAATTGGTGAAAGACATTAATGCTTAATTAATAACTATGAAAATTATTACATTTGATTTGGGGGTATAGTTTGTCATATTGGCTGACCTTGAATAGCATGCAGACTAAAGTCTACACCATTTTCCTGTTATTAATTCCCTGAGTATGTCAGATGGTAAAATTTAATTTGAAGTTGAACTAAGAAAATCTTCCATGTTTGGTCATGAAGTCAAAAGATGTCTTTTTCGTATTTTTGGTCCATGATGTTGTACAACATGAACAGATTGGTAAGATTCCATTTCCCCATTTTGGAGACGTGGACTGTAATTGGTTAAACCATGAAATACGACAGAGATAAATATAGAGAAAATTATAATAATGCCATATAAACCATTTGGTCAAGATTCAGGAGGTTTCAAAGGTTATCAAATAAAGTTAAGGGAAAGGAGCCAAATATAATCTTTAACAATCACAAATATATTCTTTATTTTAAAAAATGATGTATATATATTTTTGTTGTCTAATAAATCATGTACATTTACCATTTTTGGTAACAAATCTATATTTACTAAATTAAAATAAATCCTAAAAATATCTTTCTAATTACAAAAATATCATGTGGCTTTAAAAGATTAACTCACTCTTTTTTATTTTTACAACTCTCGACTAGATCCAATTGAAAAGAAACTTAATCCCTATTATATTAAGTCATCACCCCGATGGCTCAGACTTAGAATGCTTGTTTAAGTAAAGCAAATCATCATCAGGACCACAGAGTGATGACTGAATAAAAGAATAATTGAATTTCTTTTAGTTGAATCAGGTCTAGAGGGATAAAAAAAAAGTGAACTATGACTTGGTTTATTAGATCTAGGCCAAGGTAGAATGTTTCTACCAATATAGCGCAGTGAATCTAGTGTATTGAGGGCATTAGTGGCAACCGTTTAAAACCCGAAGCTTCTCTAACGACCTGCCTCCTTCGTTATTGATAAGCCAATAGAAAAGGAATTCGGGCCAAAAAAGTTTGGGTAGTGATTTTGAAAAAAATTAGTCTAGGCCAGACTTATACGAATTCTGAGTCAGGAAAAGTTTAGGGTGAACCAGATTTGGAAAAGGGATTGAATCTTTAATTTTTTTGGGTTAGCTGATAGCCAAGATGATACAGAGTCTGTATGACTTTACGAAATCGCATTCGGACAAGTAAAACTCCAGAAATTGGACTTGGCATGGAAGGTATATTTTAAGGTATCTTGGGGTGAGGATATGTTGTGATATGGGAGACTTGGAGACTCTTTACGAGATCACTGTCTCTGCATATCCCATCAGGGCAGGGCCGTCAGAGCGGGATGGTCCTGCTGTGGCGGGATAGACATGACATAGTCAGGAAAAAGTCCCAGAACGGTGTTTAGTCATCCCACTTCGTTCTTAAGAGATCAGAAGCAACTTATGGCGAATTCTTGCTGATTTTCACCATATTTTGTGCAAAAGGTAAGTAAATTACTCCCTTAATTCGTATTTTAATTCCTAGAACCTAGAAACTAAGGTTGGTGATCATTGGGGGAGGATTTTGGACTAAAACTAATGGTGGAAAACAACCCCAAAATGGAGGTTAGGATCATGGGTTTGGCCTAGGAGGGGAATTATATTATAATTCGTGTACATTGGGTCTTTGTATTGATCCTTTGTATGTTATTATTGTTTTTAGACCAAAAACAAGATGAACAAAACCGAAAAGGAAAGCTCCTGCACTTTAGAGTGGTCAAGCTTTCTTTCGAGGTAAGTGATTGTTTGTTTTCCTATATGTGATTTATGTACTTGTTAAAATTCTCCACTATATGCATATGTGTATATAAATAGGAAAGAATGAAATGATATGTCATGCTCCAAGAGTGTACCCTAGGCGCGGCTGACACTCAAAGACTATTGCTAGTCCCCAAGCGAACCATTTGGCTTGTTCACACATTCATTCAATCAACACTCAATTAGTGAAAGACTTAACTCATCAAGAAAATAACTCAACATGATAATCAAATAGATAATTTATAGAATAAGGCCAAAAGCCAACAATATATCTAATCAAATCAACAAGACTAGTATGAATGAAACTAGCATAAAGACAATAGCCAATCAACACATCAACAATCTAGTATATGAAGACTCCATCAACTATCTAAGTGGTGCCAATGACAAGTTCATAGCTATCTCAATCAAAATAAAAGTAAAAGTCTAAACTTTAAAGATAGATGATAAAAGAGTGGTATCATCTAAAAGAAGGGAGGACTCACCAATCAGCTGGAATATGGAAAAAATCTTCAACGATGCGCCTGTTGATGATCACAAATACTTGTACCTGCATCATTAAAGGATGCAGAGCCAAATGGACGTCAGTACGTAAAATGTACGAGTATGTATTATGTCAGAGTGAAACATACGTAAGGTAGAATAACATCTACTTGAGTAACTCAATCAAAAGTAAGGAACTCAATCAGGATGCCATAAGTCTAAAGCAAGAGTAAGGTTTAGACCGAGACCAATCATATACAATCCAATCCAATCAATCCAATTAGAGTACTATCATAACCTATATGAGAGTTTCTCTTATCCGACAACAATCACTTATGAGACAATGATTGTACAACAAGCTCATTGTTATTGCCATAACCATCCAATACTTTGCCAGGCTAAAGGACGAATGAACCAATCATAGATCCAATAATCAATCAAGTCCTATCATGTCAAGACAATAAAATAGGGAAATATCCAACTTAACTGTTCAATCCTCTCTTATGTTTGGCTACATAATTATTGAGTTCGAGTTATTACTTACTCTTACCCAATTCGGTGCTCGATAATCTTTTCAAGAATCAATGCTCATAAGAAAATCAATCCCAATCAAATCAATCAACAAGTCTCATATGGACTCGTATCAGTTCATTAGTGTTATCCAATCAATCTTTTCAACCAACTAATTATCCAATCATTCCCAATCATTTAAGATTAGTTGGGACAATTATTTATGACAACTTTTAGTTGAGACCACTCAATAGGGTTTAATTATGAAGATAGATAGGTCTATCAAGTTTCATTCAGACTATCATCATGCTCACATCTCAATCACAATCATGCCTTCACAAGTTCAAAGCTCTAGACTCAATTCTTAGGCATATACATCCAATATTAGTCAAAATACTATTAGGGTTTATGAAATAAGTAGTTTAAATCATTTTTTCAAGAAACAAATTCGTGGAAAACATCAATTACGCAATATTATGTGAAATATATTAAATTTAAGAAAATTTTCAAGAAACTCAATCATGGGGACTCAATTCATTAACAAATCAACATATCAAAATCATGGGGCATATGGAAGAACAAGGTTCATGCTTTAGTTTAGCCTTACATTCCTGGGATGAAGACAAACAATCAAACAGGCAAGATTCTAACTTGAAATCCTTGAACCCTAGCCCTTTCTCGTCTTCTTAGCCCTAGCTTCTTTTGGTTGAATGCATAAAAAGCCTAAGGAGTGGGTTTAGAAACCCTTATAAGGTCAAAAATTTCCTATATATTCATGGGTTAAGTATAGGAGGGATAGAAAAAAGATCAAAATGCTCCTCACTTAAATTGAAAAACGTATAAAAAAAATACACAAATCAAATTCCACAAATGCGTTTTATGAAGAAAGGGGTAAATCACATTTGTGAAGTGAAATTTATGGAAAATTTAGTTTTTGGTCATATTTTTAGAAAAATTACACTGTGGGGGAGCAATTCTGCGATACGGACTGGTCGTGCACCCTTTTGGAAATGCAATTTTGCCCCAAAAAATTATCTTTCGATCCGTTTGACACAAAATTTAATGGAGACCACTTTTCTACATGATTCATCCCCATAATTGATATTCCAGTCTCGGATTGGTCAAAATGTTAGAAATTATATGTTATGTGAGCACGTTATCCTTTAGGGGTATTTTGGTAAATTTTTGGGTTTAACATGATCTATATGAAATGACTATTGTTTGGCGGGCCATAATTTGTAATGAACCTATTCTTGGTAGAAATATAGTTGGATTTATCATTATGGTTGTGGTTGAATTGTATGCTGGATCAGATGCACATTTGCATCGAATGTTAGGTTCCAACACATATTTAGATTCGGTGTCACATTCCGACACAAACCTTGGATCAGGTGTCATATTTCGACACATAAATAAGTATTTATAGGTTCCATCAGAGGACCTTTATTCAAAGTTGCATGCTATTGAGAATGATGAACCTTGATAATGTAGAGTATTGATTTTGATATATAACTGGTTAAGTCTATATATATATATGTGTGTGTGTGTGTGTGTATGTATGTGTGTGTGGGGGGGTTAATATATTGTAATTTACTTGTTCATATCTCACCATTGGCTAGCCACATGATTCTATCAATTCACTGTTGTTTTAGTGTTCTAGTACTATATTTGCTCTGTCTTTGTTGAGTAAAGGACAAACTCAACCTGCTGCTGAGAGACCTCGCATAGAAGACGGTTAGTTTCTAGAGTCTAAGGGTGAGTCATTCCTTCAGGTTGTCGTGGACTCTTCCTAATCTAGTCCTTCTTTCAGGACTGGATTTTTAAACAATGTTTATTTTATGACTTATTGGGATTGCATTTCCTTCCCTAGAGTTGATAGTTTGCTAGAGTTTTGGTATATACGAATTTCAGCTCCCACGAGTTAAATTCTGCATGTTTTGGGTTGATGACTAGATATTTCTGAGTTTATGGAAACTCGATATCTATTATTGGTTAAACATTCTTTTGCATCTTTAAACTGCCTATTGTTTTGTAAAAGTTGTTAGTTTGGGCTATAGTAATGGTTTTCTTATCAGAGGGTTAGTGTGAGTGTCAATCACGTCGGGTTAGGATCATAACAAAGTTGGTATAAGATCCCTAGGTTCGTTGATATTGATATACTGAAATGAGTCTAGTAGAGTCTTGCGGAATGGTACGGAGACATTTGTACTTTTTTCAAGAGGCTACAGGACTTTAGGAAACGTTTCTCTATTTTTCTTTTTCCTCATGCTATGACTTGATTCCAATTGGTATTTGGTGATCCAAATTGGTAGCTAACCTCTTTCACTCTATTTTCCACAGATAGTAAACATATGCTACAATGGTTCCTGGCATATAGCTCATATTGAACCAGAAGAGGAGCTAGCAGTTAGAGGACACGGCTGAAGCAGAGGCAGTAGAGGGAGACGCAATCAAGGTAGGGGAAGAGAAACACCCGTTATGAGTGAGTGAGGCTTTAGCTAGGGAGTAGCAGGAGAAGAGGTCCCACCCGCACCTTAGGAGGTGCCAGAGGAGAACTTAGAGGTTGAGGAAGAGGATGTTGCTGAACAAGGGGAGGACACCCAAGCTGGGCTTGCGTTGTGGCTGCCGATCTTCCCCTTCTGGACTCCATACTAGCACAACAGATCTTGACCTTTCTAAATGGATTAACTGGCATTGGAGTTATTCCTTCCATGCCCGCCAAAATAGCTCTTGTTGCTTGCCCATTTGCTGCTACAACTCATTTATTAGATGATGTGGTAGGCACTGATGCCTTCTTCAGACCACTTATAAGACCAGTTATGACCGGCACTGGGCATGACATGCTCACAAAGTTTCTAAATCTTAAGCCTCCAGTCTTCCATGGTTCTGAGAGTGAGGATGCTTATGAGTTTAGCCCTGATTATTGTGAAAGGTTACACAAACTAGGGATAGTACACTAGCACAGAGTGGAATTTATGACCTTCCAGCTGCAGGGTGAGGCCAAGTAGTGGTAGAGGGCTTATGTGGTGTGTCGCTCACCAGTGTTTCCCCCACTGACCTGGATCCAGTTTTATGCCTTGTTCCTTGATAAATATGTGCTACATACCTTAAGGGATCGCAAGAAGAAAGAGTTCATGGCATTGGAGTAGGGTGGTTTGTAAGTGGTTGCTTATAAGGCCAAATTTCATGCGTTGTCCAGGTATGCCACTTAGCTGATAACTATAAAAAAGGAGAGAATTTAGTTATTTGTGAAGGGTTGAACCCTAAGTTACAGGTTTTTTTAGTTCACATGACTACATCATGCAAGAGTTTTAATGAGGTCACTGATTTTGTGAAGAAATTAGAGGGAGTAAGACGAGATGGGCACGCCACAACTTTAGCTATGAAGCCCAACAGTAAAGGTAACATCCATGGATCCTATTCTAGAGAGCTAGGCAAGCCGAAAATTGCAACTCAGCCTATTTAGACAGCACTAACTTTTTCTACCACTAGTTTTTAGGTACTCCATAGCAACACCCTGCCTAGGAGGGCTTAGGAGTTTCTTTTTCAGGTAGTAGGCCGTTCTTTGAGCGCAATGGTTTTAATTATAGAAAATTAGGGCATATCATGAGAAAGTATCCCCACCCTTGCAGGACAGATTCAACATCCCAGCAGGCTAAGGTAGTGGTACCCACAGGGCAGAGGTAGAAATAGTAAAGGACATCTATAAGGTGGGCGAAGAGGAAACCTGAGAGGCCGTGAAAGTCGAGGTAATGGTAATGCGGTTTGAGGAGTAGTGTAGCTAGGTAGGGAGGTGGCCTTTCAAGATAACCGAGCTCAATTTTATACTTTTTCGAGCAAGAGTGAGGTTGAAGCATCTGATGCAGTGATCACAGGTACTATTGTTATCTGTGACTGGATGTCTACTGTGATGTTTAATTCGGGTTCCAGTTATTCATATGTGTTAGTGAGATATGCCTTGGGTTTTGATGCACTTTGTGATGTACTTGATACCCTCATTTATGTTTTTACCCCTATTGGAGAGTCTGTCATAGTCACCCATGTTTATCATGCTTATTCTGTTATGTTTATGGGATTCCAGACTTGGCTAACTTAGTGATTTTAAACATGACTGATTTTGATGTGATCTTAGGCATGACTTAGTTGTCTCTCTATTATGTTATACTTAACTGTAATGCTAAGACTGTGACTCTATAGATCATGGGGAGGAAAAGATTAGAGTGGGAGGGGTACACAAGCCTAAGCTAGCCAAGGTCATATCCTTTCTCCAGGCTAGAAAAATGGTGGGGTAGGGTTATTTGGCTTATTTGGCTCATATTCAGAATATTAATGTAGAGTCCCCTTCTATTTAATCTATTCTGGTAGTGTGTGAATCTCTTAATGTGTTCCCTACAGACTTGCCTAGTATTCTTCCCGATAGAGACATAGATTTTTGTATTGATTTGGAGTAGGGCACTCGCCCAATTTCTATTCCTCCCTATCACATAGCTCCAGAAGAGTTGAGAGAGCTTAAGTCTCATATTCAGAAACTTCTAAATAAGGGATTTATCCATCCTAGTGTTTCTCCCTCGTGTGCTTCGGTGTTATTTGTTAAGAATAAAGATGATAATAGAGAGTATGCATAGATTACCAACAACTGAATAGGGTCACTATTTAAAATAAGTACCCATTGCCACGTATTAATAACCTTTTTAATCTATTGCAAGGTGCATCAGTCATTCTAAAAATTGATCTTAGATCTGGGTATCATCAACTAAAGATTAGGCTTGAGGATGTGCCCAAAACAACTTTTAGAACAAGATATGGGCACTATGATTTTTTTGTGATGTATTTTGGGCTGGCCAATGCACCTACAACCTTCATGGGTTTGATGAATGGAGTTTTCCAGCTATTCACAGATTCTTTTGCAATTGTGTTTATAGATGATATTTTGGTATACTCGAAGAGTGAGCAAGAGCATTCAGAACAACTTCGTTTTGTTCTAGGTGTTCTGGGTAGCAGAAACTGTATGCAACATTCACTAAGTATGAATTCTCGTTGCCTTCAGTTTTCTTCTTGGTTCATGTTGTTTTTAAGGAAGGGTTAATAGTAGACCCATAAAAGATTGAAGTGGTTAAGAACTGGGTTTGTCCCAGCTCTTTGACTAAGGTGAGGAGTTTTGTGGAACTTGTCATTTATTATCTTTAGTTCATGAAGAACACTTCTATCTCTACCCATTTAACAAGGTTGACTCAAAACCTTTTGAGCAAACTGATAAATACAAAGAGAGCTTCCAAAAGCTCAAAACTCTTCTTACCACATCACCTATCTTAACCCTGCCGGTTAAAGGTACAGACTTTATTGTTCATTGTGATGCTTCAAATTCAGGTTTGGGTGTTGTGTTGATACAGGAGAAGAATGTTATAGCCTATGTTTTGTGATAGTTGAAGGTGCATGAGAGGAGTTACTTGACTCATGACTTAGAGTTGGTAGTGATAGTGTTTTCTCTGAAAATATGGAGGCATTATCTTTACGGTGTCAAATGCAATGTGTATACTGATCATCGCAGTTTGCATTATGTATTCACCCAAAAATATTTGAACTTGATATAACGAAGATGGATGGAGTTGCTCAAAGACTATGATGTCACCATCCAGTATCATCCAAGTAAGTCTAATATGGTGGAAGACATATTAAGCTAGAAACTGGTTAGCATGGGCAATCTAGCATGTTTATGAGCCTACAAGCGACCCCTGGCTAGAGAGATTCATGCCTTGGAGGCCAAATTTATGAGACTAGACATCTCTGAAAAGGGTAGGGTGATAGCGAGCGTTGATCTAAGACCCAACTTTATTAAAGAGATTAAGGCCAAACAGTTTGAGGATGTCAACTTGAATGAGATTATAGAGAAAGTATTTATGGGCAAGGCCCAGGATGCAGGTGGGGTGTCAACTTTAGGTGAAGGATTTGTGTTTCCTAGGTAGATGGTTTAATCTAAAAAGTATTGTCTAATTCCAATGGTTTGAGGTACTCAATTCATCCCGAAGTGACCAAGATGTATCAAGATTTGAAGTGTCTATATTGTTGGACGAGTATAAAGAAAGACATAGCTGAATTTGTAGCTAAGTGCCAGAATTGCCATCAGGTGAAAATGAGCACCAAAGACCTACAGGTTAGCTCCAAAAGATGCCTATTCCTGAATAAAAGTGGAAAACAATAGTTATGTACTTCGTGGTGGACTCCCTAAGACCTTGGGGAAGTATGATTCTATTTTGGTGGTGGTTGATATATTGACGAAGTCAGCCCACTTCATTCTGGTTAGAGTAGACTATAATGCACAACACTTGGCAAGGATTTATGTGAAGGAGATAGTGAGGCTGCATGGGGTGCCTCTTTCTATCATTTCAAACCGTGTTAGCAGTTCACTTTTAAATTTTGGAGAAAGTTGCATAAAAATTTGGGCACTCAACTCAATTTTAGCACCATCTTTCATCCACAGACAGATGGACAATTAGAGAGGACCATTCAAGTATTGGAAGATATATTGAGATCATGTTTAATGAATTTTGAGGGACACTGGAATAAGTTCTTGCCCTTGTGTGAGTTCTCCTACAATGATAGTTACCACTCCAGTATTGAGATGGCACCGTTCGAAGCCCTTTATGGGAGGGGGTGTAGGTCTCCCATAGGATGGTTTGAAACTGGAGAAGTGGAGCCCTTGGGGGGTGGACTTAGTAAAGGATGCTCAGGAAAAGGTAAGGAGCATCCAAGCTAAGATTCTAGAGGCTCAAAATTGCCAAAAAGAAGATGCTGACCGTAAGGTAAGGGACATGGCATTTTAGGTTGGTGAGCAAGTGCTGCTAAAAGTGTCACCCATTAAAGAGGTGATAAGATTTGGTAAGAAGGGCAAGCTCAGTCCTTATTATATTGGTCCCTTTGAGATTCTTGACTGCATAGGGCCAGTGGCTTACAGATTGGCTTTACCGCCTAGCTTGTTGGGAGTATATCTGGTATTCCATGTGTCAATGCTGAAGTACCATAGGATGGGGATTATATCATTAAATAGGACTCAGTATTGTCAGACAAGGATCTTCAGTACATAGAAGAGCTAGTGGCTATCTTAGATCGTGATAACCGAAAGTTGAGGACCAAAGAAATTAAGTCTGTGAAATTTCAATGAAAGCATCGTCCTGTAGAGGCAGCTACTTGAGAGACCGAAAAGGATATGTGAAACAAGTATCCCTAGTTGTTCATCAAATTAGGTACTACTTTATCTGTCTTAGACTATTTTTCCTAATTGATCACTCAGAAATGAGTGATGGATAAATTGGTATCATTGTAATAACTTGCTTTCGTCGTTATAGATAAGTCAATAAGGAAGGAATTCGGGCAAGAAAATCTTGGATAGTGATTTTGAAAAAATTAGCGTAGGCCAGACTTGATAAATTCTGAGTCAAAAAAGTCTAGAGTGATCCGTATTTGGATGGGAGATTAAATCTTTAATTATTTTTAGTTTAGCTGATATCCAAGATGATACGGAGCATGTACGATTTTACAGAATCACATTCGGACGAGTACAACTCTCGAAATTAGACTTGCCATTTTAAGGCATTTTGGGCTGAGGGTAAGTTATGATATGAGAGACTTATAGACTCTTTATGAGCTCACTGTCTCCGCATATCCCTCTAGAGCGGAAATAATCCCCCTAAGGCAGGGTCGTTAGAGCGGGATGGTCCTGTTGTGGCGGCACATACGTGACTTAAAGTCGAGAAAAAGTCCTAAAATGATTTTTAGTCATCCCACTTCTTTCTTAAAAGACCAAAAGCGACCTATGGAAAATTCTTGCTGGTTTCCACCATATTTTGTGCCAAATGTAAGTAAATCACTCCCTTAATTCATATTTTGATTCTTAGATTCTAGAAACTAAGGTTGTTGATCATTGGGGAAGGGTTTTGGATTGAAACTAATGGTGGAAAACAACCCTAGAATGAGGTTAGTATCATGGGTTTTGCCTAGAAGGGGAATTATTTTATAATTCATATACATTAGGACCTTGTTTGATCCCTTGTATGTTATTACTAATTTTAGACCAAGAACAAGATGAATGAAACTAGAAAGAGAAAGCTCCTGCACTTTAAAGTGGTCAAGCTTGCTTTCGAGGTAGGTGATAGTTTTTCTTCTTGTATGTGATTCATGTATTTGCTAAATTACTCCAATGTATGCATATGTGTATATAAATAAGTAAGAATGAAATGATTTATGTGAATTGACTACTGTTTGGCCATGATTTATAATGAACTTGTTCTTGGTAGCAATATAGTTGGATTTATCATTGTAGTTGTGGTTGACTAGTATGATGGATCGGGTGTCATGTTCGACGCACATTTGGATCGGGTGTCACGTTCTAACACACATTTGGATCGGGTGTCATGTTTCTACACATATTTAGATTGGGTGTCATGTTCCAACACATAAATGAGTGTTTGTAGGTTCCATTAGAGGACCTTTATATGAAGTAGCATTCTATTAATACTGATGAACCATGATAATGTTTAGTACTAATTTTGATATATAACTAGTTAAGTTTGTTGGTATGTAGTTACTGTGTTGTATTTTACTTGTTCATGTCTGACCGTTGGCTAGCCGCATGATACTATCAGTACACTATTATTTTTGTATGCTGATACTACACTTGCTCTATGTTTGTTGAGTATAGGGCTTATTCAACTGGCTGTAGAGAGACCTCGCATAGAAGACCGTTAGGTGCCAGAGTCGAAGGGTGAGCCATTCCTTTAGGCTGCCGTGGACTCTTCCTACTGTAGTCCTTCTTTTGGGACTTGATTTTTAAATAATGTTTATTTTATAACTTGTTGGGATTACATTCCCTTCCCTAGACTTGATCGTTTTTTTAGATTTTTAGTACATTCGACTTTCAGTTTCTAGTAGTTAAATTTCGCATATTTTGGGTTGATGACTAGATATTTTTGAGTTTATGGGAACTTAATATTAATTATTGGTTAAACCTGCTTCCGCATCTTTAAAGTGCCTATTTTTTGTGAAATTTGTTAGTTTGGGCTATAGTAATGGTTCTCCCACTAGAGGATTAGTGTGGGTGCCAATCACGGCGGGTCGGGATCTTGACAGTTTCATAGTCTGATCAAAAATTTGAGCATGCTGTGTAACGCATACATTTTCATGCAATTTGTCAAGTGCTAATGAGGATCATTTTTAATAGACGTTGTAAAATAATCCTTCAACTTTTAGTATTTGTGGATATCGGGATTAATTTTTATCACCTTTTTTTTCATTCAGGGTTGTATAGTCGCACGACAAATGCATATTTATCGGTTTAATTTATTGGTGTAGTTTCATTAGTTGGAAGATTCACCTCTACATTTACTTATTTTTCTGGTTCGATCATGTTATGGCTCACATGAAAAACAAAGGAAAGAGGCGTAATCACAGTAAACATCAATAGTAAGATTTTCAAACCGCATCCCTCAGCAATGTTGTCGTCATAATTTGACATGATCAATATACAAAGTGAGATGATACAACATGGTCATATGCAAATATAGTAATTAAAGCAAGATTGGCGGGAAGTAGGAAGAAAACAGATTGTTATTGGGACGAGTAACAAATTTATAGTCAATTTCTATTATGTATGTAGTGATTAGAGAAACATTTTATAATTAAAGCTAAAATTACAGTAGGTAAATAAGACTGTAAACTTATGATATTAAAGCACTAAAATTGTCCCCACAATAAGTTACTTTGTTCATTGATTTTCATGCGATTATGGATATTTAGATTTTAGATATGCACTCAGTCCTCGCACCATCACTCAATCTTTTTTAAATATTGAACAATTTATCTCAGTATGATATTACCACGATTATATAAGTTATTTACATAAGCACGAATACGCCAAGTAAATTCTATTATTCCTAATGAAAATTTATTAAAACAAGATTTAGCACCTTGAGCTCATGCAAAGCTTCTTCCACCAAATTCTAACCCACTTTTCCAAATCAAAGATTAAGATATTATGGTTTCAATTAATATTTGAAACCATCAAACTATTAATTAAGAACGAAAAGAAATTTGAAGTCTTATAACCCTAATATTAAGCAACACATGAAAATCTTCTGAACTCTACAATCGTATTGAATTTTACAACCTTAGTAGAGGATTTAACGACTTATACTAAAATTAAAACAACAAGAATATATGTAAAGAGAATTCACAAACTTACTTTGAATATTAAAACTTAAAAGAATAATGATGTTCTTTGTTCAAGAAACTACAAAGGGAAAAAAATATAAAACCTAGTTGAATAAGGTCACCTTTCGGAATAAGTACCCCTTGCCTCGTATAGATTATCTATTTGAACAGTTATAGGGTATCTTAGTTTTCTCTAAGATTGATTTGAGTTCAGGCTACCACCAGTTAAAGATCAAGCCTGAGGATGTGCCTATAACGACTTTCAGAACTCGATATGGACACTATGAGTTTTTAGTAATGATGTTTGGGTTGACTAATGCACCTGCAATATTTATGATTTTGATGAATGAGATTTTCAAAATATTCTTGTATTCCTTCATGATTTTGTTCATTGATGACATCCTGATCTACTCCAAGAGTAATTAAGGAAGAAGAAGAGGATTATCTTTGTGTTGTCTGGGTATCTGGAAAAACAAAAATGGTATGCAAAATTTTCTAAGGGTGAATTCTAGCCATTTTCAGTTGCCTTCTTAGGGTGTATGGTTTCAAAAAAAAGGAGTGATGATATACCCCCAAAAAATTGAGGCAGTTAAAAATTGATTCTGACCTAGTTTTGTGACTGAGATTAGAAGTTTTTCGTGCTTGATACTATCGTCGATTTATTAAAACGAATTCTTTCATAGCTATGCATCTAAAGAGGTTGACTCAAAAAGAGGTATCATTTAAGTATTATGACAAATGTGAGGAGATCTATCAAAAGCTCAAGACCCTTTTGACTATAATGCCTAACCAGACATTGTCAATGAAAGGTAAGGACTTTATTATTTGTTGTGATGCTTCACATTCAGGATTGGGTATTGTGTTAATGTAGAGCAGAAATTTCATAGTCTATACTTTAAGGAAGTTGAAGGCTTATGAGAGGAACTACTCAATGCATGATTCAGAGTTGGCAATGGTAGTATTTTCTCTCAAAATCTGGTAGCAGTATCTTTTATGGTGTCAAGTGTGATGTGTTCATAGATCATCGCAGTCTACAACATCTTTTCACATAAAAGATTTGAATTTGAGGAAGAGAAGATGGATGGAGTTGTTCAAGTATTATGACATAACCATTTAGTACAATTCAGATAAGGCCAAAGTAGTGGTAGACACATTGAGCCAGAACACAATTAGCATGGACAGTTTGACTTACTTAAGGGTGTCGAAGAGACCCTGATCAAAGAGATTCAAGATTTGATTTCTAAATTCATATAGTTGGGTACCTCATAGAAGTGTGGGGTATTAGCCACTGTTAAAGTTAGACCCACTTTTATTGTGAAAAATCAAAGACAAGCAGTTTTAAGATCAGGATTTGAACAAGCTTAGAATAAAGTGGTGTCAGATGAGGCTCAAGATGTCACTCTCTATACAGGCAGAGTTCTCAGTTTTAAGGGAAGGGTCTGTATTTTTAGGGTTGATCTAGAATGTGTTGGTAAAGTCCCATGGTTTGCGTTATACTATTCATCTAGATGTGACTGTGACCATGATGTATCATGATTTAAGAAAACTTTATTGGTGGTATGGAGTGAATAAATACATAGTTGACTTTGCGCCTAAGTGTCAAAACAATAACCTATCAACAATAGCCTAGATTGAATCATATTTCCCCAATATCTTACGAAGACCCACCAAAACATTTATAGCTGTCATTTCCCATTTCCATTCAGGAATGCACATTTCAGTCAAAGTGGATTATAATGCTCAATATTTGGCATAGATTTATGTCAATGAGATTGTAAGATTGCACAGGGTGCCCTTTTCTATCATTTTAGACTGTGGTACTCATTCTTCGAAGTTCTAGATTAAATTGCATGAGGAGTTGGGTAAATTAGTATCTATTGTGATCCCTTTCAGCCATTATAGAAAACCCAATAGTGAAATAATTTGGGCCAAAATTATTTATGTGTTAACTTAGAATTTTTAGGCTAAGCGAGTCTTAAATGAAACCTAAGCAAAGCAAAGTCTAGGAAAATTTGGAAAGAATTTAGGTTAATGTCTAAATTTGAGTTTGATTTTATGTTAGCTAAAGCATTGAGAAATTTGTAGGGCTTTTTGAAAGTGAATTCGGGTGGGTAGAACTCTCGATATCGAGCTTGGCGTGAAAGAGTTAATTTAGAACGTCAAGGTTTGAGGGTATGTTGCGAAATAAGGGTTTAGGGAGAATTTTTGAATTTCTATCTCCATGCAAGCCACATAGCAGGTCCCTCTATGGAGGGTTGGTGGTTGCTATAGAAGGTCAGTCTCAAATTTAATATAGAAAAGTACTTTCAAAACAATTTTTATTTCTGCAATTAAGTGCTTGGGAGAGAAAAAGGCGACTTAGGGATATCTTCTTCAGCTTTCCAACAATTCTTATGTTAAAGGTAAGTTAATTATTTCCCTAACTTGTATTTTGATTATTATACCTTAGAATCAATGGTGATTATCTTAGAGAAGGGTTCTTGACTTGAAATTGATGGTGGGAAAATCCATAGTTGGGTGGAAGGATCATGAAATTGGCCAAGAGTTAGGATTTAAGTATGATTCAAATATTTTAGGCTATTATTCATTGATTATTGTATTTGTATTTTTTTATACCAAGAACAAGCTAAGACACTTCAAAAAGAGAAAACTCAGGTTCTTTAGAGCATGCAAGCTTGATTCGAGGTAGGTGATGGTTGAGTTTTTTCCATTTATGTTATATGTACTTGTTAACTACTTTATTAAATTGCATGCATGATATATGATAAGGGAAAAGGAAAGAACATGAATAGAAATTGTAATTCTGATCAAATTGCATGCGATAAATATGTTACTTGGTTGTACAAATGTGATTGTTATTCATTGTGGTTGTAATTGTGACATTTAACTTCTCTTCAGATTGAGTACCACACCAATGCATTGGAATTGGGTACCATGTTGATATATTTAGATCAGATACCACACCAATACACTAACTATGATTAAAATTGGGTACCACGCCGGTACATAAATAGTTAGTGTGCATCTTTCATTAGAGAACCAAATGGGTTGTTATGTTTTGATTGATCATGCTTATTGTGTATAATAATTTGAATGTAAAGATTGGGAGTTTGGGTGTCGCTATAATTGTGATGTAATTGTGTATTATCTATTTTACTAAGTTGTGATTTTCTGTTCATATTTTATTTACTCAAACTAGCAGTGTGGTCCTACCAATACATTGTATTTGAGTACTAATTCTACAGTTGATCTATTTTTTGGTTGAGTATAAGGCATATTCAGGCAGCGATTGAGCGAACTTAATTATGAGACTTCAGCAACTCAAAATGAACAGATTAAACTCATCTAGTACATATCAAACACACAAAATGAATAGATCAAATTCATCTAGTATATATCAGATACATAGAAGAAACTATATTATATACATAGAAGAATAGTTCAAATATACAACTTTCATGACCCAACACACCGGATCGTGCAGGAACCCACTCTATGTCCTAAAGAGGAGAACCCTTAACCCATTACATGAAAAGCATTGAGGAATTTAACTCAAAATGAAATAATTAAGCCAGAAGTTTATAGAATTCAAAAGTAATACACCTATATACAAATAACACATAAACCCCCCCAAAGAATACTAGTCTAAAATAGGTACAAGAGCTTCTAAAAGTAGTAATAAAATAAAGAACAATGACCCAGCTCCCACCATAAGGAAGGAAAAATAGAAGCTGCTAAAAGATCGTCTTCTTCTTCACCTAAGAGACATAACTGAACCTGCAACAAGACTATGTCAAGTGGCATAGAAAGAAAAGCATTAGTATAAATAACATGTACTGGTAGGAATCATCATTCAGTATGATACCCACCGCATAGTATATGAACAGAAAAATAAGAGAGATCATAATAATTAAACTTTATAAACTGTCCACCCCAATCAAATAAGTACACTCCTCACTTTTCACTCTTAAGGTCTTCACCACTCTATGGCCCAGAGTTCCACTAACCACTCTAGTTATAACTTAAGGCCTATGGGTTATTGGCCCACCATACTACTGTTTATTCAGTCTAACAGCCTCTACCTACCTACCTGTAACACTCCGGAAAAATTTTCACAAAGACTCAAAGTTTTCTCTACATGTGTGTAGACTCGAACCGTATGACTTGTAATTTTATATATGAGTTAGGATTGATTCCTAAGTATTTGAAGTGTGTTAGATGTGTTTAGGGGTCTTAAGGGATCTCTAACACCTAGTCGAGTCCAAAGAATCCCAATCGATTAAGTTTTCAAATGAGTTCATATAAGGAATCGACTTCTAATGACCATGTCTCCTAAAATAGGATGAATTAGGTGGCCCATGACCTATCAAATTAAAGGACTTCGAGTCTTCTTTCCAACGCCGTCAAGATTGTAAATTTTGGAGTTAGGAGTCAAAAGTTATAACTATCCTAAGATGGACTAGTACTGCCGGAATTTCAGGCCTGGGTTGTGACTACAGGAAGCCTGGGCTTGGCGCAGCAGTGGCTCGATGTGCCACTTTCATGTCAGGAACAAGCCTCAGTAGTTTGGTCCCTGGCGCGGCGTACCACTATTAGGCTTGCATGGTTTTTAAGCCTATTTTTCTGATCCCAGAAAACTTAGGCTTGGCGCTGTAAGTGCGCGACGCGCCACTATAGCAACATAAAACAACCTCAGTAGTTTGGTCCTTGGCGTGATGCACCACTATCAGATGTGTAGGGCTTTAAGCTTATTTTGGCTTGGCGCTGCAGTGGTGCGATGCGCCACTATAGTGCCAGCAGAAAAGTTTACCCAATTTTCTAGATTTTGAGGAAGGGCAAACTGGACTTTTTTCCTAATTATATATACTCTAGACTTGGACGATTTGGACCATATTTTCAGCCTTGTGCCTTCCTCTAAAAACCCTAATCTCCATCCTCTTCTCTTCTAAACATCTCCAACAAGATTTGTCCCCAAAAATTCAAAGATTCAAGCTTCCCATTGAAGACCCAACAACAAGGTTTCTTCAACATCTACTTTAAGGTATGTAAGGCTAACCTAAAATATGGATTGAGTTCTTCCATATGCCTGATAGATGTGTTGGATGAAGATTGTGAAAGGTTTGAAACTTCTATGAATATTTTCTTGAATTTTCTAAACCATAGAATATTTGTTTTATATTATTAATTGAATGATGATTTTCATGACTTGAATAACTAAATAGTTATATTTCATATTATTGACTATAAATGAATTTTTGTATATAAATTCATATGTATTGATGGTGTTCTTGATTTGAGTTTTGTTGAGAGCATGGATTCATGTATTCATTCACATGAACTCAAGATGAGATTTCTTTTGGTCATAATTTGTCTTGAGTTTGAGATGGATGGTTTGTGTATGTGTATTGATTGGAATGAAAAGAATTAAATGGAATAGTTATGATGTGATGATGATATTTGATGATGATGCAATGATGATGTTTGACGATGATGTGAATGAAGAGGTTTTGTCGATGAGGATATTGTGTGATGAAGTAGATTGGAGTCTAATGTGATTATGTGATGTGATTTGCATAATTTGATTTGATTGGAGTCTTATGAACATTTAAAAAATAAATGATCTTTTGAGAAGGAGTTTTAAATAAATGATTGTGAGCATTTTTACATAAACTATTTATACACTATTTTGAGTGTTAAAGAATGATTATTTTCATCTATGATT
Organism: Solanum dulcamara; assembly: GCF_947179165.1. Taxonomy (NCBI): domain Eukaryota; kingdom Viridiplantae; phylum Streptophyta; class Magnoliopsida; order Solanales; family Solanaceae; genus Solanum; species Solanum dulcamara. The sequence continues at coordinate 63,149,535 of NC_077246.1, forward strand.
TAAAAAGAGTTTAAGCATGAGTTGAGTTTGAGAAGTGTTTTAATTATTTTTGAACATGAGTATTTTAAGTATAAATGAGTTGAGCATTTTTACCTTAAAATGTCATTTTTTGAGATTGAGTTGAAATTGTATAAATTTTAACGAGAAGAGTTTGATGATTTAAGATGAGTCGATTTGAAAGAAGGTCCAATGAGGGCCAGATTTGATTGAGTTTTGAAAAGAGTCCAATGAGACTAAATGAGTTAATTTGAAAGAGTTCAATGAGACTAAATGAGTATTTTGAATATTTTACTCGCTTGATAGATATGTGCGTATTGAGTCTTGGGAGGAGTATTGAGCACCGAATTGGGTAAGAGTATAGTCCATACTCGAATCCCATAAACTACGCAGCCAGCGTAGGAAGGGATTGTACTATGTCGGATATTTCCCTATTTCATTATCCTAAAATAATCGGACTTGATTGATTGACGGATCCATGATTGGTTGAGTCGTTCATACCTTGGCAAGTATGAACGGATGTGGCAACTATGTGACTCGTTGTGCATCACCTATATATAGGTGGTGGGATTGTTGTCAGTTAGAAAAACTCCCAAATTGAGTGGATTGTGCATGATATGATTGGTTGATTGAGATTGTTTGACGATTGAGTTGGATTGTATAACATTACTAAGTTCTAATTTGCATATTTATTGAGTTGAGTCCTTTGACTTGATTGTTGAGTTGTTTGTTGAGTTGATTGTATATGATTGAATTGGATTGGATGATATATGATTGGATTGTATATGATTGGATTGGAGTAGGTGATATGTGGTGGATTGGATCAAATGATATGTGATCGGATAGTTTACAATTACATTGGGTTGAATAGAGCGATACATGATTGGAATGGGTTGTATGGTATATGATTGGTCTTTGTCTAAAACTATATCCTTACTTTAGACTTATGAAGCTTTGATTGAGTCTCTCTTATCTTTCTGAATTGAGATATTTGAACCAACGTTACTCTTCCTTGAGGTATGTTTCATTCTGCCATATTACATACTCGTACATTCTATGTACTGACGTCCATTTGGACCTACATCGTTTCATGATGCAGAGACAAGTTTAAGAGATTGTCAATAGGAGCACCATTGAGGATCTATACACACTCAACGTATTGGTGAGTCCTCCCCTACATTCGGAGGACACCGCTTATGTTATTCTTGCGTCGAGTTAGCCCTTTTCATTTTTATTTGAGGTAGCCATGAACATGTCATTGGCACCAATTAGATAGTAGTGATAGAGGCTTCATAGACTAGATAGTGATGGGTCGATTGAGTATTTTCTTTTCTTGAATTATTCTTGTCAAACTATTTTAATGACGAAGATCGGAGTTTGATTTGTTGGCTCATGACCTTTCTTTCTTGAGTTAGATCATTGATTTGGATTGCCCGCCAAATTATTTCTTTATTTTTAAGTCTTCCGCTGATTGCATGAATGAACGGATGTGTGATCAGGCTATGTGGTTCGCTTGGGAGCTAGAAATGGTTCCTGAGTGCCGGTCACATCTAGGGTACCTATCGGGGCATGACACCACCTTAGCCGCTCAATGATTTCACTCAGCCACCACTGAGCTAAGTCTAATTGTCATAATAACATAGGGGCCTAGTCATCCTACATCCACACTTTCTCTAACTAAACTCGGTTTTAGATAACCATTAGTACCACCGCAGTCACTCGGGGAAACTTCAATGATAAAACTCCCTGTTAACTAGAAACCTCCACCTCTAAGCCTATGAATATAAAATACTTCATATACCACATATGTCATATCAAGGCCTAATACGGCCCCACGAATAAGTTTATACATGCTCACAATTCTTTATAACTAACATACCTCAACTCAAGGATTCCTTTATAGGTCCTTAAACCATGGCTCGTTTACCACTAATCTTATTATTACATAAAAGTACAAAGATCATCAGGTCCTCTCATAGAACCATCCACATACACATATTTAGCCCTCTCAGGGGACCCAGTCCAGTCATATATGTGTTGGAACATGACATTCGATCCAAGAATGTGTTGGACTATGACACCCAATCCAATACGTATCAGAATGTGACACCCGATTGAATTATATTTCGAAATGTGACACTCGATCCAATTATGCAAGCCAACTACAAACTATGAACAATCAACCACATTATATCAACAAGAACAGGTTCATCACAAAACAAGCCAACAAGTGATTATTTGCATAAAGTCTAACATGTTTTCCCTATTCATACACACCTACGCATATCATAAGTAATTCAATAAGTACCTAAGACATTTCCGGGAAACAAACCATCACCTACATTACCAAATCCTTAAGGTTTATCTCCATTAACTACATAATTCAATCTCTATACATATTACCACACCCATTACAACTTAACCCATCTAAATGAATAATATCATAATCAATAACTTCTTAAATCATTATGCCCCTTCTTACTCAGGGCACTTGGATTAAAAATTAATACAACCTAATTTTGCCCATTACCCATGACCCATAATTTAGTTATACTATTACTCATTAAATGGCCTTCTATACTATGCAATGGGTATATATTTACTACTCAGAAAAGAAAAGCCTAGCCTACCTTGGCGTCAAGCAACTGTGGAGAGATATTCGACTGAAATATTTAGCTCTAGAGTTCTACGGCTAAGACCATATTGGATTCCACTGGTTGTAAGCCTTCCAAGGCTGAGATTTCTCTCCCTCTCCTTCCTAGGTTAAGAGCAGCCTTTTTGAGGGCTTTTGCAGTAACCCTCGCCTCTAATTTACACTTGGGAAAGTGGAGGAAATAAAAAAATATGACTTAAGTTTTAACCCTCGTCCTCTCACTTTGGAGGCTACATTCCTGTTCTGGCGGCGCCACTAAGGTGGGACTATCCCACTTTGGAAGGATGATGGGACCAAGTGGAGTTAATTTTTGCGATTTATTTTAATCTTATTTAACTACAATTTGGGTCGTTACAATAGATACCAATTTATCCTTCATTCATCTACGAACAACACATGGGAGAAGACACAAACTGGTTAGGGCACGCTTGAAAGAATGACTATTATCCATAATTTAGGGAAACGTTTACATACTCTAAGCTACGGTTTGGATGTAATTACCATGGATGCACTCCCGACAGGGATTACTTAACAAAAGTTGACCCACTTTTCAAACCATATTTCTCACCTTATCCCACTCTATCGGGACTCTTCCCACTGGACCGGGGACCCTGCCGCTCTGGCAGGATGGCGTGATCAGTATAGAGTAGGGAGAATTATGGTTTCTCCCCATTCTTCATATTTCCTCACTCAAACTCTCCCAAAACTCTCTCAAACTTCTCACTCCAATCGTCCACTCTACGGTAAGAAACTTGTCTATAACTTTAGATTAATGTTAATATTTACATTCTAATGCTAACATGCTATGAACCAGTAGAATCAAAGGCCCATAGGGTAGTTTTCAACTTTTTTTGCAATACACTACTTGCATTGTTAGATTAACGTAGCATGGATCCTCCCCTTACATCCACAATGTCTTCCGATATCTAGGGCATAAGGTTAGTAATGGATTTCACCCAAATCAGACTAGAATATGGGGGTTGAAGTTGAAAGGTTTTTCTTGGCCCAAACCTTGATTATGCTAACTATTTAGACTTTTTGAACCAACTTATTTTGTAAATAATATTGCTAAGACACTTGGGGGTACTGATATACAAAACTTTTTGAAGAAAAAAATGATTTGGGGGTGGGGACGCCATGAATGTGCCTGATGTTCATCTCGGATAAAGAACACTCTGGCACCATGAACGCTCTGGCGGGATCCTGACGCTCTAGCTGGATTTCGTTAGACAATGGCCACACATTTGAGGTCTTTCCCCCCAACCTCTGGTTTTACACTCATACTATTGAGATCTAGCTGAAAATTTGTAAAACTTGCAGATACAGCACCATGGCTCACAACGATGATGCCAACCTCTTTTTTGTCCGATTCCCCAATGCCGCTACTCGGGATAGGAACCACGACTTCAGAAATAACAAATTCCTACCCGAGAGGGTCTTCTATATATTAGAAGTGGCAGACAAAATACCTGCCTTCTATGCCTGATTGGAGGAGTTAGGGTGGGGCCCTTTGAATAAATCCCCTCCCTTCGCACACACTAGTTTGGTGAGGGAGTTCTATTCCATACTCCTTACGATATGCTGGGATGACCATGACCCCACTATTCACATCAGAGGAGTGCACATCCCATTGAGTACCCCTTACATCAATGTTGTACTAGAGGTACCCAAAGCCTCCAATGCTAACTACAAGGCCAAGCTGAGGGAGATGGACCTAGAGTGGTTACGGGACAATCTAGTGGACCCAGAGCATCAAAGCACTGTCTACAGGTCCAGTACAGAGGGCATCACTAGCATTAATTGGTCTGACGATGCTAAGAGGTAGCTACACTTGGTGGCTAGGAGGATCCACCCTTCCAGCAACCGTAACGATGTGACCTTTTTGAGGACTCTAGTAGTGGCTTGCACCATTCAGGGGATAGGACTGCATATAAAGGTCCAAGATTATGTCAGAGTGAAAGATGTTCTACCGAGTTAACAAGAAGGTGTTCTTCCTGTCTGGCCTGATCACCTCTAGGGTGCTACTGTTGGACTCCGATGAGGTACTCCCTATGGATCCCCCCCTCCATCGCTTTCTTATGAGGTGGGCCTCTTCTCGAGGATAAAAAAAGAGAAGGACCAATTGGGCCGAGGGAAGTAGGGAAGTAACAATAGAGGGTGAGGACTAGGATAAGGATGCTGCCCCTTCCACTTAGTCCAGCCACTGGTTGACCCTCACTTGGAGAAGGATCTAGCTGTGGTCCAGAAGCGGCTAGGGGACACTTTGCCAATACCCCTGCTCCAGTGCTACCAACTATTGCTATGGAGGTTGAGATGCTCTGTCGTCAACTGTGGTGGGAGAGGAAGAAGAGCGTATAGAGGGATTGCCTCATGATGCGGATGTGGAAGATGATCAAGACCATCTTCTCCTATGTCGCTCCCTAGAAGGAACTGCCCAGACTGGAACCTTAAGATTTTTGTGAGTTCCCCTTCCTGAATGAGTCCTGGGCAGGAGAGTACCTTCCGGAGGACCTAGATTCAAATGTTGACACTCCTCCTGCCCAAGTTAGGATTTGTTATTATCTGGTTTGACCCATTTGGGCATGAAACAAACACTTTACTCCTTTACTGATTTTTCTATTTTTGTAAGCACCTAGATTCTTTTTAATTACTTCACATCTCCACATATATATATTACCATCGTTTTATGGCTATTCAAGCTCTGGTGAGTACATATTGATCTAAGAGTTAGTCATTTATTCTTAAGAGATTATTGCAAAAGCAGGGGAAATAGGGGACTTTCGCTAGAGTTTCTGTCTCGCAAAATCTCGCTTTGGCAGGATAATCTCCGTTCTAGCGGTCCCTCTCTGGCGGGATTCACCGAGACAGAATCCACGGGAATTTTCTCTTGATGTATTTCTTGTCCCATATCCCCTTAGAATCCCGGAGTTAAACTTAGCCCATTTGACTCTTTTTTCACAAGAATTTTAACATGGACTGTCCCAGAATCAAACTCAACACTACACATAGGAGATTACTGCTCCCCATTACCTTAGCATAACAACTAGGCACACCACCAAGGTCCCATTACCCCCATTAGATCGATGAAATCAAGATAAATAAGGTACAATTTAGAACAACTTGTGACATCGAGTTCTTATTAACTCAAGCTAACAGTTCAACCCATTATAACATATAGACACTATTTAGCAATGCATTGTTTTAACCCAGTTATGAAATCTTTTAAGAAAATCTTTCACAACCACCCTTATGCTAATATACAACACTAGTTCTTTTCCCTTACCATTTTGCCAATAGTAAGTCCATACATAATTTACAGGCCAAATCCCTTACATGAGTACATCACTTTACACCTCAGAACCCATTCTTTAATCAACTTGCATCTTACAGAAAGATTTGTGCACATATTCCAGTCATGACTCTTTTCTGACATCAAGCTCAAAGAACTACTAGCAACATACGTCACATAATTTTAAGCACACAGGCATAGGTGTATCACACATTAAACCAGGAGTTACTATGCACATAATCACATATTTAGCTACATAATTTAAGTAAGTTCGAACTATCAAATAAGTCTGCTTCATGGATGACCATTAGTTAATCATCTATGTTTTCTCAATGCCCCTAAGTTCAATTTCCTTTGCTTGTGTATATTTAGTCGTGATAACGGCATCCAGTTTACTTTGTTGAGATACCAATTAGACTCAATCCATACCACAAACGACAGACCGCACGAATAAGAGAGAAAGAGTAGAACTACTTCCTAAAATGCTTCATAGATTCCTGAAGATTAGATATGAAGTCAACACACCAATCCGTAGGAGTCTATTCCACACCTGCCCTTGTACTGGAAATTGGTAACCTGGGCTCTGATATCAACTTGTCATGATCCAACCCACCGAGCCTTGCGGGTACCCACTCTATGACCTAAGTAGGAGAACCCTTAATTCCTTACATAAAAAGCACTATAGAGTTTAAATCAAAACTTGAATAATTAAGCCAAAAGTTTATAGAATTCAATAGACCTAGACAAAAATAACAAGTAAACCCCCCTACTTCTAAGAGTAGTAATAAAATAAGGAACAATGACCCAACTCCCACCATAAGGAAGGAAAAATAAAAACTATTGGAGTGTCGTCTTCGTCTTCACCTAAGACACATAAGTGACCCTGCAACCAGAATATGTAAAGTGGCATAGCAACAGTAGCATCAGTACAAACAGCACATACTAGTAGGTATCATTATTCAATCTAATACCAACCGCAAAGTAAATGAACAAAAAAATAAGAGAGATCATAATAATTAAACTTTATAAATTGTCCACCCCAACCAAATAAGTAAACTCCTTACTCTTCACTCTTAAGGTCTTCACCACTCTACTCCCCAGAGTTCCACCACCCACTTTACTTACAACTTAAGGCCTGCGGGTTATGGGCCCACCATACTAATGTTCATTCACTCTAACAGTCTCCACCTACCCACATTAACCACTCAATGATTTCACCTAGCCACCATTAAGCTAAGTCCAATTGTCATCACAACATAAGGGCCTAGTCATCCCACAACCACACTTTCGCTAACTAAACCCAGTTTTAGATAACCATTACTACAACCACAATCACTCATGAAAACTTCAATGATAAAACTATTTGTCAACCAGCAACCTCCACCTCTAAGCCTATGAATATAAAATATATAACACATATGTCACATCAAGTCCTAAAACGTCCATCTTCTTACCCATGGATAAGTTTATACATTCTCACAGTTCTTTATAACTACCACACCTCAACTCAAGGATTCCCTTATAGGTCCTTAAACCATGGCTAGTTTACCACTAACCTTATTATTACATGAAAGTATAAATATTATCAGGTTCTTTCATGGGACCATCCACATAGACATACTTGTCCCTCTCAAGGGACCCAATCCATTCATATATGTGTCAAAATGTGACATCCGATTCAAGAATTTTTCAGAATATGACACCCGATTCAATACTTGTCAAAATGTGACACCTGATCCAATTACGTGTCAGAACGTGACACCCGATCTAATTATGCAAGCCAACAACAAACACATCAACAATAGACCACATTATATCAGCAAGAACAGATTTATCACAGAACAAGTTAGCAAATGATCATTTGCATAGAGTCTAACATGTTTCCCCTATTCATACATACCTACGCATATCATAAGTAATTCAATAAGTAACTAAGACATTTTCGGGAAACAAACATCAACTACATTACCAAACACTTAAGGTTTATCTCCAATATCTACATAATTCTTATCTCTATACATACTACCACACCTATTATAACTTAACCCGTCTGAATGTAATAATATCATAGTCAATAACTTCTCAAATCATTACACCACCCTCTTACCCAGGACACTTGGATTAAACATTAATACAACCTTATTTCTGCCCGTGACCAATGACCCACCATTTAGTTATACGATTATTCATTAAATTTCCATCTATACTACACAATGGGTATAGACTTACTACTCAAAAAAGATAAGCCTAGCCTACTTGGGCATTAAGAAACTGTGGAGAGATATTGTGGGTGAAATTCTTAGCTCCAGAGGTTCTTCGAGTAAGACCGGACTGAATTCCATTGATTGTAAGCCTTTCAATGCTGAGATTCCTCCCCCTCTCCTTCCTAAGTCAAGAGCAACCGTTTGAAGGGTTTTTCTAGTAACCCTCACCTCTAACTTACACTTGGGAGAAGTGGGGGAAATAAGAAAATCGCGATTTAAATTCTAATCCACGTCTTCCCGCTCTGGCGGCCATATTCTCTCTTTGGCGGCGCCGCTAATGCAAGACCATCCCGTTCTGGCAGGATGATGGGACTTAGTTGAGTAAATTTTTGCAATTTCTTTTAATCTTAGTTAACGACGATTCGGGTCATTACAACAACATGAGCAGATCAAATATATCTAATCATTAATTATATATCACATACATTGAAGAAACTATATCATTACTTAATAAATAGTTCGGATACACAGAAAAGTTTTGGAAGAATTTCAATTTTTTGAATTGTTTTAGGAGTTGTGATACGACAAATATTTCAAAGTTGTTATACGCGAGATTTCCTCCCTAATTTAAGTCTTTTAGTTACATTTCTTACATAGATAAACTTAATTATATGTATCTTGTTAATATGTATTCGAGATACATGGATCTGAACTCCCGAGATAAATATATTCGATGTGCGAATTATGATAACATTCGTAATAGTGCAAACTCATGGAAAAAAAATAATTAACTCCTAAACTTATGAAATTTGTGTTGTTTGTCCATTATTTAAATATGTCCTTTTATTTTTAAATTTTTTTTAAATTTCCTTTATAAATTATTTTAAAAAAATTCATATTTCACCTCAATTATACTCAACCCATCTTACCCTCCGCATATATTTTTCTCGTTTTGTGTTAGATATGTACATATATTTTTAAGAAAAATATTTTTTTCTACTTGCGTATCGAATATAAAAAAATAAAATATTTATTTTAAGAAAAGTCTTGCGGCAAGTAAAAAATATTTTTCTAAAATCATATGTATATATCTAACACAAAAATAGAAAATAAATTGAAAGTGGAGGGTTAGGTGGGGCAAGGTGGAATTTTTGTTTAAAAAAATAAAAATATCTAAATTATTATTTGAAGGGAAAAGGGGGCGGAGGGGGGAGATGAAGTAAGAACTTTTTTAAAAAAATTATAAAAGTAATTTAATAAATAAAAATAAAACTAAAAAAAATAGGGTGGGGTGGGTTGTGGGTGGTATGGTGAGAGAATGTGGGTGGTATGGTGAGAGAATGTGGTGGAGTGAGGTAAGAAAAATATTTTATATTTTATTTTATAATTTTTTTTGGGCGGAATATAGTAATACTTTAATATTTAATTTTAATTAATTCTAATAATTTATTTAATTTTTGTTAATGTGGGATGTTTTATCCATGTGGAGTGTGATGTGATAATTTATTTTACATGAAAGAGAGTGTAGTACACACATCATGATGAAAGTGGAATAAAAGAGAGAGGGGTGTTTCTCAAACTAATAATTGATAGTTTAGGTATGAAACTCACATTTTCAATAGTTTAAGTGTGAACCTCAAACAAAAGGGATAGTTCAGATGTGTTTTTGACACTTATCTTTTTTATATTTTGAAAAAACTAATCTTACACAATTAGAATTTTTTGTACTCACATATTTCTCTCGTCTCAATTTATGTGGTCTCTTTTGTACTTTGTGAATCAAACTAGTTTTTCTTTAACAATGATTTGTTCATACGCCTTTTAAATAGTTTGAATTCTTAATTGATACTTATAGTACTTTTTAGGTAATTTCTCAAAATGTGATTTTTATTTTTTAAAAAAAACTTGTAGATTCTATCTTTTGAATTTACCGTCAAAATTGAGAAATTTAATTCATAAAATTTGAATCATATCACATAAATTGGGATATAAAAAGTAAACGCTATAACATATTTAAATTCAGAAATTTTATAATCACGCATTTATTATAAATATTTTGATGTATTCACTTTTTTTAATTAAAAAAAACCATGCCAATTGATAGTGTGTAACCTAAATTGAAATAGACTGTATAAACTAATCATCATGGGTTGATTATTATGTCTGGCATACTTGAATTTGAGTCGTCAATATGGTAGGCAACCTTAACTCTTGATCTTTACAATATCTTTGAGTGAAGTTATTGAGTTAGTTAATTACCTTGAATTCTACTCCAGTCAATCCAATTTAATCTCTTTGTTTATTTTTATTTTTTCAATATTTTAAAAATAAATTTTTATTTTTACTTATCATTTATAGCATAGCAAGAAAAATAATATATTTTTTTTGAGTTTTACCCTCAACATTAATTAGTCATCTTTCAAATCATTTCCCAAGACCTAAAATTATACATCAATTAATATAGATATTGTGGTCTAAGCAAATATTAAACAAAAGATTTGTAAATAAAAAAGCTAATGGTACAACAAGTCTATAAACTGTTAAAGGTTCCATAAAAGTTAGACTAAGCAATAGTGTAGCTCGTATATTTTTTCTCTGATTCAAGCTGTCTCACGATACCTTCTATAGCTTGATCTGCATCAAACTCTTAACCAACTCCAGGTCTAATAGAAGCAAGTCCTACGGCCAATCCAGCAGTAATGACACAAGCGGCTGAAATCAATGAATTTGTGATAAGTTGTAACGACTCATTAGCTCGTTTTGAGTACTAAACCTTTTTATTTCACAGAAAATTTATCTCGTAAATTTTTAATGGATATTTTGGATTATTCGAGAACTATGGTTATTTAGTTGAGGGGCAATTTTGGATAGCTAATTTAATTGGTGGGCTAAATTGATAATTTAGCTAATACATTATACCACTTATTTCATATTTATTAAAATAAAAAAATTATATTTGTTATTGATAGTACATAATTATTTTAATTAGAAAAGAAAAGAAATGTGAAGGGTTTAGAAGAGAACGCACCAACGAAATCGAGGAAAAGCGATAAAGTTGGTCCTTTAGGTAAAATCGAATTTGACTCAACTTTAATTTGATATATATAGAGAGAGAGGGGGTAGTGATGAAGTAATCATTGGAGAATGATGTTTTGAGGGAATATTAGGGTGTATGGTTTGATGTTCTGTTTCATGTGGTATATGCATGTGATGATATTTTTAAAAATACCATGTCTGACTAGTGTAGAAATAAAAAGTAACTAATCTTGAGCAATTACTATGACTTTATCATTCTATTGAGCTGCTATTTGAGTGGACTAATCATGTCACACCATTAAGGTCTTTTAACCTTGTTTAAAATTTAGGAATATGAGACTTGAGATATTAGTTGGTATCAAAAGTTAGGATTTTAATTATAAATTTGGATGAGTTGTTGGGTGTAGGTTAAACATATATATAATATTGGTGTCTAAGAATTCGTTTACTTATAAATATTATATAATTGATAGATTGGAAATGCGACGTTTTGAAGAATGGAAAAGCATTGATAAATTAGCTTGTTTGATTTCGGTTCTTCGATTGAGGTAGGTTATGGTTTATTCTATATCATAGATAGACTCTTAATAGCGATTGATAGTCATTGAGTAATGTGTGAAGTTTACTATGTATTTGATTGTTGTGGTTTGGATGGTTGATATGTTGTTGTGATTGGTCTGCAATCCAAAGACCGTGAAATTCATAATCTTGAACTTGCACTATCAAAAGTGATGCCTTGAGTAAAAAAGTCTTGATGAAATATTGTTAATAAAGTGAAATGTGATAATAAAAAATGATAAATTAATTATATATTTATATTAGGTGTCACGAGCCGACACGATATATTTGGCTCAAGTGTCATGAGCCAACACGCTATTATTGGATCGGGTGTCACATTCTGGTACGCTAATATTAAAGCAAAACAAATATAAATGACTTAATGCTACCCAATCTCAAATAACATATTTCGCAAAAAAGCGTGATGTGGAGACCTAATTCCTCATGTATACTCTTAATATTGTTGACTGATTACGTAATTGTTTCATTATGTTGTCACTTGATCTTTATCTTGTTGTTTGCCACCTTTAAGTGCTACGGTTGATTTTCTGCTATTACTTTATGAATATTGATTTCTATTTTGAGTCGGCCGATGATACCTACTCAGTACATGTTGCCCTATACTGACCCCTACTTGTATTTTTCTTTGTTTTATTTTGTGGAGTGCAACAAGTGTTCCATTGACTTCGACTCGACCTCAACTATATCTAGTGTATAGCACATCAGGTTCCAAGGTGAGGTATTCCTTCTAGCTCGTGTTGGATTCTCTCAGTCATGACATGATGTCCTTATTTTTTGGACACGAACTATGTTATTTATTTTATTCTAGCATTGATATTTTCAGACTTAGTATTTTAAAATTAGATGTCCTTGAAGTGATGACTTTCAGGTTTTGGGAATAATATGCAATAGACTCTAGTATAGTTTTATTTGTTACTTTAATAAGATTTGAGCTTCCGCATTATTATCATATTTCATAAGTGGAATAACTAATATAAATAGGGTTTTTTATCGTTGGTTCGCCCAGCTAGGAGGTTAAGTATGGATGCCTTTCATGGACCGCTTTGAGTCATGACAAACTTGATATCAGAGACTTAGGTTTGGTGATCTCATCACACAAGGATAGATCTAGTAGAGTCTTGCGGAACAGTACAGGAACGCCTTTAGTTTTCTTTGAGAGGCTACGGGACCTTAGGAAAACTCTATTCCTTCTTTATTTCATGCTATTACTTGAATCCAATTAGTATCTAGATGATAAGAATTGGTATTTGACCGTTTTCACTCTAATTTTTGCGGATGGTTAGAACTAGAGCAACAACAACACCTAAGTTAGCCATTGGGGCTATAGCTAGAGAGGGAGTAGTCTCGAGAGGCCGTGGTAGAGGCCGCAGGGGAAAACCCACCAGGGGAAGAGGTCAGACAGTTGGGCAGCATCTTCTATTTTCTTCGTGGAGAAGTATATCCGTGGACCAAGAGGGACAAGAGAGGAGATGAGTTCCTGAATAGAGAGTAAGGGAAGATGTCTGTTACAACCTATGAGGCCAGGTTTCATGCCTTATCCAAATATGATACTCCAATTTGCTTCAGTCCAAAAGAGCAAATTTTGCCGCTTCGTGCGAGGATTAAGGTCAGAATCTCTACAACAGTTTCATAGATTGAGTGTATATCAAAAGGGGTCATGATACGACTACTATAATGATATTGATGCTTACTTGATTAGAGTTATGAATTGTGTTACTTCTACTTGCTACCTGATCTACGAAAGAATGCATATCGCTTGGGGGTATAGACGAAACAAATTTTGTAATGTTTTTCATCTATTAAATAGGTAGAAATATACGTCCTATTTGGGTACGATCTTGATAGGTATGCCATATTTTAGTGGTGGATCTAACAGACTTTCACGATGTGGTACTAGTGGTTTATGGAAATGGATACGTCAATTATCAAGTGTGAATAATAACTACTTAAGAAATTATGAGATATATCACACGCTCGTATACTGAGATTCGATATTGTATTCACAGTTGAGAAACCAACTAGTTTGTTACTACGGATGCTTGGGTTAAGCATTTTTTATAAGGAAGATTTTAGTGGTGGATCTTTGATATGATTAATGTGTTTAGCTTATCCAGTGTATTCCAAAGATTCTAAATTAGGATCGGTGATTTCATCGTAAGCACTAAGGAAGTGGATCAATATAGGAACAACAAGATTATAGGTAAAGGAAGCCCCACGAGTAAACTTGGATAAAGGCAATTAAAGATTTAAGTAAGAACATGCATATAAAATTGGATTAGTCCTTTAAATTTGGTTGGTATAGCTGGGTTTGAGGTGTCATATCCATAAAAAGGTTGACTTGTGGTGATAGCAAAGGCTACTGAGCATGATGGTAACACGATTTCATGATAGATTGTGATTGTGATGCAATTACATGATAAGAATTTTTGGTTAAATAGATTCGGTATGGTAATAAACACTTGCGAGTATCTAAGGTTGGGGTTTACTACTATTTGATGAGTAGCGTGATCGTATGGAAAGTTATAGAATGTATTGAAACAATGCTCGAATAGAATTGAAAGGAGCTAGAGTTATAAATGGAAGAAATTATTGGAATGTAGTTTAACCTTTGGAAGGAGACGAGAACAAGGATAATTACTCTAATTGCAAGGCCAAAGATGTATATTCAGAGAGAGTGGAGAGTTGAATTTAGAGACACATTGTTCCATCTGTTTTTCTCTGGTTATGATGAATGTGCTACGTGTTATTTATATGGGTTAAAACCTATTGGATAAGATTAGAGAAAGAAGTCTATAGGCGTTCGGCTCGAGTGTGGTGATAAGTTGTTTTTGTGGTTTCTAGTTTGGTAACCGGTATAGTTGGTTTTTTAATGAAGTATATAGTAAGGTCAATGAAAAGGCAATCAATGATAAGCTAAGATACGTGAATTCATAAAGATCTTCAAGGTATGAACTAATATTGATAGATAAGGAAATTTGTTGGCATGGTTGGAATTAGAATTCAAGTTTTTCATTATGAGTCTACTTCGTGGTGGTATGTTTTTCCAAGGAATGGATTGATAAGTTAGAAATGATCGAGTGCATCGGGTATTAACCATTTAGAAGGACTTGTCCATGGCTTGGATCGTAAATTTGGAAACTTTTGATTGTTAAAGAATCTTAGGGGGGTTTCACTTAAAGTTATTTATTTAGAGGATGTGGTAAAATATCATGGGTTATTGGTCAAAAGATAAGATTAGTAAATGAGTTGACGAAAGGAACAAGAGTCTAGTATATTGAAGAGTTCATGGTATTTGAAATTTGAATCATGGGAAGAATCTAAGAAAGTGAAGGAATAAGACATCTCGTATAGACCCTTGGTTCAGAGTTGAAGGTTCTATGTATTTTTGCCCTTGAGTTTAGATATGACCATGCAATGTGAACTAGTTAAGCACAAACTTATAAGGGGTTTATTAGCAACTTTTATGAAGTTTGGATTTTAATTTGAGTGAAAAGCAATTTGATGATGAGAAGCTAAGTTGAATTCGTGATATGGCCTTACAAGGAGAGGACAAGGAGGTTGTGATTGATGATAAAGGTGTCCTCAAGATTAAGGGGAGGATATATGTACCCCGTGTTGATAATTTGATTCAAACCATTCTTGTGGAGACTCACAATTCAAGGTACTCTATACATCCTGGTGTAACCAAAATGTATCGTCATCTGAGATAACATTATTGGTGGAGTAAAATAAAGCGTAACATTGTTACTTTTATTGTCTAGTGTTCAAATTATAAGCTGATAAAATATGAGCACTAGAGACCTGGAGGGACACTTCAGAGAATGCCCATTCCTGAATGAAGGTGGAAAAGTATTGCAATGGATTTTGTGGTTGGTCTTCCTAAGACATTGGGTAAGTTTGATTCGATATGGGTGATTGTTGACAAATTAACTAAGTCTGCATACTTTATTCCAGTTAAGGTGACTTATAATGCAGAAAAGTTAGCCAAACATTATATTCGCAAAATTGTTCGATTGCATGGAGTTTTGATTTTCATCATACCAGATAGAGGTACGCAATTTAAATCTAAATTTTGGTGGACTCTGCAGGCTTAGTTAGGTAATAGATTGGATCTTAGTACCACATTTCATCCTTAGACCGATGGGCAGTCTGAGCGGATAATTCAAGTGCTAGAGACTTCGTGCATACGTGATAGATTTTAGTGGCCATTGGGATCAGTACTTACCCTTGGCAGAGTTTTCGTACAATAATAATTATCACTCGAGTATTGATATGGATCCATTTGAGGCTTTGTATGGGAGGAGATATAGGCCTTTAATTACTTGGTTTGCTTTAGGTGTGAGACCTTGGGTTACTGATGTTTTGAGGGAGCCATTAGAGAAGGTGAAATTCATTCAGGAGAAGCTTTTAGCAGCTCAGAGCAGGCATAAGGAGTATGCATACCAAAAGGTTAGGGACATGGAGTTTATGGAGGGAGAGAAAGTGTTGTTGAAGGTTTTACCCATGAAGTTTTGGTGAGATTTGGTAAGCGAGGTAAGCTCAGTCAGAGGTATATATGGATGTTTGAAGTTCTTAAGCGTGTTAGAGAGGTGGCCTATGAATTGGCTTTACCTCCAGGTTTGTCCGGAGTGCACCCAGTGTTTCATGTGTCTATGCTTAAGAAATATCATGGTGATGAAAACTATATTATTAGATGGGATTAAGTCTAGCTTGATGAGAATTTGTCTTATGAGGAGGAGCTTGTAGCTACTCTTGATAGGGAGGTCCGCAAGTTGAGGTCAGCAGAGATTGTGTCTGTGAAAGTCTAGTGGAGGAATCGTCCTATTGAGAAATCCACTTGGGAGACTGAGGCGGATGTGCGTGGAAGATATCCACATTTGTTCTTCGAGTCAGGTACCTTTTCTACCCTCATGTTTTTGTCATTCAGGGACGAACGGGTGGGTAAATTGATATTTGTTGTAACAATCCATTAGCTCGTTTTGAGTACTAGAGCTTTTATTTCATAAAAGACTCGCCTGTAAATTTTTAATTGGTATTTTTGACTATTTGATAACTATGGTTATTTAGTTGAGGATAACTTTGGATAGAAAATTTAATTGGTGGGCTAAGTTGATAATTTAGTTAATACATTATACCATTTCTTCCATATTTATTAAAATAAAAGACTTATATTTATTATTGATAATACATAATTAGTTTAATTAGACAAGAATAGAGAAGAGAAGGGTTTAGAAGAAAACGGACGAGCGGGGTCGAGGAAAAGGTATAAAATTGGTCCTTCAGGTAAAACCCAATTTGACTCAACTTTAATTTGATACAGAGATATATATATTTAGAGGATAGTGATGAGGTAATCATTGGATAATGATGTTTTGAAGAAATATTAGGATGTATGGTTTGATGTTCTTTTTCCTGTGGTATATACATGTGATGATATTTTTAAAAATACCATGTCTGGCTAGTGTTGAAAAAAAAAGTAACTAATCTTGAGAAGTTACTATGACTTTGTCGTTCTCTTGAGCTGCTATTGATTGGACTAATCATGTCACACATTAAAGTCTTCTTATTATTATATTGTGATTCAAGCTTTGATATAATGAGATAGGTAATTAATTAATAGGGTATTATATTATAAGAATATCATTAGATTTATGTTATTGGAAGAAATTGAAGCTTAACCCTTGCTTAAGATTTAGGAATATGAGACTTGAGTTATTAGTTGGTATCAAAATTTAGGAATTTGATTATAAATTTATATATAATATTGGTGTCTACGGATTTGTTTGCTTACGAATATTGGATAATTGATAGATTGGAAACGTGAGGCTTTGAAGAAGGGAAAAATATTGGTGAATTAGCTTGCTTGATTTCAATTCTTTGGTTGAGGTAGATTATGATTTATTCTATATTATAGATAAACTCTTAATAGCTATCACGACTCAACCAACAGGGCCGTGTGGGCACCCACTCTAAGAGAACCCTTAAACCCTTATATAAAAGCATCTTGGAATTTGAAGTCTAACTTAAGTATTTCAGCCAAAATTCTAAAGGAAGTTATTTTTAATACTAGCTTACACAATTATACAGTAATTCCCAAGGATACTAGTTTAAACAGATACAAGATCTCTACAGAAACATGATATTATACAAGTGAAAGACACAGCCCCAACCAAAGGAAAGGACAAATAGGAGTTGTTGGAAGATGATCTTCGCCTTCGTCTAGGAAACTCCACTAACCCTACAACCAGACTATTCCAAGTGGCATAGCAAGAGTAGTATCAGTACAAATGACATGTAATGGTAGACATCATCGTACAATCTGATACCTACCACATAGTATAAGAACAGAAAAATAAGAGAGATTATAATAGTTAAACGTTATTAACTTGCCCACCCCAATCCATAGGTACACTCCTTACTTTCATCCTTAAGGTATTTACCACTCTACACTCCAGAGATTCACTATTCATTCTAGTTACAACTTATGACTTGTGGGTTATGAGCCCACCTTACTAGTGTTCAATTACCCCAACAGTCTCTACCTAACAACCTTAACCGCTCAATGTTTTCACCCAGCTACCACTAGACTAGGTACGATTGTCTAACAATATAGGGCCTAGCCATTCCACAACCATACTTCCACACTAACTAGGTCATAAGTAACCACTACTACTACGACAGTTACTCGTGAACACTTCAATGATAAAAACTATCTGTGAACAAGCAACTTCCAACTCTAATCCTATGAATATAGAATACTTCATGTAACACATATGACACACCAAGCCTAATACAGTCCATCCTCTTACCACCATAAGTTTATACATAATCACATCTCTTTATAACTAACACACCTCAACTCAAGGGTTCTTTCACAGGTCCTTCATGCATGGTTTATTTTCCCCTAACATTATTATTACATGAAAATAGAACTATAATCAGTTCCTCTTATGGGACCATCCACACACACATACTTATCCCTCTTAGAGGACCCAATCCAGTCATATATATGTAGGAACATGACACCCGATCCATAAATGTGTCAAAATGTGACACTCTATCCAAAAATGTATCAGAATGTGACACCGATCTAAATATGTGTCAGAACATGATACCTGATCTAAATATGTATTGGAATGTGACACCCGATCCAATTATGCAAACCAACCACAACTATCAACAATAGACCACTCACTTTATATCATCAAAAATAGATTTAACACAATAAGCCAGCAATTAATCATTGCATTAAATCTAACTTGTATCCCTAATTCATACGTACCTATGCATATCACAAAGCAATTTAACAAGTATATAAAACATCTACAGAAAATAAAACCATCACATACACTACCAAACCTTTAAGATTTATCATCAATATCTACTTAGTTTCCTATTCCTATACATAATACTATGCCCGTTATAAACTAACCGTCTGTATGCAATAAATATCATAAAAAATACACTTCTCCAATAATTACAGCATATTTTTACCTAGGTCATATTCGAATTAGATCCTCACACAACAGAATTTCTTTCTGTGACCAATGACCATAGCTTAGTTATACGATTTCTCATTAAATTTCCTTCCATACTACATAATAGATATAGATTTACTACTCAGAAAAGAGAATCCTAGCCTACCTAGGCACCAAGCAACCTTGGAGAAATAATGTTGCTGAAATCCTTTGTTCCAGATTTTCTACGGGCAAGACAGAATTGAATTCTACCGACTGAAAGCCTTTTAATGCTGAGATTCCCTCCCCTGTTCTTCCCAAGTCAAGAGCAAACTTTTAGAGGGGTTTTCCAGTAAATCTCACTGTTAATTTACCCTTGAGAGAAGTGGAATAAATAAGAAAATCGCGACATAAGTTTTTGACCCACGTTCTCCTGCTCTAGCGATCATGTTTCCACTATGGCGGCGCCGCTATGGCGGGATGGTGAGACCTAGTCGAGTAAAATTTCTTGCAATTTTTTTAATTATAATTAACAATGGTTTGGATCATTACAATAGATATCAATTTATCCTTCGTTCGTCCCTGAATGACATATGAGAAGAAGGCACGAACTTGTCGGGGCATGCTTGAAATACACATTATTGTTCAGGGCATAAGGAAAAGTTAGCGTACTCTAAATTACGGGTGAATGAAAATACCTCAAATTCACGCTCGATAAGGATTACTTAAAAAAAGTAAACCTATTTTTAAAACCACACTGCCTCGCCTCATCTCGCTCTGGCAGGATTCTTTCTGCTGGAGCGGCCCTATTTTTTAACGGGAATCCTACCTCTATGGCGGGATAATGCGAAGAGTAAAGAATAAGGAGAAGAATGTTTTCTCCCTATTCTTCATATTCCCTCACTCAAACTCTCTCAACTTCTCACTCCTATCATCCACTCTACAGTAAGAATCTTGCCCTTAACTTTAAATTAATGCTTACGTGTACATTCTACTGCTTAACAGGCAAAGAATCCGTAGAATAAAAGGCCCATAGGGTAGTTTTCGACTCTTTGTGAAATATAATGCTTGAATTGATAGATTAACATAGCATGAACCCTCCCCTTACGTCCACAATGTCTTTCTGACGTCTTGGGCGTAAGGTGAGCAATAGATTTCACCCAAATCAGACTAGAATATAGGGGTGGAAGGCAAAAGGTTTTTCTTGGCCCCAACTTTTATTATGCCAACTAATTGGAGTTTTTGAACAAATTGCTTTTGTAAATAAGTTTGCTACGACACTTAGGAGAACTGATCTGCGAGAATTTCGAAGAAAAAGATTATTTGGGGGTGGGGAGGCACCATGGACGCACCTGGTGTTCTTCCTGGATGAAGCCTGCTCTGGAGGCCTTTATCCTGCTTTGGCGGGGCTGCATTGGCGGGATCCTTCCATTCTGGCAGGATTTTTCCAAGCAGTGGCCTCGCATCTGAGTCCCCCTCTTCCCCCCAACCCCTGTTTTACCATTATAGTATTGAATTCTAACAAAAAATTTTGTGAAACTTGCAGATACAGTACTATGGCTCAAAACGACGATGCCAACCTTTCTTTTTTCTGATTTCCCAATGCAGCTACCCGAGAGCGATATCACGACTACCAGAACAACAAATTCCTTACCGAGAGGGGCTTCTATAAGCTGGTATGGCGGACAAGCTACCCACTTTTCATGCCAAGCTAGAGGTGTTTGGGTGGGGCCCTTTAACTAAATCCCCTCATTTTAGATGTACTGTTTAGGTAAGGGAGTTCTATGCTATACTCCCCACAGTACTCTGGGATGACCCTAACCCTACCATTCGTATATGAGGAGTGGACTTCCCATTGAGCCCATCTTACAACAATGTTATACTAGAGGTACCTAAGGCCTTCAATGCTGACTAGGAGACCAAGCTAAGGGAGATAGACTAGAGTGGCTACGAGATACTCTGGTGGCCCTAGAGCATAAGAACAGGGTCTACTGGCCCAGTATAGAGGGTATCACTAGCACGGACTGGTCAGACGAGGCCAAGAGATAGCTACACGTAGTGGCCAAGAGGATTCGCCCATCAAGCAACCGCACCGACATGACCTTCCCGCCAGCTCTTGTGATGGCTTGTGCTATTCAGGGGATAAGCCTAAATGTGCGGGCTCAGATTGTTTCAAAGTGGAAGATGTTCTATCGTGGTAACAAGAAGGCATTCTTCCTGCCGGGCCTGATCTCTTCAATTTGCAAGATGGCTGGGGTGCCACTATTGGACTCTGATGAGGTACTCCCTATAGATCCCCCTTTCCATCCCTTGCTCATTAGGCAAACCTCCTCTCAGGAAAAAAAGAAGTGAAAGATCGACGGGGCTGGAAGTAGCCGGGCAGCAGCAGTAAAGGACGAGTACGACAACAAAGGTGCTACCCCTTCCACTCAGTCATAATCACCAGTCGACCCTCGCTTGGAGGAGGATTTAACTGTGGTTTAGAGGCGACTAGGAGGCCATTTTGCCCAGATTCCTGCTTAAGTGCCACCGGCTACTTCTATAGAGGTAGAGATGCTTTGTTTCCAGCTCCGGTGGGAGAGGAAGAAAAATATTGAGAGAGACCGCCTCGTGATGAGGATGTGGAAGATGATCAAGGTCGTCTTCTCTTGCATGACTCCCCTAAGGGAGCTTCCCACCCAGGAGCCCGGGGACTTTCGGGAGTTCAATTTTCTGAACGGGGCTTGGGCTGGAGAGTACCCTCCTGTGAGGCTGCACTCAGATGAAGAAACTCCCCCTCTTTCCCATTGGACTTGGTTATTTGATTGGTTTAACCCATTTGGGAAAGAAATAAATAATTTAATGCTTTCTTTACTTTTTCCCTCTATTTTTGTAAGAATCGGATGCTTTTTAATTTCTTCACATCATCGTACATATAAATACCATCATTTTTATGGTTATTCAGCATCTTCTTAGTACTATATTCATCCTAGAGTTAGCCATTTGCTCTTAAAAGATCATTGCAAAAGCAAGGAAAAAATAGAGGACTCCCTTTGGAGTTTCTGTCTCATAAAATCCTGTTCTGGAGGGATAATTTATGCTCTGACGGTCCTGCTCTGGCAAGATATACCTTCTCTGGTGGGAATCGCCGAGACAGAATCCTCAGGAATTTTTCTCTTGAGATGCTTCCTGCCCCACATCCCCCTTAGACTCCCAAAGTTAAATTTAACCCATTTGACTCTTTTTTCATGAGAATTTTTAGCATAAACTATCCAGAGTCGAACCCAACACTACACATAGGGATTATCACTTCCCATTAGACCAATGACATCAAGGCAAAATAAGCATAGTTCAGAACCACTGGCAACATTGAGTTCTTATTAACTCTAATTAACAGTTTAACATTATAACAGATAGACATAATTTAGCAACACACTGTTTCAGCCCAGCTATCAAATATATTAAGGAAATATTTATAATCACCCTTACGCTAATGTACATTACTAGCCTTTTTTCTCACCTGATTTCCAACCAATTCCTGACTGCCCCGAAACCAGAGTTTCTCTACAATCCTAATTTGTTATTTTACCTTACCAATTTTTACCAATGATAAGTCCATGCACCATTTACCGGCCGTATATCCTCTTATGAGTATATCATTTAACACCCCAAAATATATTATTTAATCACCTTGGGTCTTAGAAAGTCTAATGCACATACCTATATTTATGACTCTCTTCTGACATCAATATCACAAAACTATAGGAAAACATATATCACATACTTTCCACACGCAGGAAAAGGTATTTCACACATCAAGTCAGGAATTACTGTGCACATGATCACAAATTCAACCATATAACTCAAGCAATTTAAAGTTATCAATTAAGTCCATTTCATGGATGATCATTAGTTGATCGTCTACGTATTCTCATCGCCTCTAAGGCAAGATACCAATTGGAACCTTCTTGGTTCCAATTTTCTTTACTTGTGTACATTCAGCCATGACCACGATATCTAGTTTAATTCGTTGAGATACCAATTGGAATCCATAGATGCCAATTAGAATCAAACTATAACACAACCGATAGACCACACGAATAAGAGAGAAAGAATGAAACTACTTCCTAAAATGCTTCATAGCTTCCCAAAGATTTATGTGGACGTCATCATACCAATCCGCAAAAGTCTATTCCACACTTGCTCTTGTATTGAGAGACCGATAACCTAGGATCTAATACAAAATTGTAATGACCTAATCCAGTGGGTCATGCGGGCACCCACTCTACATCCTAAGTAGGAGAACTCTTAACCTCTTATATAAAAGCACCGCGGACTTTGAAGTCTAACTTAAGTATTTAAGCCAAAATTCTAAAAGAAGTTATTGTTAAAACTATCTTACACAATTATATAGAAACCTCCAAAGATACTAGTCTAAATAGGAACAAGAGCTTTATAGAAACAAGATACAATACAAGTGGAAGACACAACTCCAACCATTGGAAAGGAAAAGTAGAAGTTGTCGGAAGATCATCTTCGCCTTTGCTTAGGAAACTACACCGACTCTGCAACTAGACTATGTCAAGTAGCATAGCAAGAGTAGTATCAGTACAAACAATACGTACTGGTAGGCATCATCGTACAATCTGATACCTACCGCATAGTAAAAGAACAAAAAAATAAGAGAGATCATAATAGGTAAACTTTATTAACTTGACCACCCCAATCCATAGGTACACTCCTTACTTTCACCCTTAGGGTATTTACTACTCTATGCTCTAGAGATTCACTATTCATTCTAGTTACAACTTACGATCTGTGGGTTATGGGCCCACCTTACTATTGTTCAATCACCCAACAGTCCTCACCTAATAACCTTAATTGCTCAATGATTTCACCCAACTACCACTAGTCCTGGTTTGATTGCCTTACAACATAGGGCCTAGCTATTCCACAACCACACTTCCACACTAACCCGGTCATAAGTAACTAACACTACTACTATAGTTACTCGTGAACACTTCAATGATAAAACCATCTGTGAATAAAGAAACTTCTAACTCTAAGCCTATGAACATAGAATACTTCATGCAACACATATGTCACACCAAGCCTAATACAACCCTTCCTCTTACCACCATAAGTTTATACATACTCACATCTCTTTATAACTAACACACCTCAACTCAAGGGTTCCTTCATAGGTCCTTCATCCATGGTTCATTTACCCCTAATATTATAATTACATAAAAATACAACTATAATCAAGTCCTTTTATGGGACCATCCATGCACACATACTCGGCCCTCTTAGGGGACCCAATCCAGTTATATATGTGTTGAAATGTGACATCATATCCAAGAATGTATCAAAATATAATACCCGATCCAAAAATATTTTAGAAAGTGACACCCAATCTAAATACATGTCAGAATATGACACTCAATCCAAATATGTGTCAGAATATGACACCCAATCCAATTATGCAAACCAACCACAACTATCAACAACATACCAAAAGATTCATCACAAAACAAGCTAGCAATTAATCATTACATTAAGTCTAACATATTTCCCTAAATCATACGCATAATTTAAAAAGTATGTGAAACACCTGTGGGAAACAAAACCATCACATACACTACCAAACCTTTAAGGTTTATCATCAATATCTACTTAGTTTTCTATTCCTATAAACAATACTATGCCCGTTATAAAATAACCGTCTATATGCAATAATATCACAACAAATACACTTCCTCAATTATTATAGCACCATTTTATCCAGGTTATATTTGAATTAGACCCTAACACAACCGAATTTATGTCTGTGACCCATGACCAAGACTTAGTTATACAATTTCTCATTAAATTTCCTTTCATACTATAAAATAGGTATAGATTTACTACTTAGAAAAGAGAAGTCTAGCCTACGTGGGCGCCAAGCAACCGTGGAAAAATAATACTGTTGAAATCCTTTATTCCAAATGTTCTATGGGCAAGATCGGATTGAATTCCACCAGTTGAAAGTCCTCCAATACTGAGATTCCCTCCCCTGTTCTTCCCAAGTCAAGAGCAGCCCTTTAGAGGATTTTTGTAGTAACCCTCGCCTCTAATTTACCCTTGGGAGAAGTGGGAGAAATAAAAAAATTGCGATTTAAGTTTCTGACTCACGTCTTCCAGCTCTGGCCGCCCCATTCCGACTCTGGTGGAGCCACTAAGGTAGGACCAAACCCAATTGAGTATAATTTCTTGTAATTTCTTTTAATCATAATTAATGACGGTTCAAGTCGTTACAATAGCTTTTGATATTCATTGAGTAATGTGTGAAGTTTACTATGCATTTGATTATTGTGGTTTGGATGGTTGATATGCTGTTGTGATTGGTATACAATTCCAAGACCATGAAATTCATAATCTTGAACTTGCCCTATCAAAAGTGATGCCTTGAGTAAAGAAGGTTTGATGAAATATTGTTAATAAAGTGGAATGTGATAATAAAAATAATAAATTAATTATATATTTAGATCGAGTGTCATGAGCCAACACAATATATTTGGATTGGGTGTCACGAGCTAACATGATATTATTAGATCGGGTGTCATGTTCTGGCACAGTAATATTAAAAAAAAATTAAAAGACTTAATGCTACCCAATCTCAAATAACTCATTTTCCAGAAGAGCGTGGTGTGGAGACCTAAGTCCTCATGTATACTTATGATATTGTTGATGTATTACGTAGTTGTTTCATTGTGTTATCACTTGATTCTTGATCTTGTTATTTGTCACCTGTTAAGTACTATGGTTGATTTCCTGCTATTACTTTATGCATATTGATTTCTATTTTGAGTCGTCCGATGATACTTACTCAATACATGTTGTCTTGTACTGACCCCTATTATATTTTTCTTTATTTTATTTTGTGGAGTGCAGCGAGTGTTCCATCAACTTCGACTCAACCTCAGTTATAGCTAGTGTCGAGCATATCAGGTTTCAGAGTGATCTATTCCTTCTAGTTCGTGTTGGATTCTCTTAATCATGACATGATGTCCTTAGCTTTCGGACACAAACTATGTTATTTATTTTATTCTAGTGTTGATATTTTCAGACTTAGTATTTTAGAATTAGATGTCCTTGAAGTGATGACTTTGAGGTTTTGAAACGACATGCAATAGACTGTAGTGGATTTTTATTTTTTACTTTAATAAGATTTGAGTTTCCGCATTATTATCGTATTTCATAAGTTGAACAACTAATATAAGTTGGGGTTTGTATCGTTGGCTCGACCACTTAGGACGTTAAGTGTGACTGTCACTCATGACTCATTTTGGATCGTAACATAAGTTCCTTGTATCAGAAAAATACACATAATCAATTATTATTTTTAAGAGATGTAAAAAATTAAAAGTAAACAAATAAGGGCGAACGGAGGAAGTAATAACTTTGACATGATTAATCTTCCCATTGCTTTGTGCATTACTATAATTAATTCCAACTAAAACATGATGCCATATTGAAGATACAATTAATCGAGATGATCAACTAATTACACAATTCAACAACATGATATATTAGAATAAACAGAAATTATGAATTTATGTTTTACCATAACTCATTACCTAAAATAAATAGTACTTGATTGGTCTATGAAGTGAAAAGAAAACTCAAAAAGGCACAATTGTTTTAGTTGAAAAGAAAAGTCAAAAAGGCACAACTATTTTTGTTGAAAAACAAAAAAAAGGTAACGCTTAGAAAGGCTGCCAAAAGTTGGCAGGAAAAATTAACGCGTAGAAAATTTTCACGCGTAGAAATTTTTTTAAGCGTCTTTGTTTTCTATAAATAGAGGGTCTTTTGCCCTCATTTACATCATACCAGAAAGAGAGAGTAAGAATACAAAGAGAGTTATACACCAAGATAAATATTGTAGTCTTGAGTGTCCTCTTTAGTAGTTGTTCCTTTTACAAGAGAGAAATGTTAATTGTTGTTTTTTCCTTGTATTTGAGAGCAGTGTACTCCATATTTTAATAGTGAGATCCTTCTACCCCGTGATTTTTCCCCTCTATCAGTTAGATGGGTTTCCACGTAAAATTCTCGTGTCCAATTTATTTTTATATTAATTGTCATATCAAACTTTAGTTGTGGTGCTTCCTGCCCCCAACATGAAGCAAAATAAATTTCCCAAAGAAATAAACATGTTAAAATATAATTAATTAAGTATATAAAAAAATTCACTCTAACTGCACTTCAATTTTTAAAAAAATAATGGCATATGTTTTCTACATGTTAACTGTAATTATTCGAGATTAGGACTGACAATGAGGTGGGATGAATACGGAGGCAAAGTGAGGCAGCACAGGTTCGAACAAATATTTTTAAAATTTAATGTGAGGCACGGATGGCGAGTTCTACCACATTACTGAAAGATCACTATTGATCTTATAGCTAGATTTTAGAAATATCCATTTGAGAAAACTTAATTCTTTCACAGCTTTTCAATTCTATATAGTCAACCAATTTAGAATTAGTTATTAGTTAACAATTATAGTTAGAGTATATTTTTTAGAACCAACATCAAAATGATATAGTGATAGATTTTAAATATTTTATATGGTTAATCAATTGGGTAAGAAGGTGAGATTTCATTTTTAAGTTAATTTTAATAAATTAGAATCTACTTTTACTTAGTGCAGTTTTCCTTCCTATTTGTATTTAATAAAATACATATGTTTCCACACTTTCCCTGTATATATAATTACAATTTTAGTTTATAACTAACTCTTTTCTAACTGTATTCAAGATATATTCCCTCTTAAATACATGATTCATTTTAAAATTTTATTGTATGCCAATGTTTCCTTTTTCAAATGTATTACTCGCATGAATTTCTATGTAAATTATAGACTACAAATAAGTAAATAAATGCCTATTTCGGGCAGGTTTATGTGGGATGGGTTCAAATCACAAAAAATATCATGTGGGATGAGTTGAAATTTTCGCAAGTTAACCCAAACCCGTACCACACCATCCCGTTGTCATCCCTACCCAGACCATCTGGTTTCCCAATTACTTATGAATTTTGTCCTTACTCCTGTTGGAGTCCCACATTGTTTGTGGAACGGAAACACAGATTTTTTATATGGTATTGGATAATTATTTTCTTGTGAATTAAATTTTAAGATTAAGCTAGGTCCAAAATTCATTTTCTTATATGATATTAACGAAACTTTTTATTACATTCAACTAAATTTATAAGCCTAACATTTCAATGTATCCCACATTCAAGAGTATGGTTGATCAGAAATGAGTGGCTTTGATTCAGACCATGTATATGAATTTAAAAACTCACTAAATCTATACCCAAATTTAGTATTTTGACCATCGTATTCCATATCTGTTCACATAAATTGACAGGGAGGAGGTAAATTGTAGGTAATTTTTAAAACCCAAGTCTATTACTACTATCCTAGACTACTATTCAAGTTGCATGCCAAGTTTACTTAGATATAAGATTAATTCAAACGTAGTAGTTGGCTAAGTTGTGGGTAGATATATCCCCCTATTTTTTGACTTTTTTTTTATAACAATTTATATTTTATTATAATAGTCGGTTTTTCTTTCGTATTGATTTTCATGTCATATTACTTTAAATATTTTACTATAAGAATAAAACAGTATCACGACAAACAATATTGTTATAGAAAGATTTGAAGCTTAGTGAAAGATTAGCAATGAAGGTAGTAGCTAATCCTTTTATACTTTTTTATAGTGAGTTTATTTTTCATGGAACACTAATGTTGTTATGGTTCTTAACATTGATGTACTGTTCATACAATATAAAGAAATTTTGGTACTATAGTCTATAGTCCATGATATTCTGAGGCAAATGAGGACGTTCCATCAAATTTCGATTGATGTCTAGAGAGGAAAACAATATGGACAAGTAGGGGTGTACATAGGTTGGTTCGATTTGATTTTTCATTAAAAAATAACTAACTCAATTATGTCGATTTATTAAATCTATACATCAAATCAAACCAACGTAACATCGGTTTCTTTGGTTTCGGTTTTAGTCGGTTCTTTCAAATTTTTTTACAATTACACAGTGATTGAAAAAGAGATCAAATTAAAGAGGTTGTTCCCTTAACGTGTGATTTAATGCCGCACTTGACGTTCTCAATTGAAGGTTGCTCGCTTGATTGTGCAATATATTGCTTAATGGCATCTCAAAGACACTTGAATAAATAAAATCGAAAAAAAATAAGATATGCAATAGCATCTTCAAGACATTGTCTTAGAAAAACATATAAAAAAATTCACAAAAAGACACAACACATGTCAATTGTTTTAGTCATATCATAAGCCCAAATATGAACTAATTTAAAAAAATACTCACAAACCATATTATAATAGATACTTTTTTGTGTATAAAAGAATTAAAATTATGTATTTATTATGTCAGTTTGATTTGGATTCAATTTGACTTTTTTCTATTAGTATCAAACCAATCAAACTAAACCACATGTCGATTTTTTTTGTTGGTTTGATTTGGTTCATCGGTTCAATTTGTCTTGATGATTTGGCTTTTATACCCCTATGAACAAGTTACACAATTGGCCAGTCAGTCAAAATAATTATATTTGCTAGCCAAAGATATATATATATATATATATATATATATATATATATATATATATACTGACTATTATTTACTGGCTATTATTTTAGTAAGGTACTTTACAGTATAGTTTTCCCAAAAAAATCGTAAGCATATGAGAGGCATTCTTTGCAAAACAAATGAAATATGAAATTCATGAAAGAGTTCTTAATGACTTAATTATTGCTTCTCTAATCAGCAAAACTATCTGTTAAAACAAATACACAAATAATTAAAATTAATTAACATACCACTATGGATTCCCCTTTATACATCTTTGAAATTATATTAAGGGTTATGGTCAAACATTATTCAAAAGTTTTGATATATAGCAGCAAGTAGATTTGTACATAAAGTCTCATTTATGTGTCATTAAATAATTAAGGCCCAGTGCAAATTTATTCACCCTAATTATAACTAGTAAGCAAAAGCAAACTTAATTGCTCAAAGCTGTATGACCATAATATTAATGGTCAGTCAATCTCATTCAATGGAATATCTATATGTTTTCTCTATACTAGCAAATATTATAATAAACAATGTTTCAGTTCGTCTTGAAACACATGGGTCGATAAAAGAAGTTGAAATAAAATGAAATAAGTTGCAACGATTCAATAAATAAAGAATGTGCAGTAATTATTTAGCATCACTAATATAATTGTCTTCATATTATATTTGGCAATGGTAATAAATATGTATATTTATAACTCGTATTCTATATAAATGTCACCAAAAAAATTAGCTACTCTAAATAAAATGACATTAATTCAATTGCCGCTAAATATTTTTGTGAAAATACTAAACGAAAACCCTATTGCCATTTCCCACTCAATGTGTCTTTTGTTGTAGTGATCAACACAAATTAACAATAAATAATGAAGGATATACCTGACAATATCAATCAATAATTAGTGGGGGGAAAAACGAAGAGGCTATTGGAATATCCAGAGAACTTAAGTGGTAACAACAATGATAATAATATACCCAATATAATTTCACAAGTGAAGTTTGAAAAAAAGATGCCCATATCTTACCCCTACCTGTGCTGTGAAGACTTACTACAAGCCAACACGGTACCGAATGATTAAGTGATCGAATCATAAACTTCAATATGATATTAAACCATACGATAGGTGTTGATCCACTAGTGTGGTACAACGTTCATATGAACCTAGTACTTTCAACGCGTATTCTTTTTCTTTTTGTTGTAGATAGCAAATAAAAGTATGAATTACGAATAAGAAAAAAAAAACTAACTTTAATCATCAGTTTAAATTTGATATTTATTTGTATCAGGAATGAAGGTAAGATATCAAACCATTAATATTTTTATCAGGAGTGAGATCACAGCAGCCAATTAAAGTCTCACCAGAAATTCATCAATTATACCAATTTAGATAGGTGGAAAATTATATTAGATCATTTTCATATGTAAATAATTGTTTATATATATGTCTTGCACCTTGCAAAATGCATACATTAGATATAATGAGATAAACAATAGACAATATTGCTATTTTATTGGTAAGGATTTGACTGACTAATTAAGGCCATTTACTTAATATATTCTATTAATTCTTCCAATCAATCTTAACAACAATAGCTAATTCATTTGTTCAAACTACAATATGACATCTATTGGCACAAAGTACTACTTTGATTGACTAATCTTTTTTAAGGCCATTTATTCATGAAGTGATTCAAAAGGGACAATAAACCCCTCTGCTATAACAACAATATATTCAATGTAATTTATTGAGATTCGCGAAAAATCATGTGTATACTAATTTTATCTCTATTTTGTGTAATGCTAAAAAACAGCGATGGACCATCGGCTCACGTCTAGTCGGCAATATTCCTCTTCAATATTATTGTTTCAACCTGGATTTGTAAGAAATTTCCTCTCCAATTTATTACTCCATATGACATGACTTTTAATCATCAAATAAAGGGCTTATTATCCATCCAGTTCTGAATCGTGGTCTTCAAGAATTTCACCAATATTGTCAACCAAAAAGAGTGCCAAAATTATATTCAGGAAGATCTCATGTATTAGATTTCGATAGTTGCCTCAACCATTATATTTATGCAAGAATTTATTTAGTCAGCAACCTCTTTTCTTGGAGTATGATGGATTATTTATTGAGCTCTACTCAAAATCCCAACAACAATAACAAGTAAAAACTACTATCATTAAAGTTATAAAAAGAGTACTATAATATTGGTGAAATAATGAAACAACAATTTTTATTCATAAACACATTCTCTTCCTTTTCTACACATACACACCAAGCATCAAAAGCAAAATAATAGAATTTTTTCTACATTGCAAGAATCAACCAACAACAAAGAAGAAAATCAAACAGGGTGAACCACATAGGAGATATAACACTATAGTGAAAAATCGCGCACGTACAACTTGAAATCGCGCAAGTTTATTCCAGTCTATGATGTCTGGAGGACAAATTTTTTTCTTGATCCAGTGGCTGAAATTGTTGAGCAAAATAAATTGAGCTAGGGTTACCTGCAAATGTAGTACTATAGCTGCTGGATTTCATTGGAGCATAATTGATTTCCCAATTTCCAAGAAAACCCATGAAGCAATTTCCAGAATCTATTGTTGAGGAATTACTTGCACCACCCAAATAATTTTGAATTGCAAAATGATTTTCTAGAGATTGAGAATTGGCTTCATGTGGAGAACCTTTTTCTTGATTGACACTTGTATTGTAAGAATTGTTATTGGAATCTTGATCAAGAAAACCATTATTGCTTCTTGATGACCCTAATTGGTCAAACATATTGTTATTAGGGTTTCCAAGACCTTTGATCATCAATTTTTCTTTTGTTCTCTCCCTAGCCCTTGCTCTTGATTTTTCCCTTGACCCCCCTTTATGAGGATTATTTTGCATTATCTCACTCAATTTTTCTTTATCTTTTCCTAATTCATTGATTGAGTTTTCCTCACATTCAGACATAAAGGAATCACTCTTTCCTTCACTACTTGAACTATTGTTACTATTTATAATAATCTTGTTACCATCACTATATAATTCCTTTTGTGGGGTGTTTTCTGAGAGCTCTTTTATGGCCTTATTGGAATTGGAAAAAAGCCATTCTATGGTTTTACTTGCCTTATCAAAGCCTAACATGTCTTGGAGATCGAAGAACTTACGCGCTATGTGAAGGGATAATCTCACCCTCCGATCCCTCACACCTTGAGCCGTGCAAATCTTGCTATGCCTATCCTTCTTACCCGTTCTCCTTCGTGGCGTTGTGCTAAGACTTCTCTTCTTTGATGATGGTTTAGCCTCAATAGACATTTCCTCCTTTGATGTCTCACTAGAAAGATGAGTAAAATTTCCCTCTTTGACATGATGATCTTGATTGTTATGGGGAAATATTTGGCTCAAGGGAGACTCATGATGGTGATCATCATCAAGAAATGGTGAAGGGAAGTTCAAGAAAAATGGATTATCTTCTTGCCTTGAACTTGAACTAGGGTTTTGATGATCATATGTAAAAGATCTATCAAGGAAAGTTTTTGAGGTATAGGAAAAAGTATCATGGTTATTGCTTGAAGGAAACATGTGTAGGGTTTTCTAAGTAGAAATCCCAAAAAGTGATAATGGCTTAGTTAGGTTTAAATTTTTAAGCTTAAAAGTTTTCAAGAATTTTAGATGTTGCTTGATTTTCTATCTTGAAAATGTTTTTTTGATAGAACAACAAAAAATGAAGTGTTAAGGGAAAAGGAGGCTAATAGGGCTTGACTATAACTCATGTGATGGTGAGGGCACCATGGCTATGGAGAAAGAGGGCATGATGATAGGGGGTGTGGTGGTTGAAAAGAAAATACAGAATTGGTAGACCATGGAAAATTAGAAAAGTAAAGGTACCTATTTATATTTGAAAATAGTAAAACAAATTTAGGGCAAATGGAACTTAGAAGTAATATTACTACACTCACACTGTTTAACTAAAATAATATCTCTTTCTCCTATTTTATATGATACACTTTTCTTTTTAATTTATTTTTAAAAATTGACATACTTTACATGTAAAAACAATCTAGCTTTATCATTCTCAATTTATCTTTTTATTTACATGATTTTATACCCTGAGAAATTATATGCTATGGTCTAGTGATTTTATACCGAGAGAAATTATATGTCATGTTTTAGATCATAAGTTTTTAAATTCTTTTTTCTTTCTTAAATCATATCTATTCAAATATCGTCACATTAATTGAGACAAAGGAAGTAGAATACCATGTCTTTCTGGTTTAAAACGCTCAAAATCATTAAGCATTGACGTGATATTTTCTATCAAACTAATTACTCTCCCTCTCTATTTTACTATGTATATCTTAATTTGATCAGGCATATAATTTAAAAATATAAAGAAACTTTTGCATTTAGTCTTTAACTAATTATATGTATAATATAATAAAATATTTTATGAATTTTGTAATCTTAAACTTGTCACGTCACTTATAAGATGGTGTTATTAAAAGTAAAATGAGAGATGTTGAAATTTAAAACTTATAAAAAGATGCATTCATTTTTTACACAAACAAAAAAACCATATAAATTGAAACAAAAAACATACTTTTCAACCATTACTTGTTACAGTGTTCAACTAATATGTGCATATCCAATTATTTCACCATATATTTGTTACATGCCGTCAACATATATATCAAATATCTTTGCCTATTAAAATCTAGACAGATTAGAAGATATCAACCAACATTATTTGTTTATAACTATTGTGGTTAGAACATTGCTCTTCTCGTAGTTTTTACACACTCCATGGACAATTAAGCCACACTTTTAGACATTGTATTATTATGCTTCATTTGAATTTATGTGGCATCATATTTTATTTGAATTTTAAAGTTATATTTTTTCTAATCAAAGGTGTCATTTAATTGAGACAGAGACATTATTATAATATAATATAATAAGACATTTTATGAATTTTGTAATCTTAAATTTGTCACGTCACTTATAAGAAGATGTTGTTAAGAGTAAAATGAGAAATGTTGAAATCTAAAACTTACTAAAATATAAAAAGATGTGCGTTCATTTTTTAAACAAACAAAAAATATATACAAATTGAAACAGAAAGCGTGCTTTTCGACCATTATTTTTTACAGTGTTCAGCTAACATGTGCGTATCCAATTATTTCACCATATATCTGTTACATGCCATCAACATAGGTATTAAATAGCTTTGCCTATTAAAATCTATAGAGATGAGAAGATATCACCCAAGTACATTATTTGTTTATAACTGTTGTGGTTAGAACATTGCTCTTCTCATAGTTTTTACACACTCCATGGAAAATTAAGCCACACTTTTAGACATTGTTTTATTATTCTACGTTGGAATTTATGTGGCATCATTTTATTTGAATTTTAAAACTATATTCTTTCTAATTAAATGTGTCATATAAGCTGAGACAGTGAGAATATTATTTTTCTATATTTTTTTTCACCATAAATTATAATTAAAATGAATATTTGAGATCTTTTGTCTAGTCAAATAAGGTTATATATATACAAATTAAATTAGTGAAAGTATATATGTTGAGCTAGATGATAAGAGACAAAATAGAATGTGACAGTACTGTCAGGAGGGAGCAGGTGAGAGATTGATAGAAATGATCAGAAGTAGAGGGTGGTGGGGTTATTAGAGAAATTTTTTGTGGGCTGTTGTGGAGAGGTGTTTTAAAAATGGGTAGCTGTGGCCAAGCCTATAGCTATCAAAGCCTAATGAGAGGAGGACAATTATTTCAAGCAATATTAAAATTGCTTTACTACACATTAAAAACTTTGAATAGACCATGCACCTTTGACTGACTGTCTAAGAGTCACTTTCAATTCTAAAGTTTCCAAGCCCCACATTCCTCTTTCATAGTCTTTCTAACTTATTACCACATACTAATTATAAATCAATCAACAATGTTTTAATTCTAAAGTAATTGAGTATTAACTTTAGAATCGAAAGATTTTAGACCATTTCTAACTCACCTTTATTTTACTCTCTATTCTTCATTTATAGAAAAGTGGATAGTAGTTATTCAAATTTAGAAAATTATTAAATATATAATTTGAAATTATTTTTCACTATGAAAAATGCACAAAATTTAAATGATAAGATGAAATTTTTTAATTTAAAAATACCATACATAACACAATAATTTATATACAAGATAATAATACAATACATAACATAATAATTTTGAAAATTACAACAATAATTTAGTAATCCGGTAGACTATTTTCAGATTCACCAATATTTGAAGGAAAAAAATTAGTGTATGATCTAAAGAATTTTTTTGATTATGATTGTGGTTATGATCGTTAATTTAGAATAAAATAACTTTTATATTAAATAAATTGTATTATATGAAGATTATATAGGGCGATTATTTGGAAAAAGAAGAAAAAATTTATATTATGAAATAAGAAAATTAAAATAAAGTAGAAATAATAATATAATATTAAGGAGAGAAAAAAAAATTCTTTTTAGAGAATAAAATGAAAAATTGGATTGAGGGTAGTTATCTCCAAAAATAGAGAACTCTATATTTGAAGAATAAAATAGAGAATAGGGTTGAAGATGTCCTCAGCATAGTGTTGAAGAAAATGATGGAGAAGTTTCTGTGTATTCTATTATTGAGGAAGTACATGTATATACAAGTATGTGAAAGTGCAAAAGAATTGTAAAACCTTATAAGCTAATACAAATTTTGTACTATGCTAGGAATCTACTAAATATAATTTACACATCTTGTACTATATTGAGAATATCTTGTATCATACTGGAACTCTACTAATTACATATACAGCTGCCTTTTACTCTTCTGAATATTTTGTTTGTTTGGACCTAAAACAAGTGGGTCAATTTTCTTCTTTTGAATTGGGCTCAATTCTTGGACCTAATTACTAGTATATTATTTAATAAAGTTATAATTTCAAAAATTATGCAAATTGGTTATAGTTTAATGAAATTTGCTATTATACAAATTTCGAGCTCATATACAAATCTAGAAGCGAATATACAAATTTCTTAAATAAATTTATATTTTCTTTTGTATTTATATATTTCAGAGCTCATATACAAATCTGTGAGAGCACATATACTAATCTCTTGTATTTGTATACAAAGCGAATTTGGAGGCTCATATACAAATCTCTAAAGTAAATTTATATTTGTATATACAATCTTTCTGAAAATCCAATTTGTATAATGCAGCGAAATATACAAACAGGAAAATTTAATTTGTATAATGCAGCGAGATATACAAACAGAAATAGGCATAGCAACTGAAACTATAGCTATGAAATGTAATTAGGCAAATTATAGCCAAGGAGCCCAATTATCTTTAAAATCTTGGCTATTTTTGAAAGTTCCTCTTCTTTTCTTTCTTCTTCAGTTTGGGCGATGAGCTTAGGCCTTTATTTGTACTTTTTCATTAGAAATTGGTGCTCATATTCTTCTTGTCATCAAAAATAAATTGGAATATAATCTTGACCTGGATTCATGCACAAGTACCTAAATGCTATTGTGAAATATCTTGTACAACGTTGTTGAGTGTACTGACTCAGAGTTTGTACAGTAAATAATAAATATTCTAGTCTCGTATGGGTAAGTAATTACACTTTCATATCAATCTTCTGTAAATTGTGGGATCATGAGAAAAAAGTGAGCTTGACAGATGCATTAAGTGGAGAAGACACCATACATAAGTTCCTGCAGTCAAAATTGTTGGAAATTTGGGAGACAAGACAACACAAATAATACTCAAAATTCACTAAGCTAGAAGAGAAATAGCGGAAAGATGACTTTTTATTCAACTTGGCTTAATTCAAGTTACTATATTACATGACTATTTATAGGTAAATTCATCCATGTATCTAACCTAGCATACATGTATCACTATTAATAATTTCACAATTCACATCCTCCAAGTACATGAATAAGAACTCACAAGACTTCATCTAGAATTTTCCACCAATTTATCATTACAAGAAAAATGACTTTTAATGAACGGAAATCCAGTCATTAAACGTTCCAATCCAGTCATTAAAGGTCTATAACAACCGAATAAAAAATGATCGTCACCGGTCGTTAAAAGCTCCGTGGTTAAGTTAGCGATTGGATTATATATCCGGTCATTAGATATCATTTAGAGACAACGACTAATCCGGCCGTTATACTTACTTACAACGACCAAATTCTCCTTCATTGATGGTCATTTGATCGTTAAAACCGTGAAGTAAAACCACATATTCCAGTCGTTATAAGTACTTTTAGCGGCCAAAATTCCTTTCGTTGATTACAATACTTTTAATGACCAAGTTTCCTTTCAAAAATTTTGTTTGAAATAATTTTTATATATATATGGGGTCAATTTCAGAATATTTTGCAAAATGACCATTTTACCCATCTCTATAATTGCCTCGAGTCATTTTTGATTAGTATCGAGTGAGAGTTTTAGGAAATTCTATGAAAAAGATGAGTTTTGGGAAGTTTTGAGTTTAACAAGGTCTTAAGTGTTCAAAAGTGGTAATTGGAACCAACTGGAGCTACGAGTCTCGAAATGGAATTCCTTCGATTCCAATTTCTAGCAACTTCTGAATGTTGAAATTTTTCTAGAAGAGTTGATGGAATCAGTTTTGGAGTTGTAACGAAGAATTGAGGTCTTGAGTTGGTAATTCTTGAAATTTTGATCATAGTGTTGACTTTGGTCAATATTTGAAGATCTGATGCTCGAAATTGAATTTCGATGACTCCATTGGAATCGGGGGATGATTTTGAGTCTAGGGGTGGATTTGTTTGAATTTTTGGAGGTTCCAAGCTCATTTTGGTCTTTTGAGATTTGAGATTAGTTTGATTGCGACTTATTGAGTTTTGGGTCAAGGGGACCTCGAATTCAAATTCCGATCATTTCATTGAGTCCGAAACATTGATTTGAGTAGGTTTGCATATATAATTTGCATATACGGAATTTCAAACGAATTTCAAGGGCCAATTCAGGAAATTTTGAGAAGTGAGATTTACTATGTTTTTCCCACTGCTGCAAACCCCACGATCGCGATGCTCGCTTTAGTGAGGATCCTTATCGTGAAAGCGAATCCTAGTGTTTGCACGGGGGGTCGCAAAAGCGAATGAGTGCTCGCTTTAGCGAAGATGTGAGGGTCGTGAAAGTGACTAAGTGGTCACGCTAGCGAGTGTCACTTTAGCAACACCAAAGATGGATTAATTAGCTTGGGTTTTAGGTGCTTTTCACTATTTTTGTGCTTTGGAAAGATTGGGTAGGCGATTTCAAGAGGGTTTTTTGTGGCAAATCTATTGGGTAAGTGATTTTAACTGCTAATCTTTGTAAACCATTGCTTAATTGTGAATGTTAACTGGAAATTGGTAATTTCAATTGGTGAAAATGACCATTTTTCAAGACTTTGAGAAATTCTTCAAATGATGATTTTGGCATGATTTGGGCTTGTTTTTCAAAATGATTTGCACCAATGAGTTCCTAATGCTTAGAGGAGCGTTCCCATATAAACATTCCTGGATTTAAACCCCATTTTTTTGAAATTGGATTTTGAGACATTTTGATCCCTTTTTCCTGAATTTCGCGTTCTTGGTGTTGTTAGATTTGGGTTTTGCTTTTCAAACACTATTTGAATAGATTGTGGCGATTCGGAGTACATTCGGAAAGGAAAGACTCATGTTGATTGAGTGATCACAATTTGGCTAAGGCAAATGCACTCCTAAAACTCTGTGAATCTATTAGAATTTTGAATTTTTTCTTTTGCATGTGTTGGGGAGTAATATGGATGAGGTTACGGGTTGAATTATGATATGAATTAATTTAAATTGAATGACGGGGATTAATAAAAGGTAACCTCTTCTATTTTGGAGATTTGAATATGATATGCCATGATGTTGATATCTATGTGTATTTGATGAAATACTTGATATTCTGATTATGATTGCGGATTGTTTAATTTGAAATATTCCTCATTACTTGTGTGAGCATGTTGTTTGCATTGGTTCGGAAACACTCTGATGAGAGGAACATGATTATGAGGCCGAGGTCACTTCTAGTGAGGTTTTTTTTATGCCGAGGTCATTTCCGATGAGATGTTGTGACGCCAAGGTCATTTCCAGTGAAAGATCATGAGGTCGAGGTCATTTTTGGAAGAACTATGAGGCCGAGGTCATTTTCAGTGAGGGACTATGATGCCGAGGTCTTTACCGACGATTGCACACATGTATGATCATTGAGTGTGAATTCATATTTCTGCATATCCTGTGTGACAGATTGGATACTAGTATTTGACTTGTGTTTACTTGTGCACTAAGACTTTTGATATTAAGTTGTGATTTGAGAATTATTGAACTGTTTAGCGTGAACTATTAGGTTGGACTGATTTTCTGTGCAGGTTATAGTTATGAAGGTTCGGTTGAGTTGGAAAGGAGTTCGTGAATTCTAGTAGGTTTACTTAGTTTTGTTAGTTAGCTTGCTGGGTACCGTGTTGTTTGGTACTTAGCCCTTGCTTCTATACTTGTGTAGGTTCTGGCCCAGATCATAATTATTCTCTTTTCTAATTATCCGAGGCTTCTAGGAGATTGAGAGAGATAGTTATTGACATCCGGCGGACTCTCAGATTTTCTATACTTTTATGTTTTACTCTATTTGAGAGTTAAAAACATATTGAGACTTGTATTTTCATTTCAGTCTTGTTTTAGCTGCTTGTACATGTGACAACAAATCTTTGGAGGTTAATTTAGTTGAAAGACTTCCGCTTTTGTTTATTACTTGCCTATTTAAATTGTTTTTTGCTTTATTTTCGTAAATGTTGAATTTTTAGATTGACTTGTCTGATGGGAAAGGACAAGTGCCATCACACCCGAATTCGGTTCGTGACAAAATATATGTGTGTGTATGTTTAAGAGATTTTCTTTTCACAAGCAATTGACAATTTGATATAAGATTTCACTATTAACTAAGCACAGAAACATACTGGAAAACTCATATATATATTTGTGTGTGTTCAACACAATCTAAAAAACATGAATGTTCGACATAATATCATAAAACATATTCGACATGACGACATCTATCAAATCCTAAAAATTGAGAAACTAAAATTGTAGCATAGGTAGAAAGAACTACTTTGCACCAACAACAAAACAATAAAAATATAATCTTCGTTTCAGTTGGCTCCATAATTCTTCAACAACACATTCTTCAATCTTCAAATTCTTCATCTGTTCAAAGAACAATTTGAGGTGTCAATTAGTAACTTATAAGTTCGAAAGCATAAATCAATAATTTAATCACCAAAGAGCCAAATCTTAAACACAAGATTATTCCAAAAGAAAGCTATAAAAAAAAAACCAAAGGGGGAAATAAATGGAATATTAACCCAAGACAAGTTTCATCGATAGTAAGAGTTTGAAGGCCAAACATACCCTCGAGAAGGCTAGACTCTCCTACATTGATGTTATTAGGCATGACTCATGAGTACTATTTTATTAAACAAATGTACAATAAGTTAAGATGGGACTTTCCTAAAGTGGAGTGGTGAAAACTCATATGCAATAAAGATGGCTGTCCAAAATGTGTCCAGTATGAGGTGGAGGATGAAACAATCTATTCCAATGCACCTATTTCAAATCAGTGTGGAAAACACCGCTCTTATGGCGTGGAATTGATAGAGTTCCAATGGAATGACAACAAGAGACTGACTTAAGAAATAAAGATTAGATAATAAACATAGGAAAGCCAAAGAAAATATTGTTAAAGCATTATGAGGTTACTGAATAAATATAACTAAAGCAACATCAAGAGCAAAGTGAGCTGTTGTAGCAGAATCACCAAAATGAGGAGAGATTGCATAAAGTGGTTCAAGACTAATGCAACAAAGTACAAGTCTTTTCATCATAAGGTCCTTAGGGGTCATTTGGCGTGGTGGATAAGGCAAAATAATCTCGAGATAAATTTTTAGCACCCCTCAATAGCTTGTTTGGTTACAAAGTGTGGAATAACTTATTCCAAGATTAATAATTATGACTGGGATAAGTTATCCCTACTTATAGGTAAAATGCTAATTTCGGGATAACTTATCCCGGGATAAAAATATAAAATAACAAAAGTACCCCTTAAACCCTCTTTTATACATCACTTTTACATACATTTATATAAAAATAATTTTTAATACCATTTATAACAACATTCACAATCTTCACTATTTGCTATTTTATGATTATATAATTTTTCATTAAAAAATTACACTATATAAATATATTTTTTATTTATGAATATATAATACGTTGAATTTATTTAACTGATCGTTATGTTTATTTATATTTTGATTTCTCTTAAAATCTTCACTCCACTATTAAATTACATAATTTTTAATTAAATAGTCTTGTAATCACTTGAAAATTTGTATCTTATATATCCATTAAAATGAAGATAACTTTAATATTTTACAATATATGAGTGATATGTGCTTAAATAAAGTGACATCAGCGATAAAATCTCATTTATTTTAACAAACTTAAAGTGAAAGATTTATTTTTAAGCTAAATAAGATGGATGTTTTATATTTAAAAACACACGGAATAATTGTGAGAATGAACATAGAAAATTTATTAAGTTAAATAAAATGAAAATTATATTTTTAAGAATGAATAACTAAAACTTGCAAAGAACGTGTAAAAAACTAAATGAAATGAAGGGTATTTTTGTAAATAAACAACTTATTCTTAGAAATTATGTCATGCCTATTATTTGAATACAACAAACCAAACAATCAATAAAAAATTACCTTGGCATAACTTATCCCATCATAACTAATCCCAGCATAACTTATCCAGTATAACTAATTCCGTCATAACTTGTATTCAAACCAAACGATCCCTTCATGAAAAAACCAAGAAGATCAAATCTATGAAACAATTATTGTTCCTAAGTTCATAAAAAAATTATGAACACTTACTAAATTAGTGGAAAGAAGAGGAACGATTAAAATATCTCTAAGCAAAAATATGAATTTAGAAGTAGAGAGAGTATTGTATCCAGTGTAGGAGATAGGGAGTTGAGTATCATTACCGACAACTATGTGATCTAATCCATTATATGGAGTAACTGAGGTGTAATGGGACATATTTATAGTCATGTGAGAATAGACTCCAATATCTACATACCAACAAGCATCATCGAGAGAAGAAATTTTTCGTAAACAAACAAACATAACTAGGCCAGAGAAGGGTGGGGAAGGAATATGGCATATAGAACATTAATTTTAGAATAAATTATCAGTATTAGGATTAATATAGAGAACAAGTTGGAAGGAAGAAAAAAATACATCCTGAAGACTAGAAGGAAGAACTTTAAGTATACGGCAATAACAGATTTGAAAGCATTTCTCAAGAGCTCTAATGATAGATTTGGAAGTGCGGATAAAAGATTTTGCAAATGTTGCTGAAGACAAAATTGAAATTTGACTAAGAGAAGCTATGATGGCAGAATATAAAATGCAGAGAGGAAAAACATATGAGAAACTTCATGAGAGCTTGCAACGAGTACCAAAGGACATTGACCGTCTCCAACACTCAACATCATAAAGGCAGCCAAGTATCGACGTGGTCCTTGGGACAGGGCAAGTGTCAATTTAGTTTTTCTTTTTAGTTTCAGTTTTTGAAATCTACCTCCAACCCCGAACAAACATATTTGACTTTTTATTAGCTTAACAAATACTTTCTGAAAACGGTAACATGGGGCATAAAGTTGATCAACAGTGATACGAGCAATACACCATAGTTGAGAATATGGATCAGAAAAAACTAATGAACATAGAAAAGGAAATAGGTTAATAGAAAAAATAACAATCTGAAAAGAGCAGATCAATGAGAGATCAACATTTTCAAGTCTCAAAGAACAAGAAAATCAGGATCTGATTTTTTTGGTGAAGTAATTAAATTATATTAGAAAGGCATCAAGGAGATACAGACTTACAAGGAAAATAAAGAGCTACATCAAAACAAAATAAACAAGAATCTAGCTAAGAAAAAACCTATAAACAACTATTTATAGGAAAGAAAGTGTCAATTGAAGAGAGTAGATATAAACATTTAGCCTTGAAGG
Source organism: Solanum dulcamara (assembly GCF_947179165.1). Taxonomy (NCBI): domain Eukaryota; kingdom Viridiplantae; phylum Streptophyta; class Magnoliopsida; order Solanales; family Solanaceae; genus Solanum; species Solanum dulcamara. Next base: position 63,193,553 of record NC_077246.1, read on the forward strand.
GTGCTACCTCTGCAATTTCTTTCTTTAAAGATTCCAAAAATAACTACTGGGATCATCTTTCATAACCTTTTCATAGCCTTGTTAACTCTCCAGTTTATCTAGCTAACAAAGGTATTTTTAATAGAAAAAGGCATATCCCATTGAAGACCAAATAGAGAGTGAGAAAAATTCCACAAGTTAATTTTTGTAGGGCAGTATTAAAAGACATGGTTAACAATTTATTATCCTTCCCACAGAAAAAGCATCCACTGATAAGGATGATCACTCATTTCCCAAATTTTAATGCAAACTCATCACTCTCTCAAGTTTCTCCTCTATGCATTAATCATCGATCACTAAGACATGAACACGTCAAATTTTGTTGTCTTTGTCAATGCTGAGTCCCACAAGGAGCATGTAGGATGGAAGGTTCGAACAGTGGTTCAGGTTATGCAATCCAATGGTGATAAAGTTATTGGAAAATTCACAGATAAAAAATAGCTAATTGTGAAAGGGATCAACCTAGCCTTCTTAAAACTTTTGTTGAAGTAATTGGTATTGTTGACACTATCCAGTCTATCCAATCATAAATTTGGATGAATTTTGGTGATACATTTGATATTAATAGCTATGACAAGTTAGCAGACTGACAAATGGTGATCATAAGTACTTGTTTATTTGAGAAATGACGATTGGATGTTATAAAAGAGGACATATATATTCTTGTTTCTATTGCTTTCACTGAGTTTCAATATATTATAATAGTTTGACTTTTGAAGTAATTTGAAAATTTTAGGTCTTCACCTTCGGTTTTAGGTAGTTCATCAAAAGTTTAGCTCTTTGCTCGATGGAAACTTGTTATTCTTCAAAAAAAAAAAAAAGAAGAAGAAGTTTATCTTGAGTTAGACATGACTTATGAATGACCGTCCATGTAAAATAGGAAACCTTTAAGGGTTGTCTGTTTTCCAGATATGTTTCCAGGGAAAAACATCAAGGATGTCATTCTGTGATACATAACACTTGGATTTTTAGCTAACACTGTTTTCTTTTTTTATAGTTATTATGACCACGTCGTATTCATTATTCATCCTACTAACAGCAACTATAATTATTATATTGAATCTGGTTCAACATCAAAAATAATTTTTCTTTCAAATAGACTTTTACTGTCATACTTTTCCTTAGGGTTGTAAGGAGGCTAATATTTCAAACTCCACTTAAAATGATGAGCTCTTCCTTGGACAAAGCAGATTTTGATCCTATTTATACTACTTATAATTAGCCAATTATATAAAGTAGAACTGTTCAAAAATACAGTTTTATTCACAAATATTTGTGTTTGTGGCTTACTAATGATTTCGTTCTGAGCAATCTAGGAGCACCCTTCATATTCTTTGATCTATAATTCCATACAAGAAACAAATATAGGCAAAATTAACATACAACAGCAGAAACGTATTCTAAACAAATAAAGGCATAAACAAGGAGGTACTGATACATCAAGAGCTGATACAAAATAATTATAAGGCAACATAGATGGAATTACACTTTTGAAGGGTGATAAAAAAAAATTCCTAAAATTTGTCAGATTAACAAATTTATTCAATAATTATCATTATTGGACTTCCTTTTATTGTCAATCAATGCTACTAATAGAAGTAGCACACATCAATAATTCTAGATGAATCATAAACCATAAAATTCAGAATTGAAAAAAATAGAATTTTTACAGAACAATTCATAGTCATAACAATATAAACTTTCATAGTCAAAATATAAATTTACAGAGAAGGAAACTCCAAAAATAATGTCCAGATATTACTACTCTCAGCAAACACCAGCAAAACTCAAGTTTGATTTGAAGTACGAAGAGAAAGCTGATTTCTGCAATAACAAAATAGATGTTGATTTCATTTTTAAAAAGCTTGAACAGAGTCCTACAACTTAAATATTGCTAACAAACCTGGATATCAGGAGACAATCCGACCATTATCTTTGTCTGTTTTATTGAATTTTCTCCAACAAATCAGTTTCCCAATTGAAACTGGTCTTTCTCGTTAAGAATTTAAGCCTTACTTGTCTGATGAGTTTCTTGTGGAGGTAATGGGGTAGTGGAGAGACAATGGACTCTTCCTTTTCGGATGGGTGTGGGCGTGTGTGGAGTGAGTATTCTAGGCGTAGCTATACTATCGCAGGGGTGGGTTAATAATTTTGACGCTCAGATCTGAATCATTCTTTATATGTGTAAAAGTCAACACTCGATAATTTATAATTATATGTTATATGTGTGATCAATTCTTAAGTGTGAAAAGTATATTGGATGCGAACTAAGGATTATAAGGGACTCCATGTCTATGAAGAGTTTTACAAATTAATACTAATCAATTGAAAGGCCTTAAAGTTTTCTTTCAACCGCTTTTGACCGTTCGTCAATCCAAATTGTGTGTCAAAAGTTATGCTCATTTTTCTGGATACTATGTCGTCTGCGCGAACCGTTCCGCGAAGTGGACGTCAATCGCGCGGCAAAGACAGTGTTACTGTTAAGGTTGCGTGAAGTACCGCGCGAACTAGCTTTCAGTTGGGCGATCACGCATGTTACTTCAGAGTTTTAAGTTTTCTTTTCACGCTCTAGGAGGGGTGTTTTTGTCTTTCTCTCATTCCACAACCCCAAACTATGATTATTAACTTTTCCCAAAAGCCAAAGTCAATCAATTTTCATTACTTCAACCCTCTCATTCTCAAAAAGAATTGCTACGCTTAAGAACTTCAGAAACACACCAAGGTTAGGGCTTATATTCAAGGTTTTTCTTCAAGATTCGTCATTAAAGTATGTAAGGCTAATCACAACGTTGGATTGAATTCATCCACGTGCCCTATATCTAATTCTATCGATTGTTGAGAATGAGTTGAGTCTAACCTAATTTCTTGAATTTCGAATGAGTTAATTCTTCTTCTATTGAGTTTCGTATAATTATGTATTGAGATTAGTGTTGTTTTCTATCTCTCAATTGATTGAAATTATTGTTCATGACTACTTTCCCATGGACCCTAATTGATTTGATAATCATGATTTTTACATTCATATTTTTGAGTAAAGATGATGACTTTTAGATAGATAGATAGATAGCGAGAGAGAGAGAGAGAGAGAGAGAGAGTCTAAATGAGTATGAGGGTCGAACATGTTAGATTGAAATTGAGAAAGAGTTTTAACGAGATGTGAATGATTTTAAAAGCACATTTTGCTGAAAGAATTTGATGATTTGAGCATGAACATTGATTTTAAATGAGTTTGAGTTTTCATATGAATTGAGTTCTTGAGTCATTCATGATTTTATTGAGTCTTAAAGCATGATTTATGAACGTCTTAAATAAGCATAAGTCGAGCATGAGCTGAGTATGAGAAGTCTTTAAATGTTGTCATAAATGCATATCTAAACTACTCTTGAAAGATGTTATTTGGATCAATTGGATAGTATGATTGGTTGAGAGATGTGATAGTCTTGATGAAACTTGATAGTCCCTTATATCTTCACAATTGAATCCAATTGAATGATCTCAACTAAATGTTGTGATAAATGATTGTCCATACTACTCTTAAAAAAATGACTAGGAATGATTTGATAATTGATTGGTTGAAAGGATTGATTGGATAGAACTGATGAACTAATAAGAGTCCATATGAGACTTATTGATTGGTTTGATTGGATTTGATTGTCTTATGAGCATTGAGTCTTGGTAGGAGTATCGAGAACCAAATTGGGTAAGAGTAAGTAACAACTCTAACTCAATAACTACATCGTCAAACGTAGGAGATGATTGAACCATTAAGTAGGATATTTTCTTATTTTATTGTCCTGACATGATATGACTTGATTGATTGTAGGATCTGGATTGGTTGATTTGTTCTTTACCCTGGAAAGGTATTGAATGGACGTGGAAACAACGCTGGCTTGTTGTAATATCACTGGATCATAAGTGATGGTTATCGGATAAGAGAAACTCCCAGATAGATCTTGATAGTACGTTAAATGATTGGTTCGATTGACATAAGATTGTTCCTGTCTAAATCATATTTAATTTAGACTTGTGATATCTTGATGGTTATTATTTTTCTGCTGTTTTACATACTCGTATATTCCATGTACTGACACTATTTGGCCTGCATCATTTCATGATGTAGATACATATGTTAGGGATTGTCAATAGGTGTATCATTGAGGATCATTTTACTTACAATTATTGGTGAGTCCTCCCTGCATTCGGAGGATACCATTTATGTTTTCCTTCTTTGGAGTTTAGTAGTTTCTATCTCTTTGAGATAGCCATGAACTTGTCATTGATACAATCTAGTTGAATAGGATAGAGGCTCCATACACTAGACAATGATAGATTTGGAGTTGATGTTTCAATTCCTTGGATTTGTTTCCTTTGAAACTATTATCCTTTGAGTTGATTTGGACTATTATGCTTAAATTTATTCTTCTGATATGGAATGATTTAGATTGTTGATTGAGATAGCCTACTAAGATGTATTTTTCTATCAAAATTAGTCTTCCACTGAGTAAGTGAATATGTGATTAGGCCAAGTGGTTCGCTTGGGAGCCAGTACTGATTTTTGAATGCCGACCACGTCTAGGGTACCCTCCCGGAGCGTGACAGGTGTGGTGGAAGATTAGTTTTCTTTTGGAGGGGTGGGGTAATCTAATTTTTTGAAATAAATTAGGGAAATTAATGATTCTGTGAAGTAAAAGTGGAAAGTAAAAATATGTGTTTTTTTATCATTAACGACTGGGTATTGATTTTTTAAAAGTTTGAATATTATCCCCTCGTTAATATTAAATTAAAATTGCCTTTTAACAACTGAAAAATATTAACGCAATAAATACACTTTTAACGACTGAATTTATATTCTTTCGTTAAGAATTGGTCGTTAAAAACTTTAATTTCTTGTTGTGCATGTATCTCGTAATACATTAATCTACTAGTTTATGAACTAAATTAAATATAATGTGAACAAATTAAATAAAGTGAACAATTTTATTTTTCCAACATCCCCCCTTAATCTTGGTTCTCTACTCCAAGAGCCATTTACACTTTCTGGAAAATATCAATCTTCAACGGCATGGTAAAAATGTCCTCAACTTGATTTTGAGATTTCACAAACCCAAGCTCTACCTCCTTCTCCGATATGCAATCTATAATGAAATGATACTTAGTATCAATATATTTGCTCCTTTCATGAAACGTCGGGTTCTTGGCCAACGCAATGGCTGATTTGTTATCAATACAAATCTTAGTTGCATCTTTTTGTGGTTGGTGAAGTTCTTTCAACAAGCTGCTTAGCCAAATTGCATGACAAACACAAGAAGTTGCTACATACTCTACTTCACAATTTGACTAAGTCACAATTGGTGGCTTCTTCAAATTTCATGTAAATGCAGAATTTTCAAAAAGAAAAACAAACCTGATAGTACTTTTCCGGTCATCAACATCACTAGCCTAATAAGTATCACAATAGCCAACAAGCTTGAAGTCCTCGGAAATTGAATAGAAAATTTCATAATCAAGTGTACCTCTGATGTATCGGAGTATTCTTTCGACTGCTTTTAAATAAGCTATTGTTGGAGTTTTTATAAAGCGACAGACAAGCTTAACACCAAAAAAATATCGAATCTCGTACAAGTTAAATATCTTAAACTTTCAGCAAGACTCTTGAAATATGTGGGATTGATATTTTCTCCATCTTCACGCATGGACAACTTTATTCCACGATCCACGACAGTGCTAACAGGCTTGCAATTCTTCATCTCAAATTTCTTGAGAATCTCCTTGAGAAATGAAGATGGAATCATTCTTCTGTGCAGTTTAATGCCAAGATAGTATGACATTAGGCCAATGTCTGTCATCTCAAATTCTCTTGTCATGATTTCTTGAATTCTTCAAACATCTTTGAATTATTTTCTGTCAAGATCAAATCATCCACATACAAATAAAAAAGTAATTTTTCACCATCTTCATTAATTTTTTACATAAAGTGCATGCTCACGTGGACACTTTAAAAAATTATTTTCTTGAAAATATCTATCAATTCTACAATTCCAAGCCTGTGGAGCTTGTTTCAACCCTTAAAGAGTCTTCTTCAATTTCAACACTTAATCTTCATCTCTTTCAACCTTATAGATCAAAAGTTGATTAATATATACTTCTTCCTCCAAAATCTCATTCACGAAAGTCGACTATTCATTTGATAGATTTTTCACTGATTCTGAGTTGTCAAAGAAATAATCAAGCGAATTGTCTCCAAATGAGCAACTGGTGAAAACAACTCATTATAATCAATACCGACATTTTTCTAGTACCCCTTTGCAACCAATCTTGTTTTGTACCTCACTACATTTACTTTGAAATTTTTCTTTAGCTTGTAAATCCATTTCACTACAATGGTGCTTTTTCTTTTTGAAAGTTTTGTCAACTCCCAAGTGTCATTCTTCTTGATTGCCCTGATTTCATCATCTATTGCATCTCTTCATTTTGTATTACCGGCAGCATCTTCATACCTATAGTGATCCTAAAGGTCATTTTTGGAAATTTTCATCAAATAATTATTTTATCCCTTTTGATAGTTGTTTCGAGTTATTTTTATGAGTGCTTGGTGTTAGTTTGGATTTTTTTTAGAGTTTTAGAAGTTTTTGAATTTTGAAGGTCTAAGTTGTGGAAAAGTGGTATTTAAGACCAATTGGAGATACGAGTCTCAAAATGAAATTTCATCACTTCTATTAGCTCCGAAATATGGAATTTGGTCTAGGAAAGTTGTCTTTTCTAATTTTGGAGTTGTTTTGGGGATTTGAGGTCTTAACTGAAAATTAGAATTATTTTCTGCCAAGGTTAGACTTTGATCAACATTCAAAGTTTGGATGCTCGGAATAGATTTTCGATAATTGTATTGGATTCAGTTGGTATTTTTAGGCATAGAAAGAGTTTCAGTGTATTTTTCAGGAACTTTGAGGGTGTTTTGGTCTTTTTGAGTCCTAAACTACTTTGGTGGTGACTAAACGAATTTTGGATCAAGGAGATCTCGAATTCAAATTTCAAAGATTCCATTGAGTCTAGAACATCGAATTTAGTGGGGTAGCATGTATGGTTCGTGTGCACGAGCTTTCGAATAAATCCCGAGGGTCCTTTCAGTGAATTTTATTTTATGTGAAGTTGATGAATTCTGTCACAGACCATCTCTCCTTCGTGTTCGTGCCTCCCTATCAGCGTTATCAATGTCACAGAGGATTAGCTTAGTGACTTCTGCGTTCGCTGAGGGTTGGCCGAGTTTGCGGAGAAGTGGAGTCTGGCAATCTTAGCCTTCACAGAGGGTTGGCCGCATTCGCAGAAGATTCAAGGTTTCTCTCCGCTTTAGCGGAGATAAGAGCCGCTTCATGAAGAAGAAATTAAGGCCTGAACAGTAGACATTTCCCAAAGATGGGAACTAGGCTATTTTCACCATATTTGAGTTTTGGAAACTCGGTAGAGGAAATTTCTTATGGTTTTTTTGAGGCAAATCGATTGGGTAAGTTATTTTTGTCTATAATCTTCATTAATCATCAATTATAAGTTAATTTTGGATTTTAATTCATGACTTTAAACCCTAAATTTTGAGATTTTTTCAAGAACCCAAGTTTTTCCTAAATTGATGATTATGAGTTGATTATAAACACATTTTCAAAATGGGTTTTACTAATAGATTCTAGTATCATAGAACGGAAACGGAAAGAGGACTAGCAACTCAACATGAATGCAATAACACATCAAAATGCATAGAACATGGGATTTTCAAATTTAGCATAAAACATGACCTTTAAAAATCAACTTCATGAACATGCATGCATATGGAAGGATGTGAGAATGACTAGAACTCAAAAATTCGTAAGGATAGACATGAGAAGCTAACACTTCAACTAGCATGGAAACTCAAACACTTAGATTATCAAGTCAATCATGGCACAACGAATACAAAACCAATCCATACCAACCATTATCATGACTAAAGGAAACCCATAACATATATGATAAAGCAGCCCGAGCCATCTCACTTTCTCTTATAGTAGCCATTAGACAATCCCTCATCTTATGCCCCATATCACCACACTTGCAGCAACCCTCCTTACCGGCCATACATTCTCCTTGGTGAGTCCTACCACACTTCTCACAAGGGGGAAAAGAACATTCTTCCTTATTAGGACTAGACACTAGGGCATTAGAAAAATATAAACCATTATCGGTCCTCTCCCTTTTGAAGTCCCTAGATTTATCACTTAGCTTTTCATCTTCTATTTGTTCTGTATATGTCATGAGTCAGGAGATGTCTATCTCCTTGACCAACATGGTCGTCTTGCGTTCTTTGGACATCAAAATAGAAATAACGGAGATGAATTTGTTCATTCTTGCCTTTGGGTCGAAAACCATGAAAGGAGCATACTTAGACAATTTGATATATTTGAGGACACACTCTCTTACACTATACTCCCTTGGCAAAAATTGATGAACTCTTGAATGTTTGCCTCCCTTAGCTCCAAAGGAATGAAGCTGTCTAAGAAGGCACGCTTGAACTCTTCCCACTCTATGGGTTCCATACCTTCACCCCTCTCAACCACTCATTGTACATACCAAACTCTTGCTACACCCTTTAGTTGATAGGACACTAGCTCGGCCTTTTCATTTGGAGGCACTCCCATAATTGCCACAATTCGATAACTTCCTCAATAAACTCCATTGGGTCCTCGTCTACCTTGGAACAATCAAATTCGGGTGGATTCATCCTATTGAAGTTCCAAATCCTAGTAGTCGGGGTAGGCACTTGAGGCGAAGGAGGAGCAACGCCTTGATTATCTTGATTGGCTATGGCTTGGGCCAAAAAAGTGATGACATTTTGGAACTCTGCATATGTAACTCTCTCATCATGTGGAGCCTCAGAAACTTGAGGAGCTTGGTCCTCATAAGCATCTATTGCTCTAGAGGGAGGTACTCTTCCTCGAGGTATTATCTTCATAGGTAATGACAATGAATAACAAGCATAATTAAGGGGAAAGAGGGACTATGAGAAATATCATAAAAAAGCACAATAATATCCAAGATTCATCATACATATGTCCAAGATGCCCAAAAATACATCTAATCTTAGACTTGATAGGGGCTAATACATGTCCCTAACTCACCCTCAAATAAAGTGACCATAAAGTACCATAATAGATGTCTAAAGGTCTCAACATAGCATAAACTAGAAAATAAAAAGAGTATTATTTTCAAAACATAGAAACTCACCCAAAAGTAGCCTTCAAGCAATCCCAATTAGCCACATAGAAGAGAACAAAAAGGAGCACTGGTCACTACATAGTGATATCATGTAGGAAAAATAGTATGCATTTGTACTTTGAATGTACTAAGTATGTGAGCAATGCAATGCATGACATCATAATATGCAATTGACCAAGTTAGAAAACATACTAAGTAAATCATTAAAGCATGATAGAAATTCATGAACAACCTCAATGCAATTTGGAAACAATAATAGAGTCACTTGAAAATATAAACACTATAGTAATAATCATAAGTCAATGTAAAGAGTCATTTGTCTTATATAATGTCATGAGACATAATGAGAATCGTAATCATACTAAGAGTCATGAGTCATAGAAGAATATATACAATAAACCTTTGTGAGGAAAACTTTCAACCTTGGGAGATCATGGACATGTCTGAGAGATATTAGTAGTCATATTAAGAAATACCTTAAACATTATGAGAGAGACTTTTTACCTTTTGAGAGAACAACCATTAACCGACATAAACCATGTAAGCTATAACATCGAGTTTCGATGTTACCCCTATATCAGAAGAGGGGGAGACTACTTGCCAAGGTAGACTTTATCATTTCTAAGTGGATCCACTAAGCTACATGAAGGATCGAGACTCAACTACGGGTGACCCTTAAGGAATTGAGCCTCTACTATGGGTGATCCTTTATCCTACATGGCACGTAGTTATGGAATAATGGGATCTTACTATGAGTCTCTTGCCTCATTTATGGGAGAGGGTACATATCCCAAGGTCCACTCGGTTCTAAATAAGCTCTCAACGGAATAGATAAAACATAAGACATGAAGTCAACATCATGTGCGAGAGGCCATATCTACTACCGGACCACTATTTATGAAAAAAAATCATAGAATAGCTCCTTGAAACCTTTAGTGATTCAAGTATGCAGGAATTGTCCTTATTAAATATAGAATCCATTAGCTTAGGTGAGAAAACTTCCCAACAACATTCATTCTTTCATTGAAAAGACACCCATAATCATAGTCATTAACTTTCATAAATATTTAACTGAATCCCATAACCTTCAAGTCATGCTTTAGTGAAAATAGAGTAAAACTAGGTGGGTTCAAATCAATTCAACCTTCAAACATGTATGTAAATGAAATTGTGCATAAACACTATGAAATTCATCAATTAAAATCATGCTTTAAACAACCACCATGAATTTCAAGAACCTTTAAGGAGGTAAGTAGAGAAAGTTCTTGCAAACCATCAATTCATACATTTGAAGTCAATTTGTACCAAAGTAGACCAATAATCATTAGTTTAATCATAATTCATGCTATTTAGTAGAAATTAGAATGACCTATAAGTAAATCTTACTTGAAAACAAGAGGTTTGATTAAAATGGTTTTGGACTCCATGGGTGAAAGAACCCATGGATAAAGACCCACATACCTTAGAGTAAATGTTGAAGAGAGATTGAAGAAGTCTCGAGGAACTTGAAGTAATCTTGATGCTTGGTTTTTAATGTGGAGCCTTGAAATTCTTTTGATTTAGAAGAATTTTGTAGGAGGGGGAATGAAATCTAGGAATTTAGATAGGCAAAAGAGTGAAAAATAGCCCCAAAATACATTCAAGTTTGACTACATATATTCAGGAAATTGTCCAAGATGCCCTTAATTAAAATTGTAAATTTTCTCTAAAATTTAAACTATCTGGGAACAAGTCCGTGATACGGAGATGTTCCCCATAGTTTATTTTTTAAAGTTCAATTTTTCCCAAATTTGAGCTTGATTCAAGTTCGAACAAATTTACACTATCCAAGAACAGAAGAACGATACGCCTAGGTCACAAAATTCACTGATTTGGGCATTTCTTGAAAAATTTATCTTGCAAAATATGAGTCCAAAAAATCCTATGAAGCTATTTCCCCCCTATTTTACAATACTATAACACATTCCAACCTTCAAAATACCTGAAACCTTACACTTCTACACTTGTGTAGGTTGTGAGCCCGGACCTGTATGACTTCTAGTTTTTCTACCTTATTCGAGGCTACAACTTTGAGTTTTTGAGGTAGCTTTTGCATCCATCCAACAGACACCTATTACTTTTTTGTTATGTTTTAGTTCTATTATAGAGACAAAAACATTGTTACTGTATTTCTTTTCTTATTTTTGTATGACATTAACGAGTTGTACATGTGACAACCAGTTCTAGAGAATTTTTGAGATTATTTACCCATTTTTGTCTTAAATTATGTATAATATTATCTTTTTCTTCCATATTTACTTTTTATTGAATTTTAGGCTGACTTGTCTTGGTGGGTTGAAATGAATTCCATCAAACTCGGATTTAGGTCATGACAAAATGATATTAGAGCCCAGAGTTGTCTCACATGTGTACAAGTCAAGCTTAAGTAGAATCACGAGGATCGATACATAGACATATGTACTTATCTTCAGAATGCTATGAAGACTGTTAAGAAAGATCTTCACTTCTTGATTCTCTATCGTACTTCCTTGGTTCAATCTAATTCCTATTTCTTTACTATTTTCTCTCACTTATAGTAATAACTCATGCTTGGTTCCACGTGCAAGCAGTTGAGATATCATCACATAGTTTTAGTGTAAAAATATAATATTGAGGCAGAAGTGATAAACTTATGAAAGGAATATGAGGGAAAACTTGAAATGTTCTATGGTTTGAAGAGATTAAGTAAGTTTATGGTTCAACGATGCATCTTGAGCATATTAGTATAATAAGGATGAACATTAGTTTGAGGGACCTTATGAATGTCTTCTCTTTTTTGGTCAGTAAGTTAGTTGTGGGGCTTATATGATAGCTGAAGTGGTTCGACAATTGGAAATGGTATAATTAAAGGAATAACTATGTAATGATCACTGTAACTTTGGACACTGCAATTAGTAAAGTTATCCTAACAAGAATATGTTTCTTTGTGCATGGTGAGAAGGATGTTACGCCAACAGGGATCAGAATTTCTATTGCGGTTTCATAAAATGGGTGTATATCAAGAAGGGTTATAATAGGATTACTACCATGGTACTATGTTTAATTGGTTAGAGTTATGGACCGTGCTACTTCTATTATCAATATGTCCTACGAAAGGGTGCATTTCACTTTTGGCCGGAGGCTGAACGATTTTCGTAATGTGTTGTAGTTACTTATGGAGCAAAAAGGTATGGGCTATCATAGTACAAACTTTTCAGTGGGTATGATGTGTTCTAGTGATATATGAAAGTGGAGACATTAGTTATCAAGTGTGAATGATAGCTACTTAAAGAGCAATGGTTATGAAGTGTGAATAATTGCTACTTAAAGAGTTATCAATTATTTCACCTACTCGAGTAATGAAGTTTGATGTTGTATTCATATTTGTGAAACCAACTGGTTGTTACTATAGACGCTTGAGTTAGGCATTGTTTATGAGGAAAATTATACTGGTGGATCTTTGGTAAGGTATTAATATATTTAGATGGTGAAGTGTATTTTGAGGATCTAATTAGGGACTGGTGATTTTATTATGAGCCAAAAGGAGTGGACTAATATTGAAATGATAATCTTACAGGTAAAGAAAATTCCAATAATTGTACCTGTGGGAAGACAAGTGAGTGCACCAGCGAGAAAGTACCTACGAAAATTAGTTAATTCACAGGATTAGATTGTATAATGAGTTTAAGGTATCACGTTGATTATAAGGTTAACTTCCTAATGATGATAACGGTTGTTGAGCACGGTAATAAGTGTTTGGGATGGACTATGATTAGGATGGAATTATGTGGTAATGGTTTTTGATTAAAGGGATCCAGTATGGTATTGATAACTTGCGGATATCTAAGGTTAGGGTTGCTATTACTTGATGAGTAGCTTAATTATATGGAAAGTTGTATGATCTGTTGGAAACTACTCGAGTAGAATTAAAAAGAATTTCAACCTATAATTGAAGATTTAGTGGGATGTAGTTTGGCTTTTGGAATGAGGCAAGAGCAAGAATACTTATTCTGATTCCAAACTTCAAAGATTTAACTTTAGGGATGTTGGAGAGTTGTGTTTGAAAACACGCTACATCATCCGTCTCGCTCTTTTTATAATAATAGTATATAGCGTTCATTAGTCTGGTTAAGTATGCTTCAAGAGTAAAGTCTATGGACATTCGTCTTTAGTGTTATGAAAACTTCTATAGTGGTTTCAAGATTGATAACTGGCATGGTTTGGATTTCTAATAAGGGACATGGTAAGATCAATTGATGGGTTCTTAATGATAAGCTAAGATATGTGATTTCATAAAATCTTTAAGGTAGGGGCTAATGTCGACTTATAAGGTGATTGGTTTACTTGGTTAGAATTAAAATTCAGGTTTTGCATTGTATGTCTACATTCGTGGTAGTGGATTTTTTCAGGGTATAGATGGCAAGGTAAGAAATGATTTACTGTCTCAATTGTTGAACATTTGCAAGGACTAACGCGTGGTCTGGATTGTAGTGTTTATTACTTTTGATTATGAAAGATCTTGATGAAGTCTTCAGTTGAGGAGCTTGGTTTAAAATAGAGGATAACATATTTTGGATTCTTGGCCAAGAAATAATAATGATAAATAAGTTAAGAAAAGGAACAAGAGTCTAGTGCATCAAACAGTTCAAGCATTTAGGATTGGGTCATTAATACGAGTTAAGAATTTGGACGTCCTAGCAACATTGTGCAATGGATACAAGTTAAGAAATGTGAAGATATAAGACATCACGTATACATCCTTAGTTCAAGTTGGGTCGGATTGGTCAAACTATGGTTGGGGACCTATGGGTACACTGTAGAAAGGGCTTATAGTTCTACATGGTTATTGAAAATTTTAAGCAGGAATGATGCTTTACATATACACTTGATGGTAAATAGAGGTTATGTTCCCATAATATACATAATTATTGGGGTGATCAAGAATTCCTCTAAGTTTTGGCATGAGGTATAAGATGGTTTGAATGGTAATTGAACTGGGTAAATGAAAGGTTGCATGGAGTTGATACTAGGCATGATGCAGTAGTTTTATCCCAATGGGAAAGTACTATAAGCTTTGGAATTTGAATTATCAGTATGTAGTGGGACCCTACCTATCATGGAATGCTCAAATAGAAGGAGAAATAGTCATAGTAAAATTTTGGAGACAACAATGTGTTTCAAAGAAGACCTTGATACTAGTGAAGGTTTGAGACCATAGTAAATGTAAGATCTCAAAAGTTGAAAATTCCTAAAACGAGGATCAAAAGATGAATTTTCTGAAAAATACAACTTTTGGTACAAGGTGATGACCATGAAGGCCCTCACGGGTCGTATTCAACACCACAGTTCGTGGTGTGCCATTGTGATGATGATTCAGAAACTTAAACCCTGTAGGGAAGGGTCCATGACAGGGACTATGGGCTGTGGTGAGCACTCGAGCCGTGGTTCCCTCCGTGGTGACCCCTCCCCTGAGACCCTCAGATTCTACGCCAAGGCTAGGACCACGTCCCAACCACCACGAGTTATATTGCCTTTTACAGACCATGGTGGTTTTTATGGTAAACACCTTTGTAGACCCCCCTCACCTCATCAGGTTCCTCACCACGATCCCCATCATGAGCTATGGTGACATTCACAAACCGTTATGGTCTCCGTGAAAGAGGTCCTACAAATTTCCTTTTCCAAGGCATTGACCATGGGTGCCACTATGGGTCATGGTGAAATTCACAGACTGTGGTGGGTCCTCCGTGCAACCCCAGTTTCCAGGTTTAATGAAGGGTATCTTGGTCATCCCCTATATTTTCATTAATGAATGTGGATGATTTTTGCGACTAAATTCTTACCGATTAACTACCTTGAGTCTTCTAACCCTCTTATTCTTAAGATAACTCCCAAAAATCCAAAGCCCTCTCTCTCCCAAGTTTTTTCTCAAATATCTTCTTCTTTCTCAGGCAATTCAAAGGACCTCTTCAAGGTCAAGCTTCCATTCTCTTTAGTTTAGAGCCTCTAAAGGACAAGGTATGTGGTACTTCTTCCATGGGTATCTTTCACCCATGGAATACCAAAGATTTCTTCTCAAGTTCTCTTATGAATTTTACAACTAAAAGCCCTAATTTCATGATTTATATTGAGTCTTCTCAATTATGATATACTTCAATGCTATTAGCCTAATTATGCATAATTTATATCTTATTACATGATTTCATGTTGAATTTCAATGACCCATGCTATGTCCTAGTTTAAGTAAAATTTATAAGGTATGATCATGATTTTCAAGTTATATTCTAGGATGGATTATAAATGAGTTTAAAGATACTTTATGCAAAGAAGTTTATGAAAGATGATTCAATGATATTTCAAGCAAGTTAATGATAGGGAAAGTTAGACCCTAAAGATATTTTCATGAGTTAAAGATATGTAATGATGGAAGGACTACACCCACATTACATGAGTTATATGATAGATGAGCTAATCATATGATTCTACTATGATATTGATAGATGAGCTATTCTTGTGATATCTTCTAAAGATGGATTGATACTGTCCCTATGATGTTTATGATCATGTTTTATGAAAGTTCCATTGGGATATTGACTAAGCACTGAGTGGACCTTGGGATAAGCATTCTGTCCTATATTTTAGGCAAGTGACTCGTAGTAAGATCCCAGTGTCCCATAACTACATTGCTTGTGTAGGTTTACAGATAACTATATGGAGAGGATAGTGGATCCACATAGAATAATTAGATGAGTTACTATTGGAATATGCCCTGAAAAGGTAGCCTCCCCTATCTCGATGCAGGAGTCATTAGATTCCATGTATTAGCTTGCATGATCTTGTATGTCGGTTAAAGGTCCTAACCCACACCAGTTTCAGTTGAGTCATGAGTTCTTATGATAGTTATGAGATTTTGATGTATTGACCAATGAGATAAATGCTTTAATATTTTCATGACTTCATTCATGCTTCAAAGATATTGGTTTTGCATCCTATGATTCATATTTATTATGTCCTATGTTTATTATTCATGCATCTTCTCACACACTGAGTGCATTCCATGTATTAATACATATTCTACCTACATTGTATTATAATGTAGGAACCAACGACCATGTTCATCCTCCTCCTGCTCGTGGCTAGAGTTAGCACTATTGTACTGTTGGTAAGTCCTCCTGCTTCGAGGATGAGACATTTTATTTCTTATGATTTTATGACTTCTTTTACCTTTCATATATTTGATGAGTCTAATATTTTTCTACTGACTTTGTAGTCCAAATGATAACAATTATGCAGTTTCTGAATGTGCATATAATCTACTTGAATTATTGGGATCCCCTTCATCATCGTAGCAGATTGCAGCTCTGGCGAAATAAAAGGCTTGCGACCAGTGAGATCTGTAAGTGCTGACGATCACTTTCTCCAATGAGTTCGATAAGTCCCGATGGTCACTTTTTTTGATAAGATCTATAAGTACCCAAATCTTTCTCCCCTTCTCTAGATTTGTCTCCTTCTTATATTTTGTTTTTCGCCAAACTCCTTCTATGTTGGCCGACAGATTTGTCTCCTTCTTTCTGTTTTATTTTTTAGAAAAGTCTCTTTGTGCTTTTCGGCATTTTGCAGTGGCTTCAAGCAGATTTTAGCAACGCCCAAACATTTCTGGAGATCAGGATTCCGATCAGAATCATTTTTTCTCTAGGCCAAGTTTTATCACTCCTTTATTTACCTGATTGGGTATGCTCAATTTTATATTTTAGTATCTTAGTTCCTACCATTATTGGTTTAGATATTGTTCTTTATTTTATTTCATCGCCTAGTGATTAGTGTACATTAATTTGCCTAGTAGTCAGTGCGTATAGTCTCTAGTATATATCCTCTAATGTCAATTTTTATCATTGCATATGTGTATTCTCTAGATTTTTTGCTCCCAGTTTATCACTTTTATAGTTCATAAGCTTTTAATGTCTTCAGTAACTAATGGTGAACTAGGGTTATGTCCTTGATTAGGGCTGAAAGTAAGGGGACATAGTGTTAAGAGGGGGACAGGTTCTCTTACGTTGAGAGTAGGATCCTGGAATATAGGGTCGCTTACAAGGAAGTCCATAGCACTAGTAAATAGTCTTAAGAGGAGAAAAATTAATATAGTTTGTGTTCAGGAGACTAGATGGGTAAGTACCAAAGCTTGGGATGTGATCGTGTTTAGATTATGGTACTCAAGAAACTCTAGAGGTAGGAATGGAGTAGGTATTCTAGTCGACACAGATCTTAGAAAGTACGGGTGGAGGTAAAAAGGATCAGTGATAGGATGATGTTTATTAAGCTAGTTATAGGTAGGCTTATTGTGAATGTTATTAGTGTGTATGAACCCCATGTGGGCCTTGACAGGGAAGTCAAAAGGTTCTTTTGGGAGGATTTAGATAGGGTAGTGAGAGGTATACCAAACACCAAAAATATCTTCATTGGTCGAGATTTTAATGGTTATATCGGTATAGATTCTAGTGGTTTTGATGATGTTCATGGAGTCTTTGGTTTTGGGGAAAGGAATAGTGGCAAGGCATCCCTATTAGATTTTGCTAAAGCTTTTGAGTTGGTTATTGCTAACTTCTATTTTCTGAAGAGGGAGAATCAATTGGTCACCTTTACCAGCTCGATAGCTAGGAGTCAAATTGATTACTTATTCATACGGAAGGGTGATAGAGGCCTTTGTAAGGATTTTAAGGTTATTTCAAGTGAAAATATTACTACCCAACATAGGCTTTTGGTGATTGATTTAGAGAATAAGAAGGATGGGAGAAAGAAGACCAATTATGACCGACTGAGGATTTAATAGGGGGCCCTGACTCCCTCCCTTTCTTGAGATATAGGGGATAGGTTGATTAGTATGGGGGTCTGGAGTAGTAGCGGGGATGTGAACAATATGTGGGATATGACTGTTGGTTATATTAGAAAAGCGGCTACCGAGGTTCTAGGAGTTTTGAGAGGAATCTTTGGTGGTAGTTAAGGAGATTAGTGGTGGAATGGAGAATTTTAAGACAAAGTGAAAGCTAAGAAGGTTGCGTATACGGAGTGGTTGGAGTGCTTGGATGAGGATGAGAAGTGTAGGATTAAAGATATCTATTAGAAGGCCAAGACGGAAGCAAAGACGGCGTTAACCAGTGTAAAGACAACTTTTTAACGCTTATATGATGAGTTAGAGGGAAAAGGTGGGGGTAAGAGATTATATAGGCTTTCCAAAGTGAGAGAGAGAAAAGCCCGCGATTTAGATCTAGTAAAGTGCATCAAAGACAAGGAAGGCGAAGTGCTAGTGAATTATCTTTACGGATCCTTAAATGAAAAAGTAGATAAAGACATTGCACTGGGTGATTTGGCATACTCTCATAGTATTAAGTACTTTGGGTACTACCGGTGTTTTATGGTTGAGGAGTTTACACGTGCTATTAGTAGAATGAAGTGGGGGGAGAGCAACTGGGCTTGATAAGATTCTGATGGATTATTGGAAGAATAATGATAGGGAAAGTTTGGAGTGGTTGACTAGGTTGTTTAATATTATTTTGAAGATAGCTAAGACGCCCGATGAGTGGAGGTAGAGTACTATGGTTCCATTTTACAAAAATAAGGGTGATATCCAAAAGTATAATAATTACAGGGGTATCAAATTGATAAGCTATACGATGAAGATATAGGAGAGAGTGGTAGAGATGAGGGTGAGGAGAGAAGTATTAATCTTGGAGAATCAGTTTGGATTTATGTCGGGGCGGTCGACTATTGAAGCAATCCATCTTATACAGAGACTGGTGGAGAAATTTAGAGAAAGCAAAAGGGATCTTCATATGGTATTCATTGATCCTGAAAAGGCCTATGACAAAGTTCCAAGGGATGTTCTCTGGAGGTGTCTGGAGGTTAAAGGTGTCCTAATGGTGTATATTAGGTGATAAAGGATATGTATGTTGGAGCCAAGAGTCGGGTTAGGACGGCGGAAGATGAATCAGAGTATTTTCTGGTTGAGATGGGACTATACTAGGGATCTGTGTTGAGTCTATTTCTTTTTACCTTGGTGTTAGATGAACTGACACGGTCTATTTAAGATGAGGTCCTATGGTGTATGCTATTTGCGGCTGATATAGTGTTGATTGATGAGACTTGAGACAGAGTTAATGATAGGTTGGAAGTTTGGAGATAAATTCTAGAGTCCAAAGGGTTTAAATTGAGTAGGAGTAATAGAATACATGAAGTGAAAATTCAGTGCTGCGATGGATGAAGAGGGCATGGAAGTTAGGCTGGACAATCAACCTATCCCTGAGAGATAAAGCTTTAAATATCTTGGATCCATCATCCAAAGTAGTGGGGATATTGATGATGATGTCATGCATTGCATTGGGAAAACATAGATGAAATTGAGGCTTGCCTCTAGAGTCCTATGTGATAAGAAGGTACCACCTAAATTTAAAGGTAAGTTCTATATAATTATGGTTAGACCGATGTTTATATGGAGTGGAGTGCTATCAAGTCAAGAACTCGTATATTAAAAAAGTGCATGTTGCAGAGATGCGGATGCCGAGATAGATGTGTGATCACACTAAGAGTGATGGGATTAGGAATGAGTTACTCAAGAGAAGGTGGGAGTGGCTCCTGTGGTTGACAAGATAAAAGAGGAGAGATAGAGATGGTTTGGGCATGTGTAGAAAAGGAGTATCGATGTACTAATTAGGAGGTGTGGGCGGTTGGATTTGGGGATTATGCGGAGGGGTAGGGGTAGACCAAAAAAGTATTGGACAGAGATGATTAGATAGGATATGGCGCTACTCCATATCACCGAGGACATGACCTTAAATAGGAAGGGACGCAGATTAGGGTAGAAGGTTAGTAGACATAAAAAGCTAGTATATATAGAAGAACGTCTTGCATTGTGATGGTTTAGGATTGGTCCTAGGTTTAGGCATTTCATTGGAGTTGTGTGTTTATTGCATTTTGAGTATCACGTTATGCTGCTACTGTATTGTTCCTGTCTTGTAAAATTCACATTGTTTTTCTTCTATTTTTATCATCATGATATATATAATTATTTTTTATTTTATTTTATTTATTTATTTCTCTTATTTGGGGTCGACACTTTTGAGAAGAGGGTCTTTCAGAAACAGCCTATCTATTTCTATGAGGTAGTGGTAAGGTCTGCATATATTATACCCTTTCCAGACCCCACTCGTGGGATTTTGCTGGTATATTATTATTGTTGTTGTTGTTGTTGTTTTACCTTTCATATTGGGTGATCTAGAAGATTGTCTCATTCCCCCATCTGGTAGTAGAGTCATTTTAGATAGAAAAAAGTCTTTGTTATCGTTTTCTTATTTCGAGACTTGTGTTTATATTGATTCTATGCTTTCATACTCTTGATCTTGTTTATTTACTTCATTTACCTTGTGTATTCTCATGAATATTATGCTAAGAGGCTTAGTTGGGGTCCTTCGAGATTCTAATCGCCGTGTTACGACTTGGCCCTAAGTCGGGTTGTGATGGTAAATGGTCGGTGTAATAATGATGTTTTGTTAAGGGTGGTGTTGGTTGAATTTTTAAAAGTCCCGAGCATGATTTGATATTTTAAGCCTAAAGTTAATTTTATTGTGACATAAGGTTTTGGGTCAAGGACACCTTGAATTCAAATTCTGACGGTTTCATCTAGTCTAGAACATTGAATTTAGTGGGGTAGCATATTTGAATTGTGTGCATGGGGTTTTGAACTAATTACAAGGGTCTATTCCGTGACCTGATATTTGTGTGCTTGTTGTGTTTTTGTTGTAGAGGTGGACTTCTTTGGTTCGCGGCACCTCTCCTGTGTTTGCGAAGGTTCACTTCATTGTCTCCGCATTCATGAAGGTAGTGTCACATTCGCAGAGAGGGGATTGGGAGAACCTCCGCATTCATGAAGGCTCTGCTGCATTAGCGGAGGGTTGGTATGTTCTCCTTCGCATTCGTGGCTAAGTGAGTTGCGATCATGAAGGTATAATGACCCCTAAATAATGAACTTTTCTAAAAGTTGGGATTAGGCCTTTTTCCTCCATTTTGACCTTGGGAGCTCATGTGTGGTGATTTCAAAGAAGACTATTGTGAAAAATAGATTGGGTAAGCTATTTTATCATATATTCTCTATTACCCATTAATTATACTTCGATTCTGGCCATAAATCAGTGTTTTGAATTTCAAAATTAAGGGGGGGGAGGGGGGTTGTTCAAGATCTTAGATTTGATAAAATGGGGATTATGAACTGATTTGAGCTCTATTTTTTTATTGGTTTTCACCAATGAATCCCAATTTCTTTGGGAACATTTTCATATAATTTTTTTTAGATTTAAACTATTTTCGGAATTGGATGTTTTAGCCGTTGACTCTTTTTCTTAAATTTTATGATTTTCGTATCGATAGTGTCACGCCCCGAGAGGTTACCCTAGACGTAACTGACACTTAGAGACCATTGTTGATTTCCAAGTGAACCACTTGTTCAGATCACACATTCAATCACTCAGTGGAAGACTAAACATCAATTTAGGGCTGAAAGTAAGGGGACATAGTGTTAAGAGGGGGACAGGTTCTCTTACGTTGAGAGTAGGATCCTGGAATATAGGGTCGCTTACAAGGAAGTCCATAGCACTAGTAAATAGTCTTAAGAGGAGAAAAAATAATATAGTTTGTGTTCAGGAGACTAGATGGGTAAGTACCAAAGCTTGGGATGTGATCGTGTTTAGATTATGGTACTCAAGAAACTCTAGAGGTAGGAATGGAGTAGGTATTCTAGTCGACACAGATCTTAGAAAGTACGGGTGGAGGTAAAAAGAATCAGTTATAGGATGATGTTTATTAAGCTAGTTATAGGTAGGCTTATTGTGAATGTTATTAGTGTGTATGAACCCCATGTGGGCCTTGACAGGGAAGTCAAAAGGTTCTTTTGGGAGGATTTAGATAGGGTAGTGAGAGGTATACCAAACACCAAAAATATCTTCATTGGTCGAGATTTTAATGGTTATATCGGTATAGATTCTAGTGGTTTTGATGATGTTCATGGAGTCTTTGGTTTTGGGGAAAGGAATAGTGGCAAGGCATCCCTATTAGATTTTGCTAAAGCTTTTGAGTTGGTTATTGCTAACTTCTATTTTCTGAAGAGGGAGAATCAATTGGTCACCTTTACCAGCTCGATAGCTAGGAGTCAAATTGATTACTTATTCATACGGAAGGGTGATAGAGGCCTTTGTAAGGATTTTAAGGTTATTTCAAGTGAAAATATTACTACCCAACATAGGCTTTTGGTGATTGATTTAGAGAATAAGAAGGATGGGAGAAAGAAGACCAATTATGACCGACTGAGGATTTAATAGGGGGCCCTGACTCCCTCCCTTTCTTGAGATATAGGGGATAGGTTGATTAGTATGGGGGTCTGGAGTAGTAGCGGGGATGTGAACAATATGTGGGATATGACTGTTGGTTATATTAGAAAAGCGGCTACCGAGGTTCTAGGAGTTTTGAGAGGAATCTTTGGTGGTAGTTAAGGAGATTAGTGGTGGAATGGAGAATTTTAAGACAAAGTGAAAGCTAAGAAGGTTGCGTATACGGAGTGGTTGGAGTGCTTGGATGAGGATGAGAAGTGTAGGATTAAAGATATCTATTAGAAGGCCAAGACGGAAGCAAAGACGGCGTTAACCAGTGTAAAGACAACTTTTTAACGCTTATATGATGAGTTAGAGGGAAAAGGTGGGGGTAAGAGATTATATAGGCTTTCCAAAGTGAGAGAGAGAAAAGCCCGCGATTTAGATCTAGTAAAGTGCATCAAAGACAAGGAAGGCGAAGTGCTAGTGAATTATCTTTACGGATCCTTAAATGAAAAAGTAGATAAAGACATTGCACTGGGTGATTTGGCATACTCTCATAGTATTAAGTACTTTGGGTACTACCGGTGTTTTATGGTTGAGGAGTTTACACGTGCTATTAGTAGAATGAAGTGGGGGGAGAGCAACTGGGCTTGATAAGATTCTGATGGATTATTGGAAGAATAATGATAGGGAAAGTTTGGAGTGGTTGACTAGGTTGTTTAATATTATTTTGAAGATAGCTAAGACGCCCGATGAGTGGAGGTAGAGTACTATGGTTCCATTTTACAAAAATAAGGGTGATATCCAAAAGTATAATAATTACAGGGGTATCAAATTGATAAGCTATACGATGAAGATATAGGAGAGAGTGGTAGAGATGAGGGTGAGGAGAGAAGTATTAATCTTGGAGAATCAGTTTGGATTTATGTCGGGGCGGTCGACTATTGAAGCAATCCATCTTATACAGAGACTGGTGGAGAAATTTAGAGAAAGCAAAAGGGATCTTCATATGGTATTCATTGATCCTGAAAAGGCCTATGACAAAGTTCCAAGGGATGTTCTCTGGAGGTGTCTGGAGGTTAAAGGTGTCCTAATGGTGTATATTAGGTGATAAAGGATATGTATGTTGGAGCCAAGAGTCGGGTTAGGACGGCGGAAGATGAATCAGAGTATTTTCTGGTTGAGATGGGACTATACTAGGGATCTGTGTTGAGTCTATTTCTTTTTACCTTGGTGTTAGATGAACTGACACAGTCTATTTAAGATGAGGTCCTATGGTGTATGTTATTTGCGGCTGATATAGTGTTGATTGATGAGACTTGAGATAGAGTTAATGATAGGTTGGAAGTTTGGAGATAAATTCTAGAGTCCAAAGGGTTTAAATTGAGTAGGAGTAATAGAATACATGAAGTGAAAATTCAGTGCTGCGATGGATGAAGAGGGCATGGAAGTTAGGCTGGACAATCAACCTATCCCTGAGAGATAAAGCTTTAAATATCTTGGATCCATCATCCAAAGTAGTGGGGATATTGATGATGATGTCATGCATTGCATTAGGAAAACATAGATGAAATTGAGGCTTGCCTCTAGAGTCCTATGTGATAAGAAGGTACCACCTAAATTTAAAGGTAAGTTCTATATAATTATGGTTAGACCGATGTTTATATGGAGTGGAGTGCTATCAAGTCAAGAACTCGTATATTAAAAAAGTGCATGTTGCAGAGATGCGGATGCCGAGATAGATGTGTGATCACACTAAGAGTGATGGGATTAGGAATGAGTTACTCAAGAGAAGGTGGGAGTGGCTCCTGTGGTTGACAAGATAAAAGTGGAGAGATAGAGATGGTTTGGGCATGTGTAGAAAAGGGGTATCGATGTACTAATTAGGAGGTGTGGGCGGTTGGATTTGGGGGTTATGCGGAGGGGTAGGGGTAGACCAAAAAAGTATTGGACAGAGATGATTAGATAGGATATGGCGCTACTCCATATCACCGAGGACATGACCTTAAATAGGAAGGGACGCAGATTAGGGTAGAAGGTTAGTAGACATAAAAAGCTAGTATATATAGAAGAACGTCTTGCATTGTGATGGTTTAGGATTGGTCCTAGGTTTAGGCATTTCATTGGAGTTGTGTGTTTATTGCATTTTGAGTATCACGTTATGCTGCTATTGTATTGTTCCTGTCTTGTAAAATTCACATTGTTTTTCTTCTATTTTTATCATCATGATATATATAATTATTTTTTATTTTATTTTATTTATTTATTTCTCTTATTTGGGGTCGACACTTTTGAGAAGAGGGTCTTTCAGAAACAGCCTATCTATTTCTATGAGGTAGTGGTAAGGTCTGCATATATTATACCCTTTCCAGACCCCACTCGTGGGATTTTGCTGGTATATTATTGTTGTTGTTGTTGTTGTTGTTGTTGTTTTACCTTTCATATTGGGTGATCTAGAAGATTGTCTCATTCCCCCATCTGGTAGTAGAGTCATTTTAGATAGAAAAAAGTCTTTGTTATCGTTTTCTTATTTCGAGACTTGTGTTTATATTGATTCTATGCTTTCATACTCTTGATCTTGTTTATTTACTTTATTTACCTTGTGTATTCTCATGAATATTATGTTAAGAGGCTTAGTTGGGGTCCTTCGAGATTCTAATCGCCGTGTTACGACTTGGCCCTAAGTCGGGTTGTGATGGTAAATGGTCGGTGTAATAATGATGTTTTGTTAAGGGTGATGTTGGTTGAATTTTTAAAAGTCCCGAGCATGATTTGATATTTTAAGCCTAAAGTTAATTTTATTGTGACATAAGGTTTTGGGTCAAGGACACCTTGAATTCAAATTCTGACGGTTTCATCTAGTCTAGAACATTGAATTTAGTGGGGTAACATATTTGAATTGTGTGCATGGGGTTTTGAACTAATTGGTCTATTCCGTGACCTGATGTTTGTGTGCTTGTTGTGTTTTTGTTGTAGAGGTGGACTTCTTTGGTTCGCGGCACCTCTCCTGTGTTTGCGAAGGTTCACTTCATTGTCTCCGCATTCATGAAGGTAGTGTCACATTCGCAGAGAGGGGATTGGGAGAACCTCCGCATTCATGAAGGCTCTGCTGCATTAGCGGAGGGTTGGTATGTTCTCCTTCGCATTCGTGGCTAAGTGAGTTGCGATCACGAAGGTATAATGACCCCTAAATAATGAACTTTTCTAAAAGTTGGGATTAGGCCTTTTTCCTCCATTTTGACCTTGGGAGCTCATGTGTGGTGATTTCAAAGGAGACTATTGTGAAAAATAGATTGGGTAAGCTATTTTATCATATATTCTCTATTACCCATTAATTATACTTCGATTCTGGCCATAAATCAGTGTTTTGAATTTCAAAATTAAGGGGGGGAGGGGGGTTGTTCAAGATCTTAGATTTGATAAAATGGGGATTATGAACTGATTTGAGCTCTATTTTCTTATTGGTTTTCACCAATGAATCCCAATTTCTTTGGGAACATTTTCATATAATTTTTTTTAGATTTAAACTATTTTCGGAATTGGATGTTTTAGCCGTTTTGACTCTTTTTCTTGAATTTTATGATTTTCGTATCGATAGTGTCACGCCCCGAGAGGTTACCCTAGACGTAACTGACACTTAGAGACCATTGTTGATTTCCAAGTGAACCACTTGTTCAGATCACACATTCAATCACTCAGTGGAAGACTCAACATCAATTTAAAAGACATTCAAGTGGGCTAACCAAATCAACATTTTGAGAAGAATAATGTATTTAAAACAAATCTCAAATCAACTCTATATCATAAAGGAAAACCAAAACATCTACTCGACACTATCATCTATCTGTCTATGAAGCCTCTATCACTATTAAGAAGGTGCCAATGACAAGCTCATGGCTACCCTTAAGAAAATACTCAAAATAAAAGATAATAACTCAAGAGTGCCTCCGGATACGAGGACTCACCAAACGCTAAGAGTAGAAATTATCTTCAATGATGTGACTTTTGAGGATCTATAATACCCTTCATCATGAAATGATGCAGGCCCAAATAAACGTCAGTACATGGAATGTACAAGTATGTAAAATAGTAGAAAGAAACAAGCATCAAGGTAGAATCCAATCAACTCAGAATCTTAAATCAGAAGAGTGAACAACATAATCAAGATGTCCTAAATCTAAACAAGAATAAGATTTAGACAAAGACCAATCATACACAATCCAATCCAATCCATTCCCAATCCAATCTAATCCAATCCAAATTAGAGTACTATCAAAACCTATATGTGAGTTTCTCTTATCCAAAAACCATCACTTATAAGTAGTGATAGTACAACAAGCCACGTTGTTGCTACGTTTGTACTTAGCTTGACAGGTTACGAACGAATCAAAAATCATGGATCCATAACCAATCAAGTACTATCATGTCAGGACAATAATTTGGGAAATATCTGACTTTAACGGTTCAATCCTCTCTTATGTTTGATAAAGTAGTTATTGGGTTCGAGTTATTACTTATTCTTACCCAATTCGGTGTTCGATACTCCTCCCAAGACTCAATCTCATAAGGCAATCAATCCAAATCAAACCAAATCAGTAAGTCTCAAATGGACTCTTATCAATTCATCAATTCTATCAAATCAATCATTTCAACCAATCAATTTCTCAATCTTTTATTTAAGAGAAATTTGGACAATCATTTATGACAACATTCAGGTGATAATCATTCACTTGGGTTAAATAGGAAAATTAAAGGCCTATCAAGTTGATCAACACCTATCATCTTGCTCACATCCCAATCACGATCCTGCATTCACAAATTCAAGGCTCTAAACTCAATCCTTAAGCATATACATTCAATATCCAGTAATATGCTATTAGGGTTTATGAAAGAAGTCAACTCAATCTCGAAATAGATATTTTAATATAATAATGCTCATGATCAACTCATTTATACTTAAAATATTCATTCTTAAAATAATAATTAAGAGTCTTCTCAAATCCTTTCACAATCGAAGCTGAAAATAGTCATTCTTTAAACTCAAAATAGTGCATAAAATAATTAATACAAAACATTCACAAATCATTCTGAAAAAAACTCCATCAATGCATAAACTATAAATGATATCTCAATTAAGGTTCATGTGAATGCAAATACGAATCCATACTATCAACAAGACTCAACTCAAGAAACTAATCAAGAAATATTGTAATATATACAAGAACATAATGGAATTTATATGCAAAACTCAATGAGGATTATAATTGAATTAAGAACTCAAGAAACTAGGACTTAAACTCAACTCAACTATTTAACGATTGAATTTAGATGGAGGGCACGTGGAAGAACTCAATCCAACGTTATGTTTAGCCTTACATACCTAGAAGATTGATATTATAATCAAAACTCAAAAAATAATAGTTTTCATGGAGGAAACCTCTGATCTTGGAACCCAATGCTTGATCTCGAGAAAAGAAACTATTTTATGAAGTTCTTAGAGTGGAAGAACTTGAGAAAACCTTGGGTGAAGGGCTTCTCTTTGATTTCTGAATTTTTTTGACTTGAAAGCCTTATGGTTCTTAATGAAGAAAAGAAACCCTAGGTTAGTTTTCAGAGAGTTTCTTGAGATTAGATGATTTATATTGATGATTATAAGAATCAAACAAGTTAGTGGATTGATATATTCTTTCAAAACATCAAAATAACGACTTAGAATAGGGTTAAAAAGCTTTGAAAAGGACCAAATTGACTCTAGAATATGTCCAGGAAGTTGCTAATAAAAGGTGTAGGAAACCTTCATGGCAGACTCTACGGGTCGCCAAAATATTTAAGAACCATAAAGGGGTTTCGTACAAACACTCTACTAGAAAAGGCTTCACTAAAAGGGGCATAACATTTTACTCCAAACTCGAAATAAGGCAAACTTGGAAGAGTTGGAAAGAGGACTCAATGACCTTTAATTTGATAATTATGTGCCACATAATTCTTTATATTCTAGGAGATATGATCATTTAAAGTTGACCTAAGTAACATCTTTTTCCTAAACTCAATCGGTAAGGAAGCTTTCAACTCGATTTTGTGCTAGGGGATCCTTATGACCTTAATTCATATCAAAATCTATTCTCACACTAAAGAATTAACCTTCACACATGTAGAAAATTATGAATCATTCATTACTACCCCATACCCCTATGAAGGATGTGTCGATCTTAGCAATTTTTTTGGGGTGTTATAGATAGTTTTGAATTTAATTGTGAAACAGTATTTGAATATGTTGTTGTATTGCAAACTCTATCCGGAAAGGAAAGGCTCAAGTTATTGATTGACCATTATTTGATTAAGGCAAGTAAACTTTTAAAATTCCATAAATCTTATAAAACACTTGAACTTTCTTTTGTATGTGTGTTGGGCAGTAATGGGAACAAGGTTTGGGATGTTAATCATGTAAATTGTGCTTAATGAAAGAACACAGTTAATAAAAAGATAATGTGTGCTATGATTGAAAATGTGAACTCCTTGACTTGAACTTGATATGAATTTGATGAAATACTATAATAGCCTTAATGTGATCGTGAACTTAATGAAAATATCTTTAGCTCATTGTTGATTATGGGAATAGACATAAAATACTTGCTCATTGATTGATCCTAATTGTGATAAATGGGTAATAAAATGGAGACTTTATGACTTATGATGATGTAATATTGATGTTGATATATTGTTGATAGTGTGATGTGAATAACATTGATATGAATTACATTGTGACTCTAAACATTAACATTTTCTCATTATTTATGTGAAAATGCTTATTTGCATTGGTTTTGAAATAATATGATGAGATCCGATTAATATTTATGTTGATGGAAAGTAGTTCCGGCGATTGATATTTATGCCGATGGGAAATGATTCCGACGATTGATAATAATGCCGATGGAAAATGGTTCTTACGAATACATGGACCTTGTGCATCCCCCATGGGTTCCGTCCTACTAGTTAGCCGATATGTATCATTAGGACAGGTATGCATCACTTTGCGTAACATCTCATTGAATTACATTACATCTTATCTCTCATCGTGAAATTGTGTATATATTCCTTGTTGCCTTTGTGATTGAGATACTTGATACTAATGTGACTTATTCATTGATACTGATGAGCTATTATTGATCTACGTGCTATATGAACTATGTAGTCTAGATTGGCTTATTCCTGTGTAGTTTTGTAATAATTTGCCTCCATCATTAGGAATAGGCCAATTGAGAAGGATTCAGGCTAGAAAACTTTGGGTAGTAACTTCAAAAATTTTTAGCCTAGGCCTGACATGGATGAATTCTGAGTCAGGTGAAGTTTAGGGTGACCTAATGAATAGTAGGAGATCAAATATCTGATTTATTTAGATAAGATAATAGCCAAGATGATATGAAACATTTATGACTTCGCGGAATCGTATTCGAGAGAGTAAAACTCTTGAAATTGAATTTGGCATGAAGGGTATATTTTAATACATCTTTGGAAGGAGGTGTGTTGCGAAATGAGGGATTGGAGCTCAAACTCTAAGCTCACTATTTCTGCATATCCCTCCAGATTTGGGCCTCCAGAGAGGGATGGTTCCCTCTAGAGTGAGACAGTCGTGACTTAAGTCACGAAAAACCCCAAAAATGTTTTTTTTGCAAAAACAGTTTTTAAGACTTCAGGAGGCGACCTAGGGAAATTTTCATCAATTTTCCGTGGATTTCCATGATTAAGGTAAGGATTTTACTCCCTAAATTCATCCGTTGATTCATACAACCTAGAACCTATGGTTAGTAATCATTGAGGGAGGGTTGAATTGAAAACTAATGATGGAAAATAACCCTTGGATGGATTAGGATCATGGATTTGTCCTAGGATGTGAATTATATTATATTTAATGGTAGTTAGGTCATTGTGTTGATCATTCATATATATTTACTATTTTCTAAATCAAGAACGGGAGGAACGAACTCGAAAAAGGAAAGCTCTTGCATTGTAAGATTGTTGAAGCGTGAATTTGAGGTAGGTGATGGTTTTGTTTTCCATATAAGTTTCATATACTTGCTAAACTACTTCATGATATGTGTATGTGTATATGAATAGGGATACATGCTAGATTATTTGTGATTGTGGTATGATTGGATCAGGTGTCATATTCTGACACATAAATTAGATCGGGTGTCATATTCTGACACATATTTAGATCGGGTATCATGTTCCAACATATATTTGGATCAGGTGACACAAATTTGATTGTTTGTAGGTCGCCTAAGAGGACCCTTATTAGAAGTTATAGTATGTTGAAGATATTGATTGTGTTTTTGGTAAACATGGTGGAAGATGAGATTGGTTAACTTATTTTGTGTATAGATATGTCTGTTATATTGAGTTTACTTGTCTATGATCTGCCTACTAGCTAACTACGTGATTCTATAGTACACTATTGATTTTGTATACTGATACTATACTTGCTTTGTCTTTATTGAGTACAAGGCATATTCAACCGGCAGCGGAGAGACCTCACCTAGAGGAGTAATTATCTTATTTGAGTCCAAGGGTGAGCTATTCTTTCATGCTGCCGTGAACTCTCTCATCTATTCTAGTCCTTCTTTCAAGGCTTAGATGTTCAGACATTTTGTCAACTCTTAATGATTTCTTTTAGAAATTACATTTCTCTTTCTAGACTGGTTTACTTTTAGAGTTTTGGTACAATGACTTTCAGTTCCTAGGGTGTTTTTACTTCCGCATATTTAGGGTTGATAACTAGATGGGTTTTGAGTTTATGAAAACTCAATAGTTAATTCTTGATTTAAACCTACTTCCATATTTTTAAACTTTTGTGTACATTGCGAGTTTTGTTAGTTAGGCTGAAATGATGGTTCTCCCACTTGAGAGTTAATATGGGTGTCATTCATGGTGGGTTGGGGTCATGACAGATTTCTAGTGTCCTATTAGATTTACCTTATTTTGTTAGTTGGATTGCTGAGTACCGTGTTATTTGGTACTCACCCCTTGCTATCTACACTTGTGTAGGTTTCAAGCTCGGACCGTGATTCAGTTGTTCTCTTTTTTATTCTGAGGCTTTTGAGGAGACTTGAGAGGTAGTTGATCGATGCTAGCGATCTCCCCTGTCCCCTTTTTTATGCTTTGTTCTATTTGAGAGACAAAGACATTGAGACTTGTACTTATCCTTCACTCCATTTCCTTAGAGGCTTGTACATGTGATCACAACCAGTCTTTGGGGTTATTGTAGTTGATTAAGATTTCTGCTTTTCTATATATCTATCTTACTTAAATTGCTTCTACAGTACTTTCCGTAGTTGTTTGGGATTAGGCTGACTTGTTCCGGTAGAAGTGGATAAGTGTCATCACACCCTGATTCGAGTTGTGACATTAGTGTGACTGAATTAGATTTTTAATTTTTGTGTTTGATTTTTATATTTATGTTGTGTGCCATAATTTTCAATCATGAAGGTTGAACTATTGGAGAAAAGAATGAGGATTAACATAAATTTTCTTTTGATTTTCATGTTAAAGAAAAAAGGAAACAATCATGATTGATTACTAGAAAGGAATTCATCATCAACACGCTCCCTTTTATTTGAGCATAAACATGTATCATTGAATTAGTTTGTACCTCAATAGACTTAACCATTTTCTTCTTTCTTTCCCACACACTAAGAGAGTTAAAAGGAATATGTAAGTTGAGTGAATCCAAATTATCCCATAATCTCTTCAATTTTGTAAAATATCCTACTATGTCATTGTATTTCTGTACTAATTTAGTCATCTCCTTTTGCAGGTAGTATAATTTTATCCTATTTGATTATCTAGATCTTTGTTCAAGATACGTCTACAGATTTTTTCTTATTTTGGAATAGATTACATAATGATCTATATCTTTAGATAAAGAGTTCAATAACTCAATAGTTATCATATTTTTGCATTTACTCCGTGAATCTATTCTTTGATTATGGACTGAGATTCTGCACATGTACATTGATGAAATTCATTTTTTTAAAAGTGAAATGAACACATATTTCCTCTAATCTTGGTATCCCTTACCATTAAAACTGTTGTTGACAAGACTCATACATAGGCATCTGATGAATGAAGAAAGGGTGGATTGCTGAAGCCAATATGTCACTACCTAAAATGTCATGAGAGACACCCACCTTAAATATTCAATGGGAGAATGAATCACCTAATTCAACACTTAACCCACTAAACATCTACGAAAATCAATTGCATTAATTAAATTCCAGATTCATAACTAAAATCGTTAATAAAAAAACTTGCAAAAATTCTCCCCCTAGAATCTAAAAGTCGTGTACCAAAATTTTTAATTTAGTCTAGCATATGTGGATGCAACCCCAAAAAACAGAAATCTAGGTCCAAACAATGGAATAGATAGAGTAGATGAATCCATGCAGTCTGAAAGAAGCAGCTCACCCTTAGAATCAAGAAACGCCCGTATCACGAATGAGATTGGATGAGTAGCCACCAGAATATGTCATGTACTCAATAAAAGAAGAGTCAGTGCAATTCAGTATATAAAATAATAGTGTACTAGTAGAATCATCGGTCAACTTCAAATATATGAAATATGAAAGTATAACTATAACTTAGTAAAACAATATATAACATGTATAACCCAATTCAGTTAATATAACCAAGACTCTCAATTATCGACCTGACTTAACAACCACATAAGACGTGTTCAACATCACAACAACAACAATATATGCGATTCCACACCTTTTAAGTAACCTAAAATGTCTAATAATCCCTAAGATATCTTCTATGGTGTTTAACATGCAATCTCAATCTACTCAAGAACCACTCCAGCATTTAAACACAATAATCTAGCCATTCATAGTTCAACATGTAATAATTTCATCACAAGATATAAAATTTGGTTTACTCATGGGTCCAATACATAGAAGCACAACTAAATATGTACTTGGCATGATACCCGAGCCAACCATAATAGAAGTTGTAATTGGCGCGGTACCCGAGCCAAATGATAGATATTTTGTACCAGGGTAGTACCGGACAATGAAAAATAACTCACACTTGTAAAACTAGCAAGAATTTAAGACAGTTCATTGCTTGAGATCTTCACATTCAACCTTTTATCCCCTAAAATACAAAATGTACATGCAATACTAACAAAATAGTTAACATGCACACATAACATAATTTAGAAAATAATTCAACCATCATCTACCTTGAATTAAGCCTGAATGCTCTACTGGACCTGAGCCTTCCCTTTTTGTGAAGCTTTAGCTTAATCTTCATCTAAACAATAACACAAACAGAAAAATCAATTCCAAATTTTCTAAATATCCCTTAATTATATATTAATCCCAAATCCGGGATAATCTCATTATCTTCTACCCAACCCAGGGCTTTCCCATCAACAATTCACCTAGAACTACAAATTTTATGATTACAATAGCGAATTACAGTAATATAACCATTAATAAATAGTTTATAAAAAAAACCAACTTTTTACCCTCAACAATCCTTGTTACATTGGATTTTTCCACTTTAGATCAAATCAAACCCTCCCCAAGTCCCACAACTATCGATTCTAAGGTATAGAAATTGAAGTAATATATTAGGAAAATAAATTACTTATCTTTACAAAGAATCTTAATGGAAAACTGATGGAAATTCACCTAAATCGCCTCTACCCTTCCCCAAAACGTTCTTAAGTAAGAAAGAATATTAGTGGAGAAGTTTTTAAATTTACAGCGACTTATCCCAATATAACGGCTAAATTCTGTTATAGCGGCACCATAGCTGAAGTCGCACACTTTAGTAGGGTTTACCTCCTTTAACTTCCTCTACAGTGATCGTCATAGTAGAGCCATGTCACCCTCTATACCAGTCGACATAGAACAAAAACTTGGAAATCCTCCCAGTTAATTCCATTTTATAACACAACTTCAAATCTTCATGTTCTAGACCAACCCTTTCACGTCAAGTTTGATATCAGGAGTTCTGCTCCGCCAAATTTAATTTCGAAAAGTCCTATAAATTCTTTAACATATTATCTAAAAGGAAAATCATCTCAAATTTAGGCATTATACCCAATTCTTTTCTAAACTTCTCTGGACTTCACCTCACTCAGATTACTTCTCAGCCTAGCATAGTCTGAATTTTTTAACTCTCCAAATTGGAAATTTTTACACCAATTTATTTTACGATTAGCTCACCTATAACAACAGGAAAAGTCATTATAATAGATATAAATTTAATGATTGTTCATCCCTGAATGATCAAACAAGAAAAACTAAGCTAAATCAAGAAAATATATTACATGAATCAACAAATAAGTGAGGGTACTTGTCCCCTATGTCTTTCTTGGTTTCCTAAGTGGCTTCTTAAATCAAACAATTCTTCCACTAATCATTCACCCATCTGATTTTCTTTATTCTCAACTTTCAAACATCCTGATCAAGAATCACATTCGATTCTTCCTCGTACAGAAGGTCCTTATCTAGCAATACCAAATCGACTTGATAATATACTACATTGCCCCATGGTATCTCTTCAGCATGGATACATGAAAAATTGGATGGACTAAGGAAAAACTAGGCGGCAATGCTAACCTATAATCTATCGATCCTACACTTTTGAGATCCTTAAATGGACTAACACCTCATTACTCCTTCATCAGTGATACTTTTAACAGAACCTATTCACCAACCTGAAATGTCATATCCTTTACCTTGCGATCTACATATTTCTTTGGTCTGCTCTGGGCTGCCAAATGCTTGGTTTGAATACCTCTCACCTTTTTTTGAGCTTTTTTTACCAAGTCAATGCTTAAAGGCTCACATCACTTGCATCAAATCACCCTATAAGCGATCTACATCCCTTTCCATAAAGTGCCTCGAATAGTGCCATTTTAATACCAGAGTTATAACTATTGTTGTATGAAAAATCACACAATGGTAAGAATTGATCTTAATGGCCCCCAAAATGCACACATGTTTTTAGCATGTCCTCTAGGACCTGAATTGTCCTCTCTAGTTGACCATCCATCTAAGGATGAAAAGTTGGCTAAACGTGACTTAGGTGCCCAACTCTTTGTGGAACTTGACCAGAACTTAGAAGTAAACTCCGTACCTCTGTGTAAAATGATGGAAAGAGGAACCCTATGCAACCTCACTATCTCCTTGATGTAAATCTTCGCCAACTATTAGGAATTTTGATCGACCCTAGCTAGAATAAAATGGAATAATTTAGTCAACCTATCCACGATAACTCAAATTAAAGCATCCTTTTCCAAGATTTTAGGATGACCTACTACAAAGTCCAAGGCTATTTTTTCTGCCTCTCTAGCGGTATTAGTTACAAGATTCATTCAGTGACAGCCTTAGGATAAGAAAGTCCTTTATTTTCATTTAAGAAATAGTACAGAATAAGGGTTTTGCAAGACAAAAGAGAGCCCACTGGAACTATGGATAAGGATAATTTACTCAATTCCCATGCTCTTCCCTACTACGGTAGTATATCAATATATCATCTATGAAGACAATAACAAATGAATCCAAGTACGGTCTGAACACTCCATTCATCAAGTCTATAAAGGTTGATGGGGCATTAGTTAGCCCAAAAATCATCACTAGAAACTCATAATGGCCATAACGTGTCCAAAAAGCTGTCTTAGGGTTATCCTCCGCCCTAACCTTCAATTGATGATAACCGAATCTCAAGTCAATCTTAGAGAAAACTGAAGCACCCTGAAGCTGATCAAATAAATCATCAATACAAGGTATCAAATACTTGTTTTTATGGAACCTTTTTCAACTATCGATAGTTAATATACATATGCATAGATCCATTCTTCTTCTTTACAAATAACATTGGAGCACCCTAAAGAGATACACTCGGCCTAATAAACCCTTTGCTAAAAAATTCTAGCACTTGCTTCTTCAACTTCTTTAATTCTCCTAGTGCCATACGATAAGGAGGAATGAAAATGGGTTGAGTTTCCAATTCCAAGTCAATACAAAAAGAAATATCGCGGTCAGGAGGAAGACCTGGTAAATTCATCAGAAAGACCTCTGAAAACTCACTCACCACTGGAATTGACTCAAGAATTGGAGTCTCCATACTAGTATCTCGAATATGCGCACAATAAGATAAACATCCTCTCTCCACCAAGCGAAGAGCCCTAAGAGACAATATCACTCTTTTTGGAGAATGACTAAGAGAACCTCTCCACTCTACTATAGGGATCCCAGGCATAGCTAATGTAACTGTCTTATCATGACAATTCAAAATCACATAATAAGGAGATAACCTATCCATCCCAAGAATAACATCAAAATCTATCATGTCTAAGATTTTTAAATCTATGTGAGTATCATATCCTATCAAAGTAACCACACATGATCGATATACCCGATCTACCACTACGGAATCCCCAACAAGATTAGAAACATGTATAGGCAAATCAGGAGACTTACATAACATATTCAATCTCAAAGCAAAATATATGGACACATAAGAATAGGTAGAGCTTGGATCAAATAATACAGTAGCTTATCAATGACAAACTAAAATAATTCATATGATAACAGCATCTGAAGCCTCAGCCTCTGGCCTACCTAGAAAAGCATAACAGTAGGCACGACTTCCCTCAGACTGTGAACCTCCATGACCACCACTTAGACCAGAAAGGGAACCACCTCTACTAGAATGAGAACCACCCCTACCACTTAATCGAAGATTGTGCAGTCCTAGAAGTTAAATCCTAAGAACCTTGATGTGAACCACCATGTCTGATCCTGGGGCAATCTCTCACAAAATGTCCCATATCACCACACTCAAAAAAACCTTTACGAAACGTAGGATGATGAGAGAAACCTGAAAGACCAGAATGCCCTCCACAATTAGAAGGTCTAAAAGATGAACCCTGTGAAGTATATATCAAACTAGAAGTATTGTGCCCAACATAATTAGCCTCGAAAGTTGGTATAGTGGCATGAATGAGTCTGCTAGACTGAGATTTATAATCTCTCCCTAAGTAACCTCGACTCCTTGGTGGAGCATCACCATAATCACTTGAGTAATGGGCCCTCTTTCCCTCACGCTACTCAAATCCTTCACGTTGAATCATCTCCAACTCCTTGGCAGTATCTATCACTTTCTGAAATGGAACACCAGAAGAAGCAACCTGAGAAACTCCCATGCGAATCGGAATAATCAACCCCTTGACAAACCTTCTCACTCTCTCAGCCTCGGTGGAAAGTAT
Organism: Solanum dulcamara; assembly: GCF_947179165.1. Taxonomy (NCBI): domain Eukaryota; kingdom Viridiplantae; phylum Streptophyta; class Magnoliopsida; order Solanales; family Solanaceae; genus Solanum; species Solanum dulcamara. The sequence continues at coordinate 63,231,488 of NC_077246.1, forward strand.
CATCGAAGCATGCCTAGCCAAGGCATGGAATTTAACCTCATATTTAGCGACTGGCATACCCCCTACTGCAGACCCTCGAACTCATCCCTTTTGCGCTTTCTCTCACTATGTGAAACTTATCTAGAAACCCCTGAGTAAACTGATTGTATGAGAGTGGAGATGATCCAATTGGCCTACAACTAATATAGTCTCTCCACCACTGCTTGGCCAGTCCAGTCATCTAAAATGATGTGTAGTAAACTCCATGAGACTCCACTAGTCCAAGGCTGTGCAACCTCTCATGACAGCTGACTATAAATTCATATACGTCCTCATTCAAGTCACCATTATTGATCGGAGGATTATCATTCTGAACCTCTCAAACATCTTTTACTCATCGGTGGTCATGGCAGGCCTATAAGAAAAATGTGATACAACCCCTGGCAATACCATACTATCTAAGTTGTAGCAGTAACTGGTTGAGTGCCTGGAGTTTGAGAAGTTGGAGCAACCATCTAATTTGGAGTTTGACCTCCAACATGAGTCTATGAGCCATCAAAGGTGACATACAATGTTTCCGCCTGAGCCATCCCCTCTAAGAGTCCTAGCATACGAACTAAGGTATCCTAAAGTATGAGAGTGAAAATAAAACCAGGTGAATTCTGAGATGGTCCATACCCCTCAACATGATCCTGCACATCCCCATGAATCACGTCTTCATCTGGAGATACTCCCCCAGCATGGCCCTGAGTGGCAGTTGTACTTGGCCTCCCATATGTGCTGCAACATGGCTCTAACCTTGACCTCGCCCCTTGCTTCTTCCTCGTGAAGTGATCCTAGAAGCAGGTGCAGGAATAGGCTCTTGATCACCACTCGAAGATGCACGAGTCCTCACCATCTATGAGAAAATAAGATGACAATATTAAAATTCCAATGGAGCCAAGTGTGCACGACAAGGAATAAAAGAATGGAAATTTTCTAAATGTCCTATAGCCTCTCGAAGATAAGTATGGACTTCATCATACAGATCTGCAAGACTCTACTAGACATTGCTCTTGTACTCATGGATTAGGTTAGTAGATAGTTCAACTTTGACTCAATGTCACGATCCAATTTCATAATTCATGATGGCACCTATGTTCCCAATCGATAGGTAAGCCAACTCAAACACTTTATCAATTTAATAAAATAACTAAGTAAGAAGACAAGCGACGAATAAAATATCCCATACATTAGGTCTTTCATAGGTATAAAATGCGGGAAGCTAAAAATATCACCCAAGATTTGGTGTCATCAGTACAAGAGCGTCTAAAATAGAATTCAATATGAAACTAAACTGACCAGTCTAGATGTAATAAATATCTTGTTTGAATACTAAAACAACAGAATAAATAAAAGATAGAGGGAGGTTAGGCCGCAGAACAGCCGAGCAGCTCACCACAACTCCAAGATAATCCAAGCTCAGACTCAAGAAGCTCTACAAGATGCGCTTGTATTCGGGATCAAATCTGCACCACAAAAGAGTGCAACAAGTATAGTATGAGTAGAAACCACGTGTACCCAGTATGTCTCATTGATCGACAATGAAGAAGTAGTGACAAGAGTATAAAAAAATCATTCTCTAATTTTATAAATCTACATTATATTTATCAGCCAAATCTCACTAAAATAGGGATAATCGAATCTCATAAAATGTTCAACCATCAAATTAACACATAATCAAGTAAAAAAATGAAGAAGCTAATGAGATACAATGCAACACCATGAGATGATATGCCTCAAATATCAAGTAACCTCACAACCATATATACACAATACTTCTCGAAAAATACTTCGAAGGTTTGTGACCGATGAGGGACTCGCAAGGTCCATATACCAACACAGATGATCCCCATATGTCTGTGCAGATGATCTCAACTCACTATTATAAAATCAAACCATCTCCAGCACGGACGATCTCCACGTGCCCAACTTATAACCACAAAATGACCTCTCATAGACGATTTCCACGTATCAGACATTCTGCTAATACTCAATCTCATGTCAATGCATGTGTACAATATAATATCAACAACATAGGGGATGGTGATGCATCTCAATAAATCAAATATCGGTATGACATATAATCACCTCAATTATCACAATCATACGGGTTCAAATAAAAAGCACAATCACACAAAAGAAACCAAATCAATAATACATCAGCTAATGTCCATATGCTTTGACATTCTCGGATTACAATCCTTCATTCTATAGTAATAAACTTTCTCTTTATAACACTGGTACTTGTACCAATGCCCGTCACACCATTGGTACGAGACCTCCATCTTTCTCCCTTACCCGTTGTCTATTTCGAATTTTAATCTTTAATTAAAAAAAACATCTTTCTATGAACTCTGAAAGTCTTAACATACCTCGAATGTCGAACACGTGTCACAAATCCTCAAGATTTTGTCTTTCCTTTTCGCAAGGACTCAGAACATTTCAAATCTATCAAAAATGCATTATTCATAAGTACGAATAGGTAGACACCCATATTACTATATGTCTAGCCTAGACTCAAAAACTCACCTCAAATCTATAATTATTAAGTCTCAAGCCTAGGATTAAGTCTCAATTTCTCCAAATAATTTTAATGATATTCATATAATAAAGTAAACCTAACATATAATTTTCTATCTTAATATACCCAACTTAAATCATAATGTGATAATAATAAAAAAAAAATAAGACAACTTTCTTGCGAGATAGAAGGTTCGTATACGTGTTCTTCCTCAATGTAGCTATGCCTGAGTCGTAGCATATTTGAATAGGACTAGTGTAGGCTACTTTCTTGTTTTCTCATGGAAGGGGAGAGTCTCCCTCATTTATGCTTTATTAGTCGATTTGTACCGGGAGGAGTCCTCTCATAGGTTTATTGCTTTCTAGTTATAGATAGCCCCCCTTTTTTTGTTTCGGGGATGAGTTAGCCGACCTTAGTAGGTTAGCCGACTTATGAACCAACATAGGATTGGAGGTAAGGTTTTATGTCCCCCTCCTTGTATTTTTACTTTTGTTATTTATGTTAAGGCTTGGGGGTGTTGCTCAACCCCTGACTGTGCACAGAGGTGAGAGCCTCGTGTAGGGTCTGTTTCCATAAAATAAAAAAAAATAAAAATAAAAAAAACTCCTACGCCTGTATCAAATCTAACTCCAAACTATTGCCCACTAGCAAACATCACACATATATATCTATTAATTGACCATAAAGGAATGGTCATACAAATTGAAGGGCCCACGTTGAAAGCACCATTCTAATACAATATTTTCTTCTTCTGTTCAACACCAAAGATGACAATTATATTGTTATTATTTTTTCCAATATTCTCACTGCATATACTACCATTAAGACCCTAAATTGACCCACCAATAGTAACAGTCATGCGTGCAGCACATACACTTAAGGATTTCAATTTTTTTCCACATTCAAATATAATATCTAGTTTCTCTAAGAACAGTGCATATATTTTATTCATACACTTACTAATTTATTATGCACTCAATGCTTCGGGTACTACGGACCCTCTGCCATCCATTGCAGCAGAGCCGTTTCATGAATTGAGATTTTAAAACTCTCACCTGAATGTGTTGCTCCTAATCATATATCATAACCTTTAAAGTCAGATTACAATTTTGCTCTTCCATCAAATTTAATATATATTTGATTAAATATTGATATTATAAATTATTTATTAACAAGACAATCCAATGATCATTAATTAAATTGTATAATGAATTAGTCAGAAAAAAAAATAAACCACCCTTCTCCTTGACATTAAAGTTGCATGATTCGAACTTCCTAGCACTAATTGAGAAATAAGTACTCTTAATGTACACATAACCTCCTTTGTAATGGTGAAGAAGACTAAAGGAAGAAAATAATGTTTTGCTCTAAATTAATTTAGCTGCAATTATTGATATTTAAAAGCAACAATGAAATATAATTATATGTTTGGAATCGTGTGTGAGCGGAGAGTGTTATGATCCAAATAGGATCAAAACAAAAAAAATACAGAAAATATATCAATTGTTCAACTTCGAACTAGAGGCGGCAGTTTATGGGCTTAAATGGTGCATTCAACAGGGCTTTCAGCACGTTATTCTAGAAGTCGACTCGGAGTTGATCACTAAATGGATCAATCATCAGACGAAACCTCCGTGGAGCCTTCACCGGATAACTCATGACCTTGTTGATATTTCCGAATTATTTGTTTTCTTTTCTTGCAAGCATGTATACAGGGAGGCAAACTTCACTGCGGATGCTCTCTCCAAGCACAGTCACACTCTTACCACTCCAGGCCACTACACCACCCTCCAGCAGCTACCTCGGGGTACACGAGGATACTACATGCTAGATAGAGCCGGCCTACCTAGCTTTAGACGGAGGAAGACCAAAAGGATTAAGAAGCCTCCATGATCTACTACTAGTGTTGCAGCATTGGATTGAGCGCCCAATTGCAGTGTTTGTCTCCATGCTATATTTTTAGCCATGTTATTTGATGATCCTCGTTGACGCTAAAATTTTGTTGTATATAGCTTTTATGAGGATTCATCCCCAGTTTTATTTAGATTTTTCCTTTATTTTATGTAAAGGGCGAGTCTCCCTTATTTATGCTTTCCTAATTTCTGTGTATCGAGAGGAGTCCTCTTCTTTAGGTGCATAGTTTCTAGGTTTCCTTTTCGTGTGTTTGTATCGGGGATGAGTTGGCTAACCTTAGTAGGATGACCGACTTATGAACCACCATAGGATTGGAGGTTAGGTTTATGTCCCCCTCCGTGTATTTTTCTGTTTTATGTATAATAAGGCTTGGGGGTGTGCGGCTCAACCCCTGGCTGTGCACGAGAGGTGGGAGCCTCGTGTAGGATCTGTTCCCGTAAAAAAAAAAAAAAAAAAAAAAAAAAAAAAAAAAAAAAAAAAACTAAACTAGCTACACTCCTGTTGACTGATGTTGGATCATAACATAGAGTAAGAGACCCATGTATTGTTGAGACTATGAAAGGGGAGCAAGAGTCATATTTTGTTGGAATAGTTATATAAGGAGACCATGTACTACTACTTGAGGCAATCACAGAGGGACAGAAGGATGAGGATTAAAGCACCATTACTACAAGATGCTATATTTTCAATTTCACCACTAAGTTTTGTCTCCTAACCTAAGTGGATGACATATGAACATCCATTAAAAATATTAAAAATATTCAATTCAAGAACCTCTCACTTATATTATTACTAAATGCTAACAATTTCTAAAAATAAAGAAAAAAAACGTTCACTAAAATTTTCATTTAAATTTTTTAAGGAAAGAGTCTAAATAGTTCTAGTGCTCAAAACGAACTAACGGATCGTTACACTCACGTTTTGGTGGGTTTACGCTTACAAGGGGTCTAGGAGCACCGTATTTAATATAGTATTAGCCTTATACATGATTTTTCTCTTATTTTTTTTAGCTTCAATTACTATTTTTCAATAATATATTCTTTTTATATGTATTAGTGTTAATTAATTGACACGAGATACACGTTAATAACACATGTATAGTAAAATTAGAAAAAAAATTATTTTTTCATTTAAATATATATATTATTACATATATTGTAATTTCATTTGAATAAATATATTATTGCATCTATCATTATAATCTATTCTTTACTATTTTTTTCCAATCTTTTATATTGTTATGATACATACGTGCATCGCACATATTCTAAACTAGTAAAATTATAAAAACAAACTAGAAAACCTGTTATCACAAAATTAACTCATTATCGTCGATCAAGTCTTTTTTAAAACTCCTTCTAATCTTCAAAGAGGTTGAGATAGATTTTTAATTGGATGTGTTTCGATTAAATCGTTAACGACAAATTCCTAGAGACATACTTCATTATTTATCTCATCGATGTCAAAGGACTACTTAGGATGCACCGACAATTGTTTTTATAAAGAAAAGTCAACATTGCAATCACTATCTTGTAGTAGTTTTCCTGAGAATTTCTGATGAAATTGAAAGTGTACATTTTGGTTGAGATTTTGGCACTTAGTAAACATTAAGGCTAGCACTGCCCTACATTATCTCTATTTCTTGTTTCCTTCACTTATTGCACGACCGACCTTTTACTATTTTGGATTTTTCTTTTGGCGGAATAATTCGAGAGATATTTGTATTTGATTTCGTTTGTCATTTGAATTCTTCTACTTATTACTTTGTCAATTGAATTCTTAAACACTTTAGAACACAACAACCCGTTTTTTGGACTATTCAAAAATGAATATAATACAATCGCGTACACATAGATTTCCACATTATTAAAAAATGTTACATAGAAAATTACTTGTTAAAACTCTATAACTTTCTTAAACATGTGCCTAATTCTGAGCATAAAAACTGAGCCCATCTCAACCTTTGCTATGGAACTTTCAATAATTCAGAAAGCAAATGTCAAATTGAGTTGTCAAATAGAATTGAACTACGGGGATTTTAATATTTGGAGCTGTAATGACACAGCACTAGTCTAGCAAGAATAATAGTCTTGGTCATTGCCTACAATTTTATTTTTACAACTAAGGGGAGGAGGGACTTCTATCTGAAAATTTTGTTCATATTGACTATAAATTAAGTGGGAAATTTCACAAATAATACTATATTCTATGCCCCTAATAATAAATTATGGAGATATTATTGACTTTTCAAAATTGTAGCAATAGTTCTTTCTTTTCAAAACATATCATACATACCAACATGGCGAAATTCATCAGTGGCCCATAAAGTTGTCACCAACTTTCATTTAGATACTTCAACTAGGTTTTGTTCATTTTAGATACCTCAAATAAGGCTTCGATATGTCATTTTAACATTTTTTTGACAATCACCAAAATATATTAAGTGTGTGTAATGCACTCGCCTGACGTATCAAAAACAATAAATTAAATAAAGACACGTGACATATATATATATATATATATATATTAAAAATATAATTATTAAATAATGACTTTTGAATAGAAAAAGATGACCAATAATTTGATGACACATAACATTTTTTTTATCCAAATAATAATTATTTTTTAAAATAAAAATTAACAACTATTAACCCCACCCCGCAGTCATCTTCTCCAACCCTACCCATCCCAACCCCAACCGCTCCCCTATCCCGCCGTCATTTTCTCCAACCCCACCCACCCCAACCCCTCCCCCTCCCCCACCCCCACCCCACCAAATTTTTTTCTCCTCCAACACCCACCCAACGCTATCCATATCATCTAAAGAAGAAAAAATGGAGTTATAATGGCAAACAAAAATATAAATTAAATTGGATCAAAAAATCCGACGAACCTCCATTTTTTCCGACAAGATTAATATAAATCTAAAATTATTTTCTTTGAAATTGTTACATATTTCAAACTTTAAAGAACCCACAACAAAATTCGAAGTGCAATTAAAAAACAAATGGGCTATTCTCCAATTTCTCAGATTTCTAAGAACAACTTCTACAATATAAGTAGTAATCTTTGAACTCAACTCATCAAGTTCTTGATTTTTTGATGAATCAAGAGGCTTAGTGAATATGTGAACAAGTTTATCAATGATTCTTGAATCGTCTGGAGAGATTGGGGTAGGAGAATTTATGGATTTGGGGCAAATGGGTGTTGAAGAAAATGGAGAAAGATTGTGTTTTGTAAAAGAAATTTGTAAAAGAAGAACACGCAATGAAGAAGAAGAAATGATGGAAGAAATGAAGAAGAAGAAGAAGAACAACAAAAAAAAATTTAAAGAAAAAAATGTTTTTCACGCGCTTAAAATGGGTGCAGCACACGCAATGTGTCAAGTCAGCACAAAGTGTCAAAATGACAGATCGGAGCCTTACTTGAGGTGTCTAAAATGAACAGAGCCTAGTTGAAGTGTCTAAGTAAAAGTTGGTACCAACTTTAGGGGGTCACCGATGGGTTTCGCCTACCAACATACATTAGCAAACATACACAGTCATACATGCATGCGTACATATATACACGAGCTATCGTATATACATATATGTCTTAATATATAACCAATCCTTTAAATCTAATGGACAAATGAGGACACACATAAAAAAAAATTCCAAATTTGAATCAAAAGTGTCTAATTGAAATGTTTTATCAATAATTCACGTGTTCAGTTAAAATGTGACTTAATTTGAGTGTCTAAATAGAATATCCTAAAAAGATTAATTAGGGGTTGATTATGCCTACATGCATACAAAAAATCTGCTATAAAATAAAAATCTAGCTATTTTTTGCAAGTCTAAAATCATTATATCACTTAATTTTTGGGTAACTTATAGAAATTTCACTAGTTTAGGAGTTAATTACTTAGATACAATGCCTGTTTATAATATTACGAATCTTACAAAATTTTGGCATCCAGATACGTCTAGATACATATATTATCTTGAGATACATGAAGTCAAAATTAAGTGTTATTTATTCTAGATATATTGTATCCAAGTGGATTCGCATGTATCTGAGATACATAGACAAATCTCGCTCGCCTCCCTTGCCTTTCTCCTATGTATCTACTATCCTGGATACGTGCGAATCACTCCAGATACATACATATACATGTATCTAGTGTGGTTCACATGTATTTGATATATATAGATAAATTTCACTCGCCTCTCGCTTGTTCTCGCTGGCCTCTCTCCCTATTTTAGTATATCTGATAACAAAAAATATGTATCTAGGTGTATCTGACTTGAAATCTAGTATGAAATTATTAATTAGTGATATAAAATTTAATTATTTAAAACTGTAGGAAGAATTAGAAAATATGATAGAAATGTCTGTGCAATTAGATAGTTTCTCCTTAATTTTTCCTAAATTAAATCATTTGATCTTTTTAAATATAACTTAAATAGCATAGTGAAAATTGATTATTGAATGCAATTCTTACGCACAAAATTCTGCAATATTTGACAAAGCCCATTGAAATAGAATAAGCTGATGGGCCCTTAGGCTCAGTCATGTTAGCTGCCTACTTATGGAACTTTCTATTACGACTTTGATGAGTCTTTGTACTCTAAAAGCCCATGGATCACTGAAATCCTTCTTGAAATTTGGGAGTATTGTGGTAAGATTTTGATTTGCATTTTGATTGTTCACTTTGGAATTGAAAATAAAATAAAAGAGAAGCTTTGTATAAAATAAATAAATGACTGCATTACAAGACAAAATATTTTGTTTTATCGACAAGATATAGAAGGCTTCATGACTTGGAATCATAATTAGAGGTATCGATTTCGATCCTTGGGTATGAGAAAATCTTTGGTAAAGAGTGTTAACCTCTAAATAGAATCCTACGTGGCATAAATCTGAATTAGTCAGTTTTCAATACAAATACAATATACCGAGTGAAGAAACAAAAAAAGATTGAGGAACCATAATACCAATGTATTATCTAGGTATAAATCTTAATAGAAATATCTCTCTTTGCAATATGAAAAGTATTAGATATAACTAATAATTTATAGTAGTTACATCCCTAAACACTTTGACAAACTAATTTACAAAATATATAGAAATGTATTGTACAAGTGGTGTATAATTTATAGTATATATCTATCTATCTATCTATATCTATATCTGTCTATATATATATATATAAAACCTAACTGCTATAAATAACATATACATTAATAGTGTATGTTGTGTATATTTCAATTATATTTGGTAAACTAATTGACCAGAACTCAATGGCATCGATAGAGAAAAATGTAAAGACCCCAAAATTTTTATGCAGTTTATTTATATGTAAGAAGTATCAAATACATCTTGAAGTTGTTCAAATAAATCGAATTCACGCTACAACAAATTAGGCGATTTATAATCCCCTATTTTTATTGTTAATTCAATTAATAACACCCTAAAACATATAAAATTAGGAAAATTAGTTGCAATTTGAGAGGTGTATCACACTCTTTAAATTTGCACATGGTGCCGATGCATTATTGTCAAAAACCAAATTTCCCTTATAACTTCATTAATTTGACTAAAAAGATTAGCTGAATTGCCTCTGACTTTAATCAAGATTAATGATGAGATTATGCTTTCACTTACTTCATTACTAACATTTGATTATGTCAGCCTAGTGCTACCTACATCCATAAAGGTAATAGATGGTGCAGACTAGAAAAAATGTCAAAAAACAAACAAACAAAGACATACTAATTTTGATGCAAGTATTTTTTAAAATTTATTTATGTATTTGATAAATACCATTTTGCGTGTTTATCTAGTATTACTCCAAAAATCGATCTTAATTCTTAATATTTCTTCTATTTTAATTATTTTAAATGTATTTGATTAAATAGAAAGTATAAGAAAAAAAAGATTTTTTTCTTTATGAAATTTATATATAAAACAAGGCATAAAATTTTTTGTGCAATAATGTATCTCGTTAAAAACAAATAAGAAATTAAAAATAAAATTATTACATTACACTTGACATTATATTTAAAATTAAATTATTACATTCCACTTGACATTAAATTATTAAATTAAAGTATTTGAAAGAAAAAAAAAATACTCTCTTATTAGTCGGAGTATAAGTGTACTCTTCTATAATACAATAACATAACTAGTGTGGTTTCACAAAATTGAGCCGAAAAAAGTAGAATACATAAAGACCTGACCTCTATCTTAGAGGTAGAACGACTATTTCTGATAGAGCTCAACTCAAGATAAAAACAATCTAGAAAAAAAGTAATAAAAATAAAAGAAACAATATACGGTGATACAACAATACATAGCAACAGAACAATACTATAAAAAATAATATTATAATCAAACTACATGGAATAACATATAATAACACAAATCGAAGCGCAAGAAACAAAAGTAATACTGTGACTATTAAATTGGACAATAAGTCCATACAGTTAGGGCTGTGCATTCGGTATTCGATTTGATATTTTCAAAGTTCGGGTTCGATAATTCGGTAATCGATAATTCAAAGTATATATCAAATACCGAACTTTCAAACTTCGGTTCGATATGATATTCAGTAATATCATATTAAAGTGGAAGTCCACTAAACAATAATGTTAATTTAGTTGTGTTTAGCCATTTGAGCTTTTACTAAAACCAACCGTCAATAATTTTATGCATTTCATTGTCATTTTATTTTTCTCTTCTTTTGGATTCAAGTCTAACCAATACATTCTCAAGTATTTGTGTTGTTTTGACTTGGATGAAGCCAGTTGACAAGTTTTTCAAACTTCTTACTGATGAGTGGACAAAACTGTGATATATCGAAACCAATGATATGATTTTTTCTCAATTTTAGAGTTAATTGTTCAATTACTGTTTTGGACAAAATGTGAAAATGGAATATTGTCAATGATGGCCAGGAGGATAAAATATTAGTACTAGTTAATTATGGCAAATAAACGAAAATGGAAAAGTAAAGAGAATTTAATTTTGGTATCTGGTAAATATCGAATACCGAAATTAAAATACCGAATTTTATATTTCAGTACTGAATACCGAACCGAATTATCGAATACCGAAATATCGAAATAGCCGGTTCGGTAATTTATTTTTTGGTATTTTATGTCCAGCCCTACATACAGTCCTACCTACTAGCATGGACACACTTCTACCTACTATCTTCTAATTCATTTTTTTCACATTTTTTTTATTTAAAGTTATGTCCTTAATGAACTACAATCGCGCCACTTATACACTTTGATGAATACAAGTGTATTCTTCTATTTTGATAATTTTATTTTTATATTTTTTTATAGTTAAAAAAAATGTCACGTAAATTAAAATAATCGATAAAATTGAAGGAATTTAGCAAGGTAAAATAATTGTAAATCAATCGTGTCCTCGTGCAAATGTCATTCTCAACAATCATGAATCTCACAAAATGGAGGTGCTACTGTGCTCCACTGCTCTTGTATTCCACATGTTGTAAGAAAAAGGTTTGCACTTTTAATTTTTCGTTATTCCTCTCCAATAAGATTTACGGCTCGTTTGGATATGTTTTCAGTAATGGTTTGAAATAAGTGATTTGAAGTTGAAATTTGCATATGCTTAAATTATAATTTTACAAGTCATATAATTTCTTAAAACAGTCAAAAAATTCCACCAACTCTTTTACGATTAATCATACCAAATGAGTAAATATAGTTCATAAATAAGTTATCGAAATATGTTAAAACTCTGCATTAATAAATTACATATCTTTATTTTTTATATATAGAGAGAAATACTTGTGATTACATGTTATTACAAACTTTCAAATACGTACAATTTAGAAAGATTCATTAGTCAACAATAGTGATAACTAGTTCTTCTTTAATATAATCCTTCCACATGATACAAACAATTTCTTCACGTCGAACACGATTTTTTTTTCAACATATAAATTGATGAGCCTTTTTTTATTTGTAAAATATAAATTTATGAATCAAGTTTTATATGTATAAAAATTTAAAATTAGAATCTGAAATTTGAAATTCTACCCTTTTAGAAAATTTAGGATTTCAAATTGAAGGTTGGAATTTTCTACAAATTTCATAAATAATTACTACAAATTAAAACTTAAAATTGCGGTTTCAAATCTTATGATCAAACGCCTCCCTCAAAAAAACTAAATCAGATCACACGTCAAGTTTAATTGATTAGCCAAATGTGAAAAGATGATCCAAGGCACTAATTATAATTAGCCAATAAGTGAGACTTTAGTTGGCTTTTTCATGCTAATAGCACCATAAGCACTTCTTGTTTAGGGTCTACACAAATTAAACGTCATGGCAACGTGAGGCTGATGTCCTTATAAACCCCACCAAATAAAGGGATCTTCATATTGGATTTATGCTAGTGGGTTGTTGCTATAGCCATCATTGTGTTTTTGAATGCTAGAGGAGTTAAAAGTTACTAAAAACACATAAAAAGATCATAAAAGGAGCCTAAAAAGGTCAAAAACAATGAGGACAAGTAGTCATGCGTGTGAGCACCAAATGAATCCCAATCTCCATCTCCCTCCTAGCTAGTACAATCATCTCTCATCTTTGTTAGTAAATCAACAAATTCTCTTATTATATAAGAAAGAGTTTAGGTTGAAACAGGCACGTTTTTGTCAATGTCCCTACTTCAATAAGGACATTTTCAAAAAAAAAGTAAGATTATAAGATTTACAAATTTTATAATTTTTAAATTTACATGTTAAATTAAAAGGAAAAACAAATTTAAATGAGAAGCGTGTATGACTAGATCTCTCTTGCCTTTCTATAACACTAAAGGTGTCACATTCGACCGTCAAGGGTAGAATAATTAACCAGAGATAGACATACCTATCGTTTCACACATCTAGAATGCTCCCGCGCTCAATGCTTCTGTAATGATATCTTTAAAGTTTGGTTTATACGTGGAATAAAATCAATAATATTGGAATAAAATTTGGAAATTAATTTTGTTTCATGTTTAATTTGAGATATTAGTCAATCTCAGAATTATTATATCGTGTCATTTGTACCAATAATGAGATTTACCATCCTATATAAAAAGTTACATAAAATAATCTTATAAAATCTGTTTATTCTATTTTGCATACCAAACTCACTTTAAGGTTTTGTTAATATGTGAAATAGTTTGTTCTTTTAATTTCTATTATTATATATTATATTAAATATAATACTATGATTTGTTTCTTTTATTTCAATTTATGTAACGATATTCAAACAAACACGAATTTTTTTTTTTAAAAAAAAGCGAAAATTGAGGGGCATAGAATGAGTTGACATTGTAAAGGCAACAAGTGGCCTCCGTACTATATATGTGAGCCATTAGAAATTAACCTATGTTCTTTTCATCACATTCATAGGCTTTTTACTCCTACTTTATATGTCGGTTCAAAATAACCATGATCCTATCCTCATTTTCCGGCAAATTTGGTAATAGATCTTAAGATTTGAAGTCATTTGTTTTGCGGATTAAATTATTTTGAAATTAAAATAATTTTTTTTAAGATTGAAGGTTATTTATTTTACGGATTAAATTATTTTGAAATTAAATTTTTGGACTAATTAATTTGAGTTCGGATAAAATAAGTTTGATTGGATAAGATGAGTTATTCAAAGATTAATTCTAAGAAAAAATTTATATTGTATTTGGTTGATGGCATAAATTTATCTCAGAAAAAATTATATGGTCAATCAAATATTATAAATTTTATTCAACCTTCTCAAATCAACTTATTTTGAAAAATATTTTATTTTCTAAAAGTGTTGTTCAATATTTTTGACGAGAAATAGTTCGTGTTTGATCAATAAATGTATTTTTCTTAAAAGTGCTTGGGTAGGTCAGAGGCCAAGGCTTCTTATGCGGTAATTACAAGTATTGTTTCAGTCTGTCATCGATCAACTTCAGTATTATTTTATCCCAGATCTATATATTCTTATATGTAGGTATATTTTACCTCGAGTCTGGATATAATTTGTGATGCTCTTATTGTGCCTAGTCTCTTTCTACTCTCGTGGGTGATACCTCTATAGTGAATCAAGTGTATCAAACCTATGTGGTGACTTTGATGGGGTATGAGATATGGATACACATAATTATTTTGAATATGGTTGCAACGACGTGAATCTTAGTTAACTAAGATTAAAAGAAATCGCAAAAATTTACTCAACTGGATCCCATTATCCCACCAAAGCGGGATGGTCCCGCCTTAGCGTGGACGCCAGAGCAGGAGAACGTGGGACAAAACTTAAGTCGCAATTTTCTTATTTCCCCACTTCTTCCAAAGATAGACTAGAGGCGAGGGTGATTGCAAAAACCCTCCAAAAGGCTGCTCTTGACTTGGGAAGAACATGGAAGGGAATCTCAGGATTGGAAGGCTTTCAACCGGTGGAGTTCAGTCCGGTCTTGCTCGTAGAACATCTGGAACCAAGGATTTCAGTAGCATTATCTCTCAAGAGTTGTTTGGTGTTCAGGTAGGCTAGGATTCTCTTTTCTGAGTAGTAAATCTATACCTATTGTGTAGTATAGAATAAAATTTAATGAGAAATTATATAACTAAGCCGTGGGTAATGGGTAACAGAGAGAAATTTAGTTGTGTTAGGGTTTAATTCGAATATGACCTGGGTAGAAAGTCGTTATAATGATTGGGGAAGTTTATTGATTTGTGATATCATTGCATACAATCGGTTAAATTATAACGGGCATAATAGTGTGTATAGAATTATAAAGCAAGTAGATATTAAAGGTAAACCTTGAGGGTTTGGTAGTGTAGGCGATGGTCTGTTTCTCGGAAATGTCTTACGTACTTGTTGAGTTACTTATGATATGCATAGGTGGGTATGACTAGGGTAAACATGTTAGACTTATTACAAATTATGACTTGCTGGCTTGTTTGTGATGAACCTGGTTTTGGTGATATAATGTGGTCTATTATCGATAGTTTGTAGTTGGTTTGCTTAATTGGATCGGGTGTCATATTTAGACACATATTTGAATCGGGTGTTATATTCCTATATGTATTTGGATTGGGTGTTATGTTCCAACATATTCTTGGATCGAGTGTCACGTTTCAACACATATATGACTGGATTGGGTCCCCTGAAAAGGTGAAGTATGTGTGTGTGGTTGGTTCCATGAGAGGACCTGATGATATCTGTATGTTCATGTAATAATAAGGTTAGTGGTAAATGAGCCATGGATTAAGGACTTATAAAGGAACCCTTGAGTTGAGGTGTGCTAGTTATAAAGAATTGTGAGCTTGTATAAGCTTATTCGTGGGTAAGAGGATGGGTCGTATTAGGCCTTGATGTGACATATGTATTATATGACATATTATATATTCATGGCCTTAGAGGTGGAGGTTACTTGTTGATAAGGAGTTTTATCATTGAAATTTCGATGAGTAGCTATAGTAGTGGTAGTGGTTATCTAAAACTGGGTTAGTTAGGAAGTGTGGTTATGAAATGGCTAGGCGCCCATATATTGTGAGATGAGTGGACCAAGACCAGTGGAGGCTGGGTGAAATTCTTGAATGGTTAAGGTTGTTAGTTGGAGACTGTTAGAGGGAATGAACAGTATTAAGGTGGGCCCATAACCCATAGGTCTCAAGTTTGTAACTAAGAGTGGGTAGTGAAACTCTGAAACAGTAGGGTGGTGAAGACTTTAAGAGTGAGAATAAGGAGTCTATTTATTTGGTTGAGTGGACAGGTTATAAAGTTTAATTATCATGATCTCTCTTATTTTTATGTTCATATACTATGCGGTGGGTATCGGATTGAAAGATAATGCCTATCAGTACGTATTTTTTGTAATGATACTATTCTTGCTATGTCACTTGGCATAGTCTTGTTGCAAGGTCAGTTATGTCTCTTAGGTGAAGATGAATGTGATCCTCTAGCAGCTTCTATTATTCCTTCTTTATGGTGGGAGCTATGTCGTTGTTCTTTAATTATTTTACCACTCTTAGAAACTGTTGTACCTATTTTAGTCTAGTATCCATGGGAGTTTTATGTGTTATTTTTGTACAAGTGTATTACTACAGATTTTCATAAACTTCTGGCTTAATTATTCAAGTTTTATTTTAAATTCTGCAATGCTTGTTATGTAAATAGTTAAGGGTTCTCCTACTTAGGTCGTAGAGTGGGTGCCCGCACGATCCAGTGGGTTGGGTTGTGACAAGTTGGTATTAGAGCCCAGGTTACTAGTCTCCTAGTATAAGAGCAAGTGTGGAATAGACTCCTGCGGACTGGTGTGTTGACGTCTACATTTAATCTTCAGGAAGCTTTGAAGCATTTTGAGAAGTAGTTCCATTCCTTCTCTCTCATTTGTGCGGTCTGTCGCTTGTGTTATAGGTTGAGTCTAATTGATATCTCTGAATTTTAATTGGTATCTAAATGAAGTAAACTGGATGTCGTTGTCCCAACTGAAGAGACACAAGTAAAGGAACCAGAAGGTTCCAATTGGTATATTGCCTTGGAGGTGGTGAGAATGCATAGATGATCAACTAATGGTCATCCATGGAATGGACTTAATTGATAGTTTTGAATTTGCTGTAGTTATGTAGTTGGAATTGTGATTATGTGCATAGTAATTCCTGATTTAATGTGTGAAGTACCCTTGCCTGCGTATTGAAATTATGTGTTACATACTTTCTAGTAATTCTGTGAGTTAGATGTCAGAAAAGAGTCATAACTAGATTATGTGCATTAGTCTTTTGTAAGACACAAGGTGATTAAAGAATGGGTTCTGTTGTGTTAAATGATATACTCATGTGAGGGAATGTGGCCTGTAAATAGTGCATGGACTTACCATTGGAAAAAAAATTGGTAAGGCAAAAGAATAATTGAAAATTGTGGAGAAACTCTGGTTTTGGGACAATCGAAATTTGGTTGGAAACCAGGTGAGAAAAATAATCTAGTTTCGTACATTAGCTTAAGGGTGGTTATGAAAGATTTCCTTAACATATTTCATAACTGAGCTAAAATAAGGTTTTGATAACTTGTATCTATCTGTTATAATGGGTTGAACTGTTAGCTTGAGTTAATAAGAACTCGATGTTACAAGTTGTTCTAATTTGTGCCTTGTTTATCTTGATGTCATTGGTCTAATAGGGGGTAATGAGCCAACCCCGGTGGTCTGTATAGTTGGTAGGTTAAGGTAATAGGGATCAGTGATATCCTAAGTGTGGTGCTAGGTTCGACTCTAGGATAGTCCATGTTAATTTCTCATGAAAATGAGTCAAATGGGCTAAGTTTAACTCGGAGAGTCTAGGGGGATATGGGATAGGAAATACATCAAGAGGAAAAAGTTCCTAAGGTTTTGTCTCGGTGAATCCCGCCCCAGCAGAAATATTCCGCCAGAGTGGGAACTATCCCATTAGAGCGGGATTTTGCGAGACAGAAACCTCAGAAAGAGGTCCCCTGTTTTCCCTTTGTTTTTGTAATAAACTCCTAAGAATAGAAGACTAACTCTAAGGTTAAAATAGTGCTCAACAAAGACTGAATAGCCATAAAACAATGGTAAATTATATGTACGGCAATGCGAAGTAATTAAAAAGCATACGGTGCTTACAAAAATAGAGAAGCGGTAAAGAAAAACAATAAATTGTTTGATTTATGCCCAAACAGGGCAACCCAATCTAATAAAAAATCTAATGGGAAGGAGAGGAAGTGTCATCATCTAAATCCAGCCTCTCGGGAGGGTGCTCTCCTACCCAGGCCTTGTTCAGGAATTTGAACTCTTGAAAGTCCCCGGGCTTCTAGGTGGGAAGCTCCATCTAGGGAGAAAGGCAAGAGAAGATGACCTTAATCATCTTCCATATCCTCATCATGAGGCGGTCTCTCTCTGTGCTCTTCCTTCTCTCCCTTCAAAGTTAATGAAGGAGTATCTCCACTCCGTAGCAATGGCTGGCGGTATGGGATCAGGGATCTAGGCAAAATGTCCTCCTAGTCGCCTTTGAACTGCAGCTAAATCCTCCTCCAAGCGAGGGTCTACTAGTGGCTGTGACTGAGTGGGAGGGGAAGCATCCTCATCCTCGTCCTCGCCCTCTGATGGTGTTGCCCGGCTGCTCTCGACCCCGTTGTTCTTCCGCTTCTTCTGTCCCCGAGAAGAGTCCTGCCTAATAAGCAAATGATGGAAGGGGGGATCCATGGGGAGTACCTTATCAGAGTCCAGGAGTGGCACCCCGTCCATATTGCATATAGCAGAGATCAGGACCGGTAGGAAGAATTCCTTCTTGCTGCCACGGTAGAACATCTTCCACTCTGACCTAATCTGGGCCCCTACATTTAGGCCTATCCCTTGAATGGTGCAAGCCACCACTAGAGCTCGGGGAAAGTCACGTTGGTGCGGTTTCCTAATGGGCGGATCCTCATAACCACTAAGTATAGCTACCTCGTGGCCTCGTCCGACCAGTCTGTGCTAGTGATACCCTCTGTGCTTGGCCAATAGTCCCTATTCTGGTGCTCTGGGGCCACTAGGGTGTCCTATAGCCACTCCAGATCCATCTCCTTCAATTAGCCTCGTAGTCAGCATTGGAGGCGTCGGGGACCTCTAGTACAATATTTATGAAGTGGGAACTCAGTAGTATGTCTACCTCTCTGGTGCGAATGGTGAGGTCAGGGTCATCCTAGCATACTTTGAGGAGTATAGCATAGAACTCCGTCACCCAACCAGTGCGTTTGGAGAGAGGGGATTCAGTCAAGGGGCCCAACCTGAACTCCCCTAGCCTAGCATGAAAAATGGGTATCTTTTCAACCACCCCCAACATGTAGAAGCCCCTCTCGGGTAGGAACTTGTTGTTCTGATAGTCATGATGCCTCTCCCGACTAGCGGCATTGGGGAATCAGATGAAGAGGAGTTTGATGTCGTTGTTATAGGACATAGCGCGGTATCTCCAAGTTTCACAAAATTTCAATTAGAACTCAATTGTATAAGTGTAAAAATAGAGGTTGGTGGGAAGGACCTCTAATGCGAGGCCACTGCCTGGCGAAAATCCCGCCAGAGCAGTAAGATCCCGCTCAGAGCGGGCTTTCTCATGGATGAAGGACACTAGAGCGGGCTTCATTATGGATGAACATCAGGCACGATTCATGGAGCCTCCCCTCCCACAAATTACTTATTTCTTCAAAAATATTTCATATCAGCATTCCTAAGTGTCCTAAAATCCTTATTTACAAAGGAAGTTAGTTCAAAAACTCCATATAGTTAGCATAATTAAGTTTTGGTCCAAGAAAAATCTTTCAACTTCCACCCCCATATTCTAGTCTGATTTAGGCGAAATCTGTGCTAACCTTACGCCCAAGACATCGTGAAGGCATTTTGGACGTAAGGGGAGGTTCCATGCTATGTTAATTTATCAATGCAAGGAATGTATTTTGAAAAAGGTTGAAAAATACCCTATGGGCCCTTGATTCTAAATAGGTTATCATTAGAATGTAAATAGTAGCATTAATTTAAAGTCATAGACAAGTTTTTTACCGTAGAGTGGATGATTAGAGTGAGGAGTTTGAGAGATTTTTGAGAGAGTTTGAGTAACGGAATATGAAGAATGGGGAGAAACCATTCTTCTCCCCACTCTATACTGATCGCGCCATCCCGCCAGAGAGATTGGTTCCCCATTCCAGCCGAAAGAATCTTGCCAGAGTGAGATAAGGTAGAGCAGTATGGTTTAAAAATGGGCCAACTTCTTTTAAGTAATCCCTGTCGGGCATGCATTCATGGTAATTACATTCACACGGTAACTTGGAGTACGCAAACTTTTCCCTAAATCATGGACAGTAGTCGTCCTTTTAAGCGTGACCTAACTAGTTCGTGTCTCCTCCCATGTGTAGTTCGGGGATAAACGAAGGATAAATTAGTATCTATTGTAACGACCTAAATCTTCATTAATAAAGATTAAAATAAATCATAAAAATTTACTCAACTAGAACCCACCATCCCACCAGAGCGGGATGGTCCCACCTTAGCAGCACCGTCAAAGCGGGAAGATGGACGCAATAGTGAGAGAACATGGGACAAAACTTAAGTCTCCATTTTGTTTTTTCCCCCACTTCTTCCAAAGATAGTTTAGAGGCAAGGGTGATTGTAAAAACACTACAAAAGGCCGCTCTTGACTTGGGAAGAAGAGGGGAGGGAATCTTTGTACTATAAGGGTTTCAACCAGTGGAATTCAGTTCGTTCTTGCCTATAGAAATCTGAAACCAAAGATTTCAGCAGCATTATCTCTCCATAGTTGCCTGGCGTCCAGGTAGGCTAGGCTTCTCATTTTTGATAAGTAAATCTATAACTAATATGTAGTATAGAATGAAATTTAATGAGAAATCATATAACCAAGCCGTGGATCATAGGTCACAGACAGAAATTTAGTTGTGTTAGGGTTTAATTCGAATATGACCTGGGTAGAAAGGCACTATAATAATTGGAGAAGTTTATTGATTTGTGATATCATTTCATATAATCGGTTAAATTGTAACGGGCATAGTAGTGTGAATAGAATTATAAAGTAAGTAGATATTGAAGGTAAACCTTAAGGGTTTGGTAGTGTAGGTGATGGTCTATTTCCTGAAAATGTCTTATGTACTTGTTGAGTTACTTATGATATGTATAGGTGGGTATGACTAGGGGAAACATGTTAAGACTTATTACAAATGATCACTTGCTGGCTTATTTGTGAAGAACCTATGTTTGGTGATGTAATATGGTCTATCATTGATAGTTTGTGGTTGGTTTGCCTAATTGGATCTGGTGTTACATTTCGGTACATATTTATATTGGGTGTCATGTTCTAACATGTATTTAGATCAGGTGTCACGTTTTGATACATTTTTGAATTGGGTGTCACATTTCGACATATATATGACTGGATTGGGTCCCCTGAAAGGGATAAGTATATGTGTGTGGATGGTCACATGAGAAGACTTGATGATATCTGTATGTTCATGTAATAATTAGGTTAGTGGTAAATTAGCCATGGATGAAGGACTTATAAAGGAACCCTTGAGTTGAGGTATGCTAGTTATAAATAATTGTGGTATTGTATAAACTTATTCGTGGGTAAGAGGATGGGCCATATCAGGCCTTGATGTGATATGTGTTATATGAAGTATTCTATATTCATGGCCGTAGAGGTGAAGGTTACTTGTTGAAAAGGAGTTTTATCATTGCCGTTTCCACGAGTAAATATGGTAATAGTAGTGGTTATCTAAAACCAGGTTAGTTAGGAAGTGTGGTTATGGGATGGATAAGCCCATATATTGTGAGATAAGTGGACCAAGACCACTGGAGGCTGGGTGCAATCATTGTGTTGTTAAAGTTGTTAGTTGGAAACTGTTAGAGGGAATAAATAGTAGTATGGTGGGTCCATAACCCATAGGTCTCAAGTTCGTAACTAAGAGTGGGTAGGGAAACTCTGAAACAATAGGGTGGTGAATAATTTAAGAATGAGAATAAGGAGTCTACTTGTTTGCTTGGGTGGACAGGTTATAAAGTTTAATTATCATGATCTCTCTTATTTTTCTGTTCGTATACTATGCGGTGGGTATAGAATTGAAGGATAATGCCTACCAGTATGTGTTGTTTGTATTGATACTACTCTTGCTATGTCACTTGGCATAGTCTGGTTATAGGATCAGTTATGTCTCTTAGGTGAAGACAAAGGCGATCCTCCAGCAGCTTCTATTTTTCCTTTTTTATGCTTGGAGTTATGTCGTTGTTCTTTATTTATATTACCACTCTTAGAAGATCTTGTACCTGTTTTAGAGTAGTATCCATGGGGTTTTTATGTGTTATTTTTGTTCAAGTGTAGTACTATAGATTTCCATATACTTCTGGATTAATTATTCAAGTTTTGTTTTAAATTCTGTAATGCTTGTTATGTAAATAGTTAAGGGTTCTCCTACTTATGTCATAGAGTGGGTTCCCACACGGCCCGGTGGGTTGGGTCGTGACAATGGTAGATTTTGTGTCATGACCCTGATCCACTGTGATTAACACCCAACTAACCCTCCGATGGGAGAACCGATACCATACCCAAAAGTCAACATTCTCAAAGGAATAAAAACATTTAAAGATACGGAAGAAGTTTTAATTAGTGAAATAGGGACTAAGTTCCCATAAAATTAGAAAGGTTAACCAACTTAAGCAAAACATGCGGAATTTACCCCTCGAACTTGAAAGTTATTGTACCAAAACTCTTGTAAAAACCACAAGTATAAGATAAAGGGGTGCAATCCCGAAAGCCATAACATAAAAGTGTCTAAACATTCGGGTCCCGAAAGGAGGGATCATGACAAGGAAGAACCCATAGTTTCGTGAAAGAACCAGCTCACCCTTGAATTCTGCTGCTCAATGTTCATCTTCGCGAGGTCTCTCAACAGCCGCCTAAAGATGACCTGTACTCGATAAAGAAAGAGAAAATGCAGTATTAGTACACAAAATAATAGTGTACTGGTAAGATCACGTGGCTAGACCAGTAAGTGAGATATGAACAAGTAACTACAACACAATAAACACACACATATATCGAGTACCTTACCACGCATCACCTCATAACCAGAACCTATACATATACCCAGGTCAACGGTCTCAATTATCAGAAACATTCAAGAATGGTTCTCTCATGGAACCCATACTTCACCTATTAGTGTGTCAGAACGTGACACCCGATCAAAGATTATGTTAAAATATGAAACTCCATCCAAATATATGTCAGAATGTGATACCTGATCTAGTTATATGTCAGAACATGACACTCGATCCAAGCAAATACAATCAATCTCAAATATAGTGAATAGTTTCAACAATCATAAATACAAGAACAGGTTCATTGCAAGCCATATATAATAAATAGTCATTTCACATGATTTATTTCATCTTAACCTATTCACGCACATATATGCATACAATGAAATAATTATCAAGCACACATAACACATAACACATACTAGAAGACAAAACTATCACCTACCTCAAAACTAGGCTTTTCGAAACTCTAAACTACTGGAGCTTTCCCTTTCTGAGTTCGTTTGTCTTGTTCTTGGTCCAAAAATAATCACACATATGCAAAGGAAAAATAAAATAGCCTAATTTACCTGAATTATAATAAAATTCCAACCCCTGGCCAAACTCATGATCCTAATGCCCAACTAGGGTTTTTTCCACCATTAATTTCGGACCAAAACCCTCCTCCAATGATAATTAACTATGATTCTAAGTTCTAAGAATCAAATTATAAAGTAGGGGAGAAATTAACTTATCTTTGGCTAGTTCGCCTCTTAGCTCTTAAGAATGAAGGTTTGCAGAAAAATAACATTTTTGGGACTTTTCCCATTTTTAATCCTAACTGTCCTGCCACAGCGGGACAATCCCACTACAACAGCCCTGTCCTGATGGGATGCATGGAGATAGAAAGTCCTTGTTTGAGTCCCAAGCTTCCTATTTTGCAACACACCCTCATCCCATGATGTTCTAGCATCTATTCTTCATACCAAGTTCAATTTTGGTAGTTTTACTCGCCTGAATACAATTATGTAAAGTCGTACGGGCTCCATATCATCTTGGCTATCAACTCAGATGATCAAACTAACAATTCAATCCCCCATCCATTACCAAATCACCCTAGACCTCATCTAACTTAGATTTCATCCAAGTCTAGCCTAGACTCCAAATTACCAGGTCACTATCCAAAACTTTTCTGGCACGATATCTTTCTCCATTGGCTTATCCATAATGAAAGGAACAAGTCATTATATTTTGATATTATTTTGGCCATTAATTGGCTTTCCTTATTAGGTAATCTTATATTGTCATGCCAAGAATTTTACTTTGGCCATCTAGGCATTCTTATGTTGGTGTGGAAGACCTATATTGCTTGTGAACCAAAGAGATTAATATATTTTCGCTAGGAAAAGAAGATGATGAAGAAGGAGTGCTTAGCTTATTTAATGCATATCCAAGATATTAGTATTAAAACTCTGTCACCTGAGTCAGTTTTGGTTGTGAGTGATTTCACAAAGATTTTTCTAATTGACCTTCTGGTATTTTTCAAGACTCAAGCTAGACCCTAGATCTGACACAATGAATAGGACTCCGAAAGACCCTAAACAAACCTCTTAGCAGAAGCATGACTTAAGATAACATCAAAATCAACATAAGATGAAATGCTAAGTCTTAAAGGTAATCTCAATCATAAAGAAATAAAATTTGAGTACATGTTTGATAGCCTCTAACTAACATAAATGGGACACAGGACATGCCCCAACTAACCAAAATAATCTGAAACTGAAATTCATGAAATAAAAGACATCATAGTTGTTCCCTCGAAGGATGAGGACTTTTCAAGCAAATCTACGCCAATAGGATCCAAGTACTAACCATAGGCGTGAGTGGGAGCATCGTGACCTATATTATAAAAAAATATAGGCAAAAAGTATGCAGTCAGTATTATAGAATGTACAGAGTATGAAGAATGTGCAACACATGACATAAACATAATAATGCAATGACCAAGCTAAAACATAAAAAAACCCTTAAACGATTATTAGAAACATGCAACACGGTCAATGCAAAACTCTTAAGTAAATCATAATCAAACATAACATAGTGCGAGATGCTGTTAACCGATATAAATCATGTGAGCTATAATATGGAGTCTGATGTCATACCTTCCACACCAAAAAGAGATTGTCCTACTTGCCAAGATAAGGACCATAACTGTGAGCTATATTGAATCAAGTAGCTAGAGTCAATTAAGACTAAGTCCTATAGAGGAACATAGTTATGGGGACAAGGAGATTTCTACTAGAGATCTGGCCTCTACTAACGTGAGAGCTTCCATCCCAATATCTGCTCTGTGCTAGGTAACTCTCAACAAGAATAGTCATAATCATAGCATTGTCATTGAAAATGGTAATAAGCTTGAAAGACTAAATTCATCATAAATACTTGAAAATAATAAGAATACCTCCTTTAACAAATCATGATTTCATAGCATCTTCATAGAGATACTTGTCTAAGCATAAAAAATGATGATAAACTTGTTCATAAAAACTCATGGAAATCCTTCATGATAAGAATAATTTGCTTTTGAAGAAACCTTGTTTTCATGAAATGCACATTGATACTTTGTTTAAAAGCATCATTAAAATCATAGTTTATAAATGTATGATGCACGCATAATTCTCAAACACAATTCATCATCATAAAATAGGCATAATGAATGGGTTCATGAGAAGGTTATCAAAAATATGTAATTAAGATCAAATGATGCATAATAAGATCAATATGAGTGAAATTAATCACAATTAATTGAACCCAATGCAAGATCATCAAAACCTAGGGTTTAGGAAGAAATCATAAAAAGAAGTTTAAGATACTTTGGGACTCCGTGGATGAAAAGGAATCCATACATGAAGTTCCCACGTACCTTAAAGAATCCTAGCCTTAAAACTTTAAAAGGAGACATGAATCTTGAAACCCTAGCTTGAAGGAGAAGATGACCTTGGGAGAGAAACCCTTGAGTGCCTTAGAGAATTTTAGGTCAATGAGAGTGAATGGAGAAACTTTGATTGGGTTGGGTAGATATAGGTCGTGGAAAATTTCCCCAAACAACGTAGCTTAGGTGTTTAAAGAATGAGAAATATCCAAAATATCCCTTGAATAAATTTGTTGAAGGAATATTACGAGCCCTACCTATGGATCGTAGGTACCTATACGGGTCGTCCAAATGGTTTACGAAATCAGGATCCAAATCTCAGCCTTTGAAGTTCACCCTACAACCCAGCCCGATGGGTCATAAATGACCCTACGTCTTGTAGAATCCGTTCATCCTGTACAACTTCAAGGTCAATTTTTTGAATCTCTTTCTACGGGTCCTGTTATGGACCATAGTTCTTCATACGGTCCATAGGAACCCCTCATCCTATTTACCTTGAAATACAGTGTCTCTGTATCTTACCTACGAGCTCCTCTACGGCCCGTATCTCTTTCTATGACCCGTTCTATGGGCTTATAGAAAATTTTCATTGACTTGGAGATTTAACAAACTTAGGATCCCTTCAACAAGGTCCTTCTACGGACCGTCATCAAATTGACTATTTTTCGATTTGTTCTTTCGTCGATGGGGCCTTAAAATAAAATGAAAAATAGGAAAAATGATTCTAGGACCTTTTATGGTCCGTAGGTAGGTCTTGTTCAATAACTTATGAAACTCCAAGTTTTCCCCAACTGTCAGGGCTACCTACGGTTGCCCTTCTATGACTTGTAGGCCTTTATTCAGTCCGTAGGTCAGCTTATTGAAGCCTGTACTAGAAATTTTCTATATTATTTTCTTTTTATTTTGACTTTTAAACCTCTAAGGTATTATAATATCTCCCCCTTGAGAACATTCATTCACGAATAGGACTCGAGCTAGCATGAATAGAGTATGGAAAAAGATCTAACAAACCAATATAGATGCAAAACGTATCAAACTGATCACTATATACTTTTTCAATAAAGAAACATGAAACACCAGGTGCACTGATGCCAATTCCGAAGGCAAATCTAACTCATAAGCTACCTTACCAAAATACCTCAAAATCTGATATGTGCCTACATAATGAGTCTAAACTTAACTTTTGTACCAAAACGTATTATACCCTTCATATGTGAGATTTTCAAGTAAGCCCAGTCACTAACTTCAAATTCAAGCTCCATTTTCTCACATTCGTATGGGATATTGTCGGCTTTGGGCAGTCCTCAACCTCTCTCTAATAATTCTAACTTTCTTCATAGCCTTATGAACAGACTCGGACCCTATCAAAATGACCTCATCAACTTTGAGCCACCCAATAGAAGACCTACATGTCCTTCCATAAAGAACCTCAAATGGAGCCATTTGAAACTCGAATAGTAGCTGCTATTAAAGGCAAACTAAAAAGTCAAATGCTTATCCCAATTACCCTTGAAATCAATCACACAAACTCTCAATATATCCTCAAACTTTTAAATAGTCTGCTCGGCTTGATCATCGGTCTGAGGGTGAAAAGTTGTACTAAGCTTAACTTGAATACCAAGACCTTTCTGAAATAATCTCCAAAATTTAGAGGTAAACTAAGTACCTCTATCTGAAATGATGGACAATGGAAAATTGTGCAACTTAACCAACTCCCGAATGTAAAGTCTAGCATAATCCTCGAGTGAATAAGAAGTCTTAACGGAAAGAAAATGCACCAACTTAGTTGTAACACCCTAAATATCCTAGCTCGAATCAAACCTTGAAAAAAGAATTGAAGTTATAGAAAAGGGGGAAGTTTTATGGACCCTTTCAAAGATCATGAAAGGATCTGTGGAACTGAAGTTAGTCGGAAAATTTTCAAAGGAGTCCATGGGGCCTCTCCACGAGCATTGGAAGGTTTCACGAGCCAGGGAAATGATCCATGAACCCAGATACCTTTCCCTACATGGGAACTTCTATAGCTCGTAGAGTGCTACACATCCCGTTAAGAGATCCCATATAATGAACCCAAGGTAGCCCATCCATTTATTTTTTACAACTCATTTCTACGACCCATCAAAGGGCCTACAGGCCATAAATGGTTCCGTAGACCTACCCTTAAGGATCCCTCCTAGTGTACCTCTATAAAGAGGGTGTACGACTTGTCACATGGTCTACGGCCTATAGAAGGGCTAGTAGACCCAACTTGGCAATTTCTAGTGAACTGATAATTGAGTTCTTTTCCTACCTTTTCCAAATCAAAACCCTGGCGTTTTGGGACTAAATTAGACCTTTTATAATTCCCTACGTGTGTTTTCTCTCATTAATAGTTAGAATATTTAAGGTAAGGATTAGAGAGAAGAAAAGTCTAGGGTTCAAGCATATTGATAGAGTTCTTCGAGTTTCACCAAGAATATTATTTTTTTGGATATGTAAGGCTAATTATAGCGTTGGACTGAGTTCATCCTCACGTCTTGCATCTTTATTCAGATAGTATAAGTTCAAGTTTGAGTTTAATCCCATGATATTGAGTTTTGAGAAAGTTGTGATAGCTTTTGTTGAGTTTCCTGTAAATTTATTTCTATTACGGTTGTCTCCATGATTTAAAATTCTTGAATTTGTTGTTCATGATTACCTTCACATAAATCCTAGTTGAGTTGCATTGTGTTGTATTATGTATTGTTTTGAGATACAGAATGATATATATCCAAATCTTGGTTGAGTAAAGAGTTCTAGATACATTATGTTACTTGAGTTTGCGAAGTCTTTCATCATTGTTTTTAGCATAATTTTACCAAGTCTAAATGAGTTAGAATAATGAGTTAGAATAGTGAGTTGAAAAGATATTCTAAGAAAGATGTTTGAAAGTATGAGTTAAAGTTTCAAGAAAGTGAAAAGAGGTATTTTGAGTTTTACTCACGACTTATTATGAGCATTTAATTACATATTTTTAGAGTAGTATTAAGCACCGAGTTGGGTGAGAGTTAAACAAATCAAGTTTCATAAACTACGTAGCCATCGTAGGATAGGATCATACCGCAATACATATGACTCCTCACTTGCCTCTGGAAAAGCCTATTAGATGGATTCATAAGTTAAAGTATGTCCCATATCTTGGCAAGGTTTGGAATGGCTTTAGCAATGTGGGTAAGACATTGTATCATCACTAAAATCATAGTGGTGGTTTTCAATTAGAGAAACTCCCCAAGAAACTAAAGTTATATTATTGTAAGTTATTTTTATTGCATATTTTACTTGTGTAAGCTTAACTGGTTTTCGTTAGATGATCATAGTCTTTTACTGTTGAGTTATGTTCAATCTTTAGTTCAACTATTTGTTTCATTCAATTGTAATACATACCGTACATTTCATGCACTAACATCATTTGATGCCACATCTGTTTATGATGTAGACATAGGTGCTAGAGATCATCAACATGTGTGTTGTTGAAGATCACTCTTCGTTAGCTTTTGGTGAGACCTCCTTACTTTCGGAGGAGCTCTTTTACACTCATGTCATTTTATTATTATTAGTTCTTTGAGATAGCTGTGGAATTGTCCTAGTACCTATTCAGAGTCATTTAGACCGAGTAGATGTTTAATTCAGTTTTTCAGAGATTATGTTTCAAGTATTCTTTTATATACATTTCAAATATTCATAAGATTTATTTAAGTATTTAAACTGCTGACTGTTTTTACACTTTCTCTAACAAGTTAAGTCTTTCTCTTAGTAGTTAGTCAGACCAAGAATTTGCTTGGGAACTAGAAATGATTTTCGAGTATTGGCCACACCTAGGCTATAGACTCGAGGCTTGATATTAATTATTTGGTGTACAACAATATAAATCAAATCATGTTGGCAACGCATATGCGGTAAACCTGTAATGAAGTCCATATTCAAATCTTCCCACTTCTAAGTAGGAATATCAATATCTTGAGCCAAACCTTCCGATTTTTCATGCTCAACCTTCACTTGTTGGCAATTTGGATACTTAGCCACAAACTATGCAATATCCTTCTTCATGTCATTCCACCAATAAACTTTCCTCAAATTACGATACATCATTATGGATCTCGAGTGAATAGAATATCGATAACTATGAGCTTTGCTAATTTTTTTTGCCTCAAACCATCAATACCGAGAACATATAAATGACCTTAGTAATGAAGCATTCCATATTACCCTTAGGAGAAAGCCTCATTAGCTTTTTTCTATAACCACTTACTTCAATTCAACCAAAGTGTGATCACTATCTTGTTTTGCCTTTACATCAGACATAAAGTATGATTTTGATCCATTTTGCTCAATAAAACCACCATCCTTAGAATCAACCAAGTGAACACCCAAATAAGTAGTCTATGCACATCATGAACCAACTCCTTTTTCTCTTCCTCAATGTGTGCTACACTATTCATAGACATTCTACTTAGAGCATCAGCAACTATATTCACCTTTTTCGGATGGTAAAGAATACTCATATCATAATTCTTCAATAATTCAAACCACATTCTTTGGAGAATATTCAAATCTTTTTAGTTAAACACATATTGCAAACTCTTATGATCGATGAACACATCCACATAGACACCATAAAGATAGTGTCTTTGCATCTTCAAAGCAAACACCATCGCCACTAACTCCAAATCATGAGTCAGGTAATTATTTCATGGACCTTAAGTTCCTAGAAGCATAGGCTATAACTTTACCATTTATCATCAAAACATAACCAAGACCAATCCTCAAGGTATCACAATACAGATCAAAACCAACGGATCCTTCTGATAAAATCAAGAATAGGGTTGAATTAAGTCGATCTTTCAACTCTTGAAAACTTTTTTCACCTGTTTTAGACCATTAAAATTTCACCTTCTTTTAAATCAACATAGTCAAAGGGAAAATAAGAGAGAAAAATCATTTACAAACCATCTATAGTAATCGGCTAAACCTAAGAAACTCCAAATCATTCATGAACATATCTAAATTTTGCTTGAAAATCATGTTCATCAAATCCATCAAAGTTGCAAAAATATTTGTTAGTCCAAAAGACATAACCAAAAATTCCTTAGTGACCTACCAAGTTCTGAAGGTCGTCTTCAGAATGTCACACTCTCTCACTCTAAGCTGATGATAACCCGATCAAAGATAAATCTTTAAAAAGAATCTAGCTCCTTAAAGTTGATCAAACAAGTTATCAATCCTTGATATGGAATACTTATTCTCTATTGTGACCTATTTCAACTCTCAATAATTAATGCATATACAGTCAGAACCATCCTTCTTTAGAACGTAGAGAACTGAGCACCTCATAGAGAGATACTCGGTCTAATAAAACCATTATCTAAAAGGTCATTTAACTATTCTTTCAACTCCTTAAGTTTTGCCGGAGCCATTTTATAAGGAGGAATAGAGATAGACTAGGTATTTGGGAGAAGATAATACCAATGTCTATATCCCTTTAGGAGGTACACCAGGGAGATCATTGGAAAATATTTTTGGAAACTCAATCACAATGGGAACTGACTCAAAAGTAAGGGTTTTGGAATTCATATCCCTAAATTGTACTAGATGATAGATACAACCTTTAGAAATCATTTTTTTAGCTTTAAGGCATGGGATAAACTGAGCTTTAAATGCTGAATTACTACCCTTCCACTCTATGACTGGTTTATTTAGAAACTGAAACTTAACCACTTGGATTGTACAGTCAATAAAGGCATAACAAACATAAAGAAAATTCATACTAAGAATAACATCAAAGTCAGTCATATCTAACTCTACAAGATTGGCTAAGGAAATTTTATGCAAAACTGAGATCGAACAATTTATGTAAATACTCTTAGATAAGAATGAATCACCGATTTAAGTAAACACTAAAAAAGATTCTAATAAGACCTCGGGACTAACATCAAACTTCATAGCAAGATAAGGAGTTACGAAAGAAAGATTCAATCTAGGATCTAACAAAACATAAATGTCAAACTAAAAGACCTGTAACTTACTGGTGACTACATTAGGGGAATCCTCGTAATCTTGTCGAGTCTGAAAAGCATAAATCTTATTTTGATTCTGACCTCTACCAGAACCAGATGAAGTAACCTATTAAGCCAAGCAGCCTAAAAATTATATTGAGTCAATTGACGACCATCTCTACCCTTGCTATCAATTAAAGGATAATATCTCACATTATGACTCGTCTTGCCAAAAACATAACATGCATCAGAACCCGCTAAGAAATATCCTCGATGGTTCCTCCCATACATCCTACATATAGAGATAGTTTGACCACTTAAAGCACTTCCTTCAGGCTTAAGGTTAGACACTCTATTCTTGTTGGACTTCTAAATTAGAGTATTAAATGAAATAGGCCAGAGTACTTCTGTCAAAATTGAGAACGACCACCATTTCGGACCTCAAAAGTGAAAAGTCACATTATCTGTCTTTGAACACTTTGACTCTCTAGCCCTCTCCTTAAACTTTTTCTCTTCAATTTGGTCAGCATAAGTCATCAACCTCGAGATATTTGTCTCCTTAATCAATGTTATGGTTCTACATTCCTTGACAACCATATATTAAAAAGTGGAAATGAACTTACTCATATGAGCTCTAGATTAGGCTACTATGGCCAGAGCATACTTGGACAATAGAGTGAACTCCAAGGCATATTCCCACACGCTCATGTTATTTTGATTCAAATTAATAAACTCTTGAACTTTAGCCTCCTTTAAACTTTGCCCAATCCAAAAGACCTTCATCAATATCCCTTCCTTTCTTCTATATTTTGAACCAAACATGAAAACTCAGTTCAATTAATAAGCGGCCAAATCTGCCTTTTCCACTGGAGTCACATCCATGATATCAACAATCTTGTGGACCCCTTCAATAAACTCTTATAGATATTCGTCCACCTTAGAACTATGAAATTTTTGGGGATTCATTCTTGTGAAGTCTCAAACCCTTATCACAGTCGTACCCACATTTTGGTTCCCTGGAGCTACAACCTCACAGTTAGCTTGTGCAAACATGGCATGGACAAGCACTTGAAAAGAATCCCTAAACTCAACATGAGTAATTTGCTCGGCCAAAGTATCAATGAATCTTGAGGTTCTTGTCGTTTCTCATATTGATCCACGTTCCTTCTCAATGGAGCTCTTCCTGGAGGCATGATTCTGAAACACATAAAACATGAGTTAGAATAAAACCTTATAGAGTTCAATTGTATTTCACGACCTAAGAGTGATGAAAGAAGTGAAGTTTCTTAAATACCTCATAGCCTTTCATTCATAAATGTGGCGTGCTTCACACTCATGAACAAGAATCTAGTCAACGCGGCTTTGTCAAATACCCTAGGACACTTAAACCTGATGCTCTATTATCAAATTTATCACTATCCATCCTAGAACCTAGATATAACATGGCAGATAGGATCCATCAAGACCTTAAACAAGCCTTTTAAAATAGGCATGCCTTAATATAACATGAAAATCAACATAAACCGAAATACGAAAGATAAGGCTTAAAAAAATCTCAGTCATAAAGAAAAGAAATCTGAGTATATGTCTGATAGTGAAGAAAAATATACTAAGTCGGACATAGCCTCTAACTATCATAGATAGGGTATAGGATAAGTCCAAGCTCACTAAAATATTCTGAAACTGAAAGTCGTAAAATAAAAAATATCATACGATGGTTGGTTCCCTTGAAGCATAAGAACTCGCCAAGCAAAATTACATTAATAGGATCCAAGTAATAACAAAGGACGTGAGTGGAATCGTCATGACTTATATTATAAAACAATATAGGAAAAACAAGTATGCGGTCAATACTATAGAATATACTGAGCATTATGTAACGAACTGTTCCCATCATTAGGGATAGGCCAATGGGGAAGGATTTCATGCTAGAAAACTTAGGGTAGTATTTTTGGAAAATTTGAGCCTAGGTCAGATTTGGACGAATTCTGAGTCAGGTAAAGTCTAAGGTGATCACGTAAATTATAGGAGGTGAAATCTATAATTTGACTGGATAGGCTGATATCCAAGATGATACAGAGTATTTACAGCTTCAGAAAATTGCATTCGGGCGAGTAAAACTCTCAGAATCAAATTTGGCGTAAGGGGTATAATTTTAATGCATCTTTGAAAGGGGTGTGTTGAGAAATTGGGGCTTATGAACAAAATATTTGAGCTTACTATTTCCCTATATCCCACCAGAGCGGGCCGCCAGAGTGGGATCTGTTCTTCCAGAGCGGAACAGTCGTGACTTAAGTCGTGAAAAAGACTAGAAACTGTCTTTTCTGCAACAATCAATTTCTAAAAACCCAAGAGGCGAGCAAGGGCAATTTTCATTGATTTTTTATGGATTTTCACGTCTTAAGATAAGTTTTTTACTCCCTAAATTCATACTTTGATTTCTAGAAACTAGAAGTATGGGTGATAATCATTGGGGAAGGGTTTGAACTAATAATCTATGGTTGGAAATAACCCTAGGGTAAGGTTAGGATCACGGTTTTAGCCTAGGGAGTAAAATTTTGTTATATTTTCTGATAGTTAGTCCATTGTGTTGTTCCTTGATATGTATTTAATATTTTCTAGACAAAGAACGAGAAGAACGAATCTGGAAAGGAAAGGCTCTTGCATTGTAAGGTTGTGAAAGCTTGAATTTGAGGTACGTGATGGTCTAATTTTCCGTATGTATTTCATATACTTATTAAATTACTTCATGATATGAACGTTTGTATATGCATAGGAAAACATGCTAGATTATATGCGAAATGATCACTTGCTGGCCTGTTATTGTGATGAACCTATTTTTGGTGGTATAAATATTACACATTGAATGTTCTTGTGATTGTAATATCTTGGGATTGAGTTTCACGTTCAGACACATAATTTTGATCGGTTGTTATGTTCTGACATATATTTGGAATGAGTGTCATATTCCAACACATTCTTGGATTGGGTGTCACATTCCGTCACAAAATTGATTGTTTGTAGGTCCCTTGTATGAAATTATAGCATGTGGAAGACATTGAGCTATGATATTGAGGTGTTGTTGACTTATTATGTATTTGTATATGCCTATTGTGTTGAATTTACTTGACTATGATCCGCTTACTGGATAAAGCGTGATCCTATCAGTACACCATTATTTTTGTGTATTGATACTACTCTTTCTCTTCCTTTTTGTTGAGTACAGGGCATATTCAGCCCACTGTGAAGAGACCTCGGTTAGAAGATTAAGCTTGTTCGAGTTCAAGGGTGAACTGTTTGTTTCAAGCTACCGTAGACTCTTCCATGTTCTAGTTCCCCTTTTCAAGACTAAGACTTTAGACACTATTTTATTATTATATTTTCTTTTGGGAGACCTTTCCTTTTCATACATTGTTAGAGTTTTGGTACGGACGACTTTTAATTTCCTAGGATGTTTCCGCACTTTTTGATATTTGATCTTTTTTGTTGAGTTTATAGGGACTCAGTTATTTTTCTAGTTTATATCATGCTTCCGCATATCTAAGATTGTGTACATATTTTGATTTTTATTATTGGGCTGTTAGAATGGTTCTCCCACCGGAGAGTTAGAGTGGGTGCCACTCACGGCGGGTTGGGGTTGTGACATATTAAAAATATGCAATGCATGACATAAACATAATAATGCAATGACCAAGATAAAACATGAAGAAAGCCCATTAAAACATTGTTAAAAACATGGAGCATGGTTAACACAAAACTCATTAGTAAATCATAATCAAACATAACATAGTGAAAAATACAGTTAACAGACATAAATCATGTGAGCTATAACAAGGAGTCTGATGTCATACCTCCCACACCGAAAAGATATTGTCCTACTTGCCAAGATAAGGACCATAAGCATGAGCTATTGTGGATTCACTAGCTAGAGTCAATTAAGACTAAGCCCTACAGGGTCACATTGTTATTGAATAAGGGGATTGCTACTAGAGACACCCGACCTCTACTAACAGGAGAGCCTCTATCCCAATATCCATTCGGTGTTAGGTAAACTCTCAACAAGAATAGTCATAATCATAGTATAGTCATTGAAAATGGTAATAATCTTGAAAAATCAAATTCATCATAAATACTTGAAAATCATAAGAATACCTCATTTAATAAATCATAATTTCATAGCTTGTTCATGGATATACTTGTCTAAGCATAAACAAATATGATAAACTTCTTCATAGAAAATCATAGAAATCCTTCATGATAAGAATACTTCCCTTTTGAAGCAACTTTGTTTTTATAAAATTCACATTTCTACTCTATCTAAAAGCATTCTGAAAATCACAGTTCATAAATTCATGATGCATGCATAATTCTCAAACATAGTTCACCAACATAAAATAGGTATAACACATGGGTTCGTGAGAAGTTTATCAAAAATATGTAATTAAGATCAAATGATGCACACAATATGATCAATAGGAGTGAAATAAATCATAATTAATTGAACCCAATACAAGATCATCAAAACCTAGGGTTTAGGAAAAATCATAAAGAGAAGTTTAAGATACTTTAGGACTCCGTAGATGAAAAGAGATCCACGGATGAAGTTTTCACGTACCTCAACGAATCCTAGCCTTGAACTTGAAAAGGAGACTGAATCTTGAAACCCTAGCTTGAATGAGAAGATGACCTTGGGAGAGAAATCCTTGAGTGTCGTAGATAATTTTAGGTGAATGGAAAAAATAGCCCAAAATGATGTAGTTTAGGTGTTAAAAGAATGAGAAGTATCCAAAACATCCCTTGAATAAATATTCTGAAGGAACACTACGAGCCCTACCTATGGATCATATGTACCTATACGGGTCGTCCAAATGGTTTGTTGAATCAGGGTCCAAATCCAAGCCTTTGAAGTTCACCCTATGACCCAACCCAATGGGTCGTAGACCCCATTCATCCTGTACAACTTCAAGGTCCAATTTTTTGATTCTCTATCTATGGGTCCTCTTAAAGTTCGTTGTTCTTCAAATGGTCCATAGGAACCCTTCATCCTGTTTACCTTGAAATACGGTGTCTCTGTATCTTACCTACGAGCTCCTCTGTGGCCCATATCTCTTTCTACGGCCCGTCTTGTGGGCTCGTGGAAAATGTTTAGAGACTTGGAGATTTAAAAAACTTAGGACCCCTTCTATGAGGGCCTTCTACTGACCGTAGGACCTTTACAGTCCATAGGTAGGCCTCGTTCAATGACTTCTGAAACTCCAATTTTTTTCCAAGTGTCAGGGCTACCTATGATTGCCCTCCTAAGGGTCGTAGGCCTTTGTATGACCCGTAGGTTGGCTCGTAGAAGCCTATACCAGGACTTTTCTGCAATATTTTCTTTTCAGTTCGAATTTTAAACTTTCGGGGTAATATAGTATTCCACCAAATCATAATATTAACATCAAAATTTATCTTGATATGAAACACATTTTTATTTTGCCATATAAGATGACACTGATAGAATTGAAGGATTTGAAAAAGTAGTTGCATGATATGTTGAGTTTGTAATTCATTAAACCTTGTGTTTCTCATTGAGGTACTCCTGTTTTGTTCGTGAAGAAGAGGATAATACTATGTGGGTGTATTGATTATCGACAGTTGAACATGATTACCATCAAGAACAAGTATATAATACCACAATGTTATATTGATGAGTTATTTAATCAATTTTAGGGTTCTTTTATAATTTTGATGATAGACTTAAGATTAGGCTACTATAAGTTAAAGATTACGACCTCAAATATCCCTAAGACAACCTTCAAGACTCGTTATGACCATTATGAGTATTTGTTCATGTTCTTTGGATGGCTAATAACTCGATGATTTGGAGTTGATGAATGAGGTAGTTTGGCCATATTTAAATTCCTTTATGATTTTTTTCAATGATGACATTGTAATTTACTCCTGTAGTAGGAAGGAGCATAATCAACATTTTGGGATCGTGCTTCACGTATTGAAGAGTGAGTGACTCTATTTTGCCTTCATGATATATTATAATTTTCGGATTCAATATTATTGGCCTATAATGTCTATTGAGTATAAGTACTTTTAGTACTTATGCTATTCTTGTTGCACTTTTTTGTACAAATTATGTCCCAAATGCATGTGGTCCACCTTGATTCTAGAGTCTGAGGCTATAATCTTGGAGATCTCTTGGTTAGTTGTCTAGTTGATTTGCAGCGGAATACTTAGATACTCTTGTACACTTGATATTAAGTCTTGAAATTGTATTTTGCTACTTCACTTCTATATTTCATTTACTTATATTGATAGTTCTACGGTTGATGGTTTGGCTACCAACCATTGGGATTGTGTAAGTGCCAACATAACCTTTATGAATTTTTGATCGTGATAACGATCTTGTAACGCTGAGCTTACTTGACTAAATATATGTATTATTCTTTATTTGTATCATTTTTTGAGAATATATTTTTATTGAGATAAAAGAATTGATTCAAATACATTATGCGTATTTAATTATAGATATATTTTTAGCGCTTGGTACAGATGTATTTAGAAGGGTGAGTCGATGATATTATTATTGGGTTATAATTATGTATATCATCTTACCTGCATGTCTACACATATATTGTTGCTGAGGATAAGGCTAGGCTAGTGGCTGGAGAATTCATTTGAGTAAATTATGTTGTTGAAGTGAGTTGTGCATTATTCGCTAAGGTTATCGTCTTAGATCTATCTATATAAATTTAATTTATTTTTCTTTTCGATCTTTGAATGCCCAATAATTAAACTCATGTAATTCTATTAGATTTTCTATGGTTTGACTGAGTTAGATTTTCACAAAATGAGATAGTTACAACGTCGTCATTGTACTCTTAGATGCCCATTATTAGTATTTGAGATTCTTTTGCGATGTAATAGTTGGATATTATTTATTTATATTATATTTTTGTTCTAGGCTTAACATTTCTTGTGGAAATATATCAATTAAATTCAAAATTGTGTTTTGATTCTCCTTTCAAGGTATCGTGCCATGACAACAGTTAATTACATTTTGTTCGTGATAGAAAAATGAGATAATTGAGTGTCAATAAGCCAATTTAACCGATCTAATATTTTTAGATAATTTGAATGTATTGTAATATTTTTTTTTGGAAATATTTTTGATAAATAAATAAGAATCTCCAATTTGGCAATTAAATAAATTATAATCTAATAAAGAAACAAATAATCAAAAAACCTTTTCAGTTGAATAATATAAATTATGATTCATTAATTAGTCTAAATTGACTGGCCTATTTTGTCCCAAACTAATATTTGTGCGGGAGGTAATCAAACTCATTCAAATTCAAAGCATTTTAACCTGCTTTAAGTGGTCAAACCCATATTAATTTGAAAAAACTGAATAAGACAATATAGAATTTGAAAATTTTAAATAACACAACATGGAAGTTGAGAATAAGATAATCTTCTTATTAACTCTTTGACTCTTCTTTTATCGTATTATTATACTGGAAAGGCTTTGAAGTACAAAATTGAATTATCATTTTATTTTTACACTAAATTAAAAGTTATTCTAAAAAATTTAATTTAATTAAATAGGAAATATTAAAAATTCTATAATATTTTTATTTTAAAAAGTAAAAACATCTCATAATAAATTGAGTCTTTTCTACTATTCATCCCATGTCATAATAAATTGTGTCTTATCTACTACTCATAACATCTCATTATAAATTGAGTCTTTTCTACTACTCTTAAGTCTTAAAATCTCATTATAAATAAGTTTTTTCTACTATTTTATTTGGTTAAAATGTTTACAATTTTTTGAGTCTTCTTCTCCTCCATCAGGTACTTATCATCCCCTACCTCGCTCCCTCCGCACCTTTTTTTTTTTTTTACTTTTTTATATTCACTTGTTTGTGTTGAAGCAAGGTTATGTGACTTTTAACCGCATTTAGTTTGATCATGATGCGATTAAATATATGTATCCACTTAATTTTTGTTTTTCATTTATGATAGTTGATTTTAGGAGATAAATACTTTTATTATAGTACATATTTATCTTTAAATTAAAGTACTATATATGTCACCAAAATGGTATCAAATTTGTAAGATTTTTTATAAACTCAACTTATGAGTTGTTACTTTTTTCCGTATGTTTTGATTTTTATTTTATTGCATAAAAATGTCCAATAATATATATGTATTATTTAAAATTTATCATTTATAATACAAAATTCGTATTCAATATTTCAAAATAAACGTGCAACTCACGTTCTCAGATATTAGTGGATTAATATGTGTGTGAGTATGTGTAAGTTACTGTAGGTGGTCTAACCCATATTAATTTGAGAAAATCTAAACAAGACAACATATAATTTGGGAATAAGATAATCATTTCTTATTAACTCTTAGTTTCTACTAATAGATTTCAAAAATCTTCAAAATTTAATCACAAGGATGTGATTATGTCTCACTCTATGTATATTTTACAAGCTATAAAAGGATACTCTTGGTTAATTTGATAATTCAAAGCCCTGAAACACAAAATACTATCTAAGACTACATTTATAGTATATCTCTAGAAGAATAATGGCAAAGCTTTTGACTTGGGTCCTTCTTGTGGCTGCTCTAGTTTTTGGTACTCAAGAAGCTTATATTATTATATGTTCTATATATTATTGTGTATAATACTTACCTAATATTTCTAATACTTTTTCTCGACTCTTCTTTTTTATTGAATGCAGTTGGAACAATGATACCTTCTGTTGAATCAGAAACCTGCTATCAAATACATCCAGAAATATTGTGTGATCAAGGACAAGTTCAGCCAAAATGTTTACCATTTTGCAAGCAAAAGTTTGGACCCAATGCTGGTGGCCAATGCATTGACCAGATTGGATTTGATGGCCCTTTTTGTGCTTGTGATTACCCTTGCTAGTCACCCCTTTATATCTCATTTATATCTTAATAAGCATTAATTATTTCTACATGTCACTTTACCTATCCATCTTGATGTGATCATGTGGTATCAATCTCAAAATACTTTATATTTTTAGATTTGGTTAATGCTAATTCTATCATTAAGAAACTTTTGCTTCTTTTATTCATTTTCTTCTCATCTTCAATTTGCAGTGTTAATTGGTTAATTTTCAAATGAGAAGATATTTTCTTATTTTGGAACTCAAGTTGATGTTATTAATTACTCCTAAATTTATTTTATATTTGATCTTGCTCTTTTTTTTGAGTAAATATAACTTGAGAAAAGAAATTATTTGGGAGAGATTATGAGGGAATGAATGGTTAGAGCCCTTAGAAAATTATTTAAACCCTCCTAAATACGTTTAAACGACCTGGTATTAGTATTAAAATAGTGGATAAAGACTAGAATATCCCTGAGAAAATAACTTTCAGGACCAACTTCACGGACCACTATACGGTCCATACAACTTACCACGGACCGGATAAGTGTCCGTAGAATGTAGCGTGATTTATACGAGAAGGTCTACAGGTTGTGGAATCCTATATGGGTCATATACCCTTCTGTATAACTCCCTTAATTGAAATTTTCCCAAAGTTTCAAAACTCCTTTTTACAGAGCTCTTCTACAGACCGTAAGACCCTATATGATCGATCCATAAATGGTCTCGTCCAAAGCATCAGGGACTTAAAAAAATTTCAACTTCAGTGCCCCTTCTACGAGGGCTTTATACAGCCCGTATAAGCTTGTACAATCCATACATGGTCTCGTAATAGTATTGCACTAGAATTTTTTCTGCACTTTTCCTTTATTTCAACTTTTCAACTGTCACGATCTAAACTAGGCCATGAGTGACACCACACTAACCCTCTAGTGGATGAACTAAAACTATACCCCAAACTAGCATTCTAATACAGAAAAAGGCATTAAAAGATGTGGAAACAGTTTTTCTGCTATAAGTTTTAAGTTGAGTTTCCATAAACTCAAAAAATTAAACAGACAATCATAATGTAGTTAAACATGCGAAAGTCAACCTTCTAGAACCTGAAAGTCATTGTACCAAAACTACTAAGTAACAAGTCTAAAAATGAGGGGATGCAAACCCAAAGCAATGATATAAAAAGAAAGCTGAAAGGTCTAAGTCCAAAAAGATTAGACTGAGAACCTAGAGGAATCCACAACAGCTTGAAAAAACTGGATCACCCTTGAATTTGAACAGTCAGTGGTCACCTAGCTGAGGTCTGTCAGCAGCCGCCTGAAGATACCCTATACCCAACAAGAAAAGAGCAAGTGCAGTATCAGTACACATAAATAAAGGTGTACTGATAGAATCAAGCTGCTAGTCCAATAAGTGAAATGTATACTAGTAACCACAACATAGTAAAGACACACATATACAGAAAACACATTACCAATTTTCATTTCATGAGTAATAAACAGTTCCACAGTATCAATCTCAATTACAATAGTCAACAATGGTCCTCTCATGGAACATATACCCAAACTGTTAGTTTGTACCAGCGTGGTACCCGATTTAATATGTGTCGGATTGACATCCGATCCAATTATGTGTCGGCGTGACACCAGATTCAATATGTACCAGCATGATACCTGATCCAACAACCACAATCACAGTCACAAATCATAATTAACAATGAATAGTTCACATCTTGCACAATCAAGTATCCGATTCATTGCATGCAGTTGATCATGTTAGTTATTTTATTAAATTCACTACATCTTTTCCTAGTCACGTACGGGCTTGCAATACTATCAATTGCAGTTAACAGACACATACAACACATACGGAAAAGTAAACCATCACCTACCTTAAAACAAGCCTTGAAAACTCTAAAGAACTGGAGCTTTCCCTTTCCGAAGTTTCTTGGCTTGTTCTTGATCTAAAACAAACAAGAAATACAAGGAATCAACGAACAATGGCCTATAATACCCAGATTATATCAAAATCCTAACCCTTGGTAACTTTCATAATCATCTCCCCTCAACTAGGGCTTTTTTCACCTTTAATTCAGGCCAAAACCTTTCCCTAAGAGAATTTCCATTGATTCTAAGGTCTAGAAATCAAATTACAAGTTAGAGGAATGATTAAATTATTTTTAGCATAAAAATTGGTGGACAACTGAAGGAAAATCATCCTAGGTTGCTTCTAGTCTCTTAAAAATGAAGTGGGAGATAAATAAAAAATGTTTTGAGATTTTTTCTCATTTAAATCAGCGACTATCCCACTATGGTGCCACTTACCCCGCCATGAAAGTCCCTCCATAGAGGCAATAATCCCGCCATGGTAGATTGCACAGAGACAAAAACTCAAGATTTTCGTTTCAAACCTCCATTTCACAACACACTCTCAAACCTTGAGCTTTCATACTAAGACCAATTACGCAAGTTCTACTCACCCGAATTCAATTTTGTAAAGCCGTACAGTCCCCTTAACATCTTTTCAATCAACTCAAATGATTGAATTTATAATTTAATCACCCATCCATTACCATATTACTCCATATCTCACCTGATTCAGATTTTATCTAAGTTTGGCCTAGGCTGGAAATTTTCAAGTTACTACTCAAAAGTTTTATGGACCAAATTCCTTCTCCATTAGCTTATCCATGAAGAAGGGAATAGGTCATTACAATAGATACTAATTTACCCATCACTCGTCCCTGAGTGATCAAAATAGGGAAAACTGGGCTAAGGCAAAGATAGAGTAGTACCTGAATCGTT
The DNA here is from genome assembly GCF_947179165.1 of Solanum dulcamara. Lineage (NCBI taxonomy): Eukaryota > Viridiplantae > Streptophyta > Magnoliopsida > Solanales > Solanaceae > Solanum > Solanum dulcamara. The sequence goes on from NC_077246.1 coordinate 63,275,167, forward strand.
AAACAACTAGGATATTTGTCTCACATATTCTTCTCAGTTTCCCAAGTAGTTTCGTCAACCAAAAGATCCTTCCATTGAACTTTTACTGACTTATCTCTTTGTTCCTCATCTTTCGAGCATCACAATCAAGAATTATAATCGATTCTTCTTTATACTGAAGATCTTTGTCTAATAGAACTGAGTCTCACTTGATGATATAATCTCTATCCCCATGGTACTTCTTCAACATGGACACATGGAACACTGGGTGGAATCTAAATATGCTAGGTGATAAATCCAACCTATAAGGCACTAGCCTTACACAATTAAGAATTCTAAATGGGCCAATATATTGAGGACTAAACTTACCCTTCTTGCCGAATCCCATCACACCCTTTATGGGTGACACCTTTAAAAGGACTTGTTCACCTGCCTAAAATGTTATGTCCCTCACCTTGTGATCTGCATATGCCTTCTGTCAACTATGGGTGCTAGGAGCTTAGCTTGGATACTTCTTACCTTATCCAGAGTATCCCTCACCAGATCAACGCCTAAAAGTTTCACAATGAGAGTATAGATTTATTCTAATGGTAGCTAAGCATTAAAATAATATGATCAAGAATATAAAAACAACTAACATGATAAATAAACATTGTTTAATAAATCATCTATTAAACAATCATGCTCTTGTCGTAACCCCGTAATAATGGTGTTTAACCACTCATTTTCCACTCAAACTTGCAAGATTCTACATTGTTCATGCAATATTAAAGAATAGAAACGTGATAAGGTAAGAAACCTAATGATGAGTCTTCCAATCCATATTGTGGCTCGCCAAAAATTGATTAACCCTAGAAAATTCGTCCATAAGTTCTATTTATAGTTGTAGAAAATAACCACTACTCCTAGTTTGATAAGGTCTTGTTTCAAAAATATCTCTGTTGAAACCTAGGTACGTGCTGCGAGACTCAACACGGGGCTTGAGTTCTTGGTGCGCACCTCAATGTGGGGTTTGGGGTCTGCGACGTGTTATTCATCGAACTTTACTTCCTTCAAAGTTTGTAGAACATCTTGGCGCAGGGCTCGTCGCGAAGAGATCGCCTCGTGCCATCGACGTCTCTTTTTCACTGCCTTAGCTTCATTTTCTGTCCAAGACACTTTTCTTTGGTTTCTTTTACAATTTTGGGTTGATTCTTGTTGTCTTTTGACCTGAAACATGTCTAATCACATATAGTAATTTATCCACATCAATTATATTCAAAACACATAAATATATGTGAATTGTTTCTCAGAACTTAGCTAAAATATGAATAAAATGCGGCATTTGGTTGTACAAATACACCAAAGATTAGTATTGTTGTTTGTTTCTTTGGAAATACTATTGATAAATAAAAAAGAATCTCCGATTTGGAGATTAAATAAATTATAATCTCATAAAGAAACAAGTAATCAAAAGAGCTTTTAAGTTTGATAATATGAGTTATGATCCATTATTTAGTCTAAATTAACTCGCCTATTTTGTTTCAAATTAATATTTGTGGGGGATGTAATCGAACTCATTTAAATTCAAATCATTTTAACCTGCCTAAGTGTAACCAATGTACCCACTTGAAACTCCTGCATACAATCCTTTTTGCAATATGAGTGTGCTCATAAGTGTATGAATATGTATATGTTAACCTAGGTGGTCAAACCCATATTAATTTGAAAAATAGACAATATAGAAGTTAAGAAATAGTAAACTTCTTGTTAACTCTTAGAATCTACTTATAGATGACAATATGTGAGTATGTGTACGTTACAGTAGGTGGTCAAACCCATATTAATTTGGAAAAAAAATCTAAACAACTGAATATACAACTTGAGAATAAGGGGGTATTTGGATGGACTTTTTAAAAAAGGCTTATAAGCTAAAAATTAAAAGTCATGAGTTATTATCCTAACACTCTTAAAATGCCAAAAGTCACTTAAAATAAGTCAATCCAAACACCCACTAAGACAATAATCTTCTTACTAACTCTTAAAACTTACTAATAGATTTCAAATCTTCAGAATCTAATCACAAGGATTTGATTATGTCTCACTCTATGTATTTTACAAGCTATAAAAGGATACTCTTGGATAACTTGATTATTCAAAGTGAAAAATCAAAACACAAAATACTATCTAAGACTACTTTAGAAGAGTAATGGCAAAGCTTTTGATTTGTGTCCTTCTCATTGTTGCTCAAATTTTTGGTGCTCAAGAACCTTAACTTTGTTTTACATCTAACATTCAATATTTGTTATATGTTATTTATAAGTATACATTCTTGACTCTTCTTGTTTATTGAATGCAGTTGGAACAACTTCTATCAAATATGATTGCTATCAGATACATCCTGAAATACCGTGTGATGAAGTAATTGAGCCAAAATGTTTAACATTTTGCAAGTTGAAGTTTGGACCCAAGGCTAGTGCAAAATGCGTTACTGGATCTCCTCGTCCTATATGTACTTGTTATTACCCTTGCTAGTCACCCCTTTATATCTTAATAAACTTTAATTATTGCTACATGCAATTTTAATTTGGCTATCCAATTCGATGTGATATCAAATGCTAAATAGTATGTATTTTTCAAATGAATCTTTATTACATGTTTTTCTCATAGGGATGTATAATCCGTTAGTAGAAATAATGACAAGACTTATATCTTGTCATTATTTCGATGTGATATCACATCGAATTGGCTATCCAATTCGATGTGATATCAAATGCTAAATAGTATGTATTTTTCAAATGAATCTTTATTACATGTTTTTCTCATAGGGATGTATAATCCGTTAGTAGAAATAATGACAAGACTTATATCTTGTAAAATGAGTCCTATCAAAATTTAAATGATAGAAATTTGGCTAGTCGATGTTAAAGTAGCTCTCAATGGTTTACTAACTTCAACTCAGATTTCCAGCATAATGGTATAAACTGTATTCCGATATTAAAGAAGTTTCGAATAAAAATATATTTCGTTGTAACTATCAGTCAAATCTTTTAGTTCCTTATTGTAGAGTGATGTTGAAATTATATCAAAAGCATTATATGACTTTAATGTCTTTACAAGAAAAATTACGAAACATTACTATTGTATTCTTTAATATAGCTATAGTTCCACATAATTATGAATTGCGGTCACAGTTTAATAAAAAAATTTATTATACGAATCTGGAGGCTCATATACAAATCTAGAAGCAAATTTAGGAGCTCATATACAAATCTCTAAAGAAAATTTGTATTTTCTTTTGTATTTGTATATTTCTGGGCTCATATACAAATCTCTAAAAGGTTTGTATTTGTATATAAAGAGAATTTAGGGGCTCATATACAAATCTTTAAAACAAATTTGTTTTTGTATATCTAATCTCTCTGAAAGCCCAATTTGTAATGCAGCGAGGTATACAAATGAAAATGTCAATTTGTATAATGTAGTGAGATATACAAACGAAAAAACCCAATTTGTATAATGTAGCAAGATATACATATGAAAATTGGCATAGCAACTGGAACTATAGTCATAAAATGTAATTAGACAAACTGTAGCTAAAAAACCTAATTATGTTTTAAGTCTTTGTTATTTTTGAAAGTTCCTCAATAAAATAAGTAGTGCAAGCCCTATGCAGGAGGAGCGACATATTGACAAGCCCAACTTCACTATATATCTTTTCTCTAGAAAATGTGTTACTCTATGTTATTGCGGACTTGGTTTCAAACACTCGAAAAAAATGTGTATTATGATGGTAGCTTTGAAGTCTAATGGCCATGTCCTTTATGTCTATAGACTATGGTAGTCTAATTCAGACTTATCAACAATGACTCAAATGCTAAATAGGAAAATAGATCCTTTTTGGGATGTCATTACTATTTGTGAGGATATTTGTCATCTCACACCTTTTTCTAAATGATATAGCCTTTATATATTTAAGTAGACGTGCTAAACTGCTGATACTAGCAGTCATAAATTAGCTGTGTTTTCTTTATTACTAATCTATTAAGTCTCTCGGAATGTAAACATCCCAGTTTGGATTGTCAATAAGGAGTCCCACTACTTTGTACAAATAACTAAACTTTGATTACTATATATCACTCTCAAAAAAAGACGGTCACAATCTACGATAATTATAATTCCATAACATTGTAGAATGTCTACAAAATAGTTTTAATTTTGAAAAGATTATAAAATTATATGATTATTTATTTTAGTTTCACACTCAATGTCTGATACCCGGCCATATTATGGTCCAATTAAATCTGAATTCACATCAGAACGTCATCTCACATTAGGGGTAAAATGTTCTTTAATAAATGTGACTTCATACCTAAGGCTTAAATCTGAGATATCCGATTAAGGATAAATGAGTACTTACCATTTCACAATAACTTTAATTGATAAAAATTGATCACATGAATGTGTGCAATTGAGACCCTCAGTTTAATAATGAATGGCATATATCCTCTTATATTTAGTTGTAACAATTTAACTTTATTACAGTTTACATCATGCACCCAAAAAATATCAATACATAAATTATGAAAAATAAAATATGAATTATGGAATATAGGGACAAAGTGAACGTAGTTATAAGAGCACCTCCCACCCACCCCACTAGGGTGTAGAGTAGGTAGTGATGAAGAAGTGTGTTCCAAGACATAATGATTTCATTTGGTCTTGGGGAGGTAGAAAGGTTGGGCGTGGAAATATAGCTATCCATGAGAAAAAGAGAGTACTAATAATATAGAACAACGTGGGGGCTTGACCAATGCTAACTTAACCACAGCAGCCTAAAGCCAAAGGAAAAAAATAAATATAGGTTTTAGAGGGAATGACTTATTATTTTTTTCGTTTGTTTTAAAAGAATGATGTCTTCTCTTTTTAGGTAATATTTTAATTTAATTTTGAAGCGGTATATTTAAAGCTACAAAATAAAGAACATTTTAGTACATTTAAATAAATGAATAATTTATCAAACTTTTCAACCAAATATGTCAATTGCTTACGAACAATTTTGATACTTTTATTCAAACATGTAATATTTTCATGAAATCAATTTCAGCATTTAAAAAATATTTTTCAACATTCAAAACTTATTGACTATTTACAATCAGAGTTGATCCAAATGAGCTCGTAATCAGATAGCTACATAAAAGGTTATATTACAATAAATAAAGAATTTAGAGAAAATTACTTAGTGACAATAATATAATTATCGCTATATTATAATTATCGGTCCGGTCTTGGCAACAGCCTCTGACAGAAATGCAAGGTAAGGTTGCGTACAATAGACTCTTGTGGTCGGGCCCCTCCCCGGACCCTGCGCATAGCGGGAGCTTTAGTGCACCGGACTGCCCTTTTTATATTATAATTATCGATAATAATAAATATGAGTATTTATAATCAGCACTACATATAAATATTATTAAATATTTTAGCAACTTTGAATACAATGCCATTAAATATTTCTTTTGTTGTAACTTGTAGAGATAGTTCTCAGAGAATAAAGAATATCGTAAATAGGTAATTAAAGTATAGAAATTACCAATACTTGCATCCCCACTATATATGTTAGTGGAGATGGAGGTGTGGAATGGAGTATAGGTATGAAAGAGAACATTCTATGCTGAATAGGGCCCAACAGGAATGAAAGTACCGAACATGATTGAGGTGTAGTAGTGAGACTGATTCATTTTTAATCAGAGATTTTAAGTTTGAGATATGGGTATGAAGAAAATTTTGTTGGGAGCCCCGAATGAATCCTGTAATTTGCGATTCGAATTAGTCGGGGTTCCAATGCAGACTTCGAACACTGAGTTTAAAAAAAAAGTTGTTAGGATAAATAGGATCAAGTACTCTATTCAATCCTCACATTTCACAACTAACTTAGAAAGGGAGAGTTAAAAAAGAAAGAAGAGAACAAGTGGAAGGGCACACAAGGCGATCAAAATAAAGGTATGTCTTTTCATCATTTTTCCTTGATCTCTTACAATCTCCTTTTATCAAAAATGAAGTAGAATCCAAGTTTTTGATCCCCTTTCTCTCTTTATTAGTCTTACTTTTCCTCTTTTTGTGTAAAAAAAGAAGAGAGATGATTATCGAACAAGTCTAAAGTTCTTCAACCTCAAACTTGTTTTGTAGTCATGTTTTTAGATTGGAAACAATCATACACATCACTCATAGAAAGGTGTAAAGATTTAACTTATATATACTTGTAAGTGTACAGATTTTCTACCAACGTTTTGATCATAAATTTTGAATTAGATTTTGAAAAATTTATCTTCAGATATTTATTTTGCCACAATTCTGAAAATCTATCTTCAAAAAAGTTTCAAGTTTCAAAAAATGGTGGTACAGACCAGGTTTTGGGAGAAATTTCATTTATTTTCACAATATTTTAAATTTTTTCCAACTAAAATACATGTTCAAACACAAATTCAAGTTCCAAAAATCACAACTTTAAAAAATCAATTTTTCAAATTTCAACTTCAAAATCTATGATCAAATCGAAGTTAAGTATATTGCAATCTTTCGTATAGTAGGTTATTTATTCCATTTCTCTTGTTATTGATCTTACTTTTTTAAACGGTTACTTATAGTTATTATATTTAATTCATAATTTTTGTTCAATTATTTTACGTATGTATAGAAAAGAAGTAAAGCCTTAACGATAAAATTGTCTTCACCTAGTAACCTATATATAAGATTACGAGTTGAATCGAACTGTGAAATTATCATGTTTGTGTTAGAATAGACGATGGTCTACATTATTCTTTCTTAAGGTCCGATCTTTCAATATGTATACTCTGTATGAACACAAAATACTTGCTTACATCAAACTGTTTTTTATCAATATAGAAAAGTTAAGCTCATAAATATATAACCTTCATCAGGATACTCAAAGCTATGTATGGAAGTGGGAATAGATCATCAATTCTCCCATGGAATAGCTTCAACACACTTGAAGATCCATTTATTTTTCATGGACCATCATATTATGGAGATTTATTCAACAAAATTAGACCTCAATTTCCATGTCAAGATCATCATAATGAGGTGCAAAAAGTGATGAGTGCTCAAGAAATAATGGATGCAAAGGCACTTGCTGCCTCAAAAAGTCATAGTGAAGCTGAAAAGAGACGTAGAGAAAGAATCAATAATCATCTTGCAAAACTACGTAGCCTTCTCCCAAGCACTACTAAAGTAAGTCAAATTATTTCTTAATTTCTCATGTTTAATTTAATTTTATTACTTCCCTATCTATATCTATACTTATTTCTAGTGCAATATTAAAAAATATTTTAGGTTGCTAATTCGATCCCAAGTGTGTTAATGATCTTACTTTTGTTTTGATTTCCTTGTTAGGGTTCTAGAATCTATACCCTATAAAGTTCTTTTTTGTTTCTACTTTGAACGTTTCAAACATTTGGCCATATTTCATAGTGAATTGTTTTTTAAAAAATAGTTTTTGTTTTCAACGCGAAAAATGATATTTAAAAATTATTTTTCTCATCGTGTATTTGGTCATAAATACAAATTGGAATTGTTTTTGACTTCTTATAAGTAATTTGGAGTGAAAACACATTTTTATTATTTTTCAAATTCTAGAATTCTGGAAATTTATGGCCAAAATGTTTTCCGGAATTAAACTCCAAAAAATAATGAAAATTCTTCATGTCCAAACGCTGATTAATTTAGATCCTTACAGATTTTTATTTTGGATAGCTAGGATCGATAGGTAAGATGACATGGATACTCGAATTTTTATACTGCAAATGAGTACTTTACTCTTTTGATCATTCTCCATACTGCTACCATTTCATCTTTTACTATTCGGAGAGTTAAGCAATCTTTTCTTTGATTATAATTTTTTTTAAAAAAAAGATGAATTATTAATTATATTGATTCATAGTATTTTTTGTATAGTTTTAAAATATATAAATTTATTTTAATTTTTTAGAAAACAAAACTAATTAAAATTAAGTATGCTGACCTTTATATTCTAAATTCCTTCACACTGGAGTAGTATTATTTTTAGGTGAAACTTATATGCTAACTCTCTTACTCTAGAAAATAATTTGACTTCCATTAATAATGTCACATAAATTGAGATAAATAAAATAATTAACAGATAAATACTTTTTTTTTTAATGTTTAGGTACTATATAAAAGATTGCTGCACTTTTGATCATTTCTTATTTTATTTTGAATTACCCTTGTACTGACTACTAACTATAATGGTAATTTCGAGGAAATTAGGAAAAACAGCGTTGATGTCGCTCTATGCCGTCTTTTTTTTTTTAGGTAAATATTAGTCAAAATAAAGGCATATAAAATCAACAAAAGAAAAAAAAAAACAGCTTAAGGGCAGACAAACAAACATTCTTGTCAGTCATGCTCGTCCTTAAAAAATTCTTCAATCCTTCCCATGCCTAGCCTCAAAATCCACTTTTTGTGGATAGATTTGGAATTGATTTTCTAAATGAATCTTACGCTTTAATTTAATCCCAAAAATTAGTATACGAGGAGAGAATATTCAAGTTCATATTTAGAGCATATATTTTCTTTTTGTGGGACTCGATCAACGTTTCACCTGATATTTAGGAGTGAATATTTAGAGCATAGACGGTTTAATATTGGTCAATATCGATAAAATAATTGGAATGAACTTACTATAAAAAAAAATAGCTTAATTCAATCCCAAAAATTAAATAATGAGAGAAGATCATATAAAAAGACCACTCATTCTTTAGCTTTGATGCACTTCAAGGGCAATATTTTCTTGGTATTGCTAATACTCTATAATTTGATATATATGTATATATATATATATTAGTTTTACATAGGATAATACCAATAGGGTGTATATTACTAATAACAAAGCTTATACATATATTATGTTTTTTCTAATATATCCTACCAAACGATCCTTTAATAAAATTCAACTTTTTTTTGGTAATTAATAAAATTTAACTTGTTATATCAAGTTACTAAAATTTATTCTCGGTTAACAATCAATATTATTAAGTATTAGTGCATAGTATATTAAACTTTTTTTTCTTGTAAAAACATGCATATTGAATGTAATCTTGGTAGTTTTACGTAATGTCTTTTTTCTTTTTTGATATTGTAGACAGATAAAGCATCACTACTAGCTGAGGTGATACAACATGTGAAGGAGCTCAAGAGACAAACGTCACAAATAGCCCAAACAAATCCACTAATCCCAACTGAGATTAACGAGTTAACAGTTGATTATTGTAATGATAATGAAGAAGGAAATTTAATGATCAAAGCTTCATTATGCTGTGAAGATAGGTCTGATCTTTTACCTGACCTCATCAACACTTTGAAATCTCTAAGGTTAAAAACACTAAAGGCTGAAATAACTACGCTTGGTGGACGTGTGAGAAATGTCTTGTTCATAACTAAGGATCAACAAGAAGACGACATGTGGATCAATGATAATGATGATGATGATCAAATGCAATATTGTCTAAGATCAATTCAAGAAGCACTTAAAGAAGTGGTGGAGAAATCTAGTGGGAATGATTCTGGTAATTCAGGGAGTATTAAGAGACAAAGAACTAGTAATAATAATATACGCTACTAAAAAGGAAATTATCGACTGATAAATTATATAGCTAAATAATAAAATCCATCGCTAATTCTATAGAGCGATGGATTGTCAAAAAATTATGTTAGCTATAGGTAATTTGATGATAGCTAATTGCAGTAGTCTATTTTCCTTTTCTTTATTAGACTTCTTACATGAAGTGTGTGCTATTTTGGGTGTGTATCGACCTTTTATCAGATTGTTTTAAACCTCTAAAACAAAAAAATATATAACCATTTTGAATTTCTTCCCCTTTGTCATCTTTAAAAACTTTGAGAAATTAAGAGTGAGAGAGTAGGGAGTGTTTGTTAGTCACTGTGTACATACAAAACTTTAAAATATGAACAAAATTTTAATTTCGAGTCCACATAATTTAATTTATTCATAAACTTACTTTGAATATAAAAATTTGAAAGAATAACTGTATTCTTCGTTCACAAAAATTGTAAACTAGAGAGATATTGGAACTTATTGAAATCCAAAAAAATATAAAAAAATTTTACCGACACTTATTTGTGATCGGACCTCTCCCTGAACCCTACGCATAGCGGAAGCTTTAATGCAATGGGCTGCCCTTTTAATCTGCGACCCAATCTATGTCCTTATATTAATCTGTGGTCTATGGATTACCTTTAATCTGTTCGTTGATGTCCTTAGGGTTTCTGAACCTCTCTTGGTGGATTGATCTGCGTACCTTCCTTTGATTTGTAGTACGTAAGTTCAGCCGTATGTCCTCCTATCAACATGTATGGGTTGTGAGTGTGACATGTACGATCGTATTTTCCCTCGTATAGTGACCAGTTCTTGTACAAGGTCCTTTTTGACATCTTCTCATAATATTTGCACGACTTGATATGCAGTCCGTCATTTCATTTGCGATGGTCAATCACCCTTTCTTTCAACAGTTTTCTACCTTTTGCATTATTTTGACCATCCGACTTCTAAACCTTACAAAACAACATCTAACATTAAAACATGTAAAACTTCAAATAAAAGATATAGGATGTTCCCTTATTTCAAAGCACATCATCGTACTGAAAATTTGAATGTATTTTCAAGTTTGTACTCATATTACCAGATTTTGGGTATGTTTATTATCATTTTCCGCAGTTTGTATCTTACATTTGTTTTGATGAAAGAATCTATTTAAAACTTAGGGAAAATGAATAGAATTTATTCTAAACTTGTCCGGAATAGTCAAATACATACTCAATCTATTACACATTTGTACTACTTAAAAGTGAATTTATTTCCACCCTGAGACATAACATTACTCTCATAGTATATAGTATTTTACTCTCGCCCGCCACCTTAGCTCTATGTCAGTGTCATGTCAGAAATTATAATTTAATTTTCTATATTTTTTTTATTTTATTTTCTTTATTAATTAATTTTTCTTTTGTTAACTATATTTTACACTAATTAATAGAATTAATCATTAAAATTCTCTACTAATTATATCTTCTTGATCACTAAACCCTACCCACTCCATCTTTTATCTCATTGAAAAAATCATGTCCAACCACCTTCACCATCAATTCTTTAATTGCTCTTCACCACTACCATATCACTTTCTATTCTTCTTCTTTGCGACCCACCACCATTAACAATATCCATTTCTTCTTCTTCACCACCTTTAATTCTCTTTGTTTTGTTACCCATAACCAACCACTACTACTATATTTTGTATTTTAAACGCAACCATCAACTTTACCAGCCACCAACAAAGTTGTCATCACCATCAATTTCTTCTATCTCTTTCTTCATAGATTTCGATGGGTGAAATTGATGGAATTCTTCATAAAATTCACCCAAGATCACAAGTAAATCACTAAATAGAGATTTGAATACATAAGAATGAAAAATGAACACTAACCTTTATCCATGACAATAACTTGATCTTTTAAACCTTGAAGATAATTCTTTGTGGTATTCTGGCACAAATCTGATCTAAAGTAATGTGTTGCCACGAATAGGCTGAAAGAGTTTCAATAGGCTAGGAAACCATTTCCACTAAAGAGTTCTCTATTGCAATATTTTTTGGTGGGTCGCTTTCTTTTGAAAAGAGAGGTTTCGCCTTTTTCAGCTCTTCTCCTCCATGCTTCAGTTGCCAAGTATGATTTGTTATAGTTTCAAAATTTTAAGATGGAGCCTCGCATCACGGAAAGAATGTTTTGTTTTTAAATCAGCTTCGAAGAATGACTAAGAATCGTCTTCCTAAAAAAAAGTTTAAAAAAAGAGCGCTAGGGAAGAGAGAAAGTTGCAGAAGTGCTTCTAGATCTCATGGAATAAGGCAACATTTCGAACAAAACTTTTCACCTCATTCTGTAATTCATTTTTCTTTTATGAATAGTTGTATTGGCTGATTGATAAGTAGCTCGAAGGACTAATGCTGAAGGGCTGCTTTTTATCTAAGATGGAGAAAAAAAAGTATATTTTGATTTAGGGATCATGTTTATTTATAGCTTTTGAGGTGCCTTTTCATGTTGAAAGGTACCTTTAATTAGAATGTCTTTTAATGAAAAATACCTTCTCATAGAATACATTTTCATGGAAAGATACCTTTCTGATAAGTTTCCATCATAATTATAATAAAAGGTTCATTCCATGATAACATATCTATGTACAAATATATTAATATGTGAGTCCATAAAACAAAAATTACTAGCAATCTCCCACTTGGACCACATATATTTCTGAAGAATCGTACATAGATAAAACTTTATTGTGTACAAACTTTTGCTATCTTAATTAAAATATCTCAAAATAATCTGGTTCATCTATAATACCAATATAGGATCAAAGTTATTTTCGTAACACATATATTCGTAACTAAACCCATCAATGGTCACAAATATCAATAATATCAATGACATAGATCAAATACAAAAATTACATGTAAAATGATCTAAGTCATGTCTATTTCCAAATGGTCCTACTTTATGACTTTAAAGTCCAAAATCACTTTCTTATACCTTATGAAAAAACACAAATGAAAGTTAACTTTTTTATTTATCCGAGTTTCAATAAAACATGAAATTCATAAATTTCATAAAATCTCAATCTGTACAGAAAATAAGTTTTAACATGTCCAGAAAACATATATACAATGACAAACTCCCACTAAAGTGACTCATCATCGAATCAGACAACACCCATATGAGTCACATGTCCATGAAATACTTTAGGCGACAAAACTTTTGTGAGCAGATCCGCAATCATCGAGTTTGTACCAATATTATCAATTGATATAAGACGACCCTAAACTCTTTCTTTGACAACCAAAAATTTAATGTCAATGTGCTTTGACTTTGATGAACTTCTATTGTTCTTTGACTATAACTCATCAGATTTATTATTACAATAAATTTTCAATGGTCTCTCTATGCCACTGACTATCTGTATTCCAGTGATAAAATTCCTTAGCCATATTCCTTGATTTTATGCTTCATAGCAGGCTACAAATTCAGCTTCTATAGTAGAAGAAGCCATTAATGTTTGGTTCACACTCTTCTAAGAAACAACTCCTCCATCCAACATGAAAATATATCCTGATGTGGATCTCCTACTATAAAGAAACCAAGAAAAAATTGAATCAGAAAATCCTACGATCTCTAAGTGATCCTACCTCCGATAAGTGAGCATGCAATCTTTATTTCTTTGAAGATACGTCATAACCCATTTTACTGCTTTCCAGTGATCTATTCCCAGATTACTTAAACATCAGCCTAGCATTCCCACTATGTACGCTATATCTGGACGCATACAAACTTGTGCATACATAAGACTTTCCACTGCTGAAGCATATGAAATTTTGTACATCTCTTTCTTCTCTATGTCCAAATTTGGATATTGGCACAAACTAAATTTATCACCTTTTGCCACAAGTGTATCTCCTGGTGCATAATTTTGCATACCAAATCTACTTAACAGCTTTTCGATATAAGTAATTTGCGACAATCCAAGTATGTTTCTGGTACGATCTCTATGGATATCTATACCTATAACAAAGAATGCCTCACCAAGATCTTTTATTTCAAATTTACTGGATAAAATATTTTTGGTTTCATGAAATAAACCTACATCACTACTTGACAGTAGAATGTCATCTACATATAGCACAAAGATAATAAATTTTCCCTCACTGAACTTGAAATATATGCATTGATCAACAATGTTTTCTTTAAAATCAAAAGAGGTTATCACCTCATCAAACTTCTGGTACCATTGACAGAATGCCTGTTTCAAACCATACATGGACTTCTTTAGTTTACACACAATGTGTTTTGAATTTTGAGACTCAAAGATTTCTGGTTGCACCATGTATATTATTTCTTCAATGTCTTCATTGAGAAATGCAGTCTTTACGTCCATTTGATGCATCTCTAAGTCATAATGAGCTACTAGTGCCATAATGATTCTAAAAGAGTCTTTCGATGAAACTAGCGAAAAAGTCTCTTTAAAATCTATGCCCTCCTTTTGAAAGAATTCCTTGACAACTAGACGTGCTTTATATCTTTTGATGTTACCTTTTGAATCACTTATAATTTTGAAAATTCATTTACACCCAGTCAGTTTCGATCCTTTTGGTAACTCGACAAGATCCCAAAAGTCATTGTCTTTCATAGATTTCATTTCATCTTTCATGGCTTCGATCTATTTAGCAAAGTTTCTGCATGATTTCGCTTGGCTAATAGTTATAGGGTCATCTTCTAATCCTATATCAAAATTATGTTCTTGGTGATAAACAATGTAGTCATCTGAAATTGCATTTCTTCTTTCTCTGTTAGATCTTATTATACACACTTCAATATGAGGTTGTTGAAGATGAGGTGATATTATTGTATTTTCTATATAATCCTGATTTGCAGGTTGAAAAATATTTGGTAAAGCTATTAGATCATTTTCACTAGCACAATGAATATTATCAAATTCCTCTTTAAACACAATTAGTTTGTTTTGATTGCTCCCTTAATAATCAACATCCACAATAAATTTGGTATTTCCTATTTCAAAAAAGGATCTATTAAAGGTTTCATAAAACTTAAAACCTCCCAACCTTTCTGAGTAGCCTACAAAGTAGCAACTAATAGTTCTTGAATCCAGCTTCTTTTCATTAGGCTTATTAGGCCTTGCTTCGACTGGACATCCCCAGACATGTAAGTGTTTAATACTAGACTTCTTACCAATCCACAATTCGTATGGTGTCTTAGTTACTGCTTTGCTTGGAACTCTGTTTAATATGTAAACTGCAGCTTTTAGTACCTCTCCCTAAAGTGATTTAGGTAAAGAAGAATAACTAATCATACTTCTTACCATATCCCTTAGAGTTCAATTTCGTCTCTCAGATACGTTATTTTGACACGGAGTTTCTGATATGGTGTATTTAGATACAACTCCAACACTCTATTAAATATTTCGTAAAAGGCCCTAAACGTTGTTCACCTGATCTATCATAACTACAATAGTATTCTCCTCCACGGTCATATTTAACTGCCTTAATTTTCTTGCCTAATTGAGTTTCAAGTTCAACTTTTAAAAATTTCAAAACATCCAATGATTGCGACTTCTCATGAATTATTAGAGATATCCATACCAAGAGTAATATCTATAAAGTTAATAAAATATTGTTGACCATTCCACGAAGCTGTAGGGAAAGGACCACAAATGTTTGTATGTATCTACTCTAAAGGTTCCTTACTCCTATAAGCACCTATTTTTCTTATATTTGTTTGTTTTTCCTTAATGCATTCAATACAAATTTTAAAATTTGACAAATCAAGGAAATCAAGAATTTCTTTAGACACAAACTTTTGTATTCTTTGTTTTGAAATATGACCCAATCGTTTATGTCATAACATTGATGAATTCTCATTTATTAAGCTGCACTGTATGAGGCTTGACGGTTTAATTTATATAATTTCTCAATTAGAGTACCAGTTCCGATAATATTAGAATTTAGAGAAATACTAAAAATTCCATTTTCAATTGAACAAGTATATCCAGATTTGTCCAAAAGAAATAGAAATTAAGTTTTGTGTAAATGATGGTACAATAAATATTTCCTCTAATTCCAAATAAAAATCAGTATATAATAAAATTTTAAATACACCAATAGCCTTCATAACTGCCTTTTTTCCATTGCCCACATAGATGTATCTTTCAACATCAATTGACTTTCGACTCCTTAGGCAATCCTGCATAGTGACACTTACGTGAGTAGTTGCACTCGAATCTATCCACCAAGTGTCACTAGGTACCATAGCCAAATTAACTTCTGAAAAAACAAAATCGAGAAGTTTACCTTTCTTTTCACTTCAAGCAACATATTTGGAACACTTTGTTTTCATGTGACTAAGTTTCTTACAAAATAAACAGGATTTTTCATCCTTAGGCTCCAATATTCTTTTGTCTGCAGTTTCTTTATCCTTATTCCTTTTTCTCTTATTGAAATGACTTTAGTTCCATAGGTAGAAGTCTGATGAGCATTTTCAATATTTTATTTTAGTTTGTCCTCTTCTTGCATACATTGAGCTATAAGCTCATTCAATGTCCATTTTTTCTTTTGAGTATTATATGAAACTTTGAATTTACTAAATTGTGTAGGAAGAAAGATCAAAACCAGGTGCACAAGTATGTCATCAGACAATTGAAGCTTAAAGGCCCTGAATTTTGTTACAAAATTAGACATCTCCATAATGTACTCCCTTATGTTTCATTTTTCCTTATATCGCATTGAAACAATCTTATTAAGAATAGTAGTTGTTTCAACCTTTTCGTTAGCAATGAATCGATCAGCGATTTCTTTTTAGAAATCTTTGGCATCTTCATTCTCTATAATACTGCCCCTTAAGAATTTCGGAATTGAGTGACATCAAGCTAATATAATCGCTCCCACTTTTTATATGCATAATTATTTTCATTAATGCTAGTTTCATTCAAGTTCGCAGGACGATCAAATATTAATGCATAGTCAAGATCCATGCAACAAAGCACAATCATGATGTGCTCTTTCCATTTCTTAAAGTTTGTGTTATTAAGCATATGAATGTTATTCATATTAATAGATATAGAAGACACTATAAAATAAAACAAGTAATTCTCACAATTAATCAATCAAATAAATCATATACATATGAAGATAAGTAAACTAAATAAAGTTGAAGCAATAACAATGAATAATTTAGATTACATATATCAAATATACGACCATTTTCATAAAGGTGGGCCTATCTCAAGATACCTAGCACAACATTATCATTTAGTCTTTGGACATAAATAATAATTTGTAAGTGGTATTTTTATACATAGTTCATGAATATTGATTACTAAAATGACCTAATAATATGTCTTTTATTTATTACTAAAACGACCTAATAATATGTCTTTCTTTGGACTAACACATTACTAGCATGCATTACAAATGTATCACATATTCATGACTATCCATAATCTGGCCAAAATAATCTTCCTTTGGGATCATTATTTCGCATAGATATAAGAGGTTTACATGTTCAAAAAAAATTAAATTTATTCAATAAAGGTTACTTTGGCAACATATTGAATTCATTTTATTTACTTACTAACTTGAAACATAAATATAATAATGGCAAATTTTTTTTGAAAAGTAACAAATTGACCAAATCATGCCATTAAAAATATTAACAGAAAATAGAGTTACAGGAAAATATTTTAGGAATGGTAGTCGATCTCACTTCAACATATCAATAATTAATAAGGATATGTTAATGTAAAATTTAAACACTATGAGATCTGACAAAGAAAAGGAGTCAATGTCACGACCCGAATCCGGGCGTGATGACACTCATCTCAACCCACCGAGACAAGTCAGCCTAAAACTCAACGGAAAGTAAATGCGGAAGTAATTGAGATAAAACAAGGTTTAACTTAGTCAAAAACAAATAAATAAATAATCTCCAAAATCCCCCAAGACTGGTTGTCACGTATACAAGCCACTAATATATTACTGAAGTACAAAAAGAAATACAGTCACAATGTCTTTGTCTCTAGAATAGGACTAAAACATAAGAAACGAGCAAGAGGTATCCGCTAGATAGATGTAACAGCTACCTCGATACTCGGAATGATAGCCTCGGATGTAGTAGAAAATGCTAGAAGATCAAGCAGGTCCGGGCTCACAACCTACACAAGTGTGGAAGCAAGGGGTGAGTACCAAACAACAAGGTACTCAGCAAGTGGATAACTAAAACTAAGCAAAGCTTAATAGATACAAGTACTCCTGTCCTCCCAACCGAACCTCCTTAACTACAACCTGCATAAAATCAGCCCAACTCTACACTTGTACAATAACAATAGTAATACAGTCCACAAATTCTCATCAATGAATCATACCAAGTCAAGTTCAACATACACAGAGCAATATAGGGGTAAACACAAATTCACAAATGTCAGAAAAGTATAATGCAATGTAATGAAATGATGCATGTCTGTCCTATCGGTACACATCCGCTGAATCATAGTTCGGAACCCATGGGGGACATTTCTGTCCATGTAACCTGCCACGGAGCGTGTGGCCCGTCCCCTCAATATATATATCTTGCCACGGAGCGTGTGGCCCGACCTTTTTATTTCATAATATCTGCCATGGAGCGTGTGGCCCGACCCCTTTGTTCATATTACCTGCCACGGAGTGTGTGGTCCGACCCCTTTTGTTTCATATCATTTTCAGTATCAACACAATATGTCAGAACCAGTGCAATCAATTCATGTTCATATAATTCACGATAATAACATGACAACCACAATAATTTTTCATATCTCACATCAACATAGTCATTTCACATGTCCAAAATCACAACATATCAATTCCACCAATACATGTCATTAGATCACCATTTTATACTCTCATCTCCATTTTTTTTAAGGTCAATCATACAGTCAATAATCCAGTTCATATTTCATTACTCTCTAGTATATATGACACGGAAATACAAGCATCTATAAACTTAAACTGAGGTTTAGAAATTCACTTGCCTTAATTAATCACGCAATTACTCCGAGACCTGAGCCTTCCCTTTTCGCTGGGTTTCCAAATAAGTATGATCTAAACAAATAATTAACCATAATAAGATTTCAAAACTAACAACACCCATGTCTAGCCTAGACCCCAAACTTACACAAGTCTATAATCAAGTTCCCAAATCTTGATGCCAATTAATAAATCAAATATTATATTTTTTTCTAAATTTCAAGCCTAGGGTTATGGCTTAATTTCCCCAATATCATAAATTTAATGGAATCTATATAACATAATATGCCTAACATTTAATTACCTATCTCAATATATGAAAACTTAATTATAATATGATAATTAACTGATT
Organism: Solanum dulcamara; assembly: GCF_947179165.1. Classification (NCBI taxonomy): domain Eukaryota; kingdom Viridiplantae; phylum Streptophyta; class Magnoliopsida; order Solanales; family Solanaceae; genus Solanum; species Solanum dulcamara. The sequence goes on from NC_077246.1 coordinate 63,294,148, forward strand.
TATTTTTCAATTGGTACAAAGTAGTACGTACCCTGAATGTGCAGAAACATAAAACTTATGCAAACTAGGATATAACCTTACAACCTATTGAATAATTGGCCATTGTTATTTTTTTTTAATGATTACACCTATATGCCTAACTGTAACTACTTTGTGGCCAAATTCAAGCCTAGTTTCAACCAACACCAATAATTGATAAGTAATACACTAATATATATATTGCATATCCTAGAAATTAATATGAACGAGACTGAAGTTTTCCATTACCTGAAGCAGTTTCAGCCGTTCTTCCTCGGCGTCGTAGGTAAGTCTTCTCGTCCTCTCTTGTTTTTTTTCTAATTAATTAATTACTAAAAGTTTTATAAACCTACTAACTCTAATTTAATAAATATAGGATAAGTGGTACAGGATGTTAAATATATTATCACTTCAGTCCATTAATTACGTGGGTTATCTAAATTCACCCCTCCATTAATTAACCATGGTTATCAAATAGTCCAAATTTCTAATTATTTTTTTTTTGCGGAGAGAGTATTTTATGAAATAGAGATGACTCATTCTTAAAATGACCAAACGGGTCATTACATTATCCACCACAAAAATCATATTCGTCCCCGAACATAGAGTAAAGGAATATACCTGAAGGTTCAAAAAGATGGGGATATCTGGCACGCATATAAGCCTCTGTCTCCCAAGTCACCTCTCCGACTGAACGGTGCTTCCATTGTACCTTCACTGAAGCTATCTCCTTGGTTCTAAGCTTACGAACCTGCCTATCTAGAATGTCTATAGGCTCCTCCTCAAATGTCAAGTCAGGACCCAACTCCACTGAATCGAGTGACAACACATGAGACTCATCCGGAACATACTTCTGAATCATAGAAACATGAAACACGTTATGCACAGCCGATAAGCTAGGTGGTAAGGCCAATCTATAAGCCACCTCTCCAACTCGTGCCAAAATCTCAAATGGGCCAATGAATCAAGGGCTGAGCTTGCCCTTCCTCCCGAACCGCATCACGCCCTTCATGGGAGACACTCGAAGCCAAACATGGTCACCCACCATGAACTCTAATGGTCGAACTCTCCGATCTGCATAACTCTTCTGCCTACTCTGGGCTGTCAAGAGTCTACCCTGAATTCTACGAACTTGCTCCATAGCATCTATAAGCAAGTCTGTGTCTAAGGATTCCATCTCAACTAAGTCAAACCAGCCAATTGGAGATCGACACCGCCTACCATACAGAGCCTCAAATGGAGCCATTTGAATACTGGAGTGATAACTGTTGTTGTAGGCAAACTCCGCTAGGGCCAAGTACTGATCCCATCTAGCACCAAAATCAATAACACAAGCTCGGAGCATGTCCTCCAACACTTGGATTGTCCGCTCGGACTGACCATCGGTTTGTGGGTGAAAAGCAGTACTCATATCAAGTCTAGTTCCCAAACCATGTTGTAATGCCTGCCAAAAGTGCGAAGTGAATACTGAACCTCAATCCAAAATAATGGATACTGGGACACCATGAAGCCGAACGATCTGACTAATATACAATTGGGCTAGTTTATCCGCTGTGTACCTAACCTTAACTGGAATAAAATGGGCGGACTTGGTTAATTTGTCAACCACCACCCATATAGAGTCGTAGCCACCAACGGTGGGAGGTAAACCCACAATGAAGTCCATGGTGATCATTTCCCACTTCCAAGTGGGAATAGGCATCCTCTGACTCACACCCCCAGGCCGCTGGTGCTCACACTTTACCTGCTGGCAAGTCAAACACCTGGATACGAACTCTGCGATATCCTTCTTCATCCCACACCACCAATAGTGCTGGCACAGATCATGATACATCTTGGCCGCTCCTGGGTGGATGGAATACCTTGAACAATGAGCCTCTTCCAAAATAAGTCTAGTCAGGTCACCCACCTTAGGCACACAAATTCTGCCGTCAATCCTCAATACACCTTCCGAATCAAGTATCGCCTCCTTAGCTTCACCTCTTAATACCTTGTCTCGAATGATACATAACTTCTCATCCTGAAACTGACTCTCCCGAATCTGGTCAATCAAGGAAGAACGTGCCTCCATAAAGGCAAGAACACCACCATCCTCTGAAATTTGCAACCGGACAAGGCTATTAGCTAGCCTCTGAACATCTCTAGCTAATGGTCGCTCCTCAACTCGGATCGCGGCAAGACTCCCCATACTAGAGGACTTCCTACTCAAGGCATCCGCCACCACATTGGCTTTTCCTGGGTGGTACAAAATAGTCATGTCGTAGTCCTTCAGCAACTCGAGCCATCTACGTTGCCTCAAGTTCAGATCCCTCTGACTGAATATATACTGTAGACTCTTATGATCGGTGAAGACCTCGCAATGCACACTGTATAGGTAATGACGCCATAACTTAAGCACAAAAACCACAGCCGCTAACTCTAAATCATGAGTAGGATAGTTTTTCTCATGGACCTTCAACTGTCTTGAGGCATAGGCAACCACTTTCCCCTTCTGCATCAACACACCGCCTAAACCAACACCAGAAGCATCACAGTATACAGTAAACCCCACACCTTCCTCGGGTAGCGTCAAAATAGGAGCTGAAGTCAATAAAGTCTTGAGCTTTTGGAAGCTCACTTCACATTTATCGGACCAATGAAAATACATATCTTTCTGAGTCAATCTAGTCAGTGGAGATGCAATAGTGGAGAAGCCCTGCACAAACCGCCTATAATAACTGGCTAACCCCACAAAACTACGAATCTCAGTAGGAGAAGTAGGCCTTGTCCAACCTCTAACTGCCTCAATCTTAGCTGGATCCACTCTAATCCCCTCTTTGGACACCACGTGTCCTAAAAATGTAACAGAATCAAGCCAAAATTCACACTTGGAGAACTTTGCATACAACTTTTCTTCCCTCAATTTCTGAAATACCAACCTCAAATGACGGACATGATCTGCCTCAGTTTTGGAATACACCAAGATGTCATCAATGAATACTATCACAAAAGAGTCTAAGTATGGGCGAAACACTCCATTCATCAACTCCATGAATGCTGCGGGGGCATTTGTCAACCCAAATGACATCACCAAAAACTCATAGTGACTATAACGAGTCCGAAAAGCTGTCTTAGGGATATCTGACGCCTTAATCTTCAACTGATGATAATAGGACCTCAAGTCTATTTTGGAAAACAATGCCGCTCTCTGTAGCTGATCAAATAAATCATTAATACGGGGAAGAGGATATTTATTTTTAACAGTTACCTTATTCAACTGTCTGTAATCGATACACATCCTCATAGTCCTATCTTTCTTCTTTACAAACAGAACTGGTGCACCCCAAGGAGATACACTAGGGCGAATAAACCCCTTACTCAACAAATCTTGCAACTGATCCTTCAACTCCTTCAATTCAACTGGAGTCATGCGATATGGAGGAATAGAAATGGGTTTAGTGCCAGGCTCTAAGTCAATAGCAAAATCAATATCCCTATCCGGAGGAATACCAGGAAGATCAGTAGGAAATACATCAGAAAACTCCTTAACCACTGGAATAGTATCTATAGGAGGTGACTCCATATTGGTATCCCGAATAAAGGCCAAATAAGACATACACCCTCTATCAATAAACCTCTGAGCACGAATATATGAGATAACCTTACTGGGATAGGAGCCACTAGTACCCTTCCACTCAATCCGCGGGGCACCAGGTATCGCTAAGGTAACAGTTTTTGCATAACAATCGAGAATAGCATGATAGGGAGAAAGCCAATCCATACCCAATATCACATTAAAATCTACCATTCCCAGAATAATCATATCTACCCAAGTATCATATCCGACCAAGGAAACAAGACAGGATCGATATACTCGATCCACCACTAAGGGTTCACCCACAGGTGTAGAAACATGAACGGGCACGGACATACGATCACATATCAAATCAAAGTTAGATGTAAAATAGGCAGACACATAGGAAAATGTAGATCCTGGATCAAATAATATAGATGCAGGTCGATGACAGACTGGGACAATACCTGTGATCACGGCGTCGGAAGCCTCAGCCTCGGGTCTCCCTGGAAAAGCATAACACTGAGCTCCCCTACCACCTCCGACCTGCCCAACACCTCTACCTCCTCCCTGAGGGATTATAGCACCACTAGCACCCCTACCAGGAGTGCGACCACCTTTACTAGTCTGGGCTCTACCTCGACCTCTAACCGGCGGCGCTGGTCCTCTAACTGAAACTGAAGAACTAGGCTGGGTTCCTCCTCGACCCTGAGATGTACACTGCCATGAAAGATGATCTGGATCACCACAAGTATAACATACTCTCCCGTGCGAAAACCTCTGCGATGAACCTGCAGAACTTATATAACTAACCCGGCTCATCGGCCTCTGTTGTGACCCCTGGTAACTCTGACCTGTATTGTAGGACCCACGAGGTATCTGACCATCCTCAGAAGCTGGCATAGATGCATGAACTGGTCCTCTACGCTGAAAGGAACCACCTCCTCTATAGGACCCTCTACCTCCAGATGAGGTACCCGAAAACTGACCAGAAGCACGGGCCCTCTTGGGGTCCCCGAACTCCTCTCTCTCCATCAACTCCTCCTCCTTGGCAGCACCCACAATGGACTGGAAAGAAGCGCCCTTACGGGCCAGTCGAAAAACTGCTGTACGAATAGTATAGTTCAGTCCTCGCACAAATCTGCGAATCCGCTCTGTCTCATCAGGAAGGACAGCCATGACATGTCTGGACAACTGGTAGAAACGAGTCTCATATTCAGCAACTGTAAGTCATTCCTGCCTCAAATTCTCAAACCATAATCGGCTCTCTTCCTTCACACTCTAGGGGATGAAACGGTCATAAAAGGCACTAGCAAACTCATCCCAAGTCATCTGGGGTGACCCAACTAGTCTGGAACTCGTATACACTCTCCACCACTCTCTGGCTGGTCCACGCAACTATAGTGTAGTATAACAAACTCCATGAGTCTCAGCTAACCCTACTGTCTCCAACAACTCTCGACACATGGTCAAGAACTCGTGTGCATCCTCAGTCTTCCCACCCTGAAATTGTGGAGGGTCCATTTTTCGGAACCTCTCATATCGGCGTTGCTCGTCGTCAGTCAACATGAGCACAGGTGCAACCTGGGCTCCTCCTACCTGTACTCCATCCTCATTCGCTCTAGGGCCCGTAGGTGGCTGGTCCACCGGACCCTGAACAATTGGAATCTGATGCTGCCGTGGGGTCTGAGCTCCTGCTCTAGTCTGAGAATCCTCAGGTGTACCATTCACCCTCGCACTCTGATTAAATCCTTCGAGCGCATCCAATACTCGTATCAAAGTGGCCTGAAGCAATGGTGCAATAGCAGACTCTTGAGGGACCTGTTCCTCTCTACCATCAATCTGTGGCTCAAGAGAAGCCTCTCTAGCACGACCTTTAGCTAGCGTCGCCCCTCGGGCACGACCTCTGCCTGCCGCCACACCCCGACCACGGCCTCTAGTTCGGCCTCTATCCCTACCCCTAGTTGTGGTTCCAACATTAACCTCGGGAAGTGCCTCTCTTCCTCTACCTCTAGTCGTAATTCTGGTCCTGGCCATCTGTCAGAAGGGACACGCAAAAATTCAGTACCAACACAACACGCACGATACAAAGTGAAAGAACAAAGGGAAAATTTCCTAAAAGTCCTCATAGCCTCTCAAAGATAAGTACAGACGTCTCCGTACCGATCCGCAAGACTCTACTTAAACTTGGCTTGTATACACGTGAGACCTATGAACCTGGGGCTCTGATACCATCTTTGTCACGACCCGAATCCGGGCGTGATGACACTCATCTCAACCCACCGAGACAAGTCAGCCTAAAACTCAACGGAAAGTAAATGCGGAAGTAATTGAGATAAAACAAGGTTTAACTTAGTCAAAAACAAATAAATAAATAATCTCCAAAATCCCCCAAGACTGGTTGTCACGTATACAAGCCACTAATATATTACTGAAGTACAAAAAGAAATACAGTCACAATGTCTTTGTCTCTAGAATAGGACTAAAACATAAGAAACGAGCAAGACGTATCCGCTAGATAGATGTAACAGCTACCTCGACACTCGGAATGATAGCCTCGGATGTAGTAGAAAATGCTAGAAGATCAAGCAGGTCTGAGCTCACAACCTACACAAGTGTGGAAGCAAGGGGTGAGTACCAAACAACACGGTACTCAGCAAGTGGATAACTAAAACTAAGCAAAGCTTAATAGATACAAGTACTCCTGTCCTCCCAACCGAACCTCCTTAACTACAACCTGCATAAAATCAGCCCAACTCTACACTTGTACAATAACAATAGTAATACAGTCCACAAATTCTCATCAATGAATCATACCAAGTCAAGTTCAACATACACAGAGCAATATAGGGGTAAACACAAATTCACAAATGTCAGAAAGGTGTAATGCAATGCAATGAAATGATGCATGTCTGTCCTATCGGTACACATCCGCTGAATCACAGTTCGGAACCCATGGAGGACATTTCTGTCCATATAACCTGCCACGGAGCGTGTGGCCCATCCCCTCAATATATATATCTTGCCACGGAGCGTGTGGCCCGACCTTTTTATTTCATAATACCTGCCATGGAGCGTGTGGCCCGACCCCTTTGTTCATATTACCTGCCACGGAGTGTGTGGTCCGACCCCTTTTGTTTCATATCATTTTCAGTATCAACACAATATGTCAGAACCAGTGCAATCAATTCATGTTCATATAATTCACGATAATAACATGACAACCACAATAATTTTTCATATCTCACATCAACATAGTCATTTCACATGTCCAAAATCACAACATATCAATTCCACCAATACATGTCATTAGATCACCATTTTATACTCTCATCTCCATTTTTTTTAAGGTCAATCATACAGTCAATAATCCAGTTCATATTTCATTACTCTCTAGTATATATGACACGAAAATACAAGCATCTATAAACTTAAACTGAGGTTTAGAAATTCACTTGCCTTAATTAATCACGCAATTACTCCGAGACCTGAGCCTTCCCTTTTCGCTGGGTTTCCAAATAAGTATGATCTAAACAAATAATTAACCATAATAAGATTTCAAAACTAACAACACCCATGTCTAGCCTAGACCCCAAACTTACACAAGTCTATAATCAAGTTCCCAAATCTTGATGCCAATTAATAAATCAAATATTATATTTTTTTCTAAATTTCAAGCCTAGGGTTATGGCTTAATTTCCCCAATATCATAAATTTAATGGAATCTATATAACATAATATGCCTAACATTTAATTACCTATCTCAATATATGAAAACTTAATTATAATATGATAATTAACTGATTTATTTTTCAATTGGTACAAAGTAGTACGTACCCTGAATGTGCAGAAACATAAAACTTATGCAAACTAGGATATAACCTTACAACCTATTGAATAATTGGCCATTGTTATTTTTTTTAATGATTACACCTATATGCCTAACTGTAACTACTTTGTGGCCAAATTCAAGCCTAGTTTCAACCAACACCAATAATTGATAAGTAATACACTAATATATATATTGCATATCCTAGAAATTAATATGAACGAGACTGAAGTTTTCCATTACCTGAAGCAGTTTCAGCCGTTCTTCCTCGGCGTCGCAGGTAAGTCTTCTCGTCCTCTCTTGTTTTTTTTCTAATTAATTAATTACTAAAAGTTTTATAAACCTACTAACTCTAATTTAATAAATATAGGATAAGTGGTATAGGATGTTAAATATATTATCACTTCAGTCCATTAATTACGTGGGTTATCTAAATTCACCCCTCCATTAATTAACCATGGTTATCGAATAGTCCAAATTTCTAATTTTTTTTTTTTGCGGAGAGAGTATTTTATGAAATAGAGATGACTCGTTCTTAAAATGACCAAACGGGTCATTACAGTCAAAGTAGTGTTTTTGAGTGATTTAAAAATTGGAAAAAATAAACAATAGAAAGGACCAAAACAGTACTTCAAAAAACTTCGAGAAATCGAAAAAAAACAAATAATTATATATATTTAAATTTGACAATAATTAGTGAAAACTTAGACTGCAATACTTTTCGTGGATCATTAATGTTTCTATATCACGTCTAATAATCTAACAGGACCTTGCTGTGATATCACTTGTTGAAATTCTTCATAGAATTCACCAAAATCACAAGTAATCACCAAACAAAGATTTGAATACATAAGAATGAAAAAGGAACACTAACGTTTATCCATGACAATAACTTGATTGAAAAACTTGATCTTCTAAACCTTAAATACAATTCTTTTTGTTATTCTTTATCTGAGATGGAGAGACAAAGAAAAGAAAAGTATCTTCTGATTTAGGGACCATTTTTATTTATAGCTTTAGAGGTGTCTTTTCATGTTGAAAGGTATCTTTAATTTGAATGTTCATGAAATGATAGCACATATATATACAAATATATTAATATGTGAGTCCATAAAAGAGAAATTACTAACAGAGAGGTTCCTTTTATAGACTGAAGGAAGAGAGAAATTGACTATGGTGGAGGTAGTGAAATCGGATAATAATGTTGCGATTTTTTATAGTGACGGTGAAATAAATAAGAATGTGGCGGTTCTTCTTCATTGCTCTTTCGTTTGGTATAGAGATATCAATGGTGATTTTAGAGCTTTCTTCTCCACTAAATTTTGAAAAAGTTGTAGTGATATATAATGAAGAAGGTGAAGATTCGTTAATTTTTTATATCAACAATGAAGTAAGAATAAAAATGGTATTTATAAAGAACATAAGTTGTAGAGAATTGTTATAAAAAATAAGAAATAAAAAAAGAAGAGGAAAATGAGTGGAGTGTGAAGAATAAGAGGTATGGGGTGGGGGTGGAAAGTGGAAGGTGGATTTTGATTTTTTTTTACTTCAATTTTTAATTAGACACACTAGTTTTTTTATTTTTATTTTATATTTTTGCTACATCAGCTTTAGGGTGGAAGTAAATTCACTTTTAAGTTGTACAGTTGTGTAATAGTGTAACACCCCAGATTATTTTTCGCCAAGATTCGAACCGTTCTTCTTGTGCATGTAGGATTGAACTCGATGACTTGCAATTTTATATATGTGTAAGGATCAACTTCTAAGTATTTGAAGAGTATTAGAGGTGGTTTAGGATTATAAGAGATCTCTAACACCAAGCCAAGTCTAAAGAATTTCTATCGACTAAGTTTTAGGATGAGTTTGTATAAGAGTCAACTTCAAATGACTATATATCCTATAATATAACGAATTGGGTATCCCATGACCTATAAAATTAAAGGTCTTTGAATCTTCTTTCCAAAGCCACCAAGATTGCAATTTTTAGAGTTTGGAGTCAAAAATTATGACCATTTTTCTATAGACTATCGCTGTAGGAATTTCAGGCCTATGGCTCCAATGGCACCCGACACCACTATAGAGCCCGAAACTAGTCTCTGAAGTTTGGTCCTTGGCGCGACGTGCCACTATAGCGCCTGCAGGTTTTCGGATGCGTTTTACAGATTTATTTGGAGAAAAGGGCATTATGGACCTTTTTCATCCATCTTATATCTAAAACACTATCTTAGCTATCACCATTTTCTCCTCCCACATCATTTTCTAAGGGTTTTCTCTCTAAAAACACCCAAGAACTTTAGAGCAAAGATTAGAGAAGAGGAAAAGGGCTAGAGTTCAAGTTCTTCAAGTAAGGTCATCAAATCATTGGTTTGTTCTTCATTTTTAGGTATGTAAGGCTAACCTAAAATATGGATTGAGTTCTTCCATATGCCCCATAGATGTGTTGGATGAAAATGGTGAAAGGCTTGAACCTTCTATGAAGATTTTCTTGAAATTTTCCTAAACTCTAGAATATTTTCATATACTAGTAATTGATTGATGATTTTCATGACTTAAATTCTTGAATAATTATATTTTATATTTATTTCACAAACCGTAGTTACATATTGACTACAATGAATTTTTGTATATAAATTCATATGTATTGATGGTATTCTCGAGTTGAGTTTTGTTGTGAATATGGATTCATGTTTTCATTCACATGAAACCAATATGAGATTTCATTTTTGTCATAATTGTCTTGAGGTTGAGATTGATGGTTTTTGTGTATATGTATTGATTGGAATGAAAAGAATGAATTGGGATAGTTATGAATGTGAATGGCATAAAAAAAATGAAACCTTGGTAGATCTAGAATGTCCTTTTATCTCTATAAATTGAACATATAATTAAATAAGGATTTTTGGAGCAAGATGTTTAATGATGATGTGAATGATGATGTTTGATGATGATGTGAATGAAGATGTTTGAGGTGAAATGTATTGGAGTCTAATGTGACTACATGATATGTGATTTACATGATTTGATTTGATTGGAGTCATATGAGTATAAATGATTGTTTGAGAAGGAGTTTAAATAAATGATTTGTGAACATTTTTGCATAAACTATTTATACACTATTTTGAGTTTAAAGAATGATTATTTTCATCTTTGATTTTAAAAGAGTTTAAGCATGGGTTGTGTTTGAGAAGTCTCTAAATTATTATTTTTGAATATGAGTATTTTGAGTATAAATGAGTTGAGCATTTTTACATAAAAATGTCTATTTTGAGCTTGAGTTGAGGAGTTGAGATTATATTTTAAATGCATCTAATATTTTCTACATTCATTGAGTTGAGATGGTATCAAATTCAAAAAAGAAGAGTTTGATGATTGAGATGAGTTGATTGTGAATGAAGGTCCAATGAGATCAGATTGATTGAGTTTTGAAAAGAATCCAATGAGACTAAATGAGTTGATTTGAAACTAAGTCCTCAGAGACTAAATGAGTATTTTGAGTATTTTACTCACTTGATAGATATGAGCATACTGAGTCTTGGGAGGAGTATTGAGCACCGAATTGGGTAAGAGTATAGTCCATACTCGAATTCCATGAACTATGTAGCCAACGTAGGAAGGGATTGGACAGTTAAAGTTGGATGTTTCCCATTTTATTGTCCAGAAATAATAGGACTTGATTGATTGATGGATCCATGATTGGTTGATTCGTTCATACTCTGGCAAAGTATGAACGGACATGGCAACAACATCGGCTTGTTATACTATCACTGGCTCATAGGTGGGGTTGTCGGTTAGAGAAACTCTCAATTGAGTGGATTGTGCTTGATATGATTGGTTTGATTGAGATTGTATCTGATTGAGTTGATTTGTAAAACATTACTAAATTCTAATTTTCATATCTATTGAATTGAGTCCTTTGACTTTATTGTTGAGTTGATTGTATATGATTGGATTAGATTGAATGGTATGTGCTTGGATTGTAAACGATTGGATTGGAATGAATTTGATTGTACAAGATTGGATTGGATTGAATATGATTGGATTAGATTGGATGGTATGTGATCGAATTATAAATGATTAGATTGAATTGGATTGTACATGATTGGATCGGATTGTATGTGATTGGATTGGATCGGATCGTATATGATTGGATTGAATCAGATTGTATATGATTGGATCAGATTGTATATGATTGGATTGGATCGGATTGTATATGATTGGATTGGATCGGATCGTATATGATTGGATTAGATCAGATTGTATATTATTGGATTGGATTGTATATGATTGGTCTCTGTCTAAACTATGTTCTTACTTTAGACTTATGACACCTTGATTGAGTATCTCTTATCCTTATGACTTGAGATATTTGAGTCGGTATTGTTTTATCTTGACACATGGTTCATTCTGCCATATTATATACTCGTACATTCCACGTACTAACGTCCATTTGGACCTACACCATCTTATGATGCAGAGAAAGGTTTAAGGGATCATCTATAGTCACACCATTGAGGATCTATTCACACTCAGCTTATTGGTGAGTCCTCCCCTACATTCGGAGGACACCACTTATGTTATTCTTGCGTTGAGTTTAGTTTTTTTTATTTATTTTGATTTGAGGTAGCCATGATTATGTCATTGGCACCAATTAGATAGCAGTGATAGAAGTTTCATAGACTAGATAGTGATGGGTGGATTGAGTATTTTATTTCTTTGGATTATTCTCGTCAGACTATTTTAATGACATAGATTGGAGTTCGATTTGTTGGCCCATGACCTTTGTTCTTCAAGTTAGATTGTTGATTGGGATTTGCCCACTTAATTACCTATTTATTTTAAGTATTCCGCTGATTGAATGAATGAACAGATGTGTGATTAAGTCAAGTGGTTCGCTTGGGAGTCAGCAATGGTTTCTAAGTGTCGGCCACGTCTAGGGTACCCTCCTGGGGCATAACAAATAGATCACCTTAATAGATTGAATATGTGTTCGAATTTTTGAAACAAGTTCAAGGTGAATTCTATACAAATCCCATTATTTTTTCTTGTGTGTTCGACTTTTTGGAACAAATTCAGGGTAGATTCTAATAGGTCGCCCTAATAATAATTTGAATGTGTATTCAACTATTTGGAACAAGTTCAGGGTGGATTCTATACTTAATGCCTTGTGAGTGCATTAATTAAATTAAACAGAGATACTCCACTCGCCGGGAAGGATGTTGCATGGACATCTATAAGAAAAAGTCCACATGAGTCAGCCACCTGTTTTTTTTGACTCAAAGAATCCAAGTAATCATGTTTGCTTTCTAAAGAAGGATCTTTATGGACTCAAACAATCTCCTAGAGTACGTTTTGAATGGTTTAGTTTATTCCTGCTTCATTTAGGGTTCAAATGCAGTAGGACATACTCTTTTCTATTTACTCTTCACAACTTAGAAGGAACCATACTAATTGTGAAGGGAAACAAATCGAGGCATATAGGGGAAGTAGTGAAGAAACTGAGCTGAATTTGCTCTTAAAGATCTTGGACCCTTGAGTTACTTCTTGAGTATTAAAATGAACTATTTTTCTAGGTTTAACTTAAAGCAAATATGCATGTGATCTACTTGAAAGTTGGACATGGAAAATATGAAGGCAATGCACACTTCACTAACTTAGAAACATGATTTTACAAGAAGTTGTTGGCAGTACATGAGTTGAACCCTCACACTCAGCAAAACAAACATCACACATGTTGTAAATCTTCCAAGTTATTTATACAGCTTCTAAAGAGTGTTCACCTTCAAACTGTAAAAACATATTGAGGAATGTCAAGGAAACCATTGATCATATGCAAATTGTGCAAATTGTGTGGAAGCAAATCATTATTGCCATATCAAGTGTTGAAGCTGAGTAGAGGGCACTAGGAGCAACGACAGCTAAACTGATCACATGGATAAGCTACATTTTATAAAAAAATTGGAATATATGTCAAGATTGCTCCTACTTTATTTTGTAACAACTTGAGTGCCCCGTACATGATCATAAATATAGTACTACATGTTAGAACTAAGCATGTAGAATTAAGTTATCACTTTGTTAGGAAAAAGGTAGCTCAATAATAACTTGTTACTTAGCTATTAGATCAAGTGTTTTCGAGATAAGCTAGGTATAGTGAACTCACCTCCATCTAGCTTAAGGGGGAATGTTAAAAATCATGAAGATTGTATCACTATATTGTAGGTCAAAACACTAGTATTATTCGATTATCTCAATATACAGAGTTCGATATTCTCCTCAAAGTGTATATTTTATATACTACTGAACATCATCATATGCACTTAATTTTGATGATGTTCAATTGTATTTCACTTTTGTTGAAAATTTGAAATCTTTTAGTATGATTCGTTATTTATATTTTCTCTTGTTTGTTTCTATACCAGCCTGCAAATGAACTAATAATTGTTAGAAATTTTGGGGGAAGATGAACACTCTCAGCCAGGTAAATTCTTTTTTGAAGACAAGTGAGGTAACCGTTCTTCTTTGTTCCAAACAACTTTACTTAATAATCAATCATTCCCTTTGAAGAAAAATGACTTCTACCAATTTGACTTACAAATTCTATTGAAGACAAGAGTAGAGAGTATAATTATTTATAGTGATAATGAAATTAATAAGAATGTGGCGGTTCTTCTTCATTGATGTTTCGTTTGGTATAGAGATATTAATGATAATTTTGAAGCTTTCTTATCCCCTACATTTTGGCGAAGTTGCGGTGATATGTAATGAAGAAGGTGAAGATTCTTTAATTTTTAAATCAACAATGGAGTGACAATAAAAATAATATTTATGAAGAATATAAGTTGTAGAGAATTGTTATGAAAAATAAAAAATGAAAAAAAGAAGAGGACAATGAGTGGAGTGTGAAGAATAAGAGACATGGGGGGTTGGGGGGAGGAAGGCGGATTTTTGATTTATTTTACTTTAATTTTTAATCAGACACAATTGTTTTTTAATTTTTATTTTATCTTTTTGACACATCAACTTTATGATGAAAATAAATTTATTTTTAAGTCATGCACGTGTGTAATAGGCCCTAATAGCTTGAATGTGTGTTTGACTTTCTGGAACAAGTTCAAGGTGGATTCTTGGTCGCCCTAATAATTTGAAGGTGTGTTCGACTAGTTGGAACAAGTTCAGAATGGATTCTACACTTGATGTCTTGCGAATACATTAAGTAAATTAAACAGATACTCTACTCGCCGCAATGAGGAAGGATGTTGCATGGACATCTGCAAGAAAAAGTCCACATGAGTCAGCTACCTGGTTTAATTGACTCAAAGTATCCAAATCATGTTTGCTTCCTAAAGAAGAACCTTTATGAACTTAAACAAGCTCGTAGAGTTCGGTTTGAGTGGTTTAGTTTATTCCTGCTTCATTTAGGGTTCAAAAAGAACCATATAGGGTTCAAAAGCAGTAGGACAGACTCTTTCTTATTTACTCTTCACAATTCAGAAGGAACCATACTAATTGTAAAGCGAAACAACTCGAGGCATATAGGGGAAGTAGTGAAGAAACTAGGAGCTGAATTTTCTATTAAAGATCCTGGGCCCTTGAGTTACTTCTTGGGTATTACTTCAGCAGCAACAACAGCTAAGCTGATCACATGGATAAGCTACATTTTATAAAAACTTGGAATATATGTCAAGATTGCTCCTACTTTATTTTGTGAAAACTTGAGTGCCATGTACATGATCATAAATACAATACTGCATGTTAGAACTAAGCATGTCGAATTGAAATATCAATTTGTTTGGAAAAAGGTAGCTCAATAATAACTTGTTACTCAGTTATTAGATCAAGTTTTTTCGAGACAAAGGTGTAGTGAGCTCAACTCCCTCTAACTTAAGGGGGAATGTTAAAGATCATGTAGATAATGATCAGATGTAAGAGTCCTGATAAGGACTCATCAATTACCTAGCTAGCCTCAATATACTAGGATTTTACAAGCTAACTAGGAGTGTTCTACTAGAAATTATATCACTATATTGTAGGACAAAACACTTGTATTAATAGATCACAGGCTTATGTATTATTAGATTATCTCAATATACAGAGTTCAATATTCTCCTCGAAGTATATATTTTATATACTACTGATCACTGAACATCATCGAGGGCACTTTGGATGATGTTCAATTTTATTTCACTTTTGTTGAAATTTTGAAATATTTGCTATGATCATATTGCAAAAACTCCCATATTGGTTAAATGGGGAACTGATGTAGGCTAGTATAACCATGGGCTCTTCCACCTTAATAGCTAGTTTTTAGAGTGTGATTCGAATCCTTGGGTTGTATCAATGGTATTAGATCCACCCATCACCCTCCGTGCCCACCGTGCCATGGAGGTGCCTGGGCACTTCACTCGAAAAGGGCTACCTGGAAAAGAGCTATCTACTTGTGGTATAGTGAAAGGTGCCCATAGTGGAGCCGTCGAGGACAACAGACGAGGAGCGTGGTGGTTTGTTATGTCCTAATGCAAAAAGTCCCACATTGGTTAAATAGGGAACAGATGTAGTGATTACATAACCTTGGGCTCTCTCATCTTAATCGCTAGCTATAGGGTGTGTTCTCCTGGAATTGCATCAATCTTTTCGTATGATTTGTTATTTATATTTTCTCTTGTTTGTTTCTGTACCAGCCTGCAAATGAACTAATAATTGTTAGAAATTTTGGGGGAAGAGGAACACTCTCAGCCACTTAAATTCTTTGTTGAAGACAAGTGAGGTAACCATTCTTCTTTGTTCCAAACAACTTTACTTAATAATCAAATGTTCTATTTGAAGACAAATGAACTTCTACCAACTTGACCTACAAATTGTCTTGAAGACAAGTGTAGAAAGTAACTAGACTTACCTAATCGATCATTTCTCTTCCAAGAAAGTAGAAAATATATTCTTCCACCAACTTAACTTACACAAAATGTTGTAAATATTGTAGTACCTAAGTATTTATAGGAGTATCCTAACATGTACGTAGTCTAGTCCATATATCATAATTATTTAATTCTAAAATTTTCAATTCCCTAGTTCATGAATAAAGCAATACATATATCTAAGACTAATACATTACGCTTCCTGATTCATAAACTAAGATAATTCATACATCACGACAACAACAACAAAAAAAATATTTTCTTCATCCAACGCAAGGGTCACATTTTAACATTTATAATGGTATTGATCTATGCAGTATTTATGGTTGAATTGCTAAGGAAATTTTACAAGATATTTTATTTTCCTTCATTAACTTTCTATATTTGGATAAGGTGGGAGTGACTTTCAGGACAAGATAAAGGAGGTGAGGATGAGATGGCATGTTTGGACATTTGAAGAGAAGATGTTCATATTACTAGTAAAAAGCTGTGAGAGGTTGACTATGATGGGCCTAATTAAGGAGAGGTAGATGTAGGCTGAAGAAGGTTGAAAACATTACCCTAGATATATAGGAGGATATGGAGGTCGAGAATAAAGGTAGAAGGTTAGTAGGTAGTCAAGCTAGGTACTATTTATTTTTTCATTATATTCAGCATGACTTTTTTACTACTGTATTTCTTTTTCATACAATTTTTATATAGGCTAATTGGGTCGAGGGTCTATTGAAAATAATTTCTGTAAATTTACAAGATGAGGATAAAGTTGCATACACACATCCCCAGACCCTACTTGAAGGATTACGAGTATGTAATTGTATCTTTCAATATTTTTGTAATTTCAACATTAAAGAAAATTAATTATGTGAAACAAAGTTTACTTTTTCAACCATGAAAACTTCAGCCTGTGTTATGTTTTATCATTGCCTTCCTCAATCTACCTAGTTGAATTAAACATGCCAAAATAATTTCTCCAATCTTTTGTAAATAAAGTGGAGTTATGAAGAAAAGTGCTTCCAAGTCTTTAAAAATATTGATTCGTGTATTCTCTTTGATAACATTGAAACATTTCATCAATGAGCATCAATATTGTTACAAATTATATATTTCACTATTCACTTTGCTTTTCAATTTTTTGAAAGTTATAAGGCATGACAATAACTTGATTTTGTTTAACCAAAAAAAAACTTGATTTTGAGTGTTGATTATCTTTAGATATCAATTATTATTTCAAAAAGTCTTTAAATTCACTACTGAAAGTAGGAATGCATGGTTTATTCTAATATTATGTTTTTATTTGCATTAAATTTACATTTGATGAGTTTCTCCCCGTGATGGAAAACCTTGTTGATGATGTAAAACAAATGATATTCTTGGAGTCTTAAATGTTGAAATTGCAAATTACATTTGAAGTCTCATATACAATAATTCAGCACTAGTATTTTCATTCATAATTTTTTTGATATAAATGACACATCACTGTTACTATAACTCAATTAGTTTGCTAGGCCTAGGAAGACTACGACGAAGAAACATGGATTGCTCAATTGTGCTACTGAAAGAATTTCCTTACTATGTAAAACTATATATATATTAGAATTCACATGATTTTTTTTTTTTTTTTTTTATGGGAACAGACCTTACACGAGGCTCCCACCTCTCGTGCGCGGCTAGGGGTTGAGCCGCTCACCCCCAAGCTGTATTATACATAAAAAAACAGAAAAATACACGGAGGGGGACATAGACCTAACCTCCAATCCTATGGTGGTTCATAAGCGGACCATCCTACTAAGGGCAGCCAACTCATCCCCGATACAAGCACATGAAAAGAAAACCTAGAAACTATGCACCTAAAGAAAATGACTCCTCTCGATACAAAGAAACTAGGAAAGCATAAATAAGGGAGACTCTCCCTTTACATAAAATAAAGGAAAAATCTAAATAAAAATGGGGATGAATCCTCATAAATGCTATATATACAACAAAATTAGCATAGACGATGAACATCAAATAACATGGCTAAGATATAACATGGAAAATCACAAACACTGCAATTGGGTGCTCAATCCAAGGATGCAACACTAAATAGTAGATCATGGAGGCTTTTTAATCTGTTTGGTCTTTCTCCGTCTGAAGCTGGGCAGACCGACTCTATCTAGCATATAGTAACCTCGAGTACCACGAGGTAGCTGCTGAAGGGTAGTGTAGTGGCCTGGAGTGGTAAGAGTGTGACTGTGCTTGGAGAGAGCATCCGCAGTGTAGTTTGCCTCCCTGTATACATGCCTGCAAGAAAAGCGAACAAATAATTTGGAAATACCAACAAGGTCCTGAGTTACCTGGTGAAGGCTCCACGAAGGTTTAGTCTGATGATTGATCCATTTAGTGAGCAACTCCGAGTCAACTTCTAAGATAACGTGCTGAAAACCCTGTTGAATGCACCATTTAAGCCCATAAACTGCCGCCTCTAGTTCAGCTTGATTGTTGGTTCCCTCCCCTAATGGTATGGCGTAGGCGAAGATGAATTTACCCATGTGATCTCTTACAATGCCACCCCCCCAATTGCCCCCGGATTACCCAACGCGCTGCCGTCAGTGTTCAGCTTGACGAAATCGAATTGTGGCTTAATCCACGAGACTTGGGTGATCTTCATCTCATGAGTACACTTATCTATGTAGGATATGGTGTGGCTCCAGTTCGAGGGACAATGGATATAGGGATACGCGACTCTAAGAAGATTTGAGATGTCCTTGAAAACTGCAAATTTCACTCTCGCCAAGCTAGAACTCTTCCCCCCGTATTTGCTCGCGCACCTATTCTTCCACAAATTCCAACATATAAATATTGGGGTGGAATGGAGGATAAGTTTGTGAGCTTCTGTGCGGTACTTGCGAAGCCACCAGCTCATAACAAGAGGTTTGAGGGGTGTGGCTTCATGCCTTATGCCTAGGGAATTTGAGAAGTAGTGCCAAATATTCCTAGCGAAATGGCCAGTGCTGAAAATGTGCTCTATGGTGTCCGGACCTGGACTGTGGCAGCAATAGCATGGTGTGGAACCATAGCCAAATGCAGTGATCTTTTCCTCTGTTGGCAGCTTGCCTCTAAAAGCCCTCCACAACAAAAAAGAGCATTTAAAGGGGATGTTTTTGTGCCAAGTGTAATGGTCGGAAAGTGTCTTGGTCCGGTGTTCCCTCACAAGCTGCCATGCCGAGGAACATGTGAAGTTCCCATTGGTATTCAGCTTCCAAATGGCCTGATCCGGTGTGTTTCCTTGCAGCTGAAGTGTGGAAGAAATAATGAGAGAAACGAGCTGCGCTGGTGCCAACTGATTTAGCATATCGATGTTCCATTGGCCATCTATACGAAAATCAGCCACCCTCGCATTGTTTGCTCTTCCCAACTCCTGCCTATAGTTGGCTAAGGGTCCAATACCTAGCCAATCGTCCCACCAAAAACAGCACGAACCCGAGTGAAGCCTCCATTGAATGTGAGGTTCGGCAATGTGTTTGTTGTGCATCATGTGTTTCCACACAAGCGACTGGCCAGTATGGAATTTTTTGATGATGGGATTCGCTCTTTGACAGTATTTGGCTCTAAGGAAATCACCCCACAATGTTGGTTTAGCTCTAAAGATCCACCATTGCTTTAACTGGAGAGATTTGCACACATCTGTAGTTCTCCTCAACCCAATACCTCCTTCGTCATAAGGGTAACAAAGTTTCTTCCATGAAGCCCAATGGTATTTTTTCTTGTTATCCTTCCACCCCCAGAAAAAATCAGCGGTGACTCTCTCAATCTGTTTGAGAGTAGTACGGGGGGGAGTAATGGCCGAAAGAAGGTGAATTGGGAGCGACTGAAGTACGTATTTCACGAGTGTAGCTCTACCGCCGTAGCTGAGGATTTTGGAGTGCCACCCTCTAATTCTGTTGACAACCTTAGAGACCATGTCCGTGTAGTACATGACTCTCTGCCTGCCAATGTACAAAGGGCATCCTAAGTAGGTGATGGGACTATGCTTCTGAGTGAAACTCGTAACCTGTTTCACCGTTTCCACATTGTCTTGGAGTGCATTGGGATGCATCATGAAGTGGCTCTTATTCTTGTTTATAAGCTGCCCTGATGTCTTTTCATACGGAGTCAAGGTCTTCATAATAATCTGGAGAATTTCCTTCCTTCCGGAGGAAAAGATGATAACATCATCCGCAAAACTCAAATGATTAATCTGTGGGCCTCTTTTCTCCATATGAAAACCATGGTAGAAGTGGTAATTATGAAGACTATTCAACATTCTGGACAGCACCTCCGCTCCCAAAATGAATAAAGCGGGAGAAAGAGGATCACCTTGTTTGAGCCCTCTGGTGGAGTGGAAAAAACCATGTCTAGCTCCATTAACGATAACGGAGTACCAATTGTTAGACATGATTCGCCAAATCATATCAATAAAGGTCTCACCGAAGCCCATCCTTCTCAGTACTAGACAAGTATAGGACCAGGAGACTCTATCATATGCTTTGGCCATGTCTAACTTGATAACCACGTTTTCGCCAATAACAGGCTTTCGGATATCGTGGATAATCTCCTGTGCTAGCATGATATTTTCGGAGATGCTTCTTCCTTTTACAAACCCGGACTGATTGAGAGAAATAAGACCGGGGAGAATTGGAGCAAGCCTGAGGCAAATGAGTTTTGATATGATCTTATTGGTGAAGTTACTGAGACTAATGGGTCTATAGTCAGAGAGTGTGTTGGGGTGATCTACCTTTGGGAGCAAGACCAAACAAGCATGAGAAAAGAACTTAGGCATAGCATACCCTCCGAAGAAAGAAGTAACCACTGCTAGTAGGTCCTCCAAAATAATCTCCCAGCAAGCTTGGAAGAATTTTCCATTCATACCGTCCGGACCAGCTGCAGAGTTAGGATTCATTGAGAAGACTACCTGTTTCAACTCTTCAATGGTAGGCGTGGCTTGAAGGCTTTCATTCTGAGCATCTGTGATCATTCTAGGAACGTAATTCAAGATGTTCTCCGGAATCCGAGATTCATCACTTGTGAATATTTTCTGAAAATGATCGCATGCTGCTCTAGCAATGTGTTCGTCGCCTTGAATACAATCCCCTTCTTCGTTGGTAACCTTGTGAATGAACAATCTCCTTCTCCTACCACGGATTAAAGCATGGAAATACTTGGTGTTAGCATCTCCATCCTTGAACCAATGTAGTTGAGTTTTTTGTTTGAGAATGTTCTCTTCAATTTTAAGAAATCTGATGTATTCGGCGTTGAGAGCATGCAATTGCATCCTGTTCTCTTCATTATTGGACACTAACATATTTTCTTCGGCACTTTTCACCAATTCTTCATATTCCTTAACCTTGGCAAAAATGTCGCCAAATTCCACTCGCGACCATTTGCTAAGGGTGGAGGAAAGCCTTTTCATTTTTTGGTGGAAGGACCACATTGGATTCCCAGTCAGGGGTCTGTCCCAACAGGACTCTACAGTTTCGAGAAAAGTAGGGTTATCCACCCAACAATTCAAGAATTTAAAATATTTAATAGCGGAATCCTGCCTAGCATTCATCTCTATTAGTAAAGGGTTATGGTCAGAACCAGTAGAGGGGAGATGGGTGACTGAAGTGTGAGGCATAGCGGCTAACCAATTATCGGACACCATAGCTCTATCGAGTCGCTTCCATATTCTTTTATGTATATCTCGTTGATTACACCAAGTGTAGTCTGAGCCATGATACCCCAAATCCGTTAGGCCACATGCTTCAATAACGCTTATAAACTCAAAGCCTTTTTGCATGTTGTAAGGGATTCCACCTAGTTTCTCAGTAATGGAGGTGATGACATTGAAGTCCCCAACTGTGCACCAAGGAAGGTTAGTGGAAGCGTGGTGCAGGAGCCTATCCCAAAGCGGTCTTCTAAGAGTATCTTTGCATTTTCCATAAACAAAAGTCATGAGAAATGCATTTTGATGCTCTACGTGTTTTATCTCGCAAGTGACCTGTTGGTCGTCAACATCAATAACTTTACAATCAACATCTTGAGTCCAGAAGATCCAAATCTTGCCATTAGGATTGCAAACGGACTTATCCATACCAAGGTTGATTCTAAAGGTTTAGAGATGAGCATTGTTGGAAAAAGGTTCTAGGATGGAAATGATGGACGTTTGATGGATATGTTTGAGTGACTTTAGTCTGTCTATGACTCCTTTGGTATTGATACCTCTAGCATTCCAAACAATTGTGTTAATCATTGATGGGATCTAAGGTTGTGGAGCCTAGTGTTTGGTCTGCTAATAGGAGCATGAATAGTTGTAAATTTTGGATTGTGATGAATGCCTCTAGGTGATAGGCCTTGCTTATTAGCTAGCTGGTTCATCTCATCATTCGTGACCTTAGTAGTGGTCTTGGATGGTGCAGCTATACTATTGGACTGTTCATCAGTCTCTTCTTCATTCTCAAGTTCAACCTCACCTTGAAAGTCTTGGTCATATTCATCCTCCGAATGAATAACCCCATATTCATCATCACTATCAGGAGTTGAAGTTTGAGCATCATTGTTAGTGCAAAGGATGTTGGTGGCATTTTCAGGTTGCGTAAAAGGAGCTGGCTGAATATTCAAAGGGGTAAGATTAAGAGGGTCTTCACAACTAAAATCAGGGCTCCTTATTGGTGTGCTTTGATCTAAGAGTACATATTGTGAGCAAGAGTTTGAAAACACCTCACCATTGTTATCTTTTCCACCTGTATCAGCAGTGGTTGGAGGGGTAGGGGTTGCAGCTTCTTGCTTCTTTTCTTGTTTCTTCTTTCTAGTTCTCTTTTTCCGTAGTGTTTTAGAGGTAGCTTGCTGGTTATAGGGACTAAGACTAGCTGAGAATTCTATACCACTAATGGTTGCATTGTCTTTTTGTTTGGAGTTAGAATGTTGCACTTGGTGGGAACTAAGACTAGAGGTTTGATCACTTGAAGTAATGCTGAAACTGCAACCATAATGTTGGTCATTTTCAACATTTTCAGTGTGATCTACACCTTGACTGTTATGCTGAATTGATATTAGTTTAGGGGCCACAACTTGCACACTCTTTTCCTTCAGAGTAGAAGCTGAAATAGGGCCAAAACCATGCAAATTTTGCTCCAAACCTGCAGCTGCAGGTCTTGATCCCTGCATCTGGGTAGCCTTATTGTGCACCCTATTTTCCTGGGAGTTTTGAGGCTGATAGGGGGCTGCAGTATTGGTCATTTTCTTAGTGGGAATAGGAACATCTGCAGGTCTTTGTTTCTGCATCTGAGTGGCCCTATTGTGCACCCTATTTTCTTCCATAGTAGCAGCTGAAGTAGCATCCAGGACATGTATAGCTTCCCTCAAGCCAACAGTTGCAGAACCTCCCAAGACTTGCAGGTTCTGAGCAACCTGTTGAGTCATTTTTTGGCTCTGGTTTGCCCCTACATCTACACTCCTGAACTGCTGCTGCTCAGTTCTCAAAGAAGGACTTGAAAGCCTTCCAGAATCAACTGTGGTCTCACATCCAATGGTCACAGCAGGGGGCAGTTTGGAGGCCATTTTTTGAGCATCAACTGAATCTCTTTTATTAACATGCTGGGAAGAAGAATGCTGAATATGTGAAGTGGTAGCAGGAGCTCTAAAGTCATTCCTAGGGTCAACCATAAGGTTCTCATGCAAAACATGAGACACAACCCCCCCTCTGGATACCCCTTCCTGCAGGTTAGTTGGCTTCTCCTGAATCCCACCATCCTCACCTCCGTTAACTACTTCAGCAGCAGCAGTTAAAACATTCAATACATTAAAACTACTGGGGGAGCCATGGGGGATTGGGAGCATTGAGTCAATACCTGGTTGATGCTCGTGCTGTCCATTTTGAATTGCATCAGTCATAGCAACAATATTACAATCAATACCTGTATTCATGGCTTGAGTGGGTCTATATACCTGTTGAGTGTTGCCTTGTATCATTTGGGTGTTTTGCACAGTTTGAGTCTTACCTTTGAAGTTTCTTCGTTTTTGGGTTTCCCATTGGTTGTTTGAGATTTGATTCCTGTTTTAGTTGGTTGAGTCCTCCTGTGCTTTGCGACTTCCTTCCTGATTTGTGGTGGTGGTTTCTTCTAGTGGTACCTGTTGCCTGAAACTTATAGCATTAGTTAAGACAATAGGAGTAGAGATCATACCTGTGTTTTTTGGCGACGCATCTTTCTTTGGCTCTTCTTCCTTGTCTTTGGCCTTGTTGCGTTCTGTATCTCTTCTGCTGACGGGGCAAGCAAGAGGAGTATGACCTTGGTGTTTGCAGTAAGTACAGTAAAGGGGGACATCTTCATATTCGATGTCCTGCCATCTTCCTTCTCCATTTGGATCATCATTTTCATCGAATCCAATCCATACACTTTGGATTCTAGGCTTGGTGATGTCCATTTGGACTTTTGCTTTTGCCACGCTCCCCCTCGTCTTTTGCATGAAGGCCATGTCCAAGTGCAACACTTGTCCCACGTCCGCAAGCAGGAGCGTAACAAATTCTTTATGGAAACAATGCCATGGGAGCTCCGGGAGTATGACCCACACAGGGAGAATGGGGGTTTCATAGTTTGGATCGAAAGTAGGGGTCCAAACTTGAAATCTCATAAAGACACCATCAATATACATTCGCTTGCTATCTAGTACAGTAGTTCTATCGTGTTCATTATCAAGGTCAATATATATATGTCTAGAATTTAAATGGGTAATCTTGACCTTGCCTCGAAGTTCAGTTTGACTAATGAACTTCTTTCGAATTACCTCCATCTTGGGCATTGGACTGTAGAACTTGCCTATGAGAGTATACTTACATGATTCAGCCATCTTAACCATGTAGTCTTCTCTCTTAAACATGATAGCTGGACAACCTTGTTTTGTCACCCTTTTTGGAGGTGTTAGGTCAATTCTGGTTGTATGCTCGGCTTGTTTAGCTCTTAGTCTTGTGGCCATGGATTGCTTTGCTATAGGGGGTGGAGGATGATTTGTGGTGGTGGGTTGGTTGTTAGGGGACTTAGTCTTAGGAGGTAGCGCACTGGGGGTAAAGGACACTATCGGATTTTTAGAGTTTTTTGGGTCAAATTTTTGGAAATTGGATGAGATGGGGGGAAAGTCTGAAACGGGAGGGTGGTTGGTATGTTTAGGATTAGTGGAGGTGCTAGGATTGCCCAAGGTGGTGATACGATCAACCAAAACAGCTTCGGGCACGATAAGACTGTTTTCGCCCCTAGTGACACAAGTTGGAATTTTAGAATTTGAGTTGGAGGTGCCTAAAAATTGTGTTGTTTGGTTTATTTCGTTCCTAAGAGTATGAGGGTTACTTTTACTTTGAGACTTATTTTGGGCGTTCACCGGAAAGATGGTTCCGGTGGTTTTTTCTTTAGGATCAAGACTAGAATCGACGTTTGAATTGTTGGAGGGATCTTTTTTGGAAAAATTTTGTTCTTGTGGGTTAGTTTGATGCTGGGGATTAAAATTCAATTCAAAAATATTTTTTCCGGTCGCCTGTTATTTTTTGTATTTTGGTCATTGCACTATTTCGCTACTGCTACAGTTTCTTTCCTTAATGCAATGCAATTCTTTTTATCTATTATTTATTACGTTTCTTTTACTTCTGTATGTTCCTTTTCATATTGTCTTTATATGTGATACGACTTATATCCAACGATTG
The DNA here is from genome assembly GCF_947179165.1 of Solanum dulcamara. Lineage (NCBI taxonomy): Eukaryota > Viridiplantae > Streptophyta > Magnoliopsida > Solanales > Solanaceae > Solanum > Solanum dulcamara. The sequence continues at coordinate 63,320,148 of NC_077246.1, forward strand.
TTACGTTACTTGATTTTCTTCACTAGTCTCGCCTTCAAAGCTCTGATTTCAACAATAAATGTGTCCGACTCCTCTTGAGTTGTTCTCCAAACTTAGATTTCGAAAGTTGTTATTTTCAATCATATTAAGAATTTCTAGGATAGGGGCAACCCTTTCTAATTTCCAATATCTTCGAAATGAGAATCTTGATTCTCTAGTGCATCATTTGTGACATTCTTGGCTCAAGAGGGAGTCTAATAAAACGTCTGCACTATGCCCAAAACATTTTTAATAATGATGTTTTAAAAATTTGCTCTAAGACAATAATATTGAAGATTATTATTAAGAAAAAAGTAAAAAATAATATAAAAATGAAAGGAAATCATAACCATCTACTTTTTACTATAAATAGTTTGGAATTTTAAATTAAACAACTCAAGTCTTTATAAAAATAAGAAAAGTTTTTACAAAAAGATCCTAGTTAATGTATTGAAAACACATGACTACCATATCTTATTAATTTGAATGAATCCTTCCTTATACAAATGATAATATTATTACGTGAAGTTAAAACTTTTTCTTTTAGGAATATTATCCTAAAACATAACAAATTAAAAATCTACTTATATTTTTGTTCAAGCCTTGAAAATAGCCTCTGGCAGAAATGCAAGGTAAGACTGCGTACAATAGACCCTTGTGGTCAGGCCATTCCCCGGACCCCGCGCATAGCCGGAGCTTTAGTGCACCGGGATGCCTTTTTTTATATTTTGTGTATGTATGTGAAGTATTTTACGGAAAAGAGGGAAGTATGAAGACGCACAGTTGAGAGAGAAGAGAGATTAAGAGGATCCTCATTTTAGTATATAGAATTTCAGTCAATTTACATGAATTTAGTCTTATATAGGTTGGGCTTTATTTGTAGATTAGTAACTACTTAGCTACTAATATTAACTAACTATTGAAAGTTAGTTATCTAATCTTATAAAGGGTAGTTACAAATTTACCCTTATTACTTCTATATTTTACATTCCAACACTCCTCCTCAAGCTAGGCATAAAATTTTCATGTTGAACCCTGTCGAGCCCTTTAATAAGCATGTCTACTGGTTGATGTTGTGTAGGAATGTAGTTGATGTTGACCAGTCCTTAGTTTTTTCTCTGATGAAATAACAATTAATTTCAGTGTGTTCTGAACTTTCATGATAGACAGGGTCACATACAATTTGTATAGCAGCTTTACTAGAACTTATATACTCACAGGAAATGAAACATCAGTGTCAGCTTCTTTTAATACTCGCAGGAGGTAAATCAGTTCTGCGATAGTGGAAGCAAGGCTTCTGTATTTTGCTTTAGCTGAACTTTTTGAAACTATGATTTGTTTCTTAGCTTTTCAAGAAACTAGTGAGTTCCCACGCTTGATCATATACCTTGTAACTGAATACAAATCTTGACCTGGTTGTCAGTTTAGATATCTTACCATCCTTAGAGTTTCATCCATATGTGATTTCTTTGGTTGTTGTAGGAATTGAGTAAGAGTCTAAACAAAAAATGAAATATTTGGCATGGTAATATTTAGGTAGAGGAGTTCTCCAATGAGTTTTTAATATGTCTTCTGATCAATAGGAGGTTTCTCACACACGGGTTGCTTCAGCTTATAGTTTAGATGATCATCATATTGCTTGGATGTTGTTGTCACGACCTAACCCCGTGACTAGTGTCCGAATTGGACCCTCATATACACACCTATTATCTATAGTCAATCGGCAATTAAACATGATATAAGATTTATATGGGTAGCACGTCGTCTCAAACTGTTACTTATATATATACCAAAATCACCTATTTCTTGGGGAGTCTTAATTGTCAAAAATAAGATAACATAATATGTAAGCCGACAAGGCTTCCATTCTGAATGTAAACGTCCAAAAACATAAGTCATACTAGTACACCGGACAACATCTATATACAACCCACTCATGTATCTACAGACCTCTAAGAGGATTAACAATATCATATGATGGGACAGGGCCCCGTCGTACCCCTAAATACACAAATATATACATTATAAGGATTAGTACCCAAAGTTCGGGCTCCGAGACAATGGAGCACTTCAAACTCGTTGAGTAGAATCCTAAGCTGGCGGCTCTCCAAAATGAGTATCTGTACCTGCGGGCATGAAATGCAGCCCCCCGAAGAAAGGGGGTCAGTACGAACTATGTACCGAGTATATAAAGCATAAAATACCGTAAAGAAGATCACATCTGCAATAAAGATTCAGGACCTAATCACTATACCTGTGTCTTATGAAATGAATACATGCATATCATCATCATATATCATACCCGGCCCGTTAGGGAACTCGGTGTCACAATTATATCAATATATCGTTATATGTATATATATATATACCATACCCGGCCCTTTAGCAAGGAACTCGGTGAATAGAGTAGTGTATACTGATACCGTACCCGGCCCATTATGGGACTCGGTGCTATAATCATATCGTCATATCATCATAATATCATATTATCATATCACGTACCCGGCCCTCTAGTAAGGGACTCGGTGAATAATGTAGTGGAATCCATACATGATAACATACCCGACCTATCGTAGGACTCGGTGAATAATACCATAACAATATGCACAAATAAGGTATCATTAGCAACCTTGTGAAATTTGATCATTATCGGAGACTTAATAGAATAAGCAAAACAGTCCATCATTTGAAAACCAAGACAATAGTCATTATGAATCACACCAATTATGGATTATACTAAAATATGAATTATACCACAACATGAGTTATACCAACTAGGATGGCTGGAATCATACACATGAGTCAAGACATAACAATATAAATTTTGAAAATCAAGAACGGTAGCCATCCGAGTATATCTACGAATAAGAGTTTCTTTGGAATTTAAGCATACGTCATTCGTTCGTTTCATATGGATCATGCCAAAAGAAGAAAATATTAACTTTACATACCTTTAGCGTTTATACGTATATGTTGTCCAATATTGTCTCAACCTATATTAAAACGTTAAGCACTATGGTTAAGCTATGGGCAAGAATAAAACGTAGTTTATCGTTAGTAGGTTATTTCTAAAAAAATTGGACAGCACCTCCCCTATACCGCTCACTTTTCCCACTTTCAAACCAGCCATATAATCATCAATCAACATCAACAATCCAAAATATTGACACAAAATAAGATTTATTATTGACAATAAGCCTAGAATATTTCCACCCGACTCATGTTACCAAAGCAGTAAATTCGGAAAGTCAAGTACCTCACGTTGTATCTAAATTTTGAAAATGAAAACGGTAAAACTGGACTTTATGAACTTCATAAAACATTTAGATATCTTTCTTAAGTTTTCAATGCAAAAGAAAGCAACTCAAAAATCATTTTCTACAAAGAGATATCATCAAAATACGAACAGCTATACATGAAGGATTTTTCAATCCAGAATCTGGACAGAATTTGTCTTATGATTCATCTTCGGTTTTTGACATAATAACGGCAGATATAGACTAATACATAAACATAAGAGTTGTAGGTACGTGTATTAGCTTTCCAAAACATGTTTAATATCTAAAATCGAAGGTCTACACAATGAGATATTCCCGAATTACTACCAGCTACTCAATTCCAAAAACGGGTTTGAACATTCACAATCTTCATACACCTTTTTTCCTCCAAATTCAAGAACAACAACTCATCAACAACATCAAAACAATATCAACCATTATTATACATCATCACTAAGCTAATTCCATTCATTTAATCTACCTAAAACAACCCTTTAATCTATAAATCTCAACAAATCACCAAACTAGTTTATAACACTATTTTTGTCCGTTCTAATCCGTTAAAACTCTAACTAAACTTGTTAACAATGAAAAGGAGACTTTAATATTACCTTAAATTTGCAGTACCACATAAAATCTTCTCCTTATTGGATGATATCTAGCTCAAATTGAAGCCAATGTGATGTACAATAATTTTCTCTTCAAGAGCTTTGAGATTCGGGGCTTTAATTTTGGTCGGATTTGGTTTTTCTCTCAAGAACTTCCCCTCTCTCTCTCTGGAAATTTTTCTGGATATTTTCTTAGTCTAAAGTATGAAGGAAGAGATAAGAATTAGATTAATTTCGTGGGTATTGGGCCTGACCCGAATTAGAATTGGGTTGGGCCGAATTCACTATTTAGTTTGGCCTATCAGACTTAAAACGTCTATATCTTATTACTCCAATATCACATTTTGTCCCACGACCTATAATTGGAAAGATATTTCAATTACCTACAACTTTCATTTTGAGAGTTTTCCCAAATTCCCAAATTATAAAGAGGTTATGGCCTCCCAAAGTCAGCTTACCCGAAACGTGACTTTAAGAAAAACATATTTGATGGCTTCTATTTTGATTTGGCTTAAGGGTCCTTCTTGAGATGTATTTTACTACACATAAATTATTCATATAACTTGACATCTACAACAAATCATGTCCTTTTAAAATTCAAAATTAAAAGTCCTTGAATTTATAACCGTTAGCTTACGAATAATCCAAGATGCAAAAATACGGAATGTAACAGTTGTGATTTTAATCTTTGATCTAACAAACTCAATACCTAAGAAATATTTAAGCTCACCTAGATCCTTTATTTTGGAAGACTTTTGTAGTGCTGTTTTTGTGTTTTCAACTATCTTTAAGTCATTGTATGTGATCAATATATCATCAACATGTACTAATATAATTATTGTTCCTTCAATTGTTTTTCCTACAAATAAGGAATATTTATATTGACTTTGTTTGAATCTCAACTTTAACAATGCTTCAGCAAGTTCATGATTCCAGTACATTTAAAAATGTTTTACATATTATATTGGCTGCATTTGAACTTGTAGATCCATCAGAGTTAGAGCTCTGGCCAAGCATGTTTATAGTTTGCTCATTTGATCCCTTATGAAAGTGAAACCTTGCAACTGTTTAGCATAATCACCAGTATTCCTAAAGTTGCTCTTCTGACGATTCTTAGTAGATGGTGGTACATTAGTGCTCAAGCCATATATGAAGGTTCTTTGAGTTTTCAAGTTTTCTGAATTTGCATAAGTCTGCTCATCTATCATATTATATTTAGCACTAAATGTTTACCATAAAGCTTTTTCTTAGACTTGAAGTCGGGTGGATAGCCCACTAGTTTAAAGCATTGATTTTTAGTATGACCTTCGCATATGCAGAACTCGCACACCACATTGAAGTTCTTTTTGAACCTCTAATCACCACCATAAATTCCAAGAGAGTAACCACTCGACTGACTACTAGTGTTACCACTAGATTGTCCACTAGTACCTCTAATATTTGAACCATGGTTTCCTCTACCAATCTTTGAATACATAGCCATTGAAATAAGACTATTAGCTGACATAATGTTCATCCCAAGATTACCATTGCTTGATCATAAGGACTTTTGTGCTTTATCACCAACTACCATGTCATAAGCATGGTTAATATTTTGCAAAGAGACGATCAAAAGAATTTGACTTCTTGCTTGTCGATAAGAATCACTCAGGCCAATTAAAAATTGATACAACTTTTGTTTATTCAAATGATCCACATAAGCTCTTGATTTATCACACTCCCAACTTAGAAAAGGCACTAAAACCTCAAACTCATCCTACAAATTTCTCAATTTTGTATAGTATGCAGAAATAGCGAGAGTTCTCTATTGCAAAGTAGTAATTTCTTTATGCACACTATAATCTTTCCAAACATTATATGTATAAGAAGCAAAAGCCACACCTCCAAGACTTGGATAGAAAATTCATTAATCAAGTTAATATAATAAAATTCTCTCTCCTAATGAGTCAATAATTCCTCCTTAAACATTTTCTTTTTTACAAGACCCATCACAAGACCAATTTTACCTCTACCTAACAGGGATAATTTTATAGAATAACTCCATAAAGCATAATTTTTAGTTTTGAATAATTGAAATAATAATGCCGCTGATACCAGTAGATGTGAGGCCCCAGAAGTTGAAAGGTTGAAATTTGGAGTTAAAGAGGGGAAACAATGAAAATTAAGGTTGAAGCTCATCTGATGGGCTTGGCGACTCACCAAGTGGCAAAGAAGTTCGCTTAAAGTTCCATAAAATTATGTTTAGAAGGAGGGAGGTTTGGCGAGTAAGACTGGGGTTTGATGACTCGCCAAACATGGTTTGTCATTTGTTTGATCAATTACAAGGGGGAAGTAATTTCTCAAAGATTGATCTTCAGTCCGGTTATCATCAACTAAGGGTAAGGGAGTGTGACATTCTAAAGACGATATTTTGAACATGGTATGATCAGTTTGAATTTTTGGTGATGTCATTTGGATTGATGAATGCACCGGAGGTATTTATGGATCAAATAAATAGGGTGTTAAATCCCTACCTTGCTACATTTGTGATGGTATTCATTGATGACATCTTGATTTACTCTAAGGATGAGAAAGAGCATAAGGATTATTTGAGAGTGGTGCTTCAAACATTGAGGGATAGGTAATTGTTTGCAAAATTTAGTAAGTGTGAATTTTAGTTGAGAGAGGTGGCGTTCTTTGGTCACATAGTGTCCAATGATGGGATCAAAGTTGATCCAAAGAAAACAGAGGCGATAAAGAATTGGCCTAGACAATTTTCTCCTTCGGATATTAGGAGCTTTTTGGGTCTAGTCGGGTATTATATAAGGTTCGTTGAAGGTTTCTCCTCCATCTCATCTCTTATGACGAAATTGACTCAAAAGAAGGCAAAGTTCCTATGGACGGATGAGTGTGAGAGGAGTTTCCAAACTTTGAAAGATCGACTTACCTCTGCTCCTATTTTGACTCTATCGGAAGTCTTGGAAAGGTTCGTGGTGTATTGTGATGCTTCAAGAATTGGTTTGAGTTGTGAGTTGATGCAAAATGGCAAGGTTATAGCTTATGCTTCTAGGCAATTGAAGGTGCATGAATGTAACTACCCTACCTATGATCATGATTTAGCAGTCATGGTCTTTGATTTAAATATTTAACGACATTACCTCTATGGGCTACATGTGGATGTGCTCACCGATCACAAAAGCCTTCAATATGTGTTCATTCAAAATGACCTCAATCTAAGGAAAAGAAGGTGGATTGAACTCCTCAAAAATGATGACATGAGTGTGCATTATCATTCGTGTAAAGCCAATATTATCTCCAATACACTTAGTAGGATGTCTATAGGGAGTGCATCTCATAGGAAAGAGGGAATTAGTGAAGGATGTTCATCGATTGGCTAGATTACGGGTGAAGTTAAGTTGTTCCGAAGATGGTGGTGTGTTTGGTCATAATGGGTCCGAATCATCTTTGATGGTAGATGTAAAGTCAAAATAATACCTTGACCCGACATTCGTGGAGTTAAAGGAGTTGGTGAAGGAAAAGAAAGTAGAAGTTTTTTCACAAGGGGGAGATGGGTGTACTTTACCACCAAGGCCGGTTATGTGTTCCGGATGTGGATGGCCTAAGGAGTTTGATCTTAAATAAGGCTCATAATTATTCATACTCTATTTACCCCAATTCGACTAAAATGTATTGAGAATTACAAGAGATTTATTAGTGGGGTGACATAAAAAAGACATAGTAAGATTTGTGGCCGAATGTCCAAATTGCAATACGTAAAGGCTGAATACCAAAGGCTGGGTGGCCTAGCACAAGGAATTGAAATTCCCACTTGGAAGTGGAAAGATGTAAATATGGACTTCTTAGTAGGTTTGCTTCATACTCAGAAACCTCATGACTCAATTTGGATGATTATTTATAGGATGACAAAGTCGGCTAATTTTCTACTTGTCAAGATACCTGTCATTGTGTGCCTTTGTTAATTATTTCGGATTGTGGTACCCTATTCACTTCTCATTTTTGGAAGTCATTTCAAAGGACTCTTGGTACTAAGGTGAATCTAAGTACCACATTTCATCCTCAAACTGATAGGAAAGCTAAACTAACAATTCAAACACTATAAGGGCTTGTATGTTAGAGTTCAAAGGGAGTTGGGATGACAATCTAACTCTTATTGAGTTCACCTATAATAATAACTACAACTCAAGTATTCAAATGGCACCATTTGAGGCTTTGTATGGAAGATAATGTAGGTCTTCGGTTAGTTGGTTTGAAGTGGCTGAAATGACCTTGTTGGGTCCCGATTTGGTGCTTGAGGCCTTAGAGAAGGCGAGAGTCATTAGAGAAAGGTTGAAGATGGCTCAAAGTCGCTAAAAGTCATATTCTGATACAAAGAGAAGGGATCTTGAGTTTGATATATATGATTGGGTGAACTTGAGGTTTCACCCATGAAGGGTGTAGTTCGGTTTGGTAAGAAGAGGAAGTTGAGCCCTAGGTATGTAGGGCCTTATAGAATCTTGAGAAGTGTTGGAAGGTTGCTTTTGAGTTGGAGTTGCCTTCAAAAATGACTATGGTTCATCCGGTGTTCCAAGTGTTTATGTTAAGGAAATGTGTGGGTGATCCTAGTCCATTGTACCATTAAAAGTGGTGAATGTTGAAGAAAACTTGACCCGTGAAGAGGTCCTAGTTGAAATTTTGGATCGACAAGTTAAGAGATTGAGGAACAAGAAAGTTGCATCCGTTAAAGTCCTTTAGAGGAATCAACAAGTTGAAACTGCTATATGGGAAGCATAAGTACATATGATAAAGTGATACCCTCATCTCTTTCATTCTACTCAAGCCTAAGGTACTACGCTATTCATGCTCGAATTGTTTAAAGACTCCACATTTCAGATTTTCTTAAGTCTTCATATACATGCATGTTCATAAAGTTGATTTTAAATTCATATTTTATGCTAAGCTTGAAAGTCTCATGGTTTATGTATGTTTAAGTTTCATTGCATTCATGTTGGGTTGCTAGTCCTTATTTCCTGTACTTTCTGTGATAGCTATATCTCATTTGAGGACGAATGTTCCCAAGGGACTTTATTCCCAATGATATGTGAGTCTCTATTCATTGGTTCTTCCACCCATGGAGCTCAAGTATTTTCTAAACTTAGTAACTCAATTTCAAATGGTGAATTTTATGGGGTTTTATGTTATGATTTCAAGTGTATAGATTATTGAATATTTGAAGTTTATTTATCTATCTTAGATTATATTGACTCTAAATTCATAGAATGGTTGATTTATCAATGGTACTTATATGAAAGCATGCAAGGGGTTTTAAAGTGTATTGGTGGGTTATTTTAAGGATGTCTTAATTGATGCATTCTGTCACTCTCATGCATGCTGGTATTAATGATAATGATTTGAAATTTGATTTGATTAGAACCCACTTATTTACTATGTTCTCAATAAAGTTTGAATTGAAAGCTTTGACTCCAAAATGAATGTTTATGAAGGCAATGTCTATGATTAAAGGAGTCTTATGAAATGAAAGAATGACGAAATGATTATGAAATGATGTATTCTAATTGTGAAAGGCCAATTCTCACTTGTGTGAATCAAAGGAAAGTTTTAATGAGCTATTCCATTGAATGATATTTTGGTAAGCTAAAGTTATGTAAATGATTATGTTCTTACGTTATATTAAACTATTATGTGGGATTGACTTAGCACCGGATGGGGCATTGAGGTGGTATTCGGTAAGAGAATCCTAGTAGCAACCCCTTGTCTCATTAATTATGTGCCAACATAGGAGACCTTGTAGGCTTAGTCTAGTGGATCCACAAATAACCCTAAATGTTAAATAAATGAATGAAGTTTGACAGAGTTCTACCCAGCAAGTAGTCTTTTTTGAAATCATAACATAAAAAACAGATAGCGACAGTTTTAAGTAAGGGCTTTGTTTTCCTTTTTGGCTCATTTAATTCTTGGACTATGATGTTTTAAGCCTAAATGCTATGACTATAACTACCCAAATCCCTTGAATTCTCATCAATCACTCTCCAATCCCAATTTTGTAATAATCTTCTCTCTACAATTCTCTCCCAAAGGTCAATTCTCAAGTCAAACTAGGGTTCAAGGATCCCAAAGTTTCAAGTCTCCATATTCTCTGCATTTAGGACTTAATTGATCAAGATATGTAGGAATTCGTCTATGGATCCTTTCTTCCATGGAGTCCCAAAAAGGCTTTTCTCCAATTCTTCTTTTATAATTATTTTTAGCGCTAATTCATATAAAATTTCATTGGGTCAGTTCAATTATAGTTTATTTCATTATGAATGATTTTATTATATATGATTTAAGTTAAATTGCATGATTTAAAGTTAATTTCCATAGACCCATGGATTATGTTATTTTCAAGTATGAACCTCTGAAGTTGTGATCATGAATTGATAAAGTATTTATGAAAAACTATGATGATGATTTCAATGATTTTTCAATGATATTTTAAGCTAGTATTTATGGTTGTGAAAGGTAATTCTCACACATTTATGTTATAGAGGTGAAAGGTTTTCTCACCAACTCCAAGACTCATAAAGATTTAAAGGTTTTCTCATTCTTGTATGAATCAATCATATTTATGAGCTACACTTATGACTATTTTATGATGTTTGATTGGTATATACTATGGTCATTCCTAATAATGTTAATGGCTATATTTTCAATGTATTCCGTTGGGTTAAAGACTAAGAACCGAGAGGATTTTGAGGTAGGGTTCGATTCGAAAGCTCAAAGAGCGCCTCCTAGTAGCAACCTCTAGTCCATAACTACGTTTTCCTCATAGATTTTTCTTATGAACTAGCTAGTGGATCCACAAATAGCTCAAGTTAATGTGTTTTCATGGAGTCTACCTTGGAAAGTAGTCTCTCTCTTCTCGATGTAGAAGTAAAATCAGATTCTATGTTATAGCTCGAATGGTCTTAAGTGTCGGTTATGGTCCTATCCTATACAAAGATATATGTTATGGTATAAGTCCTTTTGATGATTAAGTTTACGATGCGTTGACCACAAGACTATAATGTTATTTAAAATGTTTTCAAGTTTTAATGATGTTTTCACGATATTGATCATACATCCCATGTTCATATTGTTTATGTCATATTATCATTATTCATGCATGCTTCTCACATACCTAGAGCATTCTATGTACTAACATATACTTTTTACCTATATTATATTATAATGTAGGATTTAACAATCACGCTCCTTCCGCTTGTGGCTAGAGTCATATATTGCTATCATCACTTGATTGGTGAGTCTTCATGTCTTGAGGGCGTAACCAACATGAGTTATATGTCCTTTTACTATGACATTTCTTTATTTCTTGAGTGAGCTAGGAACTTGTCTTATGCCCCCATCTAGACTAAGTAGAGGCATATTTAGACAATCATGATTTATAGTTTTGACTATTTGGACACGTTGCTTTGAGGTCTCTTTATTCATAATTTTGCTTCAGACTTCGTTTGCTTATGCTTTTATTGATATTTTCAAATACCTTATGTATATGATGTATACTAAGAGGTTTGCTCAAAGTCCCTTTCTGATCATCGTGTCATGCCTAAGTCCTAACTTGGATCGTGAAAAACTTAATATCAGGACACAAGGTTTAAAGTGTCCTAGAGAGTTTAACATGATGCGTCAAGTAGAGTATTTGTCATTGGTGTGAACACACTATACCTATGGATGAGAGGGTATAAAACGTTTTAGGAAATTCTCTACTTTCTTGATCTTATCATATGATAAAGTTGAACTCTAAGGTTTTTTCCTCTAACCCTTTTTCTTTACAGTTATAGAATCATACCTCTTAGAAGAATCCCCTCAAGAAGGAATGTCAATGAGGAGCAATAAGCTCCCCAAAATCAAAATGACCTTATGTAAGAGCAAGTGTCTCATATGGAGTTTTGAGCCGCATTTCAAGTTCTTGCTCAAGTCATAGTGGCCCAAGACAATAGAGAGGTAGTTTCTCTTAAGAACCTAAATTTGGATACGACGGCAACAAGGGTTCATAATTTTATAAGAATGAATCCCCCAGAGTTTTATGGATCAAAGGTGGACGAAGATCTGCAAGAATTTATTGAAAATATTCATAAGATCATGGAGATTATGGGGGTAAGTCTGGTGGAGATGGCAGAAATTGGTTGCTTATCAATTGAAAAGAGTTGCTAGAATTTGGTTTGACCAATGAAAAGTTGAGCGGGCTAGAGAAATGGATCATATTGTTTAGGTAGAGTTCAAAGAGGCATTCCTTGACCATTTCGTTCCTCTAAAGCTAAGGAAGGCTAAGATTCAAGAGTTTATCAACATACGACAAGGTAGCATGAGTGTGAGGGAGCATGCCTTCAAATTCACCCAATTATCAAGGTATGCTTTGTTAATTATATCCAATCTAAGATCCCGAATAAGTAAGTTTGTGCTGGGTGTTTCGGACTTGATGTCCAAGGAGTGCAAAAACTACCATGCTAATTAGGGAGATGGATATCTCAAGGCTCGTAACTTATGCCAAGCAAATAAAGGTTGAAAATCTTAGGGAGAAGGCAAGAGAGTCAAAAAGGGCAAGAACCAATAGTGATGATTTTTCACATTCAAGATCTGGTAATGGTGGTCGCCCCTAATTTCACCATAGGTATTCAGGCTAAAATTCTTCAAACACTCAGTCTCCAAAGTTTGATAAAGATAGGGTATCTAACCCTAAGGTCCAAAGAGGAGCCCCAGGTGGCCAAGTTATCCGTAAATGCAAAATATATGGGAGAACCATAAAAGAGAATGCTTGGCGGGATCGGGTGCATGTGATAAGTATGGTAAGTTGAGTCATCATGATAATGATTCTAGAAGTGATGGTCGACCCTAGAATTAGACTCAGGCTATAGGTCGTTCGGTTCAGCAAGGTGCTCCTACGAGTTTCGATGGCGATCAGCACCAAAATTAATTTTATGCTCTTTAGACTAAACAAGATTTGAAGGAGTCTACTGATATTGTGACAAGTATGTTGAATGTCTTTGACTTTGATGTTTATGCTTTATTAGATCTGGTGCTACTCTATCTTTTGTTACTCTTTATTCTTACTATGAGATTTGTTGTTGATCCCGAGATCTTGATAGAGCCTTTTTTGATTTATACATCGGTTGGTGATTCAGTTATAGCTAAGAGAGTCTATAGAGATTGTCCGGTCTTGATTTTTCATAAATTTACCCCATGTGATCTTATAGAGCTTGATATAATTGATTTTAATATTATTCTTGGTATGGATTAGCTTCATGTATGTTGTGCTTCCTTATGGTGTAGACTCCGTGTGGTCAAGTTTCAGTTTTCAAGTGAGCCAGTCCTAGAATGGACGGGTAGTAATTCTGTGTCTAAAGGTCACTTCATCTTAAAACTCAAAAAATGATTTTCAGGGGTTGTATCTATCATCTAGTTTGGGTTATAGATACGAATTCTGAAGCTCATACTCTCGAGTTAGTTTTGGTTGTTAATGAGTTTCCAAAAAAAATTCCCAATGATCTTCCAAGTATCCCTTCCAAAAAGGAAATAGACTTTGGTATCGATCTTCTACCTGATGTCCAACGTATCTCTATTCCTCCTTACTAAATGTCCTCAATGGGGTACTTTGGTTCTCCTCGTTAGAAAGAAGGATGGTTCTCTTTGTATTTGTATTGATTGTCGGCAATTGAATAAGGTTATTATTAAGAATAAGTATCCCATTCCAGGGATTGATTTACTTTTCAACGATTAATCTTCAATCGAGTTATCATCAACTTCTAGTGAAGAAATGTGACATTTCTGAAGACGAATTTTAGGACTCAATATGGTCTTCAAAGTGAATTTTTGATTGTCTTTTGGACTAAAGAATGCTCATGCAACTTTTTTATTTGCTGAATAGGGTATTTAATTAATAGTTAGATATCTTCGTTATTATTTTCATTGATGATATTTTGATCTATTCTCGGAGTGAAGAGGATCATGCCAATCATTTATGGATTGTGTTACAAGTCCTTAAGGACCATCTATTATTTGCTAAGTTTAGTAAGTGTGAGCTTTGGATGAGGTCGGATTCTTTCCTTGGTCACATTGTTTTAGTGAAGGTATTATGGTTGATCCTAAAAAAACTGAAGCGGTTAAGAATTGGCCTACACATTTGTCTCCTTATGATATTTAGAGTTTTTTGGGCTTAGATGGTTATTATAGACAGTTTGTGGAAGGATTCTTTTTCATTGCATCGCCCTTGACTACTTTGACTCAAAAGAAGGTGAAATTCCAAAGGTCCAAGGCATGTGAGAAAAGTTTTCAAGAGTTGAAGGATAGACTTACTTCCGCTTTGGTACTGACCTTATCAAAAGGTTACGATGGGTTTGTTATGTATTGTGATGCTTCAACAGTTGGTCTTAGTTGTGTTTTAATGCAGAACGACAAAGTGATAGCCTATGCCTCTAGGCAACTTAAAGTTCATGAAAAGAACTATTCGACTCATAACATGGAGTTAGCGATGTATGTATTTGCTTTGAGAATTTAGAGGCACTATTTTTATATAAGAAGTTAAAATTTCCATTACCTATCGAATCTAAGGTATACGAGTCTAGTTTCCAACAAACTAATCCATTTGTCCATACGACTTCAGAATTGAGAAATATTCACGTTTTCTTGAGTCTGCACAAGCAGGCACCTCAAGTAGGTCCCTAAGCTCTAAGTCGGTTTTGCTTTATATATATCCATCTCCTTTATTTATTTTTCATAAGAAATGATATAAATACCCAAAAAAATCAGAACACAAACCACTAAAGCCTCCATTGGTGTTGGTCTCTTCAAGTCAGAAGTTTAACGGAAGCTCTACATTGTGAGTTCATCGTTGTGGTATAGTTTTCTTGTTGATTTAAGCTCCGTTTGTTGTTGCTGTAAGGAGGCAGATTTTCAAGATTCATACTTCCAACATTTTGGTTGAGGTAATTGTCATCTTACAAACCTCCTTCATAGGTCCATGTTCTAGTAACATTTTTATAGATTATCGAGCTACGTGATGGTGTCTTTGATGTTGTGGCTATGAGCAGTCCCCTTTTCTTAGTTAGTTTGGCTATTATTGTTGTTTATTGATGGTGTTAAGATATTGGAGGGAATGGGAGGTTGGTTTGATTCTTATTTGAGTCGCATTCGATATTTCTTAGATTGAATGACATGAAGAATACCTAGTTATGTTGCCTCAAGAGCTTGTCGCTCCTTCGAGATGTTGTTGGAATATCTTCAATGGATTTAGGTGCATATTATTTTGACTATTGGATTGATTTTATGGTTTGGACATGGTTGATCACGAGTGTGGCATTAGCACCTTATTGATTACTTATGGTTTGTTCTTACAGCATTGCTGATATTCGCATTATTTTTTTACTTGGGTTGGCCAAGCTTTATAGAGGCCCCTTTTGGGTTTTGGTTGAAAGATACGTTAAGGCTATTCCCTTCTTTTGGAATATTTCCTTAAATCTTAGGAGCTATACAACAGGCTATTATTATTGTTGATATACTCATAGCCATGTTAGTTGGTTGTTGGGTGCTCGAGTTATTACAGTTCTCCATTTTCGGGATTCTTATCATGTTAGTAGCAGCCCTATGTTGGTAACGACTTAGAGACTATCTGAATAAGTTGACTTTAGTTAAATTTCTCGATTTTAGCCTATTAAATTATTATTGTTGCCCTTGGGGCTATGTGGTTACCTGCAGAAATATGATCATGCCTAAGAAGGCTATGTGTTGCCTACAGGGATATATTGGTGCCTAAGAAGGCTATGTGCTACTTACATTTCCTAAGAGGGATATGAGTTGCTTACGGGGATATGTTATTGCCTAAGAAGGCTATGTGCTGCCTACATTGCCTAAGAAGGCTATGAATTGCCTACGGGGCTATAGCCTAAGAAGGCTATGTATTGCCTATGGGGCTATGTTGTTGCTAAGAGGGCTATGAATTTACTATAAGGTTATAATGATGCCTAAGAGGGCTATGAGCTGCCTACGAGGCTATATTATTGCCTAAGAGGGCTATGTGACTGCTTACAAGGCAAGGGGACTGCTAACAAGGGTATATAAACTGATTGGCATCTTGTAGGTTTATGGGGACTAGGAAGGTGGTTTGTTTGCTGTTAGTACCTACTAAGCTTATGGGGGCTTAGTTAGGTTGTTGTTGTATTATTGTTGATATGTTTATATTTAGGAGAAAGTCAGTATGATAATCTTAATATTGATTTATTTATCTGATTACTCTCACTATATTATGATACATACTCATAGTCTATCACCTTTCATACTCGATATATTATTTTGTACTGATTCCCCATTTCCTTGGGCACAACATTCATGCCTACAGGTCCCGACAGATGACCGGATAGACCTTCATATCAGTTGGGTTGACTTCTATTAGGTTGGCTAGCCCCTTTCTTCCTAGCTGTTAGAGTTTAGAGGTTTGTTAGCTTTTGTTGTATATATTGTTTTGGGAAGGCGGGGACCCTGTCCTGCTAAGCTTTACTACTCTTAAAGACTTCCAGACTAGTGTATATGTTGTATAGCTATGTTATGGCCAAGCTGTCCCTGTTTGTTGGGTTGCTAGGCTTGATAGTTATTTGATGCATTGTCTTATTATATACCTACGAGAGAGACTTAAGGATATTATTTGACCTATGATGCCCGCCTGTGGGGTTGAGTTGGGGATTTTGAGCATGCCTGAGTATTGAAATATTGTTGAGAAAGGGGTAAACACTTATATTGAAACATTTCTTTTCCATTGCTATTTATTAAGGGTGAGTATCATGTGTAGTTTAAGTTTTGACAACTATGAACTTTGTACTACATATTGAGTTGACTATTTCTTCCATGCCATATGTGCTTTGATGCATTCATCCTCATTTATCATATCATGAAATATGGAAAGTTGAAAAATATGGAAATTCTTTTTGAGAAAGAAAATGAAACACCTTTAAACCTTTGTATCTTGAGTCCCTGACCGAGGCAGTTTTACGGTACGGTAGTGGATACATTATGATAGCTTGACCATGAGGAGGTGGCAAGGATAATAAGATATAGTAATTGAGGTATATGGTCCGCGAGACCCCCATGAGTTCTACTTGGTAGCACAGCTCAACAAGTGTATACAACAGGCTGTGTAATAATCTTGATTCCACTATACCACCACATCATTGCATCATTATATTGTATTACATTACATCGATATTTATACTATTTGACTTATCTGGTTAATTGTGATAATGAGTTGATATTATGGGTTTACTTTACTCGCGCCATTATATATATAGACTGGCGGCACCGATGCCCTAGTGGGACTTTTCTGTATGCAGGTGACAACGTTTCTTAGTTTATTTCATAGGTTTGATTACTTCCTTATACTCAGTCGGCTAAAACCTACTGAGTACATGTGGATTGTACTCACCCCTACTTCTGTGTCCCTTTTTGATGCAAATTCTAGTCAGGGTACCTCACGTGGCAGCTGATATTCTAGTAGATTGTGTATTGTCAGATTAATGATGAGGTCCCAGAATTTAGATCGTCACTAGTCTATCTATATTTCTCAGTTTTTTGTATTATTCAGAAACTTATGTTGTATCTTCAGACTCGAACCTTATATTAGATGCTCTTTATACTTATAATAGCAGATTTTAGGATAATTTTATTATTGTCCATTTATTGTGTTTAACAGTGGCCTGACTTCCCTTTGGGAGTCTCATATGATTTTATTTTTAGGTTTACACATCGGGATAGGGTCTGGGATGTGTGTCATCATGACCTCGATTTTTGAGATTATGACAATATTGTTGTTGTTGTCCCGGTAATGTACTACCTTCATAGTGGTACATGTTATTATTTTTTCGAATTGCCTTCAATACCACCAGTACACCGGAGCATATTCTCACTACCCCATTTTCTGCAAAGATTTTAAACCCCTTTAATTCTAGGGCTCCTATAGAAATGAGATTTTTCTTCAAATATGATACGGTAAGAGGAATATTGTTTGTGGTGTGGATAACTCCATATTCTCCTTCTTGTAAATCAACAAACGAGTTCGATTAGGACACATATGATAGCTACAAACTCAGTCCATCAATGATAAACCAGATGATTTGGATGGATCTATTATATCTAACAAAAAATCGGAGTTATCATAATCAGCTACATTTGAATCCATGATCGCCTTCCCATTGTTTGGTTTGACCTTGCTTTTCAACTTTGGACAATCTTTCTTCTAGTGCTCCTTTTCTCGACAAAAGGCACATTCATCTTTTCTGTATCTAGATCTTGACTTGGATCTTTCTTTCTTTGTTCTCGTCTGATTTTGAAAATGACCTCTCACGAACAGTGTTTTTTCTTCTCCATCTTTTTGTTTTTCTGTGATGACCCCCTTCTTAGGGCCCACATATTTAGGTATTATCTATGCCAGGATCAGCCAGTTCGCACCTTAATCCCTCTTCACACTGCAGCGCCATGGGGTATCGAACTCGGAACTTCTGGCTCCTTTACATCCCACTTCAGGGGATCACCTTTCACCTATTGAGCTGCATTTGTCACTATCCGAGCCTAGGGCCTAGACGTGACATAGCGAATGAGACATCCAGAGGTACCTTACCCAAGCCTCTTAGCATTCGTTAAGCATTTCATTGGTAATAATAAAAAAATCAAGCGGAAAACAAAAGGGATGTAGGGACTAAGGGGCTTCACATTTAATAAGAGTCAAAGACAACATAACATCTTTTTCTATGTCCAACCATACATTCTACATTAAAGAATTGGCAGAGGCTAAAAAATATCCCTAGCTCACCATCAAAATAAGTGTCAAGAGCAACCTTAATAAAAGTCTTAATGTTCTACATAACATAAGCTTAGAATAAAAGGGGTGTTGTTCCCGAACCATGGGAACTCACCACAAGCAATCTTCAAACTAATTCGAGCTAGCCACGTGGAGGAGGTCGAGGATTGATGTCGGTTCCTACATGGTGATATCATGTAGGCAAAAGTATGCATTAGTACTTTGAATGTACTAAGTATGTGAGCATGCAATGTAATATATCATTACACAATAAGGTGATACAATGGACCATGCTAGAACCTTGTATTCATTTGAAATACCATTTGGAGTTATGAAGCTTAGTCAATGAAATATAGAAACCATTATGAATCATTAAAGAAAATTAAACATTTTAGAGGTACTCATGAGTCATCATAAGAAACGATATACTTGTAAAGTATCATGAATTGTAAATAAGTATACCATAAACCTTTTGAAAGAAATCTTTATCTTTGTGAGAGCATATATTTTACTTTCTGATAGATATAGTAGACATCATATGATACATTTTAAAAATTGGAAGAGGGACCTTGTACCTTTGTGAGAACAACCGTTAACCGACATAAACTATGTGAGCTATAACATGGAGTCCCGATGTTACCCCTACACCGGAGAAAAAATGGGAGACTACTTGCCAAGGTAGAATCCGTCATGCCTAAGTGGATCCACTAAGCTGTTGTGTAAACAGGGTACTCACCCCTAGTTCTTAGACTCGGGTACTCACCACTAAGCCTTGATATTTCGGGTACTCGCCTCTTAGAGATTGGGTATTCGCCTCTATCTTCTTTATACCTATGGTGGCACGTAGTTCTGGGACGTCGGTATTTGCCTCTAGTCCACCTCGATGCTACGTAAGCTCTTAGTATAATAACATTTAAGTATCATAATAACATAAGTATTGTATAAAAATCATCATCGGTGGAATAACTCATTAAAATATTTCATTTGATTCAAATATGTGAGAATTGTCCTTTTCACATTGAATCCTTTCTTCGCCTGAAAGCCCTTTTTTCATCATTCAATCATTAGATAAAGACTCCCCTTCATAAGCATTTGCTTCATAATATTCATTGGAGTCAAACTTCATTTCAACTTTATTTTATCATAGGAAATTAGGTGGGTTTATTTCATAAAGACCTTCAAATACATTTAAAAAATACTTGTATGCATGAGAGTGACATAAATACATCAAATCAAACATCTTAAAAATAACCCACCATATGCACTTTAAAAATACATTTCAAACCTTCATATAAGAACCTTGACAAATCATCCATTTTATGTAAATAAAAATCAACATAAGTCAATATAGACAAATAACTTCAAATACTTAAGAAATCTATACATTTGAAATCGTAGTATGAAAATCCATAAAAACTCATCACTTGAAATTAAGAGTCAATATATATATATATATATATATATATATATATATCAATAGGAGTAAATAAACTTAAAATATACCATAATCTATGCATTTGGAACCATCATTTAAATGCCCATAAGATTTCATCATTTTAAATTTAAATACTAAGTTGAGAAAATATTTGAGCTCCATGTGTGGAAGAACCCATGGATGAAAACCCACATACCTTAGATTGAAGCTTTTAAGAAAGTTTAATTCTGGGTCTTCTATGAGGAGCCTTGAATTCTTTGAGTTTGAGAGAAGAATTGGAGGGGATGATTTGAGAGAGAAGAAGATGAAGTTTAGGGTTTTGGGGAGGTGAAAGACTAAAAAATATGACACAAAACACGTCTAAGCTCGTATATATGTTATTAGGTAATTTTCCCAAGATGCCCTAACCAAAATCTGAAAAACTAGCCAAGTCCATGATGCAGACTTGTCGCTCACATTTTTGGTCGACAAAAAAACAAAATCTGGAAAAATTGGCCAAGTCTGCGACAGGTTCGCGACGCGGACTTGTCACGCACCCTTTTGGTCGACTGGGCATAACTTTTTACTCCGAACTCTAAAAATTCAATCTTGGTGGCTTGGAATGAAAACTCAAATACCTTTAATTTGATAAGTTATGGGCCACCCAATTCATTATATTCTAGGAGATATGGTCATTTAAAGTTGATCCTTCTACGGTCTCATACAAAAACTTAGCCGATAGAAATTCTTTGGACTCGGCTTGGTGTTAGAGATCCCTTATGACCCTAAAACACATATAATATACTTCAAATACTTAGGAATTGATCCTAACTCATATATACAACTAGAAGTCATCGAGTTCGATCCTATACGCATATGAAGAATGGTTCGGGTCTTGGTATAGAAATACTTGGGGTGTTACATTTTCTCTCTTCCTTTGTTCATAACTATACAAGGGAGAACAAACTTCTTTGATAGATACTTCATCATTCCCATGAAGTACAGTAGTTTCAAGGTGCACGAATTCATCGGGAAGTGAACTTAACAACAAACCAATTTCGATTGGGACACATATGATAGCTATAAGCTAAGTTCATCAATCATACATCAGATGATTTGGATGGCTCCATTGTAACCAACGAGAAATCAGAGTCATCACAATCAACTACGTTTGAATCCATGAAGGTCTTCCCATTGTTTGATTTGACCTAGCTTTTCAACTTTGGACAATCTTTCTTTCAGTACCCATTTTCTCTACAAAAGGCACATTCATCTTTGCTGGGTCTGGATCTTGACTTGGATCTTTCTTTCTTCGTTCTTGTCTGATTTTGAGAATGATCTCTCACGAACAATGCTTCTGCTTCGCCATCTTTTTGTTTTTCATGCTTTCTTTGTTCATAACTATACAAGGCAGAACAAACTTCTTTCAGAGACACTTCATCATTCCCATGAAGTAGAGTAGTTTCAAGGTGCTCGAATTCATCGAGAAATGAACTTAACAACACTAACGTCATATCTCCATCAGTAAAAGCTATATTCATATTCTGCAAATTTGTCACCAACATATTAAAGTTGGTGATATGATCATTCGTTGTGCTACCAGGGATATATGTGAAGCGTAATAGTCTCTTTTTCATGTAGAGTTTATTTTGACTATTTTTCTTCAAGAATTTTTCCTTCAGTGCATTCCACAATTTACTTGCAGAAGTTTTCTTTGTGTATAGATACTTTTGTTCTCTTGCAAGGTAAGATCGAATGGCACCGCAAGCAACACGGTTGATGATTATCCAATCTTCTTCTCCTACACCATCTGGCTTCTTTTCTTCTCTAGCAATATCTATCCCTTGTTGAAAAAGGACATCAAGGACCTCGCCCTGCCACATTCCGAAATGTCATGATCCGTCAAAAATTTCAATTGCAAATTTCTCATATGACACAATTCTTGTCATAAGCGAAGATGCCAATGATGATGTATTATTGACATTCGATGTGGAATCATCATTTTTATTATCTTCCATTTTTTCTACAAATACTATTTATTAGCTAACCAATGTAAATGACCAAAGTAAATCTTTTCTGATGTAGAAGTTCTGATTGTGCTGCAACTACAGATCATACTCAGATAAAACCTTATCTCTGATACCAATTGTTGCGGAAGACGAATATATAAAGAGTGATAAAGTCACAACTTTTATAGCTAAATGTAGCTAAGAAATAGTAAATGAAACAACAATAAAAAGAACACCAGAAATTTACGAGGTTCGACAAAAGTTTATTTTCTTTTGCTTAATCTCCAGACACACCCAATCAGTATTATTTTCACTCCAAAAGAATACAAGTAAAATATTACAAGAGAGAAAGAAGATCAAATGCCTTAGAAGATGAGAAGGCAAGTGAAAGGTGTGTTACAAATGAATCAACAGCTGCCTATTTATAGGAAATTAAATCTTCCTCTTGATGTCATTCATGACATCATTATGGGTCAAAATGTCAAGGTTTATCTTGTGAAATCATTTAATGGTTTACCAATATTTCAACTGCAAATTTCCTACCTTAATATTTTATACCAAAGAAAAATTATCTTCCTATCAAATCTTCACATTAATTCAACTAGAATCTTGTCAATTTTAATAGCTGATGACTATCCCGAGGGAGGCTAATGGAGCGGCAGACCTACTAGCAAAATACGGAAGGAAAATGAAGGATCCACATATAGCTAACAACCAACTATATGTTTTTGAAGCATCTCCTTCCTTTGTAAAAACTGCACTCGAAAGAGATACTATTGAAACTATAAACTCTTGTATTAGTTTCACTTATATGAATAAATCTTCTTATTATTAAATAAAATCCTTCCGTTCTTAAGAAAAGAAAAAAAAGTTCAATATTTTTTATAAATGAACCATGTTGCATGATAAACTGATCCATCATCTTTTATCTTTGATATTTGTGAGCCATCTTATATTATTGTAATTGCTAGGACCTATATTTCTATTTACTACATCCGAATGTAGAAGTAAGGCGACACATTTTTGGTTCAAGACACCTTAAAATTTGAAGTCATTTGAGGTGATGATGCATTAAGTAGTATTTTAATATATATGTTGATAAGTATATATAGTTCAAATGAATGATGGTCCATATATAGTAAATGTTGTGACTTGTAAATCTTTGTTTTCATATAAGTTCTGTAGCTAACTTAAGATTGAGATATATCTCTGCTGAAATGTTATTTTGTTAGTTTCGTTTTAGGTCTGGTAGTTGCCTTGCTTTGCATTTAAAATTATTCTAGTGAATACTTGAGCTACTATAGTTTTGAATGTTTAGAGCATGAATTAATTTGCAATTAGCTTGTTAGTTTTGGATATTATAGTTTAATCCTTCAACGTTTGTACCAAATTTCATAGTACTTGTTTTCAGTATCTTGAATGAAGAATTGTTTTTTTCCATTACTACTCCCTCTTACTCTGGTACATAGTTCCAAGAAATGACACTTTTTTATGGAAGATAACTTAACGTTAGATTGATTTTCTACTTTATTCTTAATAAAAAAAATTAAAGTCAAACAAACATTATAATATCACAAAATTTTTAAGATTTTCTCTGTTTTAATTTTCACGTCGAGTAGAACTTTATCACATAAGAAAAAAATATCTTGTGTTAATTAGTAGTCTCACATCGGTGGGTGGGATAGTAATTTGTATTCTTACATGGCGTTTGTCAATTTTCACCTCTAAGATTAGTTTTTAAGATAGAGTTAGGTTGAAAGTCTATTTACTTATCATGGTATTTGAGTTAGGTTCATCTGATATTGAATTAATTACGGATTCATGATTTTCATCATAAGAGAGTTCGAAAAATAAAAATATGGTGTCTAAAGTTTGAACTTGAACCTCAAGATAAATTTTGAACTCCTTAAACTACTGAGTCAATCTTTAATTTGATGTTTAAGAAATTCAAAATCTATATATTCTTATAAAAAAATTACTTCATATATACTATACATTTTCAGAACCTTAATTACTAAGCTACATGTCTCAATTGTATCGATTGTGTTAATAATATGTAACAATAACTCAAATCTTGCATCAGCTGACAAATAAGCATTTCAACTTTGAAATGTTCACATCTAGATAACTAAATACTCCAACTCATTTTCACTATGTCTTGTGGACACTAGATGCTGACGTGACACATAAATTTTGAAGGTGCCTAAATGATCGTGCATTTTGCAAGTTGGAGTGTTCAACTAGGTGTCTAAATATGTATACTCAAAGTTAAAGTATTTATTTATCAGATGAGGCCAAATTTGAGTTGTATGTTTATGTATTATGCATGTGAAGGTTAATTATTATTAGGGCATACATCATATTTACGCTATCAATGATCAGTCTAACATGATATTATCCATTAGTCATTGAAAATTCTATTGCCGTTTATGTTAAGAAAATGGCGTCCCCGCCCGTCATCATCAAACTGTCTGTCTCTGGCCCTCTATATCATCTTGTTCGCGCTTTAGTTGTCAGTTCTAGACGAACCAAAAGTGTGAGTAGTTCCACATTGATGAATAACATGGTAATTTATCTTCTTATATAATATTACCTCCAGAATTATTTTTTAAGTTTGAGTTAAATTCAATATTTATTTCTTTATATCATCTTCTCTATTTTTCTTTCTTTTTTTCCTGTACCCTATTAAATTTCACACTTTCGTTTCCGTTCAAAGCGGATAACTAATCTAATACAGTATAATTATGATCAAACATATATATATATATATAAAACACTTTCTTATCATTTGCTACAGAATTTGTGGACACAGGAAAGGGGTGGACCATTTGGTGATAAGAGAGAGGATGGAAGAGGCATTAATGGCTGGTGGGGTTGAATTGAATAAAGAAGTGCACGTGAGGGGGAGATAA
Source organism: Solanum dulcamara (assembly GCF_947179165.1). NCBI lineage: Eukaryota > Viridiplantae > Streptophyta > Magnoliopsida > Solanales > Solanaceae > Solanum > Solanum dulcamara. The sequence continues at coordinate 63,345,202 of NC_077246.1, forward strand.
GCCTGTCATTTTGACTGATAACATTGTGTTGGGAGGAAGAGGGAATGTCTCTTTTCTTGACTGAGATAGCTAACCCTATTGTTAGTCCATATGGCCGACAACACATTCTAATTTCTATGGAACAGGACGTGCTTCGGCAAGGAGCGGATTTATAATATATAGGCTTAAGTCATTGACATGCTTTGAAAATTGTCCACATATTTCACTTAGATATTTTTTTAATTAAGACTGTTACTTATTGAACACTTTAATAATTTAAAACTTGTTTCTATTAGACATTTTTTAATAATCAGAAAAAAGAAAAAAGGGTAAAGAATATGTGATACACTTGTAGTAACATGACAAAATGACAAATTAAAATATAACATATGGCACTTGGCCACAAAATTATCAAAATGCTGAATTTTATGTTTAAATAAATAAATAAATAATTCAAATACATTTTCTATCTAACATTGCTTAACAGAAAAAGTTATTTTGACTTTGAGAAAGGATTGATAATGCAATACTTCCTCCATCAGTAGATGATACGTTTGAAACGGAAGAGAAAAATCTATAAACAATGAGAAAAAATGATGGTATTATCAGCAATAACTTCTTTAAATCGAGATCCAAAACCCATTTACTACATCGATTAAATTTTTTAAAAGGATTTCTTATTATTTTCTTTTTTTGACTGATTTTAGAAAAAATAGTGAATATGACTACGATGATGATAATGGTGATTTATATTTGTTCGGAGATGGTCGAAATGGAGTTGGATGAGCGTGGATAACTTTTTTCATTTCTTTCTTCTTCCTCCTTTCTTTCTGCAAATTCCATTAATTCATTCAGTTTTTTTTTTTAATAAAGATTGAAAAGAAATAGAATAAAAAAAATGGAGACAAGATGCAATTATCTATGAAAACTAAATGAGGTGAAAAAGATGACTGAAAGGGTGGGTGGGGGTGTTTTTTTCTTTTTTTATTAAGAATTATTATTTTTAAAAATATTTTAAAAAAATTAAGTTATTTATAATGCCAAGTGTTAATCGAAGAAGAAAAAGTGTAAGTTTTTTTGTTGCTTCACGCACTCTAGGAAAATGAAGAACACGTTTTCTGATGAATCGGCATTTTGTGTTTAATATGTATTCGTTTCGAACAATTTAGGTGTTCAATAGATAATAATCTTATTTAATGTGTCTAAGTGAAATATGTGAATAACTTTCAATAATCGTTGATGACTTAAGCCTGTAAAAATTTGAAAGAGATGAAGCTGTGTAGAAAGAATGTCTTCACTGTATATTTATTCATACTGTGTATAATACATTTATATGGAATTTTACAGTGGTTGGAACAGAGACAAAAGGAAATGGTTATATTTTGTCCTACTTGAATTTGTACAAAAACTATATTCTATTTGCCCATAATCATATGGGCATAATCATATTTAAATATGCATTGTAAATTTAATGTGTATATATATATATGGGTTGTAGTATTTAAATATGTTGTGTGGATGAAAATTAGGCCACATGTGTGTGGATGCCTACTAGCCACGTAGTCCTGCAAACGTTGGGAACTGAAGAGTTAAACTCTTCAGTTTGTTTGCTTCTTTCTTCTTGCACTCTCTTCTTGCTTCTTCTTGTGCTGCTTTCTTCATCTCTTCTTCTCCTCGTTTCTTCATCTCTTCTTCTTCTCTTTTGTCATGCAGATGCTGGACTTCTCCAACATCCCCCCTCAAGTTGGAGGGGAGAGTGATGACCCCCAACTTGTGTAGAATCGTCTGGTGAGAAACCCCAGAAAGGGGCTTAGTGAAGAGATCGGCAAGTTGGTCTTTAGAGGGAAGAAATGAAAGGGTGATCAGACCGGATTGAAACTGTTGGCGCACAAAATGGCAGTCTAATTCAACATGTTTGGTGCGCTCGTGGAAGACCGGGTTGCGAGCTATATGGATGGCAGCTTGACTATCTGAGTGGAGCGGAATTGGTAGTGAAATGGGAACTGAAAGATCCTCGAGAAGGCGAACTAGCCAAGTAAGTTCGACAGTAACACGACGCATAGACCGATATTCTGCTTCGGCGGAAGACAAGGAGATCGAGATTTGTTTCTTCGACTTCCAAGAGATCGGAGCACCTCCGAGGGTGATGAAGAATCCACTAACCGATTTACGAGAATCCTTACAGGATGCCCAGTCCGCATCGCAAAAAGCTAGTAAAGAAAAGGATGGATTGGAAGACAAGAGTATGCCTTGACTTGGATCGGAGCTCAGATATCGTAAAACTCGCAAAGCAGCCGAGAAATGTGACAAACAAGGTTGTTGCATGAATTGACTTAGAGCAAGGATAGCAAATGACAGATCTGGGCGAGTGTTGGTCAAATAATTCAGTTTGCCTATCAAATGGCGATAAAGAGTGGGGTTTTCCAAGCGAGGACTATTATCAGCTCGAAGCTTGAAAGAGGGATCGAGTGGAGAGTTGACTGCTGGCAGATGAGAGACATTGAATTCATGAAGCAAATCCATGGTAAATTTGCGTTGATTCACAATAAATCCATGGTCTTCTCGCAAAATTTCCATGCCAAGAAAGTGGTGAATTTCTCCCAGGTTTTTAACTTTGAACTCTGTATTAAGAAAACATTTGATATGTTTGATTTCATTCAAATCATTCCCGGTAAGAAGGATATCATCAACATATACTGCTAGGATGGAAATAAGTGTCCCATTGAGTTTGAAAAAGAGAGAGTAATCGTTTAAAGAAGAGGAATAGCCTTTGAAGGCTAAAGCTCCTGCAAGTCGAGCATACCACTGCCTTGAAGCTTGTTTTAAGCCATATAGGGTCTTCTTCAGAAGACAAACATGATTAGGACTAGGAGGTGTCAGTCCTGTGGGAAATTTCATAAAGACCTCTTCTTGGAGGTCACCATGTAAAAAAGCATTGTTGACATCTAGTTGGGAAACAGACCACTTCTTCTTAGCTGCAATGGTAAGTAAGCACCGGATAGTGGTCATTTTTACAACAGGTGAAAAAGTTTCTCCATAATCGATACCTTCTCTTTGTATATCCCCTCGTACTACTAGTCTGGCCTTTAGTCTTTCAATGCTACCATTTGAAAGATGTTTTATTTTGTATACCCATTTGCAAGGTAAAGCTCTCTTCCCTTTAGGTAACAAGACAACATCCCAGGTTTGATTGGCTTCCAAAGCCTGAATCTCTGAGTTCATAGCCTCTCTCCATGCTGGATGTTGAGAAGCCTGGCTATAGCAACTAGGCTCAGTGACATTAGAAAGAGAATGAAGTAGCTGCTGATTGTTGAGGGATAAGGAGGAGAAAGCATATATGTTAGCCTTATGAGGGTGATCAAAACAAGCTTTCCATAGATTAGTGAACACCACACTATTGCAAATGTAGTCTCTTAGATATCCAGGTTCATGAGATATCCTGCTAGACCTTCTTGGTGTAGCTGTTATAGGATCAGGGGTAGCAGTATCTGCTGCAGTAGAACTTGGATAAGTATGGTCAAGATGTGGTATAGTAGGTGGGGGAAGTGTAGATTCAGAATGTGTGCTATAATCAGAAGTAATGGGTGGAGGTTCTGAAGTTGTTGTTGAAAAAAAATCATCAACAGATGGGTCTGAGTGAATGTGAGGGGAAGAATTAGAGTGATGATCTGAGGAAGGGGGGTTGAAAAAAATAGGTGTGTGTGAGGCATCAAATGAGTTGTAAGGAAAGTGTGATTCATGAAATTTGACATCCCTAGATACAAAAACTTTATTTGTATCAAGGGACAACAGTTTGTATCCTTTCTGCTATAAAGGATATCCCAGTAAAACACAAGCAGTAGCCTTCTCATCAAACTTGTTTCTTCCTTGTGCCAGGGTGGAAGCATAACATAAACACCCAAAGCTCTTCAAATGGTCATAGACAGGCTTCTGTTCAAATAGTACTTCATAAGGTGTCTGTCCCTTTAGAACACTAGATGGCAGTCTATTGATGATATGGGTAGCAGTTAAAACAGATTCTCCCCAGTAGCATATAGGCAATTTGGATTGAAACATCAATCCTCTGGCAATTTCTAAGAGATGTCTATGTTTTCTCTCAACAGTTCCATTCTGTTGGGGTGTAGCTACACAAGTCAATTGATGCAAAATCCCCTGAGAAGCAAGAAATGCTGATTCTTGTGTGCCTTTTCCCCATTCCAAGGCATTGTCAAACCTGATCATTTTGACCCTAACATTGAATTGCCTTTCTACCATAGATAGAAAATTCTTCAGTACAGGAAAAGCATTACTCTTAGTACTTAGCAAGAATGTCCATGTGCCTCTACTATAATCATCTACTATGGTGAGAAAGAACCTGAATCCATTGTAAGTACTACACTTGTAGGGACCCCAAGTATCTATATGAATGAGATCAAAAATGTGTGTGGATTTTATGCTGCTGGTAGGAAAAGGTTGTTTAATAAAATCAGAATTAGATTTAGAAGGAAGAAAACTTAAATGCTTCATTACTGAAAATGGGAGGTGTCCCAACCTCACATGCCAAAGTTTTACATTAGGAGCAGCATTAACATGTACTGAATTAAAAACTGAAGTTGATTGTGAGTTGGGATTTCTTTCTTTTGGAAATGAAGGTACATCACTTGAATTAAAAACAATTCTAGACTTGTCACTATTGGAATCCAACAAATAGAGTCCCTCTTTAACTTCACCAAAAACTTGAGGACTCTTCATTGAAAGGTCCTGCAAGAAACATCCAGTAGCAGTGAATAGGACATTATACTGAAACTGCACACAAAACTTGTGAACTGAGAGTAAATTGTACTTAAAATCTGGCACAAGTAGCACATCAGTTATGACATGTCCTGGTAAAATGAAGATACTTCCTACATGGGTGACACTTACCTTGAAAGAATTAGGTAAGTTAATATTCAAAGGTATAGGGAGAGGATTTAGAAATAAGAAGGAATTGGGATCAAAACACATATGTTCTGAAGCTCCTGAATCAATTATCCAAGTATTTTGTGCAAGATTAGCTAGTACAGAATTTGAGTATTTAAGAATGGTACCAGCCATTGCATTTGGATTGATTCCTGCTTTTCCTGTTTGTGTCAGCTTGCTTTGCTTATATATCTGCATCATTTCTGCAATCTGTTGCTTGCTAAATTGTTCCTCAAGGATTCCATCATTAATTCCAAAATCTGTCTTCCCAATGTCTTCATCTACCTGTTGAGTCAAACTTGCATTTGCCTTAATTTGTGGCTGATAGTTCCTGGAGTTAGTGAACTCAAAATCTGCAAGGAATCCATGCAGCCTGTAGCAATCATCATGCATATGTCCTGTCTTTCCACAGTAAGTGCATGATAGATTTAGGTCATATCTTTTCTTACCCTTAAACTTGTTTTGTGGCTTGTCAGGTCTCTGATTCTGGCTTGGATTGGTGTACCTTTGATATGTGTTTGTCCCTCTTATTGCTTGGTGTTTGAATCTCTGTCCATTTCTTCCCTGTCCACTAGCCATGAATGCTGCAAATTCAGCAATCAGTTTATTATTTGGCTGTTTTGCTTGACCTATTGCCATGAATGATCCAGAATCAGAAGTGAGATTTGTGTTTGCATACACTTCTCTTTGGTTTTCATCCTGTAAAAGTAAGGAATATGCAACATCTATTCCAGGTAAGGGATTCATCATAAGTATATTTCCCCTCGCCTGAGCATATACATCATTTAGTCCCATTAGGAATTGAATCAACCTTTGATCTTCCAGTGATTTTGTTAATTTTGCTTTCCCATCACAAGTGCATTCACATGAGCAACAGACAATCACATTTATGCCATCTAACTCATCCCACAATCTCTTAAGTTTGGTGAAATAACCTGCAATGTCACTATTTCCTTGCATTAGTCCTGTTAACTCCTTTTGTAGGTGGTAGAGTTTGGCACCATTAGATTTGCCAAATCTCTGTTCTAGACTGTCCCAAAGTTCTTTTGCAGTTTTGGAACTCATCACACTATCTGCAATATCCTTAGACAGTGCATTTGATATCCAACATATGATCATATCATTCACACAACTCCATTGCTCAAAGTCTGCAGATTTCAGATCTGGAGCTTTGCAGGTTCCATTGATAAAGCCAAGTTTCCTCTTGGCTGATAAAGATAAGAGGATAGATCTCCTCCAACCAGGGTATCCTCTTCCATCAAACACAGCATTGACTAGAGCCATACCAGGTGAATCTGAATTGTTTAAGTGATAAGGATGGTTACTTTCATATGTGATTCCTGACTTGACTTCAATCGTTTCAGGCATTCTGGTTTGCTAGGGACTATGAAGATGATTTTGATATTTTGACACAGATTTGGATCGAGCTTAGGATCGCTCTGATACCATGTAAAAATTTGAAAGAGATGAAGCTGTGTAGAAAGAATGTCTTCACTGTATATTTATTCATACTGTGTATAATACATTTATATGGAATTTTACAGTGGTTGGAACAGAGACAAAAGGAAATGGTTATATTTTGTCCTACTTGAATTTGTACAAAAACTATATTCTATTTGCCCATAATCATATGGGCATAATCATATTTAAATATGCATTGTAAATTTAATGTGTATATATATATATGGGTTGTAGTATTTAAATATGTTGTGTGGATGAAAATTAGGCCACATGTGTGTGGATGCCTACTAGTCACGTAGTCCTGCAAACGTTGGGAACTGAAGAGTTAAACTCTTCAGTTTGTTTGCTTCTTTCTTCTTGCACTCTCTTCTTGCTTCTTCTTGTGCTGCTTTCTTCATCTCTTCTTCTCCTCGTTTCTTCATCTCTTCTTCTTCTCTTTTGTCATGCAGATGCTGGACTTCTCCAACAAAGCCTAATATATAACATGTCACGTAAATGCTTTAATTTTCGTTTAAATCCTGTATATGAATTTCTTTTTATCACCTATATAATTATGTAAAAAGTCACTCAAGAATTGCTTATACTTGATAGGTACCTTTTACGGGCCAAACGAAGAGAGGAGGGATGGGGTTCAGTTGGCAATTATCCAAGTATGATTTTATGGGTTTTTTTTAAAAAATAAAACAAAACCTTCTCTACGTTCCACATCTTTTGGGCGGTTTTTATTTATGTTGACTCTTCCTTCTTTTCTCTCTCTTAACTTGTATGGATGATTGTTACATAATATTTTATAATATTTTGTATGATATTTATATTATTTTAATAAATATAATTTTAAAATAAATTATACTTTTTTTTAATCTATTACATTGACATATATCAATGATTTTAAGAATATCTTATAATTTTACTAGTTTATGTTTGACTTGATATACCTTTTAAGAAATAATAAATAAAATAGTAATTTTATTAATCACTCCTAATTATAAGAAGTCATCTAAATGTTAAAAAATGATAAGTATTTAATAATAAGGGTAAAATATTAAAAAATGATAAGTTATCTCCTGCTTTATTAAATTAACAAGTAAAAATGAATATTTATTTTTAATATACTGAAAAAATAAAAATGAACATTTATTTATAATATAATGGACAAGTAAAAATAGATACCGATATTAGGAAAAAAAGTTGGGTAGATGATCATTATTATGAAAAAAGGTAAAGTACAACAATAACAGTAACAATATATCTAGTATAGTAACACAAAATGGAGTATGGAAACGGTAGAGTGTTTACAAACTTTATCCCTACCTCAAAGGTAGAAAGGTTGGTTCTTATAGACCATCAACGCAAGAAAAGAAATACTCCAAAGAAGTCCACAAAAACAAGTAACAAAAGTATAAAAAATAGCAGATAGTAACAAAATATAATATATAACAGGACAGTAACTGCAATAAAATAATATGAAGTCAAAGTATAAGAAATAAAAGATAGTAAAAGAAATCAATGCACAAGGAACTACAAGAGCAATACTACAACTACTAGAATGGACAAATAATAAGACAACTCATTGTTACCTATTAACCTTTTACCCAAATTTGTTGTCACGCCTCGGGAGGGTACCCTAGGCGTGACCGGCACTCGAAAGCCATTTCTGGCCTCCAAGCGAACCACCTGGTCCAGTCACACATTCATTCGAACACATTCTCTCAGCGGAAGACTCAATCAATGAAGTACTATTCATAATTTAGGGCCAAAGGCCAACTAACTATCAAATCAACAAACAGTTAAAGAAGAACTACACAAAGAACAATCCAACATTTCTACACTCCGGTCTATGAAGCCTCTATCAATAATCTGGGAGGTGCCAATGACAAGCCCATTGCTACCAACAATCAAAATAAAGGAAACAACACAAAACTATACAAGAAACTCAACATCCTCCGGAAACTAGGAAGACTCACCAACTAGCCGGGAGTGTGTGGATCTTCAACGGTGCGCTGATTGATGATCTCTAGTACCTATCTCTGCATTATGAAATGATGCAGGCCAAATATCGTCAGTACATGGAATGTACGAGTATGTAAAATGGCCGAATGAAACAAACATCAAGGAAGAATCAAACCAACTCAGAATCTCAACTCAAGAGAAATAACAACTCGATCAAGTGCCCTAAGTCTAAACAAAAGTATGGTTTAGACGGGACCAGTCACATATCATTTAACTCAATCCGACTCGGAGTACTATCAAGACCTATATGGGAGTTTCTCTTATCCGACAACCATCACTTATGAGCCAGTGAAAGTACAACAAACCGACGTTGTTGCCACATTCGTTCATACTTTGCCAGGGTATGAACGAATCAACCAATCATGGATCCAATCCAACCAATTCCTATAATGTCAGGACAATAATTTTGGGGAAGCATCCGACTTTAATGGTTCAATCCCCTTCTACGTTTGGCAACGTAGTTATTGGGTTCGACTATGGACTATACTCTTGCCCAATTCGATGCTCGATACTCCTCCCAATACTCAATGCTCATAAAACTCCATCCAATCAACTCAATCAAATCATATCGACAAGTCTCATTTACAACCTTGTCAACTCATCAACTCTAGCACAATCAAATCTCTCCCAATCATACTATCCGATCAATCCCAATCACATCTTTCAAGAGTAGATTAAATGTACATTTATAGCAACATACAAACATATCCAATTGTTCCTCTATTCATTTAACAAGTCTTTTGGGACTCATCACAACTCCAAGGTTTTAAATCAACAATTCAAGATAAATAACATATTTAAGAAAATTAACATTTTTGTCATAATTCACATAGTTAAGAAAATCAATAAAGCATGTTTAATGACTCATCTTCATCAACTCATACTCATATGAAGGTTCTTTCTAGAAATTTCTTGTCTCAACAACATCAACATAACAAGAATCCCATTAATGGATGACAAGACTCATTTGGACATAGGCTTATCAAGAAACTCCATTTTTTAATGAATATTTAACTTCAAAGAAAGTGTAGGGCACATGGGTGGACTCAACCCATGTTTTGAGTAGCCTTACATACCTTAGTGAAGACTTGAAGAAAACCTTGTTGTTGGGTCTTTAATTGAAAACTTGAATCTTGAAGCTCTTGAAGGCACTTCTTGTTGGAGAAAGATTTGGAGAAGAAGAAGAAAAGAGGGAAATTTTCTAGGGCTTTTATAGAGAGAGAGAGGGATTGAAAATGGTCCCAAAACGTGCTAAGGCTGATACATATATAATTTGAGACAATTCTCAAATTGCCCTTTCTTCAAAAATCTGGAAAATAGGCCAAAACTACCGTTGGTGCGATAGTGGCACATCGCGCCACTGCGGCGCCAGGTCGAATCAGCTAAAAACCTGCACATCTATTAGTGGCGCATCACGCCAAGGACCAAACTACTGAGGCTTGTTCTTGGTGCGATAGTGGCGCATCGCGCCCTTACAGCGCCAAGCTCAAGTTTTCTGGGTTTTGGAAAATAGGCTTCAAAACCCTGCACACCTCGTAGTGGCGCACCACGCCAAGGGAAAAATTACTGAGGCTTGTTCCTGGTGTGATAGTGGTGCATCGCGCCACTACGGCGCCAAGCCCAGATTTCCAGCAGTTTAAACCCAGGCCTGAAATTCCTGTCGTGCTAGTTCGTCTTAGGATCGTCATATCTTTTGACTCCAAACTCCAACAATTATATTCTTGGTGGCGTTGGAAAGAAGACTCGACGACCTTTAATTTTATAGGTCATGGGCCACCCAGATTATCATCTTTCAAAATATAGGGCCATTAGAAGTAGACCCCTTATACGAGCTTATCCTAAAACTTAGCCACGATGAATCTTTTGGACTTAGCTTGGTCCTAGGGGTCCTTTGTGACCCCACATCACCTCCAACACTCTTCAATTACTCGAGGACTCATCTTAACTCATGCATATACTTCACAATAATAGATTTCGACCCTACACGAATACAATAAAGGTCCGAATCTTAGGGAAAAAGTTTGGAGGGTGTTACAATATCTCCCCCTTGGGATCATTCGTCCTCGAATGACGAGTAAACCAAGAATGGAAATCGGGTTACAAATCACAATCAGAATTCAGTCAATCAACCAATCAATTTCTCAAATAAAAATTTCTATCCACACTCAAAATGCACAAACGAATTCAAGTCAAGGGAATGAGCATTACCTTCAACATTCTCATTGGTAGGCACGAATAGGTGGGGATATTTAGATTTCATATCTTTCTCTGCTTCCCACGTGGCTTCCTCAACAAACTGATTTCTCCACAGGACTTAGACCAAGGCGATCTCTTTGTTTCTCAATTTGCGAATTTGGCGATCGAGAATTTGGACCGGAACCTCTTAATAGGATAAGCTATCCTTAACTCCAATACTATCAATGAGGAATACCAATGAGGGATCGCCCAAGCACTTCTTCAATATCGAAACGTGGAATACCGGATGAATGACGGCTAACTCCGAGGGTAACTCTAATTCATAAGCGACACTTCCTATCCTTCTCACAATCTGGTGAGGACCAATGTATCGAGGACTAAGCTTCCCCTTCCTTCCAAACCTCATGACACCCTTTATGGGTGACACTTTCAAATACACCCAATCATCCACCTCAAACTCTAAGTCTCTCCTCCTCACATCGGTGTAAGATTTTTGACGGCTTTGGGCTGTCTTTAGCCTATCTTAAATAACTCTCGACTTTTCCTTGGCTTGGTGAACAAAATCAGGCCCAATCAACTCAACTTCACCAACCTCAAACCACCCAATGGGTGATCTACACCTCCTCCCATACAAAGCTTCATAAGGAGCCATTTGAATACTTGCATGATAGCTATTATTATATGCAAACTCTATGAGAGGTAACTGATCATCCCAATTTCCTTTGAAGTCAAGCACACAAGCTCTCAACATATCCTCCAATATCTGAATGGTGCGCTCCGCTTGGCCATCCGTCTGGGGATGAAAGGTCGTACTAAGGTTCACCTTTGAACCCAGTCCCTTCTAAAAGGATCTCCAGAATTGGGAAGTGAATTGAGCTCCTCAGTCTGAGATGATAGACAAGGGGACCCCATGCAATCTGATAATCTCCTGAATGTATAACTTTGCATAATCTTCTGTGGTGTCAGTGGTCTTAACATGAAGTGGGCTGATTTCGTCATTCTATCCATAATCACCCAAATCGAATCATGTTGTTTTTGGGACTTCGGTAAACCTGTAATAAAGTTCATGTTAATCATCTCCCACTTCCATTTCGGGATTTCTATATTTTGAGCTAAACCACATGGTCTTTGATGCTCAACCTTCACCCATTGATAATTCGGGTACTTGGAAACAAATTCTGTAATATCTCTCTCCATCCCACTCCATTAATAGATTTCCCTCAAGTCATGATACATTTTTGTAGAGCTCGGGTGAATAGAGTATCTAGAACTATGCACTTCGGCCATAATTCTATCTCGAACATCACCGACATCAGGTACACACAATCTATTTTGGTACCTTAACACACCATCTCCCCCTTTGGTAAAAACCATCACCTCTTGTTTGTAAACAACTTCCTTCAATTGGAGAAGGATGGGATCCTGATCTTGTTTCTCCTTTACCTCTGCCACAAGTGAGGATGCAGACCCATATTGAACATTAACTCCACCTTCATTGTTCTCTTCAAGACGAACTCCCAATCGGGCAAATCTATGTACCTCCTTCGCCAATTCTCTCCTTCCTTCCTCCATATAGGCAGTGCTACCTATAGACAACCTGCTAAGAGCATCAGCAATAACATTAGCTTTACCTGGATGGTAGAGGATGCTCATATCATAGTCTTTCAGTAGTTCGAGCCATCTTCTTTGCCTCAAGTTGAGTTCTTTTTGGCTGAAGACGTATTGTAAACTCTTGTGATCGGTGAACACATCAACATGCACTCCATACAAGTAGTGGCACCAAATTTTAAGGGCAAATACCACAGCTGCCAGTTCAAGGTCATGAGTTGGGTAATTCCTCTCATAAACCTTAAGCTGTCTTGAAGCATAAGCTATCACCTTCCCCTTCTGCATTAGCACACAGCCCAAACCAACTCTAGATGTATCATAATAGATCACAAAACCTTCTGTTCCATCGGGTAAGGTTAGAACAGGAGCAGTGGTTAGCTTGGTCTTCAATTTCTGGAAACTCTCCTCACAAGCATCGGACCATTGGAACTTAGCCTTCTTTTGGGTCAGCTTGGTCAATAGTGCTGATATGGATGAGAATCCCTCTACAAACCTTCGATAGTAGCCAGCCAAACCTAAAAAGCTGCTTATCTCTATTGGAGATGTGGGTCTGGACTAATTTTTCACTGCCTCAATCTTTTGAGCATCAACCTGAATACCATCTTTAGATACAATGTGGCCTAGAAAAGCCATTGATGCAAGCCAAAATTCACATTTGGAGAACTTTGCATATAATACCTGGTCCTTCAGAGTTTGCAAGATGACTCTAAGATGATGGGCGTTCTCCTCCTCATTCTTGGAGTAAACCAAAATATCATCTATGAATACAATCACAAACATATCAAGATATGGTTTAAATACTCGGTTCATGAGATCCATAAAAGCTGCGGGGGCATTAGTCAACCCGAAGGACATCACCAAGAATTTAAAGTGGCCATAGCGGGTCCGAAAAGTTGTTTTTGGGATATCACACTCCCTCACCTTCAACTGATGGTAGCCCGATCTTAGGTCTATCTTTGAGAAACAAGTGGCACCCTGAAGTTGATCGAATAATTTATCTATTCTGGGGAGAGGGTATTTGTTCTTTATGGTGACCTTGTTCAGCTGCCTGTAGTCAATACACATTCTGAGGGACCCATATTTCTTTTGCACAAATAGGACCGGAGCACCCCATGGTGAGACACTCGGCCTAATGAATCCCTTATCTAACAAGTCTTTCAACTCTTTCAACTCAGCCGGAGCTATTCTATATGGAGGGATTGAGATAGGCTGGGTATCAGGAAGGACATCAATTCCAAAGTCAATCTCCCTATCAGGAGGGACTCTAGGCAGATCTTCAGGAAAGACATCCAGAAACTCATTGGCAATCGGAACCGACTCAAGGAATGGAGACTCAATACTGTCATCTTTCACTCGGACAAGGTAATAAATACACCCCTTTGAGATTAGCTTCCTGGCCCTAAGGTATGAAATAAACTTTCCCTTAGGCACGACAGGACTACCCTTCCATTCTATGACAACCTTATTTGGGAATTTGAACTTAACATTTTGAGTCCTACAATCAATAGAAGTATAACAGATATAAAGCCAGTCTATGCCATTGATAATGCCGGTGGATTCATTCTTAGAAAGTCTCTAATTCTGGCGGCGGCAATCGCCCCTCAAAAGCCTACCACCGAAGTTGGTGCAGGTGGGGTAGTAGGCATTTGAGGTGCCTCCACATACCTCACCGGTCGGCCTCTAGCCCTCGATGGGTGTACCTCTGACTGTGGCATCTCTGCGTTATCAGCATTCCTCTGGCTAGCAATATGTTTAGGAGGCATTATCTATAATGTACAAATGCACGAATTAGAAAGGAAGTTTATAGAGTGTAACTCTATCGAACGAATTCAGAGTATGAAAAAAGTAAAATAATTCTTAATGTCATATAGCCTCCTGATTATAAGTGTGGAGCACAACACACCCATAAGCAAGACTCTATAGACACGGCTTGATAGACTCCCTAAGACTCTTAAACTCTAGGCTCTAATACCATGTTTGTCATGCCCCAAGAGGGTACCCTAGGCGTGACCGGCACTCGAAAGCCATTTCTGGCCTCTAAGCGAACCACCTGGTCCAGTCACACATTCATTCGAACACATTCTCTCAGCGGAAGACTCAATCAATGAAGTACTATTCATAATTTAGGGCCAAAGGCCAACTAACTATCAAATCAACAAACAGTTAAAGAAGAACTACACAAAGAACAATCCAACATTTCTACACTCCGGTCTATGAAGCCTCTATCAATAATCTGGGAGGTGCCAATGACAAGCCCATTGCTACCAACAATCAAAATAAAGGAAACAACACAAAACTATACAAGAAACTCAACATCCTCCGGAAACTAGGAAGACTCACCAACTAGCCGGGAGTGTGTGGATCTTCAACGGTGCGCTGATTGATGATCTCTAGTACCTATCTCTGCATTATGAAATGATGCAGGCCAAATATCGTCAGTACATGGAATATACGAGTATGTAAAATGGTCGAATGAAACAAACATCAAGGAAGAATCAAACCAACTCAGAATCTCAACTCAAGAGAAATAACAACTCGATCAAGTGCCCTAAGTCTAAACAAGAGTATGGTTTAGACGGGACCAATCACATATCATTTAACTCAATCCGACTCGGAGTACTATCAAGACCTATATGGGAGTTTCTCTTATCCGACAACCATCACTTATGAGCCAGTGAAAGTACAACAAACCGACGTTGTTGCCACATTCGTTCATACTTTGCCAGGGTATGAACGAATCAACCAATCATAGATCCAATCCAACCAAGTCCTATAATGTCAGGACAATAATTTTGGGGAAGCATCCGACTTTAATGGTTCAATCCCCTCCTACGTTTGGCGACGTAGTTATTGGGTTCGAGTATGGACTATACTCTTGCCCAATTCGGTGCTCGATACTCCTCCCAATACTCAATGCTCATAAAACTCCATCCAATCAACTCAATCAAATCATATCGACAAGTCTCATTTACAACCTTGTCAACTCATCAACTCTAGCACAATCAAATCTCTCCCAATCATACTATTCGATTAATCCCAATTACATCTTTCAAGAGTAGATTAAATGTACATTTATAGCAACATATAAACATATCCAATCGTTCCTCTATTTATTTAACAAATCTTTTGGTACTCATCATAACTCCAAGGTTTTAAATCAACAATTCAAGATAAACAACATATTTAAGAAAATTAGCATTTTTGTCCTAATCCACATAGTTAAGAAAATCAATAAAGCACGTTTAACAACTCATCTTCATCAACTCATACTTACATGAAGGTTCTTTCTAGAAATTTCTTGTCTCAACAACATCAACATAACAAGAATCCCATTAATGGATGACAAGACTCATTTGGACATAGGCCTATCAAGAAACTCCATTTTTTATGAACATTTAACCTCAAAAAAAATATAGGGCACATGGGTGGACTCAACCCATGTTTTAAGTATTCTTACATACCGTAGTGAAAACTTGAAGAAAACCTTGCTGTTGGGTCTTCAATGGAAAACTTGAATCTTGAAGCTCTTGAAGGCACTTCTTGTTGGAGAAGGATTTGGAGAAGGAGAAGAAGAGAGGGAAATTTTCTAGGGCTTTTAGAGAGAGAGTGGGGGATTGAAAATGGTCCCAAAATGTGCTAAGGCTGATACATATATAATTTGGGATAATTCCCAAATTGCCCTTTCACCAAAAATCTGGAAAATAGGCCAAAAATACCCTTGGCGCGATATTGGTGCGTCGCGCCACTGCGGCACCAAGTTGAATAGGCTAAAATCCTGCATATCTGTTAGTGGCACATCGCGCCAAGGACCAAACTACTGAGGCTTGTTCCTGGCGCGATAGTGGCACATCGCGCCCTTACAGCGCCAAGCCCAATTTTTGTGGGTTCTAGAAAATAGGCTTGAAAACCCTGCACACCTCGTAGTGGCGCACCGCACCAGGGGCCAAACTATTGAGGCTTGTTCCTGGCGCGATAGTGGTGTATCGCGCCACTGCGGTGCCAAGCTCAGATTTCTAGTAGTTGCAACCCAGGCCTAAAATTCCTGTCGTGCTAGTTCGTCTTAGGATCATCATATCTTTTGACTCTGAACTCCAACAATTACATTCTTGGTGGCATTGGAAAGAAGACTCGATGAACTTTAATTTAATAGGTCGTGGGCCACCCAGATTATCGTCTTTCAAAAGATAGGGTCGTTAGAAGTTGACCCCTTATACGAGTTCATCCTAAAACTTAGCTACGACGAATCTTTTGTACTTAGCTTGGTCGTAGGGGTCCTTTGTGACCCCACATCACCTCCAACACTCTTCAATTACTCGGGGACTCATCTTAACTCATGCATATACTTCACAATAATAGACTTCGACCCTACATGAATACAAGAAAGGTCCAAATCTTAGGGAAACAATTTGAGGGGTATTATATTTGTGTCTTTGACAACCTCCTATTTAAGCTCATATCCTCGGTAAATTGAAATTGCACTATGCACTGTCTAATGACCACTCTCTAATATTTTTTGATTCACATCTACCTCTCATAAAATCATACATGGAAAACCTCGCATCCCATCGCATTGGGGAATCCGTACATCTATTTCTCACATATCTAAATTATCTCAGCATCACTTCACACATCTTGTCCTCCACCAAAGTTGTGACACCCCGAAAAAATTTTCGCAAAGACTCGAACATTTCTTCACATGTGGGTAGACTCGGACCAAAGGACTTGTAATTCTACACATGAGTTAGGATTAATTCCTAAGTATTTGAAGTGTCTTATATGTGTTTAGGGGTCATAAGGGATCTCTAACACCAAGTCGAGTCAAAAGAACTCCAATCGATTAAGTTTTCGGATGAGTTAGTATAAGGGTCAAATTTAAATGACCATATCTCCTAGGATATAAAGAAATAGGTGGACCATGACCTACCACATTAAAGGTATTTGAGTATTCTTTCCAACGCCACCAAGATTGCAATTTTTGGAGTTTGGAGTCAAAGGTTATGGCCATTTTTCTACATACTAGTACTGTAGGAATTTTAGGCCTCGGCGAAATTTAGGCTTGGCGCTCCAGTGGCGCCCCACGCCACTATAGCGCCCGAAAATAGCCTCAGTAGTTTGGGGCTTGGAGCGATGCGCCACTATTAGATGTGCAGGGTTTTAAGCCTATTTTGGCTTGGCGCTGTAGTGGCGTGACGCGCCACTATAGCGCCAGCAAGGTTTTTGTCCAATTTTTCAGATTTTTGAAGAGGGGCAACTTGGACTTTTTACTAATTATATATACCCTATACTTGAACGTTTTGGGATCATTTTTCAGTTCTCTCTCTCTCTAAAAAGCCCTAAAATTTTCCCTCTCTTCTTCTTCTTCTTCTTCTCCAAATCCTTTTCCAACAAAGATTGCCTTCAAGAGCTTCAAGAATTCAAGCCTTCTATTGAAGACCTAACATCAAGGTTTCTTCAATGTCTTCAAACAAGGTATGTAAGGCTAACCTAAAATATGGATTGAGTTCTTCCATATGCCCATAGATGTGTTGAATAGGAGTTGTGAAAGAGTTGAACCTTCTAGAAAGGTTTTCTTGAAAGTTTTTCCTAAACTATGGAATGTTTTAGATACAAATGGTTGATTGATGATTTTAATGACTTGAGTTACTAAATAGTTATCTTTTATATTATTGACTACAAATGTATCTTTGTATATAGATTTATAGATGTTGATGATATTCTTGAGTTGAGTTTTGTTGAGAATATGGATTCATGTTTCATTCACATGAACCCAAGATGAGATTTCTTTGGTCATAATTTGTCTTGAGTTGAGATGGATGGTTTTGTGTATATGTGTATTGATTGGAATGAAAAGAATAAATTGGATAGTTAAGAATGTCCTTTTGCTTCCATAAATTGAACATAGGACTAAAATAAAGATTTTGGAGTAGATGTTTGACGATTGATGTGATGATAATATTTAACAATGATGTGATGATAATGTTTGATGATGATGATGATGTGAATAATGGTATTTGACGATGATGTGAATGGAGAGGTTATGTTGATGAGCATGTTGTGTGATGAAGTGAATTGGAGTCTAATGCAATTTTGTGGTATGTGATGTGCATAATTTGAGTTGATTGGAGTCTTAGGAATATTTTGAAAATAAATGATCTTTTGAGGAGGAGCTTTAAATAAATTATTTATGAACCTTTTTGCATAAACTATTTACACACTATTTTGAGTCTAAAGAATTATTAGTTTCATCTATGATTTAAAAAGAATTTAAGCATGTGTTGAGTTTGAAAAGTCTTTTAATTATTTTGAACATGAGTATTTTGAGTATAAATGAGTTGAATATTTTTACATAAAAATGTCTATTTTGAGGTAGAGTTGAGGAGTTGGAATTATATTTTAAATGCATATAATATTTTCTACATCCATTGAGTTGAGATGGTATTAATTTAAAGAGAAGAGTTTGATGATTTGAGATGAGTCGATTTGAAAGAAGGTCCAATGAGGCCAGATTTGATTTGAGTTTTGAAAAGAGTCCAATGAGACTAAATGAGTTGATTTGAAAGAGTCTAATAAGACTAAATGAGTATTTTGAGTATTTTACTCACTTGATAGATATGAGCATATTGAGTCTTCGAATGAGTATCGAGCACCGAATTGGATAAGAGTATAGTCCATACTCAAACCAATAAACTACGTCGCCAAACGTAGGAGGGGATGGAACCGTTAAAGTCGGATGCTTTCCATTTTATTGTCCTGACATTATAGGAATTGGTTGGATTGGATCCATGATTGGTGATTCGTTCATACCCTGGCAAGATATGAACGGACGTAGCAACAACATCGGCTTGTTGTACTATCACTCGCTCATATGGTGTTGGTTGTCGGTTAGAGAAACTCCCAATTGAATGAATTGTGCTTGATATGATTGGTTTGAATGTGATTGTAGATGATTGAGTTGAATTGTAAAACATTGCATAATTTAATTTGCATAGTTATTGAGTTGAGTCCTTTGAGTTGATTGTTGAGTTGATTGTTGAGTTGATTTTATATGATTGAATTAGGTGATGTGTGATGGATTGGATTATATGATATGTGATTGGATAGTGTACGATGGAAAGGTATATGATTGGATTGGATCGGATCGTATATGACCGCATTGAACCGATTGTATATGATTGGATTGAATCGGATGGTATACGATTTGATTGAATTGTATTGTGTATGATTGTATTTGATTGTATGATGTGTGATTGGTCTTTTTCTATAAATGTATTCTTACTTTAGACTTATAACGCCTTATTTGAGTCTCTCTTATCTTTCTGATTCAGAGATATTTGAACCAACGTTATTCTTCCTTGAGGTATGTTTCATTCTACCATATTACATACTCGTACATTCCATGTACTGACGTTCATTTGGAGCTGCATTATTTCATGATGCAGAGACAGGTTTAAGAGATCGTCAATAGAAGCACCATTGAGGATTTATACACACTCAGCGTATTAGTGAGTCCTTCCCTACATTCAGAGGACACCGCTTATATCATTCTTGCATCGAGTTAGCCCTTTTCATTTTGAATTGAGGTAGCCATAAATATGTCATTAGAACCAATTGGATAGTAGTGATAGAGGCTTCATAGACTAGATAGTGAAGGGTCGATTGAGTATTTCTTCCCTTAAATTATTCTTGTCAAAACTATTTTTAATGACAATATTAGAGTTGATTTGTTGGCCCATGGCCTTTATTCTTTGAGTTAGATTGATGTTTTGAGTTGTCCACCAAATATTTTCTTTATGTTTTTTATCTTCCACTAATTGAATGAAGGAATGGATATGTGATCAGGCTATGTGGTTTGCTTGGGAGCTAGAAATAGTTTCTAAGTGCCGGTTATGTCTTGGGTACCCTCCCAGGGCGTGACAAACATGGTATCAGAGCCCAGAGTTCAAGTGTCCTAGGGAGTCTATGAAGCTGTGTATAGTAGAGTCTTGCTTATGGGTGTGTTGTGCACCACACTTATAATCAGGAGGCTATAGAATATTAAGAATTGTTTCCCTTCTTTCACATTCTGAGTTCGTGCGATAGAGTTTAACTCTAGGAAAGTTCCCTTCTAATTCGTGTGTTGCTCATATCCATTAGACTACCCCTCATACTCAAGGTAGTTGAAACGGTAGATATGAGATTCTTGTTGATGAGTTAAGATAAAGTCTTGAGGAAGGGAAGAGACGACACAAGGCTTGAGAGGATTCGATTACTGTGCTTAACTCTATTGATCTAGAAGGATGTACTCTCATTCGTATAGATCGTGCATTGAGTCAAAGCGAGATGTATCCTAGAATCTTATCCCTACATCTTGATTCGAATGTCACCTTCGAAGGGGAAGTTGCGTATCTAAGTGACAAGTCTTACCATTCAAGAGAATATGGTTTGAGGTATAGTGAGCTATGGTTGGTAGAATGATTGTAGAGGTAGGAAGAGGGATTTAGAGGAGTAGAACTAAAGTAGTAAGAATGGTGGTTGATTGAGGCCTACAACTAGAGTGGAGTATCTATAGGGTGAGTAATGAGGTGTAATAAATGATTGTGATAGTTCTAGTTTTAAGATTTTATTTAGTAGGCTTGACATGAAGTATGCGAGAGATTAAGATATTAACTTGCGAGGAGAGTGTGTTATGAATGGAGGGGTTATGTGACCCACAGATGTAAATAGTGAATTGAGTCTAAGTCATATGGTAAGAAGAGGCTTAAGAGGTGTATATGAAACAGTATAGATTTGAATGAGGTTCTAAATTTGTGAGTCGCTTTGAGTGACTAGTTAGTGTCCTTTAGTTGATGCCTTTAAGCTAAGGGGGAGATGATGGGGTAATGAGCCAAAGTAAGTCTTGAGCTTCCGATAGTGATGACTTGGTCAAGATGATAATGGACGGAGTTGAGCGAGAGTAGATGAGAGAGAGTGAGTGCTTCCCGATTGTGATAGTTGTGTTGTACTTGTCTAGTTGAGGATAAATGTGTGGATAAGGAGTGAGATGAGACCTTGTGATGAGCAATAGATAGGTAAGAGTATGTTATTTTGTCTCCGGGAAAGAGCTCATACGATGATGAGGGTATAAGTGTTAAAGTAAGCTCGAGAACTCTTAGATATGAGTGAGGTAGTTAGAGTGATAAGCTTGAGTGTATGGTTGTCACTGTGAGAGTGATGGTAGTAGACTAATGATTGAATTTGGGGGAAAGATTAGAGGTACGTAAATGGTGTTATAAGGCTTGGAAAGGAGAGGAAGTTTAGACACCGATATATTGACCTCATGAAATGGTGAAGATAATTACAAATGTCGCTCATGAATTGGAATTCGACGGTTGAGTATGTAGATGTTTGAATGATTCGGTTGATGGAGTTTCAATGTTCTATTCGTGCCAAATGATGAGAATGATGAAGGTGATGTCCCTATTCCTGAGTTGAAATGATTTGTCTATTCTTGAGTTTGAATAGCCAATTATCTAATTGCTCGATTGGTTGATTCGATTGAGTTTCGATTTTCATTCGTACCTCGATTTCACCATTGGTTTACTCATCATTCGAGGACGAATGATCCTAAGGAGGAGATAATGTGACACCCCAGAATTTGTTTTGCAAAGACTCGAACATTTCTTTACGTAAGGGTAGACTCGGACCAAAGGACTTATAATTCTACACATGAGTCAGGATTAATTCCTAAGTATTTGAAGTGTGTTATATGTGTTTAGGGGTCATAAGGGATCTCTAACACCAAGTCGAGTCCAAAGAACTCCAATCGATTAAGTTTACGGACGAGTTAGTATAACGGTCAACTTCAAACGACCATATCTCCTAGGATATAAAGAACTGGGTGGCCCACGACCTATCAAATTAAAGGTATTTGAGTCCTCTATCCAACTCCACTAAGATTGCAATTTTTGGAGTTCGAAGTCAAACATTATGGCCATTTATCTACATACTAGTACTGTAGAAATTTCAGGCCTGGGCGAAATTTAGGCTTGGCGCTCCAGTGGCGCCCCACGCCACTATAGCGCCAGAAAATAGCCTCAGTAGTTTGGGGTTGGCGCGACGCGCCACTATTAGATGTGCAGGGTTTTAAGCCTATTTTGGCTTGGCGCTGCAGTGGCGCGACACGCCACTATAGCGCCAGCAAGGTTTTTGCCCAATTATTCAGATTTTTAAAGAGGGGCAACTTGGACTTTTCCCTAATTATATATACCCTATCCTTGAATGTTTTGGGATCATTTTTCAATCCTCCCTCTCTCTAAAAAGCCCTAAAATTTTCCCTCTCTTCTTCTTCTTCTTCTTCTTCTTCTCCAAATTCTTCTCCAACAAAGATTGCCTTCAAGAGCTTCAAGAATTCAAGCCTTCCATTGAAGACCTAACATCAAGGTTTCTTCAAAGTCTTCAAACAAGGTATGTAAGGCTAACCTAGATGTGTTGGATAGGAGTTGTGAAAGAGTTGAACCTTCTAGAAAGGTTTTCTATAAAGTTTTTCCTAAACTATGGAATGTTTTAGATATAAATGGTTGATTGATGCTTTTAATGACTTGAGTTACTAAATAGTTATCTTTCATATTATTGACTACAAATGTATCTTTGTATATAGATTTATAGATGTTGATGATATTCTTGAGTTGAGTTTTGTTGAGAGTATGGATTCATATTTCATTCACATGAACCCAAGATGAGATTTCTTTGGTCATAATTTGTCTTGAGTTGAGATGGATGGTTTTGTGTATATGTGTATTGATTGGATTGAAAAAAATGAATTGGATAGTTAAGAATGTCCTTTTGCTTCCATAAATTGAACATAGGACTAAAATAAGGATTTTGGAGTAGATGTTTGACGATTGATGTGATGATGATATTTAACAATGATGTGATGATAATGTTTGATGATGATGATGATGTGAATAATGGTATTTGACGATGATGTGAATGGAGAGGTTATGTTGATGAGCATGTTGTGTGATGAAGTGGATTGGAGTCTAATGCGATTTTGTGGTATGTGATGTGCATAATTTGAGTTGATTGGAGTCTTAGGAATATTTTGAAAATAAATAATCTTTTGAGGAATATTTTGAAAATAAATGATCATACCCTAGCAAGGTATGAACGGAGGTAGCAACAACGTCGGCTTATTGTACTATCACTCGCTCATATGGTATTGGTTGTCGGTTAGAAAAACTCCCAATTGAATGAATTGTGCTTGATATGATTGGTTTGAATGTGATTGTAGATGATTGAGTTGAATTGTAAAACATTGCATAATTTAATTTGCATAGTTATTGAGTTGAGTCCTTTGAGTTGATTGTTGAGTTGATTTTATATGATTGGATTAGGTGATGTGTGATGGATTGGATTATATGATATGTGATTGGATAGTGTACGATGGTAAGGTATATGATTGGATCGGATCGTATATGACCGCATTGAACTGATTGTTTATGATTGGATTGAATCGGATAGTATACAATTTGATTGAACTGTATTGTGTATGATTGTATTGGATTTTATGATGTGTGATTGGTCTTTGTCTAAAATGTATTCTTACTTTAGACTTATGACGCCTTATTTGAATCTCTCTTATCTTTCTGATTCGGAGATATTTGAACCAACGTTATTCTTCCTTGAGGTATGTTTCATTCTGCCATATTACATACTCGTACATTCCATGTACTGACGTCCATTTAGACCTGCATCATTTTATGATGCAGAGACAGGTTTAAGAGATCGTCAATAGAAGCACCATTGAGGATCTATACACACTCAGCGTATTGTTGAATCCTTCCCTACATCCGGAGGACACCGCGTATATCATTCTTGCATCGAGTTAGCCCTTTTCTTTTTGAATTGAGGTATCCATGAACATGTCATTGGCACCAATTCGATAGTAGTGATAGAGGCTTCATAGACTAGATAGTGAAGGGTCGATTGAGTATTTCTTCCCTTAAATTATTCTTGTCAAAACTATTTTTAATGACAATATTAGAGTTGATTTATTGGCCCATGAGCTTTATTCTTTGAGTTAGATTGATGTTTTGAGTTGTCCACAAAATATTCTCTTTATTTTTTTTTATCTTCCGCTGATTGAATGAAGGAACGGATGTGTGATCAGGCTATGTGGTTTGCTTGGGAGCCAAAAATGGTTTCTGAGTGCCGGTTACGTCTAGGGTACCCTCCCGGGGCATGACAAAAGTCACTCCTGCCTTATACCGTATATCCTTCTTTCTAATTCTATCTCTCCTACTATGTCCATGCACACATACATCACAACATTCTTATTTTTGCAACTTTCAACTTCTTGATGTGAGAGATTTTGTCTGACCAACACTCTTCCTCACACAACATAGTTAGTCTAACTACCACTCTGTAGAACTTGCCTTTAAGTTTTAGGGGAACCTTCATGTCACGCAAGACTCCGGATGTGCGCCTCCATTTCATCCATCCTACACCATTACAATGAGTGACATATTCATCGATCTCCACATTTTTTTGGATAATACACTCAAGATACTTGAAATTTCTTCTCTTCTGGATGGCTTGTACATCAAGTCTTACTTCTACACCGCCTCATCTGTTACATTGTTGAGATTGCTTCAAATATTTTATCTTGGTCCTGCTAACCTAAACCCTTTAGACTCCAGTGTATGTCTCCAAACCTCTAACTTATCGTTAACGCTATCGCGAGTCTCGTCAATTAGAACTATGTCATCCACAAATAACATATACCATGGCACCTCACCTTGAATTTATTGTGTCAATACATCTATCACCAAGACAAATAAAAATAGGCCAAGGGTTGATCTCTAGTGAAACTCCATCATAACTTGAAAGTGCTCTGAATCTCCTATCATTATCTTTATCGAGGTCTGGCTCCATTATACATGTACTTGTTCCCGGCAGAGGCAAACACATAATTTGAAGATGATGGGTGCACCATCAATGACCTTTAAGGTTCTTGGATGAAAATGAAAAAAACATAAAAAGCATTGAATGGGATTTGAACTCAGTCCTATCACCTCAAAATGAGGAGGGGCACAGGGTTTAAATCAGTGCACCAATTAGTTTTAGTGTTCTTACAATGCCTAATGAAATATATCTCATATCTCAAGTTATATATACACAATTATTTTCAAAGTTAATGGGTGCAAGTGCACCCTCATACATACATGTGAGGCTGCCTCTTCTTGATCACCCTAGTATATGTCACATTCATACCTCTAGCCTCCAACCACCTCTCTTGGGACTTCATCATAAGTCTTTTCTAGGTCCTTGAACACCATGTGTAAGTCCTTTTTTCTTTTTTTATATTGTTCCATTAGTCTTCTTAAAAGATGAATGACTTTTATAATAACAAATAAAATAAAATTATTAAATGATAAAAATAAAATAAAAAAATAATCATAAAGTGATTACATCACATCGACTGGTATATAAAATGGCACTCCATTATAAATTGAAAAAATTATGGAACAAGGCAAAAATGTTAACATATTTATGAAACACAATTATAGTTTAAAAATTACAATAAACCACTATATGTTTTTTTGTATCAAATATCTCTCTCTCTCTCTCTCTCTCTCTCTCTCTCTTGCCAATAAGAAGAAATACATTCAAATGTATTTTGTATCAATTGAATTCAATCAAATATAGGTGAGAGATTTGTATTTGAAAAACTATATTTATTTTTTGTATCAACTATATGTGTATTCATACGAATGCAATATGCATCCATCCTCTCTATCAAATGTATTATGTATTATGTATCAAATGTATCCAATCAAATATAAGTGAGAGATTTATATTTTATATTAATTGTATTCGAAAAACTAAATATGTATTCAACTGTATTTGTATTTTATATTTTTGTATTCGTGATACAATAAATACAACATGTCTTCATTCTCTCTCCTCCCTCTCTCGATTTCGCTCGCCTCTCTCGATCTCGCTCGCCTCTCTCCTCCTAATATATATTTATTTTGATAAAAATTAATTTGTTTTTGTATTTATTCTCTGAAATCTATGAAAAAAATACAAAACTATAAATGTGTAGCAAACTGCAGTGTAGCTGCTAATTGTAATTAGTGAAACTCCTATTTAAGGCCTAATGTTTGCTATTTTTGAAAGTTTCCGTGCAAATTATGTAAGTTAATATACTCCCTCCGTCCCATATTAGTTGTCATGTATACTTAAAAATAGTTATCCCAAAATAGTTGTCAATTTAAAAAATCAAGAGAGAATTAATTATATTTTTTCAACTTTACCCTTGACATTAATTATTCTAGAATTAAGAGGCACATAAATAGATAAAGATTAAAGAATGAATAAGGATATATTAGTCAAATAACACTCCTAATTAATATTTTCTTAAGAATTGTGCAAAATCTTATCATGACAACTAAAATGGGACGGATGGAGTACTAAAATGGGATTCAAATCTCATGTAGAGGCATGACTTTTAGAATCCTTGATGAGGCATTTATCTACCTAGCTCTGTTTTCCACAATACTAATTCAAGTCTATATTAATCAATCAATAATCATGTATTGGTACCCAAATTACTTAACGACGACAATATGAATACATCATAATTGTTCTATTCTATTAGATTTTATTTAATTGTTAATCGTAAAACTAACTACCCCAAAATCATAATTGAGTAGTGGAGACCTAATGTCCTTTTCTAATCGTACATACTGTTAGGTTTTGGACATGACTATCAAACTAGCGATTATATTAATCACATCATTATCACCGAATTGTATGATTAAAAGTAGTTTAATATAATTAATTATTCTCTTTCAATAATTGTACAAGTTGACAATATGAAATAGACAAATTCTAGAATTATCCAGTCTCTATATTGGTGGAAGGTAATAAATACATCGTAAAATTAATTGAGGTGCATGTCATAAGTCGGCCCCAATATCACGACTATCAATAATAATAATAAAAAAAAAGGGCAGGCCGGTGCACTAAAGCTCCCGCTATGCGCGGGGTCCGGGGAAGGGCCTGACCACAAGGGTCTATTGTACGCAGCCTTGCCTTGCATTTCTGCCAGAGGCTGTTTCCAAGGCTTGAACCCGTGACCTCCTGGTCACATGGCAATAATAATAATAATAATAGAAAACCAAAGAAGGGAAAACATTTTTCGTTATTTGTTCGTGTTTAAACAATTTTGCATATAGGTTCTTGGGCATATAATCTTTTTTAGCAAAAATCACCTTCTAGACGTGCTCTTGTAATATAGTAGCAAGAAGTAAAGGAATATATAATTGGACTAATTGAAAAAATTAATATATATCTTGATTTGGAAAAGGAAAAGAGTAAAACAAAAAAAAAATGCATAATATTCTTCTTATTTCAGCTAGCAATACTTATGCTTTGTTATGGGGCAAAAAAAAGGTTCTTCCTAACTACTAACTAAACAAGTACTTGGCTAACTGATCAATTATAATTAATTCTCGACAAGAAAATCAAGCAGATTTAATTCTTAGCAATTATAATCTAGATGTCAGTTAAGGATTTATATCTTAATTATTTGTAAATCCTTTTGGACATGCTTTAATTTCCAACAGTACCAAAGGTTTGAGATAAGTTTAACTAAATTTATATTGGATTTTGACAGCAACAACTTCAAAGTATTCATAGGTGTACATAAGATTGGAAATTTAACATTTGGTTACTATAAGATTGGAAATTTAACATTTGGTTACTCTGAAAAAGATACAGTGTAATTTATATGCGAGATTTTAAAGATAAAAGTATTACTCTTATCAAATGAGATAAAATATTAAGCAAGTAATAAGCCAGTTAATAAAAGATCAAATATATTGAGCAAAAAAAGGAGTAAAATAGCTTGAATTGGCCTGATTCTAGTGATATTGGTGCCGGAGATATCCCCGAACAAGCTTGGTTGAAACAATGAGCTTAATCGAAAAAGTAATAAAGTTGCTAAGAAATTATAATATTCAGTAAAATAGAAATTGATGATTTACAAGGTAATGATCCTACAACTTCTATTGGGGTCATTTCATAGGAGCAATCAACTCCTAATTAATCCCCAAAACTCATATTCCTTCCATTGTTTTAGTTGTCATGTTGCTCTTTTTGAGAGTCAAGATGACTAACTTTCAAAACTAAATTAGATTATATTAATTTGATATTTTAAAATTAAAATTAGATATTCAAAAACTATATGAAAAGTACTATAAATTATAAATTTTTTCATACCAATATTGTAATGACCCTGAAGGTCGTTTTTGAAAATTTTCATAAAAAGACCATTTACCCCTCTCGGTAGTTTTTTCGAGTCATATTTGATTGGTGACTGAGGTCGGTTATGTAGTTTTCTTAAAAAGTTGAAAATTTTGGTAAACTTTGAGTTTTAGAGGTTTGAAATGGCTCAAAAGTAGTATGTGAAGTCATTCGGAGTTTCGAGTCTCGGAATGAAATTTCATCGATTCGATTATTTTTAGAACGTTGAAATTGGTCTAGGAGAGTTGACGAAATCGTATCTAGGTTCATATCGTGGATTTGAGATGTTAAGTTGAAAATATTTGAGTTTTTGGCCATAGGTTTGACTTTGGTCAACATTTGGGGATCAGATGCTCAAAATTGAATTCTGACAACTCCATTAGATTTGGAGGGTTATTATAGTCCTAGGAAGAGTTCATGTGTAATTTTTCGAAAGCTCCGAGGGTGTTTTGGTCATTTGAGGCATAAAGTTGATTTAGTTGCGACTTTTGATTTTTGGGTCATGTAGACCTCAAACTTAAATTCTGATGGTTCAGTTGAGTCCGGAACGTCGAGTTTAGTAGGGTTGCATATATGGTTTGTCTATACGGGGTTCTGAACGAATCCCGAGGGTTGATTCCGAGATTTTGAGACTTGTAGAGTTGCTGTCATCCGGTGCCACTATATCTGCTTCGCTTTCGCGGAGTGGGAGGCCACATTCGCGGAAGCCTAACTCTTTGGTCGTAGCATTCGTGGGATCCCAATTGCGTTCGCGATGAAGACCGACTTTGACCTCCACGTTTGCAAAGTAAGTGGACCGTGATCAGAGAGGGGAAAAATGCGCCTAACTAGTGAAGCCTTCTAAAAGTCGGGATTTAGCCTAATTTCACCATTTTTATGATTTTGGAGCTCAGAGAGGTGATTTTACAAAGGAGGTTTTGTAGAGACTTTGGGGTAAGTGATTCTAACCTCAAATCTTGATTACCCATTGATTATTTAACATTTCTAGCATGAAATTGAGTCTTTTAAATTGGAGAAATTGGGGTTTTCAAGAACTTGAATAGCTTCAATGTTTTGATGATTTTGAGCTCGTTTTAAAGCCGAATCCAATTCCATTTTCACTAGTAATTCCCAAATACCTTGAGAATGTTGTGCATGTAAAGATTTTTGAAATTGTTTTCTCATTTTTGGAATCAGATTTTTTGGGTATTTTGAGTCAATTTCGGCTCGATTTTCAAAAATATGATTTGGGTATCGTTGGTTTCGTATTTTAATTGGAAACTTGAATTTGCATAGATTGTGGTGATTTGGAGTGCATTCGGAAGGTAAAGGCTCACGTGGATTGATCGATCGCGTATTGACTAAGGCAAGTGGATTCTTAAAACTCTGTGAATCTCTTAAAATCTTGAATATCTCGTTGTATATGTGTTGGGGCATAATAGGGATGAGGCTACATATTTAATTGTAATATGAACTAATTTAAAATGAATAGACAGGGTTAATAAAAGACAATTTCTGTTATTATTGAGAATTGAATATTACATGCCATAATCTAGATATCTATGTGTATTTGATGAAATACTTGATTGTCTAATTATGATTGCAGTTTGTTTGAATTGATTATTCCTCATTAATTGTGTGAGCAGGATGTTTACATTGGTTCTGAAATATTGTGATGAGAGGATTATGATTACGAGATCGAGGTCATTTTTGGTCAGAGATATGATATTATCGAGGTCATTTTTAACGAGAGATTGATAGGCCGAGGTCATTTTCAGCATGAGATTGATAGGCCGAGGTTATTTTTAGTGGAATTATATTGCCGAGGTCATTTCCGATAGGATTATATTGCTGAGGTCATTTCCGACGGAAGTATATTGTCGAGGTCATTTTTGATGGGATTATATTTCCTTTTAATACTCCAGAAATATGAAAGGTCCTAGAAAAAGGAACCAAGGAAGAACTCTCAGAAAGTTACAGAAAACTAGCATCAGAAGTGGACCATGAAAGCCTTCACGAACTAAGGTAAGCACTACGGATCGTGGTATGCAATAGCGGTAGAAATTCAGAGGCTCAGTCTAAAGAGGACGAACCACGATGGAGGATCACGGAACGTGGTGAGCACTACGGGCCGTGAAGCCCTCGGTGGTGAGCCCTCCCTAAGCTCTCAGGAATTTTCCCAAGGCAGGTCCACGGATGACCACCATGAGTCGTGATGCATTTTACGGACCGTCAAGGTGTCCATGAAGAAACTTTAAAGACTACCCTGTAAGTCCTTTTTTCTGAATTTCTCTAAGTCTCTTATCACGGGACCCCACCACGGTCCGTGGTGAGCATCATAGACAGTGAAGGTCCCCGTAAAGTCTCTTTCGGCCAGATTTTTAAAGGGGCATTCTAGTCTTTTCCTATGTCTTAAATCAAAATAGTGTCGTTTTAAGGACTGAATTCTCTTATCTAAAGACCCTAAACCCCTTCATGACCTCATTCTTCACACTTAGACTTAAGACCCTTAAATTATTTCTTCCTAAACTCTCTCAAGAACCTCAAGGCAAGACTAGAGTTTCCAAAATTCAAGGCATTCAAGTCTCCTTTGTTCCTGAAGTGTTCTTAGGGATTTCATTTCCCTCAAGGTATGTGGGTTTTCATATATGGGTCCTTCCACTCATGGAGCCTAAATATTTTCTCAATCTAGAATTCCAATTCAAAATGATGAAATCTTATGGGCTTTTACATGATGACTTTAAATGTATGGATTATGATATATTTGAAGTTTCCTTACATATATTGATTATATTGACTCTTGATTTCATGAAGTTATGATGTTATTAAAGTGTCTATATGAAGGCTTGAAAGAAGTTTTAAGACATATATGGTGGGTTGTTTTAAGAATGTGTATTTTAAGCAATTTCATTACTCTCATGCATGCAAAAATTCTTTAAAGGTATTGAAAGGTTTTTGTAAAATGTACCCACCTAGTTTCCTATAAAAAGTAAAGTTGAAATAAAGTTTGGCCCCAAATGAATGTTATAAAGTAAATGCTTATGAAAGGGTCTTTATGAAGTGATTGGTTGATGAAAGAGCTTCTTAGCCAAAGTAATATTTCAATGTGAAAGGACAATCCTCATGTTGAATCAAATGAAATATTTAAGGTTACGATATGACATGTGTGACATACCTATATGCCGTCAATGCTTTTGAACATTTTTCCAAAAAGGAAAGTCCGATTAGCATGGTAGCCAGAATACCATTACTGATTGAGGACCTAATTTTCTTATAAATCAAGGTTCATTAGTAGAATGGTAAATAGGGTATAGCAGCCATGATGATATTATCAACCTAAGGTTTTAATGAGTTATTCCACCGATTGATGTTTCAATATTTAAAGTTTATATAATGCTTATACTATATTTATGTGTTATTCTGTGGGATCTGACCAAGCACCGAATGTAGCATGTAGATGTGGACTCAACCGAATGGGTTCTTAAGTAAATTCTCGTGTTGCATTAACTATATGCCACCATAGGAACCCTTGTCGGCTAGGCATTTGTAGCCATCAAATGTTAAAGTTAAAGCCAAATATTGTTTAAAGTTGATCGGAGTTCTACCCTGTCAAGGTAGTCTCCCCTGTTTCGATGCAGGAGTCATCATCCTGCCCCAATACAGGAGTCATTGAATTCCATGTAATAGCTCGCATGGTCTTAAATGTCGGTTATGATCATTTCCCCACAAAATGAATGTTTTAAGGTTTCATGTGATGATGTCTCATGCATGCATTCACTTATGCATATTGGTTACTCATGTCTCTCTCTTATGTTCTTTATTTTATAGCATACTCATATACTTAGTACATTCAAGGTACTAACACATACTTCTACCTACATAATATCACCATGTAGGGACCAGCGCCGCGCTACACTCTCCTCCCCATGGCTAAGTTGAACGTTGAAGGCTACCATTTTGGTGAGTTCCTATGTTTCGGGAATGACACTCCTATCTCATCTAGTTTATGTTATGTTTAGACATGTAAATAAAGTTGATATTTTTTTTAGGGTGAGCTAGGGATATGTCATAGCCCCGCCAAGTATTAATGTAGAAGGTATGGTTGGATATAGTAAAGGATGTTATGTTGTCTTTGACTCTTATTAATGTGAAGCTCCTTAGTCAGTATATCCCTTATGTTTCTAATTAAATGCTTAATAAATGCTAAGAGGATTGGGTGAGGTAACTCCGAGTGTCTCATTTACCATTCACGTCTAGGCCCTAGGCTTGAATCGTGACACGAGGTCATTTCCAACAAGATTATATTAAAGAGGTCATTTCTGGCAGAATTATACTGCTGAGATCATTTCCGGTGGGGTTATATGACCGAGGTCATTTCCGGCGAGGTTGTGGGATCGAGGTCATTATTGATCAAAGATTATGAGACCGAGGTTATTTTTGGTCAGAGTTTATTATGCCTGGGTCTTTCTCGGATATTGCACACATACATGATCATTGAGTGTGCATATACATGTTCTGCATATATGTATGTGATAGTTTTGATTGCTATTTGTGACTTGTGATTATGTGTACGATATATCTTGTGATATTAAGCTGAGATATGAACCTTATTGAATTATTAGTATGAACTATTAGGTTGGGCTGATTTCTGTGCAAGTTGTAGTTACTGAGGTTCGGTTGGGTTGGAAAGAAGTTCGTAAAGTTTATTAGATTTATTTATTTTTTCTAGTTAGCTTGTTGGGTACCATTTTATTTGGTACTCATCCTTGCTTTTACGCTTGTGGAGGTTCTGAGCCAGGACTTTGATCTCATTCATTTCTTATCATCCAAGGCTTCTAGGAGTTTGGGAGGGGTAGCTATTGATAGTTGAAGACATATTGAGACTTGTATTTCATTTCAGTTTTGTTTTTCTTTAGCGGCTTGTATATGTGAAAACTAATCTTTTGGGGTATTAAGTTGACAGACTTGGGATCAAAACACGAGGTTTTAAAATGGTCCTCAGATTCCAACATACCGCATCAAATAGGATCTTGTTAATAGTTGTGAAGCGTGCCACAACTATGAATAAGAGACTATGGATGTTTAGGAAAGTCTTCACTTCTTTCAATTTATGTCATGCCCTAGAGTTCCCTAAGTTTTCCTCTAAATAACAATCAATTTTATGTTCTTTAGATAATGTCTCGAGGAAGAGCACCTCCAAGAGCAAGGGCTGACGAAGAGGACCAAGCTCCTCTGATTAGCAATGCTCCCTATCATGATGAAGGTGTAACTCATGCCCAGTTTCGCAACATTGTCACATTATTGGCTCAATTTGTAGCCTACCAAGGGCATCAAGGTGTCCCTCATCCTCAAGTGCAAAATCCAACCTCTCGAATTTGGGACTTCCAAAGGATGAATCCGCCTGATTTTGATGGTTCTAAACTAGATGAGGACTTTATAGAGTTTATCGATGAGGTATACCAGATTGTGGATATCATGGGTGTGCCACCGAATATAAAGACCGATCTAGTGGCCTATCAACTCAAGGGCATGGTTCGAGTGTGGTATGAACAATGGATTATTGAGAGAAATGGAGAAAGGGGACCGATTAAATGGGAAAAGTTCAAAAGTGACTTCCTAGACCATTTTTTCCCATTGGATCTTAGGGAGGCCAAAATCCAAGAGTTTATCAACCTCCGTCATGGGGGTATGAGTTTGTGGGAGTATGCCCTCAAATTCATGAAATTTTCAAAGTATGAACCCTTCATGGTCTCTAACCCCGTGCTAGAATAAACAAGTTTATTTCCAGCGTCTCGAGCTTGGTGTCCAAGAAGTGTAAAATGGCCATGTTAATTAAGGAGATGGACATCTCTCTATTAATGACATATGCTGAACAAATTGAAGACGAGAGTTGAGGGAGAGGTCTAAAGGCTTCAAGAAAGCTAGAGTGGATGGTGGAGGGTCCAACCCTCAAAGGTCTGGCTATGGTAGCAATGGTAAAGGTCAAGGTGGGAAGCGGTTTATGGGATAAGGTTCCACTAATATTCCTCTTCCCATGTTCAACAAGGATAAGGGTCCTAATCAAATGGTACCAAGAGATACTGCTGGCTCCCAAGCTTTTCCCCCATGTAAGAAGTGTGAGAGGACCCACAAGGGGGAATGGTTGGCCGGCTCAAATATGTGCTTTAAATGCGGCAAACCGGGTCACCATGCTAAGGATTGTAGAGGTGGTGGTGGAAATAGGCCTCAAGGCCAAGTTGCTCATGGACAACAAGCTCAAGGAAGTGGCCAACTCACCAACCATTTCTATGCCTTACATGGGAGGCACGAGGTTGAGGAAGCACCAAATATTGTTACTGTATGTTAAGGATCTTTACTTTTGATTTATATGCATTGTTGGACCCGGGAGAAAACTTTTCATTTGGTACTCCATTCTTAGCTAATAGGTTTGATTTATTACCTGAAATATTAGTAGAGCCTTATTTGGTGTCTACCCTTGTGGTTGAGTCATTTGTGGCTAGAAAGGTCTATAAGGGTTGTCCCATGTCTATCTTGCATAAAGTCATTTCTTGTGATCTTATAGAGCTTGATATGGTAGATTTTGATGTCATCCTTGGGATGGATTGGTTACATGCATCTTATGCTTCCATAGATTTTAGGACTCATCGAGTTAAGTTTTAATTTCCAAATGAGTCCATTCTTGAATGGGAAGGTCGTTATATGGTGAAAGGTAGATTCATTTTTTGTCTCAAGGCTCAAAAGTTGATTGGTAAGGGTTGTATTTACCATATAGTAAGGGTTAGGGTTGTCGATTCCAAAAGTCTTTCTTTTGAGTCGGTTCTAGTAGTCAATGAGTTTTTCGATGTCTTTCCTGTTGACCTTCCCAGTGTCCCTCCCGAAAGAGAAGTTGATTTTGATATCGATCTCCTCCTTGATACCCAACCTATCTCTATTCCTCCTTACCGAATGGCCCCAGCGGAATTGAAAAAATTAAAGGAACAATTAAAGGACTTGCTAGAAAAGGGGTTCATAAGGTCAAGTATCTTGCCATGGGGTGCTCCCGTACTATTTGTAAGAAAGAAGCATAGATCGATTTGAATGTTCACAGACTACCGATAATTGAATAAGGTAACTATTAAGAACAAATATCCACTTTCTAGGATAGATGACTTATTTGATCAACTGCAAGGGGATCCAGGGAAAGGCTTTTTGCTCACCCCGCAAAAGGTGCATGGGTTGACTCTATGCGAGTCACATCTCCAAGATCGACATTCAGTCCGACTATCACCAACTAAGGGTGAGGGAGTGTGACATTTCCAAGACGGCATTCCAGACAAGGGTCACTTCGAGTTTGTGGTAATGAATTTTAGGTTGATGAATGCACCGACGGCGTTCATGAACCTAATGAATAGGGTGTTCAAACCCTCCCTTGATACCTTAGTTATGGTTTTCATTAATGATGTTTTGATCTACTCTCAGAGTGAGGAAGAATATATGGATCATTTGAGGGTTGTGCTCCAAACGTTGAGGGATAGGCAATATTTTGCAAAATTTAGCAAGTGTGAGTTTTGGTTGAAGGAGGTGGCCTTTCTCGGTCACATAGTTTCCGGTGAGGGGATCAAGGTGGATCCTAAGAAAATGGAGACAGTCAAGAATTAACCAAGACCATTGTCTCCTTCAGACATTACGAGCTTCTTGGGTCTAGCCGGTTACTATAGAAGATTCATCAAAAGATTTTCTTCCATCTCATCTCATTTGAAAGATCGACTTACCTTCACTCTTATTTTGACTCTATCGAAAGAGTTAGAAGGGTTTATAGTTTATTGTGATGCTTTAAAGATTAATTTGGGTTGTGTCTTAATGTAAAACGATAAGATCATAGCCTATGCTTCTAGGCAATTGAAAGTGCATGAGCGTAGCTACCCTACCTATGATCTTGAGTTGGCGGCCGTAGTTTTTGTGGCACTACCTCTATGGGGTATATGTAAATATGTATACTGATCATAAAAGCCTTCAATATGTGCTCACCCAAAATGATCTCAATCTAAGACAAAAAAGGTGACTAGATCTTCTTAAGGCTATGACATGAGTGTGCATGATCATCTAGGTAAAGCCAATGTGGTTGCCGATGCACTAAATAGAGTGTCTATAAGGAGTGTGGCCCATGTTGATGAAGGAAAGAGGAAGTTGGTGAAAGATGTTCACTAGTTGGCTAAATTAGGGTGAAGTTACGCAGTACCGATGATGGTGGTATGGTTGTCCAAAATGGGTTTGAATCCTCTTTGGTAGTGGATGTCAAGTCAAAACAAAACCTTGACCCGACAGTTGTCGAGTTAAAGAAGTTGGGGAAGGAAAAGAAGGTAGAGGTCTTTTACTAAGGGGGAGATAGGGTCTTATATTACTAAGGTCGGTTATGTGTTTCGGATGTGGATGACCTAAGGAGTTCTATCTTGATGGAGGCACATATTTCTGCATACTCTACTCACCCCGATTTGACAAAAATGTATTGAGACTTGAAAGAGTTGTATTAGTGGGGTGGCATAAAAAAGGACATAGCAAGGTTTATGTATGAATGTCTGAATTATCAACAAGTGAAGGCCGAACATCAAAGACCGGGTGGTCTAGCCCAAGATATTAAAATCCCTACTTGGAAATAGAAAGATGTGAATATGGATTTTGTAGTGGGTTTGACTCACACTCGAAAATGACATGATTCTGTTTGGGTGGATTGTTGATAGAATGACTAAGTTGGCTCACTTTCTATCGGTTAAGAGTTCCTATATGGCCGAAGATTATGCAGAGTTGTATATTCAAGAGTTGGTGATATTGCGTGGTGTGCGATTGTCAATCATTTTGGATCATGGTACTCAATTCACTTATCACTTTTGGAGATCATTTCAAAAGGGCCTTGGTACTAAAGTAAAGTTAAGCACATTCCATCCTCAAATCGATGGGCAAGTCGAAAGGACAATTCAAACCCTAGAGGATATGTTAAGAGCTTGTGTGTTGGAATTAAAAGGGAGTTGGGATGATTACCTACCGCTCTTTGAATTTGCTTACAATAATAGTTTCCACTCGAGTATTGAGATGGCGTAGTTTAGGGCTTTGTATGAGAGGCGATGTAGATCCCTGATTGGTTGGTTTAAAATAGGTGAGATGACCTTATTAGGTTCTTATTTGGTACTTGATACTTTGGATAAGGTGAATATCATTAGAGAAAGATTGAAGATGGCTCAAAATCATCAAAAGTCGTATTCCGACACTAGAAGAAGGGATCTTGAATTTAATGTAGATGATTGGGTGTATTTGAAGGTTTCACCCATGAAGGGTGTGGTTCAGTTTAGTAAGAATGGAAAATTAAGTCCTAGGTATATAGGGCCTTATAAAATCATAAAGAGGGTTGGCAAAGTTGCGTATGAGTTGGAATTACCTTCGGAAATGACCATGATTCACCCGATGTTTCGCATGTCAATGTTGAGAAAATGTATGGGAGACCCTAACACCATTGTGCCTTTGGAGGTAGTAAATGTTGAGGAGAATTAAACCTATGAAGAAGTCTCGGTTGAAATTTTGGACCGACAAGTTAAAAGGTTGAGGAACAAAGAAGTTGCCTCCGTTAAAGTCCCTTGGAAGAATCAACAAGTCAAAAGTGCTACATGGGAAGCAGAAGAGGATATGATAAAACGGTATCCTCATCTCTTTCATTCTACTCAAGCTTAAGGTAATAAGTCATTCATGTTCAAATGTTTAAGACTCTTATGTTTTAGTTTTTCCAAGTCATCATGTGCATGCATATTCATGAAGTTGAATTTTGAAGTTATGTTTTAAGCTCAAGTTTAAGGATCTCATGTTTGATGCACCTTAAGTGTCATTGTATATATGTTGGGCTGCTAGTCCTCATACCATGTCCTTTTATATGTCAATGATTCTCACTCGAGGAAGAATGTTCCCAAGAGGGAGATATTGTAATACTCCAGAAATGTGAATGGTCCTAAAATAAGGAACTAAGGAAGAACTCTAAGAAAGTTGCAGAAAACAAGCAGCAGAAACTGACCACGGAAGCCTCCACAGACCGTAGTAAGCATTGCGGACTATGGTGTACAACCGTTGTAGAGATTCAGAGCCTCAGTCTACAAAGGACGAACCACGATGGAGGACCACAAGGCGTGAAGCCCTCTATGGTGGGCCCTCCCCAAGATCCTCAGGAATTTTCCCAAGGCAGGGTCTACGAACGACCACCATGGGTCGTGATGCATTTCACGAACCGTCAAGGTATCCGTGAAGAAACTTTAGAGACTACCCTGTAAGTCTCTTTTTTTTGAATTTCTCTAAGTCTCTTATCATGGGACCCCACCACGGTCTGTGGTACAGACCGTGAAGGATCCCCATGAAGTCTCTTTCGGCCAGATTTTTAAAGGGGTATTCTAGTCTTTTCCTATGTCTTAAATCAAAATAGTGTCATTTTGAGGACTGAATTCTCCTATCTAAAGACCCTAAACCCTTGCATGACCTTATTCTTCATACTTAGACTTAAGACCCTTAAATTCTCTCTTCCTAAACTCTCTCAAGAACCTCAAGGCAAGACTCGGGTTTCCAAAATTCAAGGCATCCAAGTCTCCTTTCTTCCTGAAGTTTTCTTAGGGATTTCGTTTCCCTTAAGGTATGTCGGTTTTCATCAATGGGTCCTTCCACTCATGGAGCCCAAATATTTTCTCAACCTAGCATTTCAATTCAAATTGATGAAATCTTATGGGCTTTTACATGATGACTTTAAATGCATGGATTATGATAGATTTGAAGTTTCCTTACATATATTGATGTATATTAACTCTTGATTTTATGAAGTTGTGATGTTATTAAAGTGTCTATATGAAGGCATGAAAGAAGTTTTAAGACATTTATGATGGGTTGTTTTAAGAATGAGTATTTTAAGCATTTTCATTACTCTCATGCATGCAAACATTCTTTAAAGGTATTGAAAGGTTTTTGTGAAATGTACCCACCTAGTTTTCTATGAAAAGTAAAGTTGGAATGAAGTTTGGCCCCAAATGAATGTTATAAAGTAAATGCTTATGAAAGGGAGTCTTTATGAAGTGATTGATTGATGAAAGGGCTTCCTAGCCAAAGTAAGGTTTTAATGTGAAAGGACAATCCTCATGTTGAATCAAATGAAATGTTTAAGGTTTTGATATGACATGTGTGTCATCCCTATATGTCATCAATGCTTTTGAATATTTTTCCAAAAAGGAAAGTCTGATTAGCATGGTAACCAGAATACCATCACTGATTGAGGACCTAATTTTCTTATAAATCAAGGTTCATTAGTAGAATGGTAAATAAGGTATGACAACCATGATGATATTATCAACCAAAGGTTTTAATGAGCTATTTCACTAATTAATTTTTTAATATTTAAAGTTTATATAATGCTTATGCTATGTTGATGTTCAAACATTATTCTGTGATATTTGACCTAGCACCGAATGTAGCATGTAGATGGGGACTCGACCGAAGGGGCTCTGAAGTAAAGTTTCATGTTGCATTAATGTGCCACCATGGGAGCCCTTGTCGGCTAGGCCTTTGTAGCCATCAAATATTAAAGTCAATGCTAAAGATTGTTTAAAGTTGATCGAAGTTCTACCTCGGTAAGGTAGTCTTCCTGTCTCAATGCAGGAGTCTTCGGATTCCATGTAATAGATCGCATGGTCTTAAATATCGGTTATGGTCACTTCCCCACAAAATGAATGTTTTAAGGTTTCATGTGATGATTTCTAATGGATGCATTCAGTTATGCATATTGCTTACTCATGTCTCTCTCTTATGTTCTTTATTTAATAGCATACTCACATACTTAGTACAATCAAGGCACTAACACATACTTCTGCCTACATGATATCACCATGTAGGGACCGACGCCACTCTACACTCTCCTCTCCGTGGCTAAGTTGAATGTTGAAGGCTACCCTTTTGGTAAGTTCCCATGTTCTGGAAATGACACTCCTATATCATCTTGTTTATGTTATGTTTAGACATGTAAATGAATTTGATATTTTTTAATTATTTTTGACTTAACCTTGAGGGTGAGCTAGAGACATGTCTTAGCCCCGCCAATTCTTAATGTAGCAGGTATGGTTGGACATAGTAAAGGATGTTACGTTGTCTTTGACTCTTATTAATATGTAGCTCGTTGGTATATCCCTTATGTTTCTGCTTGATTTATTTATCATTACTAATAAAATACTTAATAAATGCTAAGAGACTTGGGTGAGGTACCTTTGAGTATCTCATTCATAGTGTCAGGTCTAGGACCTAGGCTTGGGTTGTGACATGAGGTTATTTATATTATCGAAGTCATTTCCAATGGAATTATATTATCAAGGTCATTTCTGGCGGGATTTTACTGTCGAGGTCATTTTCGATGGGGTTATATGACCGAGGTCATTTTCAGCGAGGTTGTAGAAATGAGATCATTACTAGTTAGAGATTATGAGACCGAGGTCATTTTGGTTAGAGTTTATTATGACAAGGTCTTTCCTTGCTATTCAACACTTGCATGATCATTAAGTGTGCATACATATATCTATGTGTGATAGTTTTGATTGCTATATGTGACTTATGATTATGTGTACGATATATCTTGTGATATTGAGCTGAGATCTGAACCTTATTGAATTATTAGTATGAACTGTTAGGTTGGGATGATTTCTGTACAGGTTATAGTTATAGAGGTTCGGTTGGGTTGGAAAGGAGTTCGTGAATTCTATTAGAGTTACTTAGTTTTTTTAGTTAGATTGTTGGGTACCGTGTTATTTGGTACTCATCATTTCTTCTACACTTGTGTAGGTTCTGAGCCAAGACTTTGATCATCATTCCTTTCTGATCATCCAAGGCTTCCAGGAGTTTGAGAGAGATAGCTATTGATATCCAGCGTACTCTCAAATTTCCTTTACTTTTAAGCTTTACTATTGAGACTTGTATTTTATTTCAGTTTTGTTTTTCTTTAATGGCTTGTACATGTGGAGACAAATATTTTGGGATATTTAAGTTGAAATACTTCCGTTGTTGTTTATTATATAGTTATTTAGATTGTTTCTGCTTTATTTACCAAAATATTGGATTCTAGGCTGATTTGTCTAGTGGAAAAGGACCGGTGTCATCACACCCGGGTTCGGATAGTGAAAAATTGGTATCAGAACCCTAGGTTCATAGGTTTCACATGTACAAGCTAAGTCTAGGTAGAGTCTCGAGTATCGGTACAGAGACATCTATACTTATCTTTAGGAGGCTACAAAAACTGTTAGAAAAGATCTTCATTTCTTGATTCTCTATCGTATGTTCTTGGTCGTAATATAATTTCTATCTCTTCTTTTCGTCCTCTCACTTATGGTAATGGATTGTGCTTTCTCCTGCGTGCATCCAGTTAAGATGTCATCACTTGGTTTCAGTGTGAGATCTGGTATTAAGGTAGAAATGGTATATTTATGGGAAGGATATGTGGTCAGGCCTGGAATGCTTTGCGATTCAAATAGGGGGAGTAAGTTTATAGTTCGGTGATATGTTTTGAGAGTATAGTACTTAAGGATGAGCAAGAGTTTAGAAACTTTACAAATGTCTTACCTTTCCAGGCTATTATTCAACAGTGGGGATAGCGATTGTATGGCTTATACGATATTTGAAGTGGTTCAATAATTAAGAAAGGTATGAATAAGGGAATAACTGTGTTGTGAGCATAGTGACATTGGAGACTACAGTCTGTGAAGTTCGTCAAAAACAAATGGGTTATGTGGTGTATTACGATAATGGTATTATGCTAATTGAGATCAGAATTTCTATTGCACTTTTATATTATTGGTGTATATCAGAAAGGTTCATAATGTGACTACTATGATGATACTTGTATTCTCTTGGTTAGGGTTATGGGATAAGTTGCTTTTATTATCGACCTAGCTTACAGAATGGTATGTATATCACCTTCGACTGGAAACTGAAATGCTTTGGCAATGTTTTGTAGCTATGTAATAGATATAGATGTTTGGTATACTTGAGTATGACCTTCTTAATGGATAATACATGATAGAGTGGTGGATCTAGCGGATGCTCACAGGGTGGTAATAGTGATTTATGAAAGCGGAGACACCTAAGGAGTTGTCAGTTGTTTCACCTACTCAGGTGATGAGGTTTGATATTGCATTCTCAACTGAGAAATCAAGTGGTTGTTTCTATGAATGCTTGAGTTAAGCATTATTTATATGAAAAGTTATAGTGGTGGATCGAGTGTGTCGATTCTGTCTCTTCTCTTTGGCAAGGTACGACTCTAGGGTTGGCATTATTATATTGGGGACTAATGGTTTCATGATAAGCCAACAAAAGTAGACTGATATTAAAATAATAAGCTATGGGTAAAGAAAGTTTCAACAAATATACTTGTGCGAAGGCAGTTGGGGATGTTAGTGAGAAACTACGATTTAAAGAAAAATTGGGTTGGTCCTTTATATGTGGTTAGTATAATTGGGTCCAAGGTATTCTATGGATAATAGAGTTGATTTTGAGATGATGGCAAGGTTATTGAACATGGTAATAAGAGTTTGAGGTGTTCCATGATTAGAATACATCTATATGATAAGGGATTTCGAATAAAGAAACACAGTATGGTAAAGATGACTTATGGATATCTAATATAGCATAGTTATATGGAGAATGTATGATGTGTTGGACAATGCTCGAGTAGAATCAAAAGGATTTAACTTACAAAAATTTAATGGGATGTAACTTGATCCTTGGAAGGGTACTAGAGCAAATATATTCATTTTTTGGATTGTAAAGAACAATGATTTACCGTACGGGAGTTGATGAGTTAAAATTCAGAAACACATGGCTTCATCTATCTTGTTCTAGTATGGGAATAGTATTCGGTGTTCATTAGTCAAGTTGAGCATGCTTCTAGAGTAAAGCTTATGGATATTCGACTCTAGTATTGTGGTTAGTTCTATTATGATTTCGAGTTTGATGATCAGCACGATTTAGGTTCCTAATGTGGGCATGGTAAGTTCGATGGATAGGTGTTTGATGATAAGTCGAGTTATGTGATTTCACAAAGATCTTCCAGGTATGGACTAATGTCGATTGATGAATGAGATTGGGTTACCTAGTTTGAATAGAATTCGGGTGTTGCATTATGAGTTTACAAATGTGGTAGATAGTTTTGTCAAGGTTTGAATAAACTAGGTAAGAAACAATTGATTATGATCATTAAAACTTAGGAAGGACTTGTACATGGTCTGAGTTATAGAGTTTATTGTTTTAGATTGTAAAAGGGTTCGATAAAGTTTCATTCGAGAAGTTTGATTTAAGGTAAAAGGTATTAGGCTGTGGATGTTTGGGCAACGTACAATAATGATACATGAGTTACGAAAAGAAACAAGAGTCTTGCACAACAGGTATAAGTCATGAGATGTGAAGAGTTAAGACATCACATGTGGATCCTAAGTTCAAGGTTGAGGATGGTATGGATTTTTGTCTTTGAGCTTAGATATGAAAATGCAAGGTGAACTGGTTCAGCACAGATGTATGATGGGTCATCAGTTGCTTTTTGAATACCTGGTATTGGTGTTGGAGATAAACAGTGATGTATGAGGGATTCTAAGCTTTTGAGTTTTGTCAGATGGTTAAAATTATGGTAGATGACTTATTGAAGCACCACCGGAAAAGACTTATAGTTCGACATGATTATTGAGGATTATGAGCAAGGGTTGATAACTACATTGATAGGACTACCAGACTATGGTAATGCGTTACATAAATAATTGGTGGTAAATAGAGGTTATGTGCCCATAATATATAGAATTATTGGGGTGACCAAGTGTCATGACCCGACCTAGGGTCTAGTCATAATACAGCGATCAAAACCCCATATGGGATCCAACCAAGCCTCTTGACATATCATAAAGTATACATAAGGTAAAGTATATGCGGAATTAACATAAGAGAGTCTAGAATATGAATTATAAATGAAAAAGGTAACTTGACAACATAAACTCACAATATTTGTCCAACTAGATGACTTTAGTCATGAACATGGGCGTAGACTAAGACATGTCCCTAGATTACCCTCATAGTAAAGAAATAAATGACTTTTGGAAGTAAGAAACAACAACTCAAAACTAGTCCTCGATAGATGAGGACTTACCACAACTTCACCGGATAGGAAAGCTCAA
Organism: Solanum dulcamara; assembly: GCF_947179165.1. Classification (NCBI taxonomy): domain Eukaryota; kingdom Viridiplantae; phylum Streptophyta; class Magnoliopsida; order Solanales; family Solanaceae; genus Solanum; species Solanum dulcamara. Next base: position 63,389,835 of record NC_077246.1, read on the forward strand.
CTAGTCATGTGGGTGGATACAATCCTCAACCTCAACCCCTACATTATGAGATAATGTAGGCAAAAATATGTGTTATCACTTTTGAATGTACTAAGTATAAGGGCATGACATGCAACATAAATAATGGAATGCAATGGTCGAATAAGGTACATGATAAGATGAGATAAGTAAAGACATTAGAGAATCATAATGATCAAAGCATTTGAAAAGCATAATTTAGATAATAAAAATACATAAGAGATCATACATATGTGGGATAGGAACCATAACCGACATTAAGACCATGCGAGCTATAACATGGAACCCCAATGTTATCCCTACACTAGAAAAAAAAGAATTTACTTGCCAAGGTAGACTCTACCCCGCATAGCGGGTCATAACATATGTTATATGTGGATCCACTAGCTAAGCAATAAAGAAAACCTACAATGGCACGTAGTTTATGGGACAATGGAATATTACTACGGATCTCTTTCCTCAACTACGGGAGAGAATGTCTAACCCAAGGTCCACTCGGTGCTAAGTTAAATCCCACAGAATACATAAATAATAACATAGTTAGCATATATCATAACTTGTTCATAAACTTCATACTTCATAGAATAACTCATTTCATAATGTACTTGTAATATGAGTATTGTCCTTTCATTATTATAATCATATTTGCATAATTTATATAGTTAGCTTCCAGGTCACTACATAGGGCCCTAAGTAACCTTACTACATAACTAGCATGAAATTCATATATTGAATGTACTTGTGATTCATGATCACAATTCATACTTGAATTTAGAGTAAAACTCAAATACATAATCAATTTGATTGATAATCATGATAATACCTTTGAAATCATTAAATTCATAATCATACTTCATAATATCATCATAGAAAATAGGCTTCATACATGGACAATCGTAATTGAACTTAAAATCATGTAATTTATGTAGAAACATACTTATAATGATTAAAAACATAATCAAACAGCCCAATGCAATTCATAAGATTAGGGTTACAAACTCAAATGAAATTCATAAGATTTTGAGTAGAAACCTTGGGGCTCTAGGGTGAAAAGGACCCATGGATCAATCCCTACATACCTTGATTGAATTTGACCTTTGAATTTGAAAAATGAGACTTTTCTTGAAGAAACCCTAGCCAAAATCTTGATGAAGAAGATGAAGTTTGGAGGAGCCTTGAAAGAGAAGTCTTTTAGTTAATTGGGAGTTAACAAGGGAAAAGAATAGATTAAAGAGTATTTAGGATATTTTCGTAGTGAATCTAGTCCCAAAAAGTTCCATAAATATAATTCAAAAAATAGGGAATAACTAAAATAGCCCTCATTTAACTAAAGCTAGGACTCACCACGGAAGACCCATCACTGGCCATGACGCTTATCACGGTCCGTGGGGGGCGTCCGTGATGTTAGACTTGATCTCTGAATTTTCTAAGTTGCAAGGAAAGTTTCAGAACATTCTTCAAGAGACCCTTCACGGTCTGTAAACTGCACCACGGGACATAAAGAATGAGTGTGATGTAAGCCCTACAAGGTAAACTCCAGGAGTGACCATCACGGAACACACCATGGTCAGTGAAATGTTCCACGGCCCGTGGTGGCTAGTCGTTGTCCTTGCCTTGGGGTCATGATTGGAGTCTTTAGGGAAGGGGTTACCACGGAAGGATTCACGGCCCATGGTTCCTACTACAGCCCTAATGGCCTTCGTGATCATCATCTGGTGTCAAAATTGCAGCTTTTCAAATTTTTATGTTTTGATCCTCATTTTCTGACTTTTCAAAATTTTGGGGTCTTATAATATCTCCCCCTTAGAAAATTCCTCCTCAAATGGGATTGAAGCTAGCATGAATGGAATATGAAAGGAACATAACAGCCCAACATGAATGCAAAAAATCTCAAAAATACATAAAACACGAAATCTTTAATCTCAAGAAAAAACATAACTTTAAAACTCATTTCATGAACATTAATGCATGTGAAACCATGAAAATAACTTAAATGCATGATTTGGGATGGTTAGTTCATGAAGGAGATAAATACATAAACTAGGAATGGAAGGAAATAGAGGAGGATATCGGGACATCATATCATCTTCAGCCTCCCATGTAGCACTCTCAGCCTCTTGATTCCTCCATAACACCTTAACTGAAGCAACTTCTTTATTTCTCAACTTTCTAACTTATCGGTCCAAGATCTCAACCAGAACCTCTTCATATGAAAGACCATACTTAATATCAATGTTGTCTAATGGCATAATGGAGGTAGGATCACCAAGAAACTTCCTCAATAACGACACATGAAACACCGGATGCACCGATGTCAAATTTGAAGGTAAATCTAACTCATAAGCCACTTTCCCAATTTGCCTCAAAATCTGATATGGGCCAACATAGTAGGGACTTAGCTTTCCTTTCATAAAAAAAGGTATCACACCCTTCATTGGTGAAATTTTCAAGTAAACCCAATCATTAACTTCAAATTCAAGTTCTCTTCTCCTCACATCACAATAGGAATTTTGTTGTCTTTGGGTCGTTTTCAATCTTTCTCTAATGAGTCTAACTTTTTCAATAGCCTCAAATACCAACTCAGGTCCTATCAACGCAACTTCTCCTACCTTAAACCATCCTATAGGGGATTGATACAACCCATCAAACAAAGCCTCAAATAGAGTTATCTCAATACTAAAGTGATAATTATTACTATACGCAAACTCTATTAGCGGCAAATGGTCATCCAAATTTCCTTTGAAATCTATCACGCATTCTCTCAACATAACCTCTAAGGTCTGAATTGTGCGTTCAGCCTGACCATCCATCTATGGATGAAAAGTTATACTAAGCTTCACTTGGGTAGCTAGACTCTTTTGGAAGGACCTCCAAAATTGAGATGTGAACTGAGTACCTCGATCAGAAATGATAGACAGTGGGACACCATGAAGCTTTACTAATTCTTGAATATACAATCTAGCATAGTCCTTGGCTGAGTATGAAGTCTTAATAGAGATAAAATGAGTCAACTTAGTTATTCAGCCAATAATTACCCAAATAGAATCGTGTTGCCTACGAGTATGAGGCAAATCAGTAACAAAGTCCATATTTAAGGATTCCCACTTCCAAGTAGGAATCTCAATATCCTGAGCCAAACCTCTCAATTTTTGGTGCTCAACTTTGACTTGTTGATAATTAGGACACTTAGCCACAACTTCAGCAATATCCATTTTCATGTCATTCCACCAATATACTTCTCTCAAATCTTGATACATCTTCGTAGAACCAGGATGAATAGAATACTACGAACTATAAGCTTTGGACAATATCATATCTTTCAAGCTCTTTACATTCGGCACACATAATCGGCCTTGATATCTCAAAACACCATCTCCCCCTTGGAAGAAAGCCTCAATGGATTTTTTGACAATCGTTTTCTTCAATTCAACCAAAGCGGGATCATCATCTTGCTTTATCTTTACATCCACTAGGAGAGACAATTAGGAACTGTTTTGCACAATAACACCATAAGTTTCTGCATCAACCAATTGTACACCCAAATGGGCTAACCTTTGCACATCCCGAGCTAACTCTTTATTCTCATCATCAACATGATAAACACTATTCATAGTCAATCTACTGAGAGTATCGGAGACCACATTCGCCTTACCCGGATGGAATAGAACACTTATGTTATAATTCTTCAACAATTCAAGCCATATTTCTTTATGAAGTTTTAAGTCCTTTTGAGTGAATATATATTGTAAACTCTTATGATTGGTGAAAACATCCACATGGACACAATAAAGATAATGTCTCCATAATTTCAAAGAGAATACCACCGCTACCAATTCTAAATCATGAGTTGGGTAATTCTTCTCATGTATCTTAAGCTGCCTTAAAGCATAAGTTATCACTTTACCATTTTGCATTAGGACGCAACCAAGACCGACTCTTGAAGCATTACGATATACAACAAAACCATCAGAACCTTTTGATAAAGTTAGCACCGAAGTGGAGATAAGTCTATTCTTCAACTCTTGGAAGTTTTTCTCACACGCCTTGGACCATTGGAATTTTACTTTTTTTAGTCAAAGCAGTCAAAGGTAATGCAATGGAAGAGAAACCTTCCACAAACCTTCTATAATAACCGGCTAAGCCTAGAAAACTCTGACTATTACAAAGACTCAATGGTCTAGGCCAATTCTTGATAGCTTCTGTATTCTTCGGATCAACCATAATTCCTTCTTCGGAAATAATATGACCAAGGAAAGCAACTGACCTAAGCCAAAAGTCACATTGGCTAAACTTTGCATACAACTGTCGGTCTTTGAGAGTTTGCAACATAATTCTCAAATGATTGGCATGCTCTTCCTCACTCCTTGAGTAGATTAAAATATCACCTATAAAGAAGATCAGAAACATATTCAAATATTGCCTAAATACCCTGTTCATAAAATCCATAAAAATTGTAGGGGCATTCGTTAGTTCGACAGATATAACCAAAAATTCAAAATAACCATACTGAGTTCTAAAGGTTGTCTTTGGAATATTACACTCCCTCACTCAAATTTGATGATAACCCGATCAGAGTTCATTTTTTGAAAAGTAACTTGCTCCTTGAAGTGGATCGAACAAGTCATCAATCCTTGGGATGGGATACTTATTCTTGATCGTGACCTTGTCTAATTGGCGATAATCTATACACATTCGAAGGGACCCATTTTTCTTCCTGAAAAATCACATGGGAGCACCCTCAAGGTGAAATTCTCGGCTTTATAAAATCCTTATCCAACAAACCCTTCAACTAATCCTTCAACTCTTTAAGTTCCACCGGAGCCATACGGTAAGGAGGAATAGAGAGAGGTTGTGTATCGGGAAGGAGATCTATACCTAAGTCTATTTCTCTTTCGGGAGAAATGCCTTGAAGATCTTCGAAAAAAACTTCTAAAAATTCATTAACCATCGCAACTTACTCAAGAGTAGGAGTGTAAGGTTTCGAGTGTTTTAAAGGTTGGAAGGTGCTATTATAAGGTGAAATAGGGGAGAAATGGCTTTGGACGATTTTTTTTCCCGAACTCGATGAATTCAAATTGTATATATGAGTTAGGATCAATTACTTAGTATATAAAAAGTGTTAGATGTGGTGTAGGGCCAGAAGAGATATCTAACACCAAGCCGAGTTCAAAGAATTTTTATCGGCTAAGTTTTCATATTAGTCCGTATATGGGTTAGCTTCAAACAACCATATCTCTTAGCATATAACGAATTAGGTGGCCCATTACCTATCAAGCTAAAGTTCTTTGAGTCTTCTTTCCAACTCCACCAAGATTATATTATTTGGAGTTTATAATAAAATGTTATGTCCTCTTAACCAGAAGGGGACGTGCCAAGTTTGCATCACTGACTTGGTAAATCTTGGCTCAAATTTTAATTTCAATAAAAAAGAACTGTGAGAGAACACCTCCGTGTCGAGGACTTGTTCCCAGTTAGTTCAAAATTTAGTAAAAATTTCCAGTTTCAAGTAAGGACAACTTGGAAAATTCCCTGAACATATAAAGATGGACTTGGACGTATTTTGGGGTCATTTCCCACTCTTTTGCCTACCCAAAACCCTAAACTTCAACCCCCTTTCTTCCAAATCATCTCTTACAAAATTCCTCTCAAACTCAAGGTATTCAAGGCTCCTCATTGAAGATCAAACATCAAGATTTTCTTCAAGCTTTACTCTAAGGTATGTGGGTTTCTTCATCTATGGGTTCTTCCACTCATGGAGTCCCAAAACCCTTTCCAACGAATTTCTTTGAATTCAAGTATTAATTCTTTATGGTACTTCTAATTTCTTTTTACTAGCATGAAGCAACATTGAAATTATGGTTATTGACTCAAATTGCATGAAATTGATTGCTACTTATGAATGCCCTAATTAGCTAACTTGGGTTTATGAATTTTCAAATGGGTATTGTTCAATCCTTCTCAAATTGCTAAATTACTGTTCAAATTATTGATATTATGTTCAAATAAGCTTATATTACTACTCGATTGCATAAATTGTTGAGTTTCAAGTAATTTCCTATCTCAAGCTATTATGGATCTTTGAAATGAATGGTGGGTTATTTGAATTATGTTTTGAATTGACTCAATTGATAATACTCATGCATGGTCCTTTTGAAAAGCATGTTTGAAAGATGTATTGAATAAAACCCACCTAGTTTTACTATGTTTCCAATGAAGTTTGACTTGAAAGCTTTTGACTCCTAATGAATATTTATGAAAGCAATGTATTGATAAAAAGAGAGTCTTATGAAATAAAAAAAATGATGAAATAATATAAATGAAAGATTCTTTATGTGATAAGGACAATTCTCACATATTTGAATCAATAAAGGTTTTAATGAGCTATTCTACCGATGTGATCTTTTCAATTCTCAAGCTATATGATATGACTATTTTGAAGTATTATACTATTCCATGAAATTTGACTTAGCACCGAATGTAAAATATAAATGGAGACTCGGCCGAACGGGTCCTTAAGTAAAGTCTCATGTTGCATTAACTATGTGCCATCATATGAGCACTTGTAGGCTAGACCTTTGTAGATATCAAATGTTAAATAAATGAATATAAATGAATGAAGTTCTATACGGCAAGTAGTCTCCCTGTGCCAACTTAGGAGGTTATGTTGGATTTCATGTAATAGATCGCATGGTCTTAAATGTCGGTTATGGTCATCTTCCCACATATTTATGATTTAAATGCTATCTACTTGATTACTCATGTATTTTACCTTTTGTCTTAATTTTTTTATCATGTTGCATGCCTACATACTTAGTATATTCAAAGTACTAACGCATACTTTTGCCTATATGATATCACCATGTAGGGACCGGTGCTCTTTCCCATTCTCCTTCACGTGGCTAGTTTGAGATTTCATTTGAAGGCTACTTTTGGTGAGTTCCCATGTTTTAGGGACAATACTCATTTATATTTCTAGCATATAATATGTTGAGACCTCTAGATACTTACTATTGCATTTTATTCTATTTTGATTGAGGGTGAGCTAGGGACTTGTCTTAGCCCCCGTCAAGTCTATTAGTAGAGGTATGCTTGAACATAAATGTATGATGATCTAAGGTTGATGATGACTCCTATTCTATGATGTTCTCCCTTAGTCCCTCTTTCTCTTTATCCTTCCGCTTGATATTTATTGTCATTACTGATGAAAGCCTAAATGAATGCTAAGAGGCTTGGGTGAGGTAACTCCGGAGTCTTCATTCACCGTGTCATGTATAGGCCCTAGGCTTGGGTCATGACAAGGAGTTTTGGAATCAACATCCCTAACTCACACTAAGTGATAGATGAACCCTTTGGAAATCATTTTCCGGGCCTTAAGAAATGAAATAAATTGACCCTTAACCATTGAATTGTTACCCTTCCACTCAAGGATAGGCTCATAAGGGAACTAAAATTTAACCACTCGAGTTCTATAACATATGGACGCATATAAGGCATGTAACTAATCCATACCAAGATTAATGTCAAAATCGATCATGTCAAGTTCAACAAGATCACAAGGGATAACTTTACGCAAAACTGACACAGGACACTTCCTATAGACTCTTTTAGCCATAACTGACTCACCTACAAGAGTATAAATGAAAAAAGGCTCCATTAATATTTCAGGGCTAACATCAAACCTTATAGCCATATAAAGAGTAACGAAGGACAAATTTGCACCGAATCAAGAAAGGCATAAACATCAAAGTGAAAGATCCGTAACATACCAATAACAACATCCGGAGTCTCTCCTACCTCCTGCCTACCATGAAGAGCATAGAACTACTTGTTGCAATGATCGCCCTTAGGTTGAGCTTGAGCAACTTAGCCGTGAGGAAAACCTTCTCTACCCTTGTTGGTATCATGAGGGCACTCGTATTTCCTATGTCTCATTTTACCATATTGAAAGTAAGCATTTGTTCCCATCAAACACCGCCCTCCATAATTTTTTCCACACCTTGCACATTTAGGAAATAGAGGGCTAATAACATTTGCACCTCCTCCTTGGGACTTAGGGTATGGCACTCTATCATTCACAAACTTCTTTCTTAAACTTTGACCTTATTGAGAACGAACACTACCACTATCGAACTTAGCATATGAGAACCCACATTCATACTGAGCTCCCTTAGACTCTCTCATTCTCATCTCTTTGAGTTTCTCTCCCTCAATTTAGTCAACAAAAGTTTTAAGCCGAGATATATCCATTTCCTTAATAAGCATAGCGGTATAGCACTCTTTGGCAACCAAATAGGATACCCCCGATATGAATTGACTTATTCAAGCACGTGGGTCGGCAACCAATGAAGGAGCATACTTGGAGAGCTTGATGAACTTGAGGGCATAGTTCCTCATTTCCATGTTGCCTTGTCGAAGATTAATGAACTCCAACACCTTAGCTTTCCATAGTTCAAGAGAGAAAAAGCGATCAAGGAAAGAAAGTTTGAAGACTTCCTATTCAATTGATATTTCATCCACTCTCTCCATCTTCCATTAGGTATACCATACTTGAGCCACACTTTTGAGTTGGTAAGATGCCATCTCCGCTTTCTCCTCCGATGACATCCTCATTATGCTCACTATTTTGTAGACCTCGTCAATAATTTTTTTAGGATCCTCATTAACCTTTGATCCATGAAACTCCGAGGGATTCATTCTTGCAAAATCTCTTACCCTCAAAGCCGGAGTGGGGATATTAAGAGGAGTCATAAACCCTTGGTTTGCCACAACTTGGAATAGCATAGTAAAAGAAGTTTAGAACTCCACATTGGTCATTTGGTCGAGTTGGAGACCATTGTCTTAAGGAGATGGGGGAGCTTGGGCCTCATTAAGATTATTTCCCCTTGGCAACAGTGGCCTTCTTAGAGGCATATTTCTGAAAATTACAAAGGAAGATCATTAAGGAAAGGAAGTCTTAGGATAAATTATATAGCATAACATAGACCATGAAAGAAATGAGAATTTTCTAAAATGCCTTAAAGCATCCTATTCATAGATGTGGAACGCCTCACAACCATAAATTAGACTCTACTTGATGCGGTACATTGGACACCCTAGGACATCTTAAACCTTGTGCTCTGATACCAATATTTGTCATGACCCAACCTAAGGCCTAGTCATAACACGGAGATCAAAACCCCATAGGGCTCCAACCAAACCTCTTGACATATCATAAAACATACATAAGGTAAAGTAAATACGGAATGAACATAAGAATTTCTAAAACATAAATCATAAATGAACAAGGTAGCTTGACAACATAGACTCACAATATTTGTCCAACTAGATGTCTCTACTCATTAACATAGGCGGGGGCTAAGACATGTTCTTAGTTCACCCTCATAGTAAAGAAATAAATGTCTTTTGGAAGTAAGAAACAATAACTTAGAACTAGTCTTCGATAGATAAGGACTCTCCACAACTTCACCAGATAGGAAGGCTCAACTAGCCACGTGGGTGGATACAATCCTCAACCTCAACCACTATATTATGAGAAATATAGGCAACAATATGTGTTAGTACTTTTGAATGTACTAAGTATGAGGGAATGACATATAACATAAATAATGTGATGCAATGATCGAATAAGGTACATGATAAGATGAGATAAGTAAAGACATCAGAGAATCATAATACTCAAAGCATTTGAAAAGCATAAGTAAGATCATGAAAATATATAAGAGATCATACATATATGGGATAGGAACCATAACTGACATTAAGACCATGCGAGTTATAACATAGAATCCTGATGCTACCTTACAACGAAAAAAAGGAAATCTACTTGTCAAGTTAGACTCTACCCTGCGTAGCGGGTCATAACATACGTTATATGTGGATCCACTAACTAAGCCATGAAGGCAACCTATGGTGACACATATTTTATGGGACAATGGGATATTACTGCGGGTCTCTTGCCTCAACTACGGGAGAGAATGCCTATCCTAAGGTTCATTTATTGCTAAGTCCAATCCCATAGAATATATAACATAATAACATACTTACAATATATCATAAGTTGTTCATAAGCATCATATTTCATAGAAAAGATCAATTTATAACGTACTTATAATGTGAGAATTGTCTTTTCATCATTATAATCATATTTGCATAATTCATATAGTTAGGTCCTAGGTCACCATATAGGGCCTTAAGTCACCTTACTTCATAACTAACATGAAATTCATATCTTGAACATACTTGTAATTCATGATCACAATTCATACTTGAATTTAGAGTAAAACTAAAATGCATAATCAATTTGATTGATAATCATGATAATACCTTTGAAATCATTGAATTCATAATCATACTTTATAATATCATCGTAGAAAATAGGCTTCATGTATGGGAAATCATAATTGAACTTAAAATTATGTAATTCATACAGAAATATACTTATAAAGATCAAATATAATGATTAAAAACATAATCAAACAGCCAATACAATTCATAAGATTAGGGTTATAACCAAATTGAAATTTATAAGATTTTGAGTAGAAACCTTGTGACTCCAGGGTGAAAGAGACTTATGGATCAATCCCTACATACCTTGATTGAATTTGACCTTTGAATTTGAGAAAGGAAACTTGTTCTTGAAAAAACCCTAGACAAAATCTTGATGAAGAAGATGAACTTTAGAGGAGCCTTGAAAGAGAAGTCTTTTAGTAGATTGGGAGTTAACGAGGAAAAAGAATAGATTAAAGAGTATTTAGGATATTCTCGTAGTGAATCTAGTCCCAAAAAGGTCCATAAATATAATTCAAAGAATAGGAAATGACTAAAATAGCCCTCATTTAACTGAAGCTGGGACTCACCACGGATGACCCATCACTCCCCTGAACCCTGAACCCTGAACCCTTGACGCTCATCACGGTCCGTGGGGGGCGTCCGTGATGTTATGCTTGATCTCTGAATTTTCTAAGTTGCAAGGAAAGTTTCAGAAAATTCTTCACGAGACCCTTCACAGTCTTTAAAGAGCACCACAGGACATAAAGAATGGGCATGGTACAGGCCCTATAGGGTGACCTGCAGGAGTGACCATCACAGAACACACCATGTTCTGTGAAATGTTCCACAGCCCGTGGTGGTCAATCGTGGTCCTTGCCTTGGGGTCATAACTGGAGGCTTCAGGAGAGGGGTTACCACAAAAGGTTTCATGGCCCGTGGTGCCCACCACGACCCGTGATGGCCTTCGTGATCATCATCTGGTGCCAAAATTATAGCTTTTTAGATTTTTGTGATTTGATCCTCATTTTCTAACTTTCCAAAATTTTGGGGTCTTACACCAAGATTTATCTAAGTTTTTCATGAGGTATATTATGGTTTGGAATGGTAGTTGGAACTCGATAAGTGAAGGATTGCATGAAAATGGTATTGGTCATGATTTAATAGTTTTATCTCAATGGGAAAGGGCTATGAGATTTAAAGATTGGATTATTAGCAATTGGGTGGGAGCCTTACCTAGCATGGAATGTTTAAACGGAAGGAGAGCAGACCACAATTCAAAATTGGAAAACAATAATATGTTGCTAAGAATACTCGGATACTAGTGAAGGTCTGAGGGTAAAGTAACTGGCCGGTGTGACTATGACATTCTAGTAGTTTTGAGAGAGTGTTGGCTTCAGTGGAGAACTGAAAGGGTATGAGAAAGTTGATAAATTGAGTATGTCTTTGATTGTTATGAGACCAAATTTGTTAATTTTGAAGTCAGATGAGTGAAATGGGTGTTATGGACACTATGGATGGAATATCTAGTGGTGGATCGGATGTACCGATCCATGCCCTCTTGATAGGGTAAGATGTTTATGCAGTTTTTGTTAGTTCAAATATGACAGATGTGGTGTTGCCTTGGGGTGGTTGAAGGTTTATGGAAACTTATAGAAGAGCTACCATATATATGTGCACTGACTGGCAGTCTTATTGTGAATCTCGTCGTTGAGTTCGTGTGTAACACCCCTCAAAATTTTTCCCTAAGATTCGGACTTTTCTTGTATTCGGGTAGGATCGAACTCGAGTATTGTGGGGCATTTGCATGAGTAAGATGAGTCTCTGAGAAACTGAGCAGCGTTAGAGGTGATGTGGGGTCATGAAGGACCCCTAGGACCAAATCAATCCAAAAGATTCGTCGTGGCTAAGTTTGAGGAGGAGTTTGCATGAGGGGTTGACTTCTAACGATCCTATCTTTTGATATATGATGATCTGGGTGGCCCACGACTTATTAAATTAATGGTCGTCAAGTCTTCTTTCCAATGTCACCAAGAATGTATATCTTGGAGTTTGGAGTCAAAAGATATGACGATCCTAAGATGAACTAGCACAACAGAGATTTTCAGGCCTGGGTTGCAATTGCTGGAAACCTAGGTTTGGCGCCGCAGTGGCGCGACGCGCCACTATCGCACCAGAAATATGCCTCAGTAGTTTGGTCTCTGGCGCGGCGCGCCACTAAAAGGTGTGCAGGGTTTTTCAAGCCCATTTCCAGAACCCAGAAAATATTGGCCTTGGCACTATAAGGGCGCGACGCGCCACTATCGCGCTAAGAATATGTTTCAGTAGTTTGGTCCTTGGCGCGGTGCGCCACTACGAGATGTGTAGGTTTTAGTCATAATCAGCCCGACGCTGCAATGACGCGATGCGCCATTATCGCGCCAAGAGCATTTTTGCCTATTTTTCAGAACTTTTGAGAAGGGGTAATTTGGGAATTCCCTCAAATTATATATGTATCAACCTTAGCACATTTTGGGATCATTTTTCAATCCCTCACTCTCTCTCTCTAAAAATCCCTAGGAGTTCCTCTCTCTCTTCTTCTTCTTCTTCTCCATTTCCAATAAGGAGAGTTCCAAGAGCTTCAAGATTTGAGTTCCCCATTGAAGATCCAACACCAAGGTTTTCTTCAAGTCTTCACTAAGGTATGTAAGGCTATCTAAAACATAGGTTGAGTCCACCCATGTGCCCTATACCTTCTTTGAGGATAAATGCCCTTAGAAATGGAGTTTCTTGCTAGGGTTGTGTTCAAATGAGTTTTGTTGTCTATTAGAGTAAATTTTGCTATGTTGATAAGGTTTAGTCAAGGACTTCCAAAAAGAGTCTTTGTGTGAGTATGAGTTGATGAAGATGAGTTGTTAAATATGTTTTATTGATTTTTTCTTAGCTATGTGGATTATGATAAAGGATGCTATTTTCAAAAAAAATGATGCTTATCTTGAATTGTAGATTTAAAGCCTTGGAATTGTGATAAGATTCAAAGGTTGATTAAATGGATAGAGGAAATGATTGGTTATGTTTACATGTTGCTATAAATGTGCCTTTAAATTTCTCTTGAAAGATGTGATTTAGAGATGATTGATTAAGCTAGAGTGGATGAGTTGGCAAGGTTTAAATGAGACTTGTCGATATGATTTGATTGAGTCGATTGGATGGAGTTTTATGAGCATTGAGTCTTGGGAGAAGTATCGAGCACCGAATTGGGTAAGAGTAAAGTCCATACTCGAATCCAATAACTACGTCGCCAAACGTAGGAGGGGATTGAACCATTAAAGTCGGATGTTTCCCCAAATGTTTATCCTGACATTATAGGACTTAGTTGGATTGGATCCATGATTGGTTGACTCATTCATGCCCTGGCAGAGTATGAACGAATGCGGCAACAACGTTAGCTTGTTGTACTATCACTGGCTCATAAGTGACGATTGTCGGATAAGAGAAACTCCCACATAAGTCTTGATAGTACTCTGAGTCGGATTGAGTTGAATGATATGTGATTGGTCCCGTCTAAACCGTATTTTTGTTTAGATATAGGACGCTTGATTGAGTCATTATTTCTCTTGAGTTGAGTTCCGAGTGGGTTTGATGTTTTCTTTATGTCATTTTATTCGACCATTTTACATACCAGTACATTCCACGTACTGACGCCATTTGGCCTGCATCATTTCATGATGCAGAGATAGGTACCAGAGATCATCAACCGGCGCTCCATTGAAGATCCACACCCACTCCCAACTATCGGTGAGTCCTTCTAGTTCCGGAGGATGTTAAGCCCTTTTTGCACAGTTTTGATGTCATTTACTTTGTTTTGATTATTGGTATCCATGGGCTTATCATGGGCATCTTCTAGATTGTAGATAGAGGCTCCATAGACCAGAGTGTAGAAATGTTGAATTATCCTTTTGAGTAGCCCTTTTTAAAATTTTTTGTTGAGTTGATGATTGTTTGGCCTTTGGCCCTAACTTATGAACAGTATATCCTTAATTGAGTTTCCTCTAAGAGAATGTGATTGAATGAACGTATGACTGGACCAAGTGGTTCGCTTGAAGGTCAGAAATGGCCTTCGAGTGCCGGCCACACCTAGGGTATCCTCCCGGGGCGTGACATCGTGTTCAAGCTATGTATAATTGAACGTGAGGAGTTGTTAGGCCTAGTGCTATCGCTTTGAGGGGTTGTTTACAATCACAACTACTGATTTGGCAATTTGATAGTGTTGTCTGAGGTTCTGTGTGCTTGAAGGTATCTCTTTTTCTGAGGTTCTATGTGCTTGAAGGTATCTCTTGCTAGATGATTGCTTAACCATTTCATTCTTTGGGTCAGCTAAATTTGATTTCCCCATAATGAGTATCCGATGTCTATAAATCAGAGTTGTATAACTTAAGCGGATGAGGAGATTTGGCTGTGAGAATAGGATTTTGCTAGAGTATGTAATGGTTTGTATGTTATGAATGGGTGGTGGTTGATTCAGACTCACCCAGAGTTTTGTGAGTATTAGTTCAGAATCTTTTTATGGTTATTTGTCTTGATGGTTATGCTGTGGTTTAGAGGATTTAGATTTAGATTTGGTCCATGTAATAGTTCATGACTTGGGAATTACTCCTGACTTGTAGATCCACCACAGTTTGATTTGAAAGTTCATTTTGTCAGTGGTTTCTGATGATATAATCTAAGGATGGGTTTACTTAGTAAAGGAAAATACTCAACTTGGAGGCTACACCTCACACTCTCAGTAGCAGTGAGTATTCTTCTTCTTTTATTTTATGTTCGAGGACAAACATGATTTTTAGTGTTGGATGATGTAATGTCCCTGAAGGTCATTTTTAGAAATTTTTATAAAAAGACCATTTTACCCCTCCTGGTAGTTTTCTCGAGTAATGTTTAATTGATGTCCGAGGTCGGTTCTATAGTTTACTTGAAATATTGAAATTTTTGGTAAACTTTGAGTTTTAGAGGTTTGGAATGGCTCAAAAGTGGTACTTGACGTTATTCAGAGTTTCAATTCTTAGAATGGAATTCTATCAATTTTATTAGTTTTAAAATATTGAAATTGGTCTAAGAGAGTTGACGGAATCGTATTTGGGATCATACCATGGATTTAATATGTTGAGTTAGAAATATTGAGGTTTTGGCCATAGGTTTGAATTTGGTCAACATTTGGGGATCTTATGCTAAGAATTGAATTCTGATGACTCTGTCAGATTCGGAGGGTGATTTTAGGCCTAGGGAGAGTTCTTATATTTTTTTTGAAAGCTCCAAAGGCGTTTTGGTCTTTTGAGACATAAAGTAGGTTTAGTTGCACCTTTATATTTTCAGGTCAAGGAGACCTCAAAATCAAATTATGATGGTTCCGTTGAGTCCGAAACGTTAATTTTAGTAGGGTTGCATATATGATTTGCCTATACAGGGTTCTGAACGTTCCGAGGATTGATTCGGTGATTTTGAGACTTGTAGAGTTGTTGTCATCTGGTGCCACTATATGTGCTAAGCGTTCGCAGAGTGGGAGGCCGCAACCGCGGAAGGCATTGAACTTAGCCTTCGCGTTCGCGGGAGCTCCTCCGCATTTGCGGAAGCTTGACTCTTTAGTCGTCGTGTTCGCGGGATCCTGACCGCGTTCGCGATGAAGATTGTCTTTGGCCTTCACGTTCGAGGAGTAAGTATACCGCAATCGCGGAGGGGAAAAACTCGCCTGAATAATGAAGACTTCTAAAAGTCAGGATTTAGCCTAATTTTACCATTTTTTGTGATTTTGGAGCTCGAGAAGGCGATTTATAGAGGAGTTTTTGCGGGGAAACGTTAGGGTAAGTGATTCTAAACTTAAATCTTGATTATCCGTTGATTATTAAAGATTTTGTAGCATGCAAATTGAGGTTTTTGAATTGGAGAAACTGGGTTTTCAAGAACTTGAATAGTTTCAATGTTTTGATGATTATGAGCTCGTTTTAAGTCCGAATCCATTTATGTTTTCACTAGTAAATCCCAAATACCTTGAGGATGTTTTGCATGTAAAAAATTCTGGAATTTTCTGCTCATTTTTGGAATCATATTTTCAAATATCGTTGGTTTCGTATTTTGATTGAGAACTTGAATTTGCATAGATTGTGGTGATTCAGAGTGTATTCGAAGGAAAAGGCTCACGTGGATTAATCGATCGTGTATTGGCTAAGGCAAGTGGACTCTTAAAATTCTATAAATCTCTTAGAATTCTGAATATCCCATTGTATATGTGTAGGGGCGTAATGGGAATGAGGTTACGGGTATAATTGTGATATGAACTAATTTAAAATGAATAGATGAGGTTAATAAAAGAAGATGTGTGATATTTTTGAGAATTGAATATTACAAGCCGTAATCTAGATATCTATGTGTATTTGATGAAATACTTGATAGTCTAATTATGATTGCGGTTTGTTTGAATTGATTATTCCTTATTACTTGTGTGAGCATGCTGTTTGCATTAGTTCTGAAACATTGTGACAAGAGGCATATGATTGCAAGACCGAGGTCATTTTCGGTCAGACATATAATATTGTCGAGTTCATTTATGGCAAGATATGGATAGGCCGAGGTCATTTTTGATGAAATTATATTGTCGAGGTCATTTTCAACAGGATTATATTGCCGAGGTCATTTCCAGTGGGATTATATTACCAAGGTTATTTCCGGTGGGATTATATTGCCAAGGTCATTTCTGGCTGAATTATATTGTCTTTGTCATTTCCAGTGGGATTATATTGCCGAGGTCATTTCCGGCGGGATTATATTGCCGAGGTCATTTCCGATGGGGTTATATGGTTGAGGTCATTTTTGGCGAGGTTGTGGGACCGAGGTCATTATAGGTCAGAGATTATGAGACCAAGGTCATTTTTAGTCAGAGTTTATTATGCCGAGGTCTTTGCCGGCTATTGCACACATGCATGATCATTGAGTGTGCATATATATATATATATATATATATATATATATATATATATGTGTGTGTGTGTGTGTGTGTGTGTGTGATAGTTTTGATTACTATATGTGACTTGTGACTATGTGTACGATATATCTTGTGATATTGAGCTGAGATCTGAACCTTATTGAATTGTTAGTATAAACTGTTAGGTTGGGTTGATTTTTGTACAGGTTGTAGTTACGAAAGTTCAGTTGGGTTGGAAAGGAGTTCGTGAATTCTATTAAATTTACTTAGTTTTTTTAGTTAGCTTGCTGGGTACCGTATTGTTTGGTACTCACCCTTGCTTCTACACTTGCGTAGGTTCTGAGCCTGGACTTTGATCATCGTTCCTTTCTGATCATCCAAGGCTTTTAGGAGTTTGGGAGAGGTAGCTATTGATATCCAGCATACTCTCAGATTTCCTGTACTTTTATGCTTTACTTTATTTGAGAGTTGAAGACATATTGAGACTTGTATTTCATTTTTATTTTATTTTTATTTTACGGCTTATACATGTGACAACCAATATTTGGGGTATTTAAGTTGACAGACTTCCACTTTTGTTTATTATATACTTATTTAGACTGTTTTGGTTTTATTTACCGAAATATTTAAGCTGACTTGTCCTGTAGGAAAGGACAGGTGGCATCACACCCAAATTCGAGTCGTGAGAAATATGATGAAAAAATATATTTTAAAATATTGATCAAAATTCATATCATTTGACTTTCAAAAAGAAATCAATAACAACTAAAATAGAACGAGGATGAGTAATAAATAACATAATTAATGATATATTGAACAAAGAGTAAATGTTGGCTTCTCTCATAGTGTTGGCCGTTGGCTTTACCTTTGGACGTACTGAGCTTTGGTCTGATTTGATTCCTATGGGGCAAACCAACAGTCTTTCGAAGTGATATTATTGTTTTGGCCGTTACTCACGTGTCCTCATTTAATTTTATCACACGTTTCGTTTAAAAATATACATAAATTTGTATTATCATTTTATAATGAACATGTTCCGTTAAAAAAAATCTTATAACATAATTGATAACAATCAACAATAACAAAATAACAATATGTGCAAGAACAATACATTAATCGTATTAAAAATAAATTGTTCTTTTTTTCTCAATCTTGTCGCTCAAAATATTCTTTTTCGGAGGAGTTAGATAGAGATGTTATTTAATGGTATTGGTTGTTCATGTTAATAGAGTAAGTTGGTAGATAAATATTAGTTGAAATTAATAAATGATTGATGTTTTTATAAAATATAAAAGTTTAGGATATTTTTTAAATTTTTAAAACTTTCTAAATATTAGAACTTGGCCCAAGTTTTAGTTTTTTTTAGAATTTGGAAACTTGGGATGTTTGTCAGATATATTTGTCAAGTAATGGCAAATTATATGGTCAAACACTAGCTTTCAAAAATTTTTCAAGTTTTTTCCAAAAACTATTTGGGGTCAACGGCACCTAAGAGTTGGGCTTAAGAAAATGGTAAAGTTAAAGATTTAAGTTAATTAAAATTTAACAAAATATTTATATTTTATTTTTGAATAATAGATAAATAATTATAAAATATATATATAATTTCTCGATTCGATTTGGTTATTTTTACGGGTTTTTTTAGTAAAAGCAAAGTCAAACCAAATAATTATAATTTTTTTTATATCAATATGATGAAAAAATATATTTTAAAATGTTGATCAAAGCTAAACAATGACAACTAATAAGAAACTGTATGAGTAATAAATAACACAATTAATAATGATATTTATAAGTAAAGAGTAACTTTTGGCTTCTCCCATAGTGTTGGCCGTTGGCTTTACCTTCGGACATACATAGCTTTGATCTGATTTGATTCCTATGTGGCAAATCGTACCAACAGTCTTTTGAAGTGATATTATTATTTTGACTGTTACTCATGTATCTTTGTTTAATTTTATCACACATTTCGTTTGACTATAGTATAACTTCTGATGCTCTCCATGTGTCATGATTCTACTTGATCATTGTCTTGATTATTTTTACCCTATATAATATTATCATCATAAAAAAAAATATTACGCTTTAGACCATGCATTTTAATTTTCTGTAATCCAAACTTTCTTCCTTGACGCCCTTCCTCCATGAAACAGAAAAAGAAGAAAAATAAAACTGAGCAAGGAAAAAGAGGTTTCCTTCTATGTTTCTTAGGTAGTTAGGGTTGGGGTGAGCAAATTTCGATTTAACCAATAAATCAAATTGAAAAATAAAATAAATAAATAATTATTTATGCCGTGATTATCTCACTTTCTTTAAAGAAATTTAATCCCGCAGCATGTAAATCAATACTAACACCAACATTACCAACAACTTCCGTCTAAACACTTGTGCAACATTAAATTGAAGTGTTGGAAAGAGGGTAAATTTGTACTTAGAAACTTCAACCAAAACTAATAGTATTGTATTTGATTGAACCTATTCACTGTATACAAGAGGCCTCATGGGCCTAAATTTAGTATACAAAATTATCAAAAGAAAAACTACCTAATATGTTGCTCTGTACACTTCCAATTGATGAGTACCCTATAAGGCCATAAGCCAATTTTGTTAAAAAGAATTAATTTCAATCATTCCAGCAAAGGAGCATGACTACACATCTCCTAATTATGTAAAGCTTGGCTCTTTGTTCTCTAAGGACTCCTCCAAGTCCTCTGCTTGAAATTAACTTCTTCTTGGAACCTCCCATTCTGCTGTTGTTGTTGCTGCTGCTCATCTTCATCTTGTAACTTAATAATTAAAAAAAAATGACTCTTTCAAAGGAATTTTTAGTGTACAAGAAAAAAAAAAAAAAGCAGAGTGATGGATGTTCTTTAGCTAGGTTCTTGATTCTGTTGTTGTTGTTGTTGTGTGGTGAATATATTGAAGAGACAAGTTTGAGTGGGGGAAATGTAAGTCCAAGATGAGGCTCTTATAGGCTGTTTAGAGTATGGTCCTAACTTAGAGAAAATGACATAAAATGGTCCATTATTTTTGGTAGTGAGTTCAAAGTAAACCCTTAAGTATCATTTGAGTAGTTTTGGTCCTTTAGTTTGACGAAAATGAAATATTTTGGGATTTGTTAGATATTTACCAAATTGTGATTGTTAAATTTAACTAGAACTGAGAAAATAGAAAGTATTTAATGGGGAGCTCGAATTTGGAAGTACATTTTTTTCTAGTTTATGTTGTTTTTGGAATATTTCTTGAGATTGGTGTAACTTTTTGAGGTGTGATTTATGTTATTTTGTGTGCGTTTGATAGAGATTTTTTAAGTTGTGGAATTTGAGATTTTGACGAATTTTTTTGGTGTGCTACTCAAATCTTTTTTCACAGTTCAAATTGAATTTGACAATTAGAGGTGGGTAAATATCAGATAAGATTGAAAATTTTCACTTTTGACAAATTTAAAGGACTAAAATTACTTAGGTAATACTTAAAAGACTATTTTGAACATACTGCTAAAGCTAACGGGGCAGTTTTGTCATTTTCTTCTCTCAACTTGTATTGGTCGAGTCATGAACCAGATATAAATGGGTCCCACTTTCCACTTGTAACCCCCCCCCCCCTTCCTCCACCACAAACCAACACCACTACAAGAGAAATAAAGTAATAGTATCATCCATATTCTTTGTTCCCCACACCTTCATCCTAATAGTAAATATATAATGAGAGAGTATTTTTCTATTAATTTGTATGTAACATCATGTCTGATCAATGTTTTGGAAGACAAAATCAGAATCTGTCTTAGACTCGTGCTAGTTTGAAACATTCTCCCTGGACGATTATGACATAAAATTGTATGAGAACAATGCATTGATATAGGTAAAACGTTCACTTTGTTATTTGGTAGTTGCTTACTTTAATTTTGTTATTTATATGCATTATTATACATCTAGATATTAGATTAAAATTTGTACTATTTTAGATATTTGGTCGTTACTGTTTTCTTATTAATTGTTCTATTTCTCCATTGTCGTTTTTCTTTCTTACCTGTTTTGATATATTATACTCAAGTCGATGGTCCTCGGAAAACAACTTTTTTATTTCCACGAGGTAGGGGTATTTTCTGCGTCAGACATGTCTTGACCATAAGGTCACTAAGGCAATCACTTGGGGGGCCAATTTTTTTGAGGCCCCCACTTTCTCCCAAAGATGTATGTATATGTATATATATTGTTAAAAAAAATCTCATTTATTGATATATTTGAAAAGAACTTTTTGGGTCGAAAATATAATAATTTTTTACCTCATTCAATATATGGACTGTTGTAATAATTCAGAATAGAATAGTGTTAGTTAATTGTAGCATCGTTTCTTATGTGGCTATCTATTTTGTTGCATCATTTATAATTCTGATGATTATCATGAACCAATATTATTATTCTTATATTCAATTTGTTTATTCCTCTTTCACCATTTTTATTATCTCATTATTGAGTATTCTAAAGTCTCTCAAACGGTCAAACCTTCTACATTTTACAAAATCTATCACTACGTGTTTATAAAGAGATCAAATTTGGTTTTTGGTATCTGTAACACCCTAAAATTTTTTAAGCTAAGACTGAGTCATTTTTCATATGTGTATGGGGTTGTACTAGATGACTCATAATTGTCTGCATGTGTGGAGGTTAATTCTTTAGTGTGAGAATAGATTTGGAGATGAATTATGGTCATAAGTATCCTCTAGCACAAAGTCGAGTTGAAAGTTTCCTTACCGATTGAGTTTCGATAAAAGATTTTACTTGGGTCAACTTCAAAAAACCATATCTCTTAACATACAGAGAGTTAGGTGGCCCATAACTTATAAAATTAAAGTTATATAGTCTTCTTTTCAACTCCATCAAGTTTGCATCAATTGGAGTTCAGAGTAAAATGTTATGCCATTTTGTTGGGAACTGTCTTGTCGCACGCCCGAAGCATTTTTTGAGCGCTAGCACAACGAGGCAGCGGCTACTGCCCTCTCCGTGCGTTGGTTGCGCGCCCAAAGCATTTTCCACATGCTAGTGTAACGACCTTTCACCGTCGGTATGAATAGGCCAATGGAAAAAAAATTGGGCCAGAAAACTTCGGGTAGTAACTTTAGAAAATTTTAGCTTAGGCCAAAATTGGACAAATTCTGATTCAGGTGAGGTCTAGGGTAATCCAGTAATAAGTAGGGGGTCAAATCGGTAATCTGATTAAGTTAGGTGATAGTCAAAACGATACGGAGTCTCTACGACTTTACGAAATCGCATTTGGGTGAGTAAAACTCTCGAAATTGAATTTGGCGTGAAGGGTATGATTTGAGACGTCATGGATTGAGGATGTGTTGTAAAATAGGAGTTTGCAGCTCAAGTTTCGAGCTCTCTATTTACGTGCAAACCGTCAGAGAAGGAATAATCCCTCCAAAGCGGGATGGTCCTGCTAGAGTGGGACAGATACGAATTAAAGTTGGGAAAAAGTCTCAGAATGATTTTTAGTCATCCCACTTCGTTCTTAAGAGACCAGAAGCGACCTAGGCGAATTCTTGCTGATTTCTATCATGGAATTCCATAATTTCTTCATCTTAACACCAATTAATATTTTTTACCCATGGAATCTATAGGTTTTCAAGAAAATCCTCGTCTAAGGTTCAAGAAATGGATTTTTGCCATATTTTCCTCCAAAGATCTCACCTTTCTCAAGAATTAGGAGCGCATAAGGTACGTAAGGCTAAACTAAAGCATGGCCTTGTTCTTCCATGTGCCTCATGATTGTTATAGGTTGATTTGTGAATTAATTGAGTCCCCGTGATTGTGTTTCTTGAGAATTTTCTTAAACTTAACATATTTTACATAATATTGCGTAATTGATTTTTTTTAATTAACAAGTAGCTTTTATTAATCAAAACTTGATCATTACAAAGCCAGATATAAGCTGAACATCTACCTCCAAACACAATAAATCTAAGAGCTAATATCTACTAGCACTACTGCTGAAACACTAAACTAACAAAAATATTAAGGGTAGTAGTTTAATCTAATCAAAGTGTTCTGCCAATGTGCTATATTCCTGCCTTTGATATGGATCTGCAATGCAATGTCTTTGCAAGTCTGCTTCATCTCAACTTTTTCATGCTGAAATCTCAAGTGATTTTTGTCTCTCCATATCCCATAAATTGCCATAGCAAAAGTGCAGCAGGTGATCTCTGCTGTTCCATGCTTCCTCCTAGTATGCATATTCTATCAATCTCCTGTTGCCATATCCCAATAGATCTTTGTTGTCCAAGCCACATAAAATGTCGAGTCCACAATTGAGTATTGTACTCACATCTAAAGAACAGGTGATCAAAAGACTTCACTTTCTTTGCACAGAATATGCAATTCATTGGCAAGTCTTGTTGATTGGATTAGATAGATTGTTTGCATTTGACCTTATTCTATAAGTTATCTATTTGATTATCATGTTGAGTTATTTTCTTGATGAGTTAAGTCTTCCTCTGATAAAGTGTTGATTGAATGAATGTGTAAACAAGCCAAGTGGTTCGCTTGGGGACTAGGAATAGTCTCTAAGTGCCGGCCACGCCTAGGGTATCTTTCCGGGCCGTGACAGTATCTTCTTCAAATTTCAAGCACTAAAACTAATCAACACTATTTTAATACCATTATATCAACTTATCAAATTCAGCGCAACATTATTTCGATATCATTATATAAATTTTTCAAATTTTCGAGTTAGATTTTATTTATTCTAACTTTATATTATGTATTTTTCATTGAAAATTTACATTGTTTATATTATTTCATAATGTCCATGTATATTCTACCTCCCCAGACCTCATTAGTAAGATTACACTGTGCATGTTATAATTATTCAATTTATATATGTGTCAACTAAAAAAAATAAGGCCCTTTATGAAGTCTTGCTTTAGGCCCCCAAACCTGTTGAGACGGCATTGGTCTGCATACACCCTTCTTCTCATACCCCACTTATAGAATTTTACTAGATATGTTGTTGTAACATAATTGTCATAAAGTGTCCATTGATAAAAAATTTATTTATATTTTAACTATATTATTAATAAAATAAATATGCATCCATATAATTTGTTCAATAAAGCCTTGTTCCCATGATAGTCATATGTGTGTCCCATGCATTTAAAACTCCTGTCGAGCAACGAATATGACCAAACGTAAAAAAGAAGAAGATATTAAGCAAATTGCAACTCTTTTTGCTTACATTATATTGCTAGATTTTAGAGGTGTAAAATTGCTTGTATGTCACAGTCCACATACAAATGTGCCGGCAAAAATAAATGAATAAGGTAGCATTAAACATCCTTCCTAAACCTTAAACTCTATAAAAAAATTAACTAAATATACAATTTATTTTATCATATTTTTTAAACTTTCCTATAATTTTAAAAAATTACAAAATCCTATTCTCCGATACATCATGTAACGTGATGTATCGAAACGTTGAGTGATGTATCGGAAATCGAAATGCGATGTATCGGAGCATTTTTGGAATGTATTCGAATTACATCAAATTTAAGGGATTTTTATAATTTGAAAAAGAGTAGGAATAAAATGTAATTAATTATTAACACTATAGAACTTGTGTAATTCCTAATCTATTTTGAAAATTAAAAGCAAATGGATCATTATACTTTTTGTTTATTAAATTCTCAATAAATTACTTATTCATATTAATTAAGTGAATTTCTCAACACAAATAAAAGAATTTGAGCAAAGACTATAGTAAATATTGTCAAACTCGATAACTTTAATAATAAATTCAACGCTATTAAGAATGTAGCCTTTCTAATAAAAAGCGCTAAAACCTCACGCAATAGACTATCTAATGCTTGAAGTGGTTAAAACTTAAAAAGAAGAACGAAAAGTTCCCACTTCCACGACACTTCGTTGGATAGGGATGATAATACGATGATATATATGCTGGTGTTAATTCATGGTGTCCTTTTCTTGCTTATTTTTTATTCTTTCTTTAATTTTATGAAATATAGGATACGTTCTGTACAATGAAAAACGTTTTCTAGAAAAATATAAATAAATTTCTTACTTTTTTTTATTTTTGTTCGATATATATGTAAAAAAATATTATCTTAAAATTATCTATATATAATCTAGATAAATAATATGATAGAAGGCGGAAGGGGATTGGGTGGTGGCCTGGGATGGGGCTATGTGGGAGGAATGAAAACGATCTGAGTCGGAGAATGGGAGGACAATTAATTATGTGGGAGGTCACTTCTAAAATTTATTTTTCCTACTTTCATTTAGGAGTCATTTTTCTTATTTTTAAGAGACGTAGAAAATATTTTCGAAAAATGCTTTCCTTGGTATCGATCACACCGATAAAGTGAAAGCAATAATATTATATTAGTGGGATACTCCTAAAGTCTGATTAGGCATTAGAGGGATTAATTAGTTGATGCCTACAAAAGAAGTGCAAATTTTCAAAGTTTGATGACTATAGTCTATCCTGTTATCCTCCTTTTTGACTAATACAAACACTGACACTTGCATTGTTTGTTTCCATAATGATGTGGATTATCATTATATAATCTAAACACTGATGACCAAAAAGTAAGGTCCCATGATGTTAAATGACTCCAATATTAATTCATTTCAAAATTAAATAGTACTTGACACACTTTAACATGCGCAATGTTTGACTGTAAAAACTTTCAAATAATTAATTATATTGAGTGTGAAAAAAGTGTATGAATTAATTCTAGGAGAAAAAAAAAAGGAAAAAAAATCAATAAAAAAAGAAACATAAAATTTGAACCCCATTGCACTGAAAAATACTTTGAGTTTGTAGGGAGTGGGGTGGGAAGGGGGGCACATTGTTGTACGTTATCTTGAAAAAGGTACATGATCGAGTGTATATTAGCTACATATGGCCTCCACTTAGTTACGCACTAGAAGTATGTATCAAAGTTAATATTTGACCTATATATATATACGATGTTGATCACCCTTCGTTCAATGTGGATGAAGCTCTGGCCTTGATTATAAGGGTTGGGCCAAATAACAGTGCACTTGTTTGACGTGATCTAAATATGAAAATAGACCAAAATTCATATGTATCAGGAAAAAAATTAACAACAAAAATTATATGTATCAGAAAAAAGATTTTGGAAGTTGAAGATGAAAATAGATTTAAATATAAAAATAGATCAAAATTCATATGTATTAGAAAAAAGATTAACAATAAAAAATCAAAAAAAAATAATCAACCAGTTGCTCTATTAATATTGTGTCATATACATAAATATGAATATGATACAGAATGATATTGTTATAAAAATATAAATGTTTATGTATCATCAATAATATTTGATAATGTCTACATATACATAACTTTCTAGTTGAATAAGTTTGGGTGTATGTATCTGGTAGTAAAAGATAACGAAATTTGTAATAGTTATGTATCAAACACATAACTATGAACATGATACATATCAATTTGTGTTTCAATAAATTAAGGTTATGTATCAAAATTAATATATGAACACGATACATTGTCCATGGTAAAAATGTAATGTATCATATGGTGAAATGAATGATTAAACATTAATTTAAGAAATAAAAACAACTAGATACATTAAAAATTTGGACATATATGCATCACTAAAAGATGAACAGCAAAAAATTAAAAAGAATCAACAATCGAATCTGCTGAAAGAAAAAAAAATGATGAAGAAATCATTTTACACTTTCTCCTTTGCTCTGTATCAACTCCCATAAACTTTTTGCACTTTCAAAAATGGCGTCACCCATGGATCTCGACCTAAAGTCCTTACCAAAGACTAGCAACTCAACTTTTTTTCCTCTTTTTTGGACATTTTTTTCACAGTCGATTTTGAAGTTGAAGTTAAATATGCATCATTCTTCGACTAATTGGATAATCATAATACTAAAAGATAGAGCATTATTCATATGTATCAGAAATTTGTGTATTTTATGTATCAGAAAAGAGTGTTTAAATCATGATACATTGGGATATGCATATCTAATGTATCAAAAACAACTATCAGAATAAAGTATCTAAATCATGATACATTGGGACATGC
This sequence comes from Solanum dulcamara, assembly GCF_947179165.1. Classification (NCBI taxonomy): domain Eukaryota; kingdom Viridiplantae; phylum Streptophyta; class Magnoliopsida; order Solanales; family Solanaceae; genus Solanum; species Solanum dulcamara. The sequence continues at coordinate 63,417,170 of NC_077246.1, forward strand.
ATACATCTAATGTATCAGAAACAACTAAAAATAGTAGATTCAAGAGAGAAATTACAGATTCAACTTTTCTACCCTTTTTAGAGGTTTTTTCTATAGCCCCTTTAGAAGACGAAAGTACATCCTTTTTCGACTTCGCCTTCTCAACATTCTGATTCGTCGTTGATAATGTATCTTGCAATTATTTGGATCTGTTTTTAGCCCAAACATCGTCCTCGAAATCGTAAACACGATCAATATTAAGTAAGTTTAACTGGGTAGTGTCAATGCTAAAAGAAGGAGCATCATCCATATGTATTAGGACTTTGAATATTAAAAACAATAAATAAAAAAAAAAGGCAAGGATCTGTTAGTTGGAGAAGAAGAACAGAGTTTGAAACAAAAAATTCTGGAGAAATTGATGTAGTGAATGGAGATGAAGAACTTCTCTTACTTTTCTTACAATTTGAAATTAATGAGGAAAACATGAAGAAGAAGGTTATAAATGAAATTGCCTAAAATAGAGGCGATAGTTTAGGCGTGATTTTAGGACAATTCAAAAGGAAATCGGAAGGTGAAGGGTTATGTATCTGAAAATTCGAAAGAGAAAAAAAAGGAATTTTTGAAATTTTTCGAACGGGAGAAATTTTTTAAAAATATGATAAAGTAGATTGTGTATTTATGTAATTTTTCCTATAATAATAGCTAAAAAAATAATAATAATTGAGACCAAAAAAGAAAAGGGCAAAACAACAAAAAAGAAATGTTCTTTATATGAAATTCAAGTCAACTAATTAATTAATTACATCGTCATCATAAATATCTTGTTTTTCTAGAGGGTGGGTGGTTTAAGTTCTCATCATTTAGTTTATCATGCTTAGGCCTTGTGAGCAAATCATACCAATAAAACAAGCAAAATTTACATAAAATAGACCTAATTATAAAATAATTTATCTAAATTGGATTCAATCTAAATTATTTATTCTTAATAGATTTATGGTCCAAACTATTTACCCTCTTACCCTATTTTCTCCTTTTTAATTTCGCACATGATGTCAACTACTATAAATAATCTTCTATGATACTTCATTGGTATATTAATACCATATCGGTATCATATAGGATTGAGTTTAATTCTCGGTGATACTCCATCGGTATATTGATACCCTATCGGTATCATGTAGGGTGGGTGATAACGTCCGCATGACGTCAGCGCGCGAATTTTAAAATAAATTTATGTCATTTTAAAATAAAAAAGGGTATGAAAGTAATGAGACATTTAAAGGTAAATATTTTCCTTTTTTGGGATATAAATGTTATTTTCCCAAAAAAAGAAAAACAAGAAAGAAAATCAATTGTAGATAAATCGTTAAAAAGGAAATTTTAAAAAAAAAAGAAAGAAAAAGGATGGATTCCACTAAATTTCTTTTCTACAAAAATGATAGAAACATCATTTGTTTCTTTTCCCCCCTTATAAAAGGTTTGTGCCTTAAAACACTTTTTAGACGTGCTTAAACAATACTAAAGCTTTAGGAGTACTTTGACTAACTTGCTTTATTTTGACTTGTGACATTAATTGTGCTTCAAATGATTTATAGACCTACATGTTAATCTATGTTATGAAAATTGACATTGTCATTATAAAAAAAATCGAGCTTTAGATTATGTATATTTTTTTGTAATCATACTTTTCTTTATCTACATAATCATTCTTAGGGATGTCAATTTGAGTCTCCTAAAAAAGATGATAGCATGAAAAGATAAGAATAGATGTCAAGAGAAAGAGAAATCTCTTCTATGTGACTTTAAAATTTAGATTTAATAAGATTTTTGGTAGAAAATAATGATGCTCTGATCCTATATGTAAGTCTATACACTTACAAATTACATAAATGTAAGCATTTGGTTTTAATTTAATTTAACTTTTACAATTTTTTTAGTGTTACAGTCCAATATCCATCTAATTTTACTAAAATTAGCTCAACTCCCTAGTTATTACTCGTGTAGCTCATTAACTCCCCGTAGAAGCCTTCTCTTTTCACTTTAGTAAAAACAAATATTCAAAATTTCTACCAACCAGAGTTGTACGAGAATGGTAAGTACTCTTTCATTCTTAATCAACAGTATCGGGTTCGACTTTCCTTGGGTACGGAGTAGCCTTTATTAGGGAGCGTTTTACCCCCCACCCCCAATGTACCCCCAATGTGAGACTTTCCAACGCAAATTCAAATTTAATCGAGCTCCAATATGAATCCCGAACATAAAAATTCTCGATTAGGCCCCACCAGTTTGTATTTTCACACGAGTTTCTTCTAAAAAGTATTTTACTACAATGAATAACATAAAAAGTATTTTGACTTTAGGCCCCATTATTTAGGACTGTTTTTGATAAATTAAATTTTGATAAAGAAGATGTTTATTTTACACATAACTTGTATGTACATATATTTGGAAAAACTACATAATTACTCAAATACTTCTACCATATTTATTAATTCTCTCTATAGTTTGAAATAATTATATATTGTCTCACTTATTCAGATACCGCCCTCTTCCATGCACAAGGCTTCAAATAGGGAAACTTACATTGATGTACACTTTGATCATCTAGTTTATTGATTATGACCAAAATATACATTATATATACAATTCGGTTGTATATATTGTATATTTTTATTTAGTATAAAGTATACATCATATACATTATGTACATATTTTGTAGGAAAAATTACGCGGTATGACAAACTTTACTACTATATTACGCACTTAGGGTATAGTTTAAAATTAATTTTGGCTCGCAGCAAATATAGCTATCTATTTACGCGGTATTGCAAATCTTGTTTGCCAGATATACAAATATATATGTATATCAGTTATCATTATACAATTTTTCTGACAAATATACATATATAATTCGACAGATATATATATACAATTCGCCTCTCACTTGCCTCTCTCCTCCCTGTCTCGATCTCGCTCGCCTCTCTCCTCCTCTCTCTCAATCTTGCTTGCCAGATATACAAATGCATATGTATATCTGTTACATATAATAATTTTTTGACAAAATATGTACAATTCGATATATATATATATAATTCACCTCTCGCTCGCCTCTCTCCTCCCTCTCTCGATCTCGCTCGCCTCTCTCCTCCTCTCTCTCAATCTCGATTGTCAGATATACAAATACATATGTATACCAATATTTGTATATTTCGATATACAAATAATTCGTGGGTATAGCGTTTGTATAATTCGCTACAGCTTTTGTATAATTCGCTACAACATTTGTATAATAACAAATTTTGTGTTTGCCGTTATAAGTAATTAGGGAAACTATACCCATATGGAATGATTATGCTTAAAAAATTTATTATATCTGAAAATTCCCCTATTTTGTAAACTAGATGGTCCAAAGACATTGTGCTGTAATTTTCTCGATTAAATACCAATGGTTGAATCCTCTAAGGCAATACTTTGAAACACTTGTGTTTTATTATTAGAAGATTCATTCGTATGCTTATACATATGTTTTCATCTGCAATTTGATAAAATTATAATGCAGTACATGTTTAATGTTGGATTTTGGTGAATGAAAAGTGTTTTACTTACTAATCCATTATAGTATGAAGCACTCTTGATTTGCACTTTTTTTTTTATTCTTTACATGATGTACACAACTGCGCATATCAAATAGATGGAGAAAATTATGATAGTTTAGCCATTTACTAAATGAATAAAAGAAAATAATCTTTTAAAATCTTTTATGTATAAAAATAAACATATTTTTAGTGCAAACATAAAAATTTCCTTCAAAAAATGCTATTAAAACTGAAAAAAATATATATGTAAATAATCTACAAAACTAATACGCTCGCCAAGATGACTCTAGAATGTGAATTTTGACATTGTTCGACTTGTTAAATGGGACACAAATAAGGGACCTTAATTGTGTCAAAAAACAAGTGTGTTGGAATGTACCCAAATAAAAGTGTGTTGTGGATAAGGTTTCTAAGCATTGGAATCCTTGGAGAAAATGACAAAAATGGTCATTTATTTTTTTGTAGTATGTTAAAAATAACCCATGAAAGTTTTGATCCATTAAGTTTGTCAGAACTGAAATTTTTAATCTTTGTAAAATACTTATCAAATTCTCATTGTTAAATTTAATTAGAATTGTGAAAAAAAGAATTTGAAATTACTTTTTTTAAACCGAAAAGGGTAAAAAAAAAAAAAGTCCTTAAATTATACAAAATTTAACAAAATTCCCTCATTTATTAGTTTGGTCTAAAACTGTTTTAAAAAATATCCCTATTTTTTAGTTTATGTTATTTTTGGTCTATTTTAATAGTCCAGTGCAACTTTTTGAAGTGTAATATTTTTTTGTCTATTTTTGTGTCTGGTGTAGTTTTTTATATTGCGATTTTTTGGAATTTTAAAAAATATTTTTACAGTTTTTATTCTCTTTTACTTGGGACAGTGACTTTTAAGCCGAGGGTCTTTCGGAAATAGCCTCTCTATCTCCATGAGGTAGTGATAAGATGTACGTACATCTTATCCTCCCCAACTCCCATTTGTGGGATTTCACTGAATATATTGTTGTTGTTGTTTATTAATTTTAATCATTAGAGTTTGATACGTATTTGATGGAGACAAAAAGTGATTACTTTAGGACTTCGGTAAACTTAAACGATCAAAACTGCTCAGTTGATACTTGAAGAAATTATTTTGAATTTACTATCAAAAATTAAGAGAACATTTTTATCATTTCTCGAAATCCCTGCTTTATATGATACGAACTTTATCGGAGGAGCTTTTGGCATTACTCCAACAATGTGTCCCAAAGGGGACACTTGCAAAAAAAAATAATAGATTTTTCGTAGAGTTCAATGTATGTTAATTTGTTCATGAATCCATAAAATGAATAAAAGGAAATGCCTTCAAGTTATGGGCATTGGACACATATATATGATTGTGATGTGACTCAAAACTTTTGTCGTAGATGCCTCCCTTGTATTATTCATGATTATGGGCATTGGGCACGTATATGATTGTGATGTGAATTAAAACTTTTATGCACTAATTCAGGGACGTGGATAGAGTTATTCGATATCTATACTGATGAGAGATAACAAATATTCTATAAAATTAATCGAGATGTATGTAAATTGATCTGAACATCATAAAGATTATCATTATTTTTGATAGAAAATAATATTTTTAAATATTTATATCTGATTAAACATATATCACTTTTTTCTCTGGCTCTCTAATTCACATGTGTCAAGAGATTAAAATATAACAACAATAATATCTCTATTGTAATCTCAGAAGCGGTGTTTGATGATCAAAGAGTATTAATAAAATTAGTGGTCCGGAAAAAAATTAATAAGAGACCTCAAGTATATATATAGTTGTATATTTTACATAGTTTTTATCTTGGCCAATATTTTTTCAAGAATATTTTAAGTTTATTTCATGAATCTAGCTTCAAACTATTTTCAACTCTCCCATTTAAGTATATTTTCTAAATACATTTTTCAGTGAAAAATTTCAATAAAAAAATATTTTTTTTAATAGTGATGAAATAAGATTGCTTCCTAACTACAAGATTGATGAAGATATACTGCTACTATATAAATAGAGTATTCATATATTTTTTTCATATATATATAAATTGTTAAATTTTCTTAGCATAACATTTTTTTAACCCCTTTATTTAAATTACTGACTTCATCATCGCTGAATCAACAACAAGATAGAAGTACAAAGATAATGTAAAAGTTCTTTACATTACTATCATGTACATAAATTAAATTATAGTATACATAATGATTATTAGAAACTAAGCTAAGGTCACATTAATTCACAAGATGCTTAGAAATGTCATCCTACCAAACAGCTCAATATATAGTTGCTCCTACTTTTTTTTAAAAAAAAATTAATTCTTATTGACTGAAGACTTAGTCAAGTACTTGATCCTAATTTATTTTTTTAATGACTACAAGGGGCAGTATTAATTAATAATTAATAGGAGTATAATCTTTTTTGTCATGTTTGAGTGAATTTTCAGTTACATGCTGAAATGAACTATCTTAAGACTATCATCTCTAATAAATTTCTTCTTTTTTTTTTTAGAATTTAAAATCGATAAATTCAAAATTCTAGTTCCACTTTTATTTCTCGAGGTCTAATCTTTTTTTTTTTACTTTAAATTAAGAATTCAAATTCAAAAACTCAAAAGGGTTATATGCTCTATATACTTGGAACTTGAGAAATTGATATTATAATATGCTGTCAGAATCTTAATTATGTCTAACCTAATCGTAAAACCAAGTAGTCAACATTTATTTAATCAGTTCATTGATTACTTAAGAAGAGACCTTAATATTGACAAGTCCAAAATCAAAAATAGTAATTGTTTATTAATATTTGAATATCAAATCAAGAATTATTTCCTGAACAAGATGGAGTTATTTTATCAACATTTGCTGCTAATAAAAGATTATTATTTTGTTATACTATTTTTTTAAAAAGGATTTGGCAGAGTTATGACACCATGTATAAATATTATCAACTACACAATGCATTTTGACCTTGTTACACATAACAAAGTCTCTTTCACAACAATTGCCACAAATGAATGCTTTTAATTTGATTTTGTACATTTCTTTATTTTTTTATATTGTATAATATTGACTCGATATAAATTTAAATGAGGAACATTATCAATGAAAAATTATATAATCGATTTCAACTTATTTGACACTCGGATATAATTATTATTAATTATTGTATATTATCTACGTCTATAATATGAATTTGACTTCCAGAGTAACTTTGGTGTGTCACGCCGGCAAGAAGGTGATATTTACTATAGTAGCCTTACTGTTAGACCCCTAAGCTTGGACATGGCGTATGGTGGACGAGGGCAGTGCTAAGGGTTTGTACATTGGCCCTTGGCACGAGCCTAGATGGCAGTGGCAAGCAATGTACAAGGCTGCAGGTTGATGGCAAGGCATGCGGCAAGGCAAGGTGCTTGGATGATGGCAAGCATCTTGGCAACGGGCATGTGCGAGATAGGCACATGGCACCAAGGCATGCGCGAGATAGGCGCATGGCACAGGCGCAGGGCACAGGTGCAGGCATGCGCGAGGCGCATGGCACATGGCACAGGCGCAGGCATGCGCGAGGCGCATGGCACATGGCACAGGCACAGGCATGCGCGAGGCGCATGGCACAAGGCACAGACGCAGGCATGCGCGAGGCGCATGGCACAGGGCACAGGCAGGCGCATGGCACCAGGCGGGCATGCGTGCAGGCAAAGGGCAAGGCATCAGCGGGCATGCAGGCTGGCATGGGCGAGCTGAGGCCAAGGCTGAGGGACACGGCAAGGTGTTGGCATGAAGCTGGCATGGCTATGTGGGCATTGGCATGGCATGGCGTTGGCATGGCACGACACTGGCAAGGCATGGGAACTGGCATGGCATAGGCGTGGGCGAGGCGCTGGCATGGCGCGCAGGCGAGGCATGCGCGCAGACGATCAGCGTGCCAGGCACGTGAGCCGGTTGACTTGTTCAGCGACCACGTCCCATGATCTCCGGATTTTTAGGACACGATGAAGGCTGATCTCCCATGACTTCCCCCATGTTCTGCAGCCACGTGACTGCACGTCCCTACCCCCTAGCTGCTGATTTGCTTGTCTATAAATAGAGGACTGCCTAGGCTTTGTGAAGGCAGTCACGAGTGGGAAAATATTCTAAGTGTTGTGAGCCAAAGTTTTGTAGTCTAGCCTGATTTTCTGAGTGTATTCCTTTGTAATAATCTGAGTGAGAGATTAATAAAGGTTGGGTCATTTTACCCGTATCTTTGTGTGTTGTTTGTTGCTGTGCGTGTTTGTTCTTTATTGTTGCTAAGTTCAAACGAGTAAGCAGAAAGTAGGCTTAAGTCTATTGGCGAAGTAGACTGCCTAGCGGAGAAGATTTTTGTGTTGAATTCGGAGGCGAAAATTAACCCCGTTACAACTGGTATCAGAGCTTTGCTTGACTGGAAACGCTATGACAAACGCTGGTAACACAAAAGATAGGGTGGCGGCCCTAGAAACACTAGTTGGAATTTCAGAAAACGTTGGAGATGCATCAACGTTGGTAAGTCAAGTTCAGGACTTACATGCTGAATTGGCTCGTTTTAGAGAGATTGTTGCTCTCAAAAACACGGAATATGATAAATTCCTTGTTGGCTCTTTGACTCAAATTGAGGGCTTGAAGAAGGCAAATGAAAATTTGAACTTGGAGATCACTGTTTTGCGAAGGGCCATGGCTACAGGCCCTAGCGGAGTACAGGCTGTGGAAGTCTCTAAAGTTCGAGTGCCTGAACCAAAATGTTTCATTGGCTCACGATCTGCAAAGGACCTGGAGAACTTCCTCTGGGACATGGAGCAATACTTCACAACTGCTCGCATTGCGGAAGGGGACAAATTAAACATTGCGACAATGTATTTGTCGGGCGATGCGAAACTCTGGTGGAGGACTAGAGATGCTGATGATGAAGGTGCTGGCAGGCCTAGGATTGATTCTTGGGCAAAGTTGAAGAAGGAATTGAGGGATCAATTTCTTCCTAGCAACGCCTCATGGGTTGCTAGGGATCGTTTGAAGCGCTTGAAACACACTGGTTCTATTCGAGACTATATCAAAGAATTCACTTCTTTGATGCTTGATATCCAAAACATGTCCGACGAGGACAAGTTACACAATTTCATCTCTGGGATGCAGGCTTGGGCCCAGAATGAGCTTAGGAGGCAGAACGTGAAGGACCTCCCAAGCGCGATTGCTGCTGCAGATTCTCTTGTGGACTTTCGTTCGTTAAGAGTACCCTCTGAAACTCCCACATCTTCGAAGTCTAAGAAAAAGACGGAGAAGAAGAAAGAGTGGAAGAAGGATGAAAGAAAGGAGCGCAGTGGTGAGAAGGGCAAAGCTGTGGCTGATTCGGGCGGTTCGAGGAACAAGTCGCCCAGTGACAAAGGGTGCTGGACTTGTGGTGGCAACCACATGGCCAGAAACTGTCCAAACAGGGAGCGAGTGAATGCTATGATTGCTGGAGGGAATGGGAATGAAGAGGGCGGTGTTGTGGCTGCCTTAGCCAACCCGTTGGGTTTGCTTTTGAATAACAATATTTCATTAGTAAATGCCTTGGGGGAGTCTTCAAAAAACCCGCATTCCTCACTGCTCCACATCGAGATGAAAGTGAATGGGCAAGTATTGGTTGCCATGGTGGACACGGGGGCCACCCATACTTTTGTTGATGTCAAGATTGCTGCGAAGTTTGGGCTCAAGCTGACGAAGAGCCCAAACTACATGAAGACTGTGAACCAGGTCGCACAGCTCATAGAAGGCATGGCGTATGATGTGAAGATCAGCGCAGGGCCATGGGCTGGAAAGCATAGCTTGATGGTGATACCGCTCGGAGACTTTGACATGATCCTTGGGATCGATTTTCTGAGAAGGTATTGTTTCGTTCCTATGCCTCACTTAGATGGTGTGATGGTGATGCAGGAACATATGGCTGGTTTTATAAAGGGTGTTCATCCCTTTGGTGAAGCGGACAAAGTGCAGAGGTATAAGACCCCAACAATCTCGGCCATGACAGTCGAGAAAGGACTGAAGAAAGGCGAGATGACTTACCTTGCTGCCTTGATTGAGTTGAAGCCTGACGTGCAGGTCAATGTGCCTGAAGAGGTGGCCATCGTGTTGGAGGAGTTCAAAGATGTTATGCCTCCCGAACTCCCCAAGACCTTGCCGCCTAGGCGAGATATTGACCACAAAATCGAGTTGCTGCCAGGTTCTATCGCCCCAGCGCAGGCTCCATACAGGATGGCCCCTAAGGAGTTGGCGGAGTTGAGGAAGCAGCTCAACGAGTTGCTTGAGGCTGGACTGATTCAGCCATCAAAAGCTCCCTATGGCGCCCCAGTTCTTTTCCAGAAGAAGCATGATGGATCGCTGCGGATGTGCGTGGACTACAGGGCCTTGAACAAGGTAACAATCAAGAACAAATATCCAGTTCCCTTGATTCAAGACTTGATGGACAGGCTGAGCAAGGCGTGTTGGTTTACTAAGTTGGATCTTAGGTCAGGCTATTGGCAGGTTAGGATAGCTGAGGGTGATGAACCTAAGACAACATGTGTAACTAGGTATGGGGCATATGAATTTCTTGTAATGCCGTTTGGGTTGACAAACGCCCCGGCAACCTTTTGCAACTTAATGAATGATGTCTTATTTGAGTATCTCGATGAGTTTGTAGTTGTTTACTTAGATGACATTGTTGTGTATAGTCGTTCACTGGATGATCATATCAGCCACTTGAAATTGGTGTTGTCTCGTCTGCGAGAACATCAATTGTTTGTGAAGATGGAGAAATGCGAATTCGCCCAGCAAGAAATCAAATTTCTTGGGCACTTGGTGAGCAAGAATCAAGTGCGGATGGATCCCAACAAGGTGCAGGCCATTGTGGGTTGGCAAGCTCCCAAAAATGTGAAGGACTTGAGGTCTTTCTTGGGGCTGGCGAATTATTATCGCAAGTTCATCGCGGGCTATTCGAAGAAGGCAGCAGCCTTGACGGATTTGCTGAAAAAAGAGGCAGCGTGGGCATGGACAGACAAGCAGGAGGGTGCCTTCAAGTTGCTGAAAGGGGCCATTGCGTCTGAGCCTATACTGAGGCTGCCAGACTTTGAATTGCCGTTTGAAGTACACACGGATGCTTCAGACAAAGCTGTTGGAGGTGTCTTGGTGCAGGCAGGACATCCAATTGCATTTGAGAGTCGAAAGCTGAATGATGCTGAGCAAAGATATTCAACTCACGAGAAGGAGATGGTGGCAGTAGTGCATTGCTTGCAAATATGGCGTGTGTACTTGCTAGGGACTAAGTTTGTTGTCCAGACGGACAATGTTGCGAACACATATTTCAAAACGCAACGCAAGCTAAGTCCCAAGCAAGCTCGATGGCAGGAGTTCCTAGCTGAATATGATTTCACATGGGAGCACAAGCCGGGCAGAAGCAATCAAGTCGCCGACGCGTTGAGTCGAAAAGAGGTACTTGCTGCAGTATATTCTATTTCAAGGCTTGAATCTGATTTTCTTGACAAAATCAAAATATGTGCTGCCAATGATTCAATGTATGCTAAGCTAATGAATCAAGTGAGGGATGGCACTGTGAGACGTTATTGGATCGAGGACGACCTACTCCATTTTAAGGGGGGGAGGATCGTTGTGCCTCAGGGTGGTGACTTGCGGAAGGAGCTCATGAAGGAGGCGCATGACACCACTTGGGCTGGTCATCCAGGTATTGCAAGGATGCTGGCCCTACTGTCTCGTACTTATTATTGGCCTAACATGGAAGATGATATTGAGGCGTATGTCAAGACTTGTCTAGTGTGTCAATTGGACAAGATTGAACGCAAGAAGGAAGCTGGGTTGTTGCAGCCACTTCCTATTCCAGAAAGGCCATGGATGTCCGTTTCTATGGACTTCATTGGTGGGTTCCCAAAAGTAGACGGCATGGCAAGTGTCATGGTTGTGGTGGACAGATTCTCGAAGTATGCTGTCTTCATTGCCGCTCCAGTGGTATGTTCGTCGGATGTTGCTGCTGAGCTATTCTTTAAAAATGTCGTTAAGTTCTTTGGTGTGCCAGGTGATATTATAAGCGACAGGGATACAAGGTTCACAGGTAGAATTTGGACTGCCCTATTCAACATGATGGGGACAGACCTGAAGTTTTCTACGGCGAACCACCCTCAAACTGACGGGCAAACGGAAAGAATTAACTACTTGGTGGAGGAATACCTCAGGCACTTCGTGACGGCCAGTCAAAGGAACTGGGTGGAGCTGCTGGATAGTGCACAATTTTGTTACAATTTGCACAAGTCATCGGCAACGGAGATGAGTCCATTCGAGCTGGTCCTAGGCAGGCAGCCCATGACGCCGCTTGATGTTGCTAGGCAGAAGGCACAGGGCAGGTGCCCAGCTGCTTACAGGTTTGCAAGGGACAAGCAAGAGGTGCTTGCTGAAGCGCAGGACAGCCTGCGCAAGGCCCAAAAACGCATGAAGAAATATGCAGATCAACATAGAAGGTCGCTAGAGTTCAATGTGGGCGACAAAGTGTTGCTGAAGCTTACTCCCCAGATTTGGAAGCAAATCACAAGTAAGTTCAGACATCGTGGCTTAATTCCAAAGTATGATGGGCCGTTTGAAGTGGTCCAGAAGGTTGGTGAGGTTGCATATCGGCTGAAGCTACCTGAAAGGTTGAAGCTGCATCCGACATTCCATGTAAGTTTTCTGAAACCTTTCTTTGAGGACACTGATGATCCAGGCAGGAGTCAATCGAAGAGGGCACCGGCTGTGGTGCGCACACAGTTTGACGCCGAGATTGAGAGGATTCTAGACCATCGGATCCTTGGTGCTCAGAAAAATAGAAGGACAGAATTTCTAATTCATTGGAAGGGAAAGCAAGAAGCCGACGCTACGTGGGAAAAAACTAAGTCATTGTGGCAGTTCGACAAGCAATTGGAGGACTACCTCAAAAATGCCTCGACGAGGACGCCGAGTTCAACTGGTGGGGGTGGTTTGTTAGACCCCTAAGCTTGGACATGGCGTATGGTGGACGAGGGCAGTGCTAAGGGTTTGTACATTGGCCCTTGGCACGAGCCTAGATGGCAGTGGCAAGCAATGTACAAGGCTGCAGGTTGATGGCAAGGCATGCGGCAAGGCAAGGTGCTTGGATGATGGCAAGCATCTTGGCAACGGGCATGTGCGAGATAGGCACATGGCACCAAGGCATGCGCGAGATAGGCGCATGGCACAGGCGCAGGGCACAGGTGCAGGCATGCGCGAGGCGCATGGCACATGGCACAGGCGCAGGCATGCGCGAGGCGCATGGCACATGGCACAGGCACAGGCATGCGCGAGGCGCATGGCACAAGGCACAGACGCAGGCATGCGCGAGGCGCATGGCACAGGGCACAGGCAGGCGCATGGCACCAGGCGGGCATGCGTGCAGGCAAAGGGCAAGGCATCAGCGGGCATGCAGGCTGGCATGGGCGAGCTGAGGCCAAGGCTGAGGGACACGGCAAGGTGTTGGCATGAAGCTGGCATGGCTATGTGGGCATTGACATGGCATGGCGTTGGCATGGCACGACACTGGCAAGGCATGGGAACTGGCATGGCATAGGCGTGGGCGAGGCGCTGGCATGGCGCGCAGGCGAGGCATGCGCGCAGACGACCAGCGTGCCAGGCACGCGAGCCGGTTGACTTGTTCAGCGACCACGTCCCATGATCTCCGGATTTTTAGGACACGATGAAGGCTGATCTCCCATGACTTCCCCCATGTTCTGCAGCCACGTGACTGCACGTCCCTACCCCCTAGCTGCTGATTTGCTTGTCTATAAATAGAGGACTGCCTAGGCTTTGTGAAGGCAGTCACGAGTGGGAAAATATTCTAAGTGTTGTGAGCCAAAGTTTTGTAGTCTAGCCTGATTTTCTGAGTGTATTCCTTTATAATAATCTGAGTGAGAGATTAATAAAGGTTGGGTCATTTTACCCGTATCTTTGTGTGTTGTTTGTTGCTGTGCGTGTTTGTTCTTTATTGTTGCTAAGTTCAAACGAGTAAGCAGAAAGTAGGCTTAAGTCTATTGGCGAAGTAGACTGCCTAGCGGAGAAGATTTTTGTGTTGAATTCGGAGGCGAAAATTAACCCCGTTACACTTACCTACAACTAGACCTGGGCAACGATCCAAGCCAACTCGGTCGAGGCTCGGCTCGGTTCTATTCAGTTTTGTCAACATTTGGTTCGATTTGACCTGATTTTTATACACATCGTTATTTAAGACTACTTTATGAGTGGTAGAAAATTTAGGAATTAAAAATGAAATTTTAATATTATACAAATTTTATAATATTAAATTTTTGAATTTATTCTTGCTTTATAATTTATTTTGTTTTGTCTATGAACTCTCTAATTTATGTAGTTACCAATTTATACTAGTGATGATCATATTTTTTTTCTTAATCAATTAATTTCTTATAAATTTAATTATTTCTAATAATATAGTACTACACGGAATTAAATATCAAAGAGTATGCTCATACTCAACTTGCTCGGTTCTACGCCCAGACCTACCTACAACTACTTCTATGGGGGCGGAGCCACATGGTGGCTAGGGTTCATCCGAACTTCCTTCGGCGAAAAATTATATTATTTATACATGATTAAAATAATTTTTTATGTATAAATAGTAGATATCAAGCCCCTTTGGCTAGTTTGTGTGTCTACTTTTTCAAATTTTGATCTCTCGTATTGAAAATCCTGACTCCACCATTTCTTGTCTAAATATCTATGATATTATAGTAGTCTTTCGCAACAACGACTTGTCTATTTTGGGCCTCCATTGGTTGATATTACTATTTTTATATAAGCATATCACATCTAGTACCTTGGGTCATGCATGATGTATTTCCCTGGTCTATTTAATTATAGTTAAAAATATTCCTATATCCAATCTTCATTTCATGGGTTAGTGTGAGCTTATGCATGTGATTATGTATTTTTAGTAGGAATTCGTTTTCTGAAAAATTCTGATTTTTGTATTTTAATTTGGTGAATTTCTGAGGTTTTTTTATGATCTAAATTGAAGAAATATTTATCTAATTCGAATAATAGCGTAAACTCTGCGATAGCAGCAAAACCCTCTCGACTAGTTTTCTTTGGTTGAATAATTTTCTATTAGTTATTAGGAGTACAAATTTATAAATCTTTCTTTTCATTCATAACTTAATGCAATATTTCTATTTCCTTTTAGTAGTATCGATAATCATAGGACTTTGTCCAACATCAGTTGAATATAAAAGTTTTGACTTTTAAACAGTTTATAAGTTCAATATACGCTTCTTTTATGTGAAATATCAAGAAATTTACTAGTGTTTGAAAGTGAAACAGGGGTGAATTGTCTTTTTTATTTTTTTAAGTTAATTGACTGTTTTTAGTAGTTGACTTATGATAAATGCAAAACAGTTAAATACACAAGTAAGAATGAAAGTGCGGAATGAAAATTTGTCATTAAATATGTTTATACTAGTTGGGATTCAAAATGTATCTTAATTAACCAAGTCTCCTTAATTTACAAGGGTTGATTTCTTCTACTCTTTTGAATTTGTTCTTGTACAGAATTTTAAGTGTATTTTCTATAACTACACTCTGCCTTATTTTTCACTCGAAATCTTTTAATACAATAGCCTCCCTAACAATATTTTCTTTCCTCTCTTTTCAGTACACAATATATCATTAAGTAATATAATATTTATTTAAAAGTAGAGCAAAGATAATGAGAAGGTTTAGACTGTTTGTATATCTTTCTATTTCTTTCCGACTACCTAATATGAACTAAAGTTATTCCATTAAGTATCCACTGATATGGGATTGATTAAATTAAAGAAGATGTTGTAAATTAAATTGGCAACAGAACAAATAAAAGATAAAGAGGAGAACAAAGATATAGGAGACATGAGCAGAAGAGAAAAGCAGTAAATGTTTGTATTTCGATGATATATTCACTTCACCTATATGCCTTCAATATATAGGCAAAAAAATAGGCTAAAAGGAGAGGAAATCAGTGGGTTGCCCACTTATCAGTGGGCCCCACTTATATATAAAAATTCCACCTAACATCCACTAATCTTTCTAACACTCCCCCTTGGATGTACACGTGTAATGTGCTTCCATAGATGTTGTGTCTACATATCTGGTAATACGCCTTAATTGCTGGCTCATTAAAAACCTTACCAGGAAAACCCAGTGGGACAAAACCTTGGTTAAGGAAAAAAGAGTGCAGCGCGTATTTTACTCCCCCTGATGAAAACTTCATTTGATATTTTGGAGACGGCGCATTCCAACCTTATGCCTTAGTTTCTCAAAAGTTGATGTTGGTAATGCCTTTGTGAATAAATCTGCAAGATTATCACTTGAAAGAACTTGTTGTACATCAATTTCACCGTTCTTCTGAAGATCATGTGTGAAGAATAATTTTGGTGAAATGTGTTTCGTTCTGTCTCCTTTTATGAAGCCACCTTTCAATTGAGCTATACACGCGGCATTGTCTTCGAATATAATTGTGGGTACTTTAACATTATTTTTCAGACCACATCTTTCTTTGATGAACTGTATCATCGATCTCAACCACACACATTCTCTACTTGCTTCATGAATTGCTATTATTTCAGCATGATTTGAAGAAGTAGAAACAATGGACTGTTTTGTAGATCGCCATGATATAGCAGTCCCTCCGTGTGTAAACAGATAACCTGTCTGAGATCGAGCTTTATGTGAGTCTGATAAATAACCTGCATCTGCATAACCAATAAGGTCTACGCAACCTTTGTTAGTATAAAACAAACTCATATCAATAGTACCCTTCAGGTATCGCAAAATATATTTGATACCGTTCCAATATCTTCGCATTGGGGATGAACTATACCTTGCTAGCAAATTAACAGAAAATGTTATATCAGGCCTAGTTGCGTTAGCAAGATACATAAGTGCACCAATAGCACTAAGATATGGTACTTCAGGACCAAGAATTTCTTCATCCTCTCTTGGAGGTCGAAATTGATCTTTTTCCACTTCAAGTGATCGAACAACCATTGGAGTACTTAATGGATGTGCTTTGTCCATGTAAAATCTTTTTAAGATTTTCTCAGTGTAGGCAGATTGATGGACAAAAACTCCGTCTGCTAAATGTTCAATTTGCAGACCTAGACAAAGTTTTGTCTTTCCAAGGTCTTTCATTTCAAATTCTTTCTTTAGATATTCAATTGCCTTTTGGACCTCTTCAGGGGTTCCAATGAGATTTATGTCATCAACATAAACGGCGAGTATAACAAACTCTGATTCCGTTTTCTTAATAAAAACACATGGACAAATAACATCATTAATATAGCCTTCATTTATTAAATACTCACTTAGGCGATTATACCACATGCGCCCTGATTGTTTCAAACCATATAATGATCTTTGTAGTTTTATTGAGTACATTTCCCGAGACCTTTTACATGCTTCAGACAATTTTAATCCATCTGGATTTTCATGTAAATTTCATTATCAAGTGAACCATAAAGGTAAGCTGTAACTACATCCATTAGATGTATTTCAAGATTTTTATATACAGCTAAACTGATGAGATATCGAAAAGTTATTCCATCCATAACTGGTGAATATGTTTCTTCATAGTTGACTCCCGGTCTTTGAGAAAATCCTTGTGCAACAAGGCGTGCCTTGTATCTTACAATTTCATTTTTCTCATTTCGTTTTCGCACAAAAACCCATTTATAACCAACTGGTTTTACATCTTTAGGGGTTTGGACTACAGGTCCAAAAACCTCACGTTTAGCAAGTGAGTCTAATTCTGATTGAATTGCCTTTTGCCATTCTGGCCAATCACATCTACGTCGACAATCTTCGACGGATTTAGGTTCAAGACTTTCACTATCTTGCATGAGGTTAATTGCAACATTATATGCAAAAACATTATCCACCGTAATTTTTGATCGATCTAAATTTATCTCATCACCGGTAGAACTTATTGAAAGTTCTTCATTCACTTGAGTCTCGGGTTCACTGATTTCTTCAGGAATATCAGGATTACTCAAACCTTGACCTTCTTCAGGAAGTCCATGTGTAGTATCATCTTTATTATTTCTTACGCTTCTTTTTCTAGGATTTTTATCCTTTGAACCCAACGGTCTACCACGCTTCTGGCGTGTTTGGGATTCAGAAGCTATGATACTTGTAGATGGTCCTTTTGGGACATCAATTCGGATAGGTACATTCACCGCAGGGATATGTGACTTAGTTATCCGTTTCAAATCAGTAAATGCATCTGGCATTTGATTTGCTATTTTCTGTAAGTGGATGATCTTCTGGACCTCCTGCTCACATGTGCGGGTGCGTGGATCAAAATGAGATAGTGATGAAACTTTCCAAGCAATTTTTTTTTCTTTTTCGGGTTCCTTTTTCTCTCCCCCTAATGGCGGGAAAATTGTTTCATCAAACCGACAATCTGCAAATCGAGCAGTGAATAAGTCTTCAGTCAACGGTTCAAGGTATCTAATTATGGAGGGTGAGTCAAACCCGACATATATGCCCAACCTTCGTTGAGGGCCCATTTTTGTACGTTGTGGTGGTGCTACAGGCACGTATACCGCACAACCAAAAATTCTTAAATGGGCTATATTTGGTTCATGACCAAATACTAATTGTGACGGAGAGTATTTATTATAATGTGTCGGTCTGAGACGTACAAGTGCTGCTGCATGTAAGATAGCGTGACCCCAAACAATAATTGGCAATTTTGTTTTCATTAGTAAAGGTCTTGCTATTAATTGTAAGCGCTTAATAAATGACTCTGCAAGGCCATTTTGAGTATGAACATGAGCAACAGGATGTTCAATTTTTATCCCAATTGATAAGCAATAATCATTAAATACTTGGGATGTAAATTCTCCAGCATTATCAAGGCGAATGGCCTTAATTGGATAATCTGGGAATTGTGCTCTCAATCTTATTATTTGTGCTAACAACTTTGCAAACGCCAGGTTGCGAGATGATAATAAGCACACATGAGACCATCTAGATGATGCATCTATTAGGACCATAAAATATCTAAACAATCTACTAGGTGGATGAATAGGTCCACATATATCTCCATGTATACGCTCTAAAAAGCCAGGAGATTCGATGCCAACCTTCAGGGTCGATGGTCTCGCAATTAATTTGCCTTGATAACAAGCAGCACATGAAAATTCATTATTTGTAAGAATCTTCTGGTTCTTTAACGGATGTCCAGTTGAATTTTCAAGAATTCGTCTCATCATTATTGATCCAGGATGACCTATTCGATCATGCCATAGCACAAATATATTTGGATCAGTAAACTTCTGGTTTATGATCATATGTGCTTCAATTACACTAATTTTTGCATAATATAGGCCAGATGACAAAGTTGGTAATTTTTCCAAAATATATTTCTGGCCTGAGACACTCTTGGTTATACTAAGATATTCAATATTTATTTCATTTAGTGTCTCAACATGATATCCATTTCTGCGGATATCTTTAAAACTTAACAAGTTTCTTGGGGATTTAGAAGAAAATAGTGCATCTTCTATAACAATTTTTGTTCCCTTAGGCAGAATTATAGTAGCTCTTCCGGAGCCTTCTATCATTTTTGAATTATCATAAATTGTAGTAACATTAGCTTTTCTTCTAAGTAAATTGGAAAAATATTTCTCGTCTTTAAATATAGCATGGGTTGTTCCACTATCAATTACACAAATATCCTCGTGATTTATCATTGATCCAAACAAGATTTGAGGCATTTCCATATTTTCTTCACAAAGAAAGAAAGTAAATATTATAATTAATACATAATTTATTATACAAAATTTTATTTTATTACATGGATCTAAAAAAAATACAAACATAATATTTAATACATACAACAACAAAGAAAATTGTTTAAATATTATTGGGCTTATCAACATTCATATTTACTTCTGGAAAATTAAAGAAATCAGCTACATCCAGATGCATGGGCTCAATATTGTCCTCAGAGATAAAATTTGTCTCTGGATTATTTTCTGCCCTCTTTAACGATGCCTGATATAGCTGAACCAAGCGTTTTGATGACCGGCAAATACGCGACCAGTGCCCCACACCTCCACATCTATGACATATTGTTTCTGAATTATTCTTCGATAAAGCTTCTGGCTTTTTACCCTGCCTTTTATATTGCTGGTTATTTCTCGGTGTCAGCCGAGCATCATGATTAAAATTTCTTATTTGACTACGACCACGATCACGACCACGACCACGACTGGGGCCATGGCCTCTTTCTCGTTGGTTAGAATTTGCCTGATTCACTTCAGGGAGTGGCAAAGAACCAACTGGCCGACTATCATGATTTTTCATTAATAGTTCATTATGTCTTTCAGCAATAAGAAGGTGAGAAAGTAATTCAGAATATTTTTTAAAGCCTTTTTCGCGATATTGCTGCTGCAGGAGCATATTCGCGGGTGGAAATGTGGAGTATGTTTTTTCAAGTTTATCTTGTTCCGTGATTTCATCTCCGCATAAAGTTAACTGAGCTATAATTCTAAATAAAGCAGAATTATATTCAGTTATATTTTTAAAGTCCATCAGTCTCAGATTTAACCAGTCATAACGTGCTTGTGGAAGCATGACCAACTTCAGGTGGTCATACCTTTCTTTTAAATTTTTCCACAATTTCAAGGGATCTTTTAATGTAAGATATTGTAATTTAAGACCCTCGTCAAGATGGTGGCGGAGGAAAATCATAGCTTTTGCACGGTCTTGACTAGATGTCGTGTTATCATCTTTGATGGTGTCTGCCAGACCCATCGATTCAAGATGAATTTCGGCATCTAGTGCCCATGAGGAGCAATCTTTTCCAGAGATATCCAAAGCAACAAATTCAATTTTTGAAATATTTGCCATTTTATGAAAATAAATTTAAATAAAACTCTTACCACTTTTTGTTACCTTGAAAAATTAGTCGGAGCCTCGTGCTGATAACGTGTTGTAAATTAAATTGGCAACAGAACAAATAAAAGATAAAGAGGAGAACAAAGATATAGGAGAAATGAGCAGAAGAGAAAAGCAGCAAATGTTTGTATTTCGATGATATATTCACTTCACCTATATGCCTTCAATATATAGGCAAAAAAATAGGCTAAAAGGAGAGAAAATCAGTGGGTTGCCCACTTATCAGTGGGCCCCACTTATATATAAAAATTCCACCTAACATCCACTAATCTTTCTAATAGAAGATAAGTTTTGATCTCATGATAAATATGGTTAGAAAATACCATATTTTAATGCAATTGGTTCACTTATGTATCATACTATTACTATTCATAAGATGATATTGTTTATTAATGTGCAGGCAAGATATAATTTTACTTTTATGTGGAGATATTTGAATGAAATCAAATATTGGTATATATTTATTTTTTCTAATCAATATTGGTAAACAACTATTGGTTATGCAAATGTGGGAACATTATTTGATCTACATAACGTTTGATCACACTTAAATCATCTATTTGATGTGAGGGTATTGTCATATTATCATATTCTACAGGGCAATCAATTATTGATCCCTGTCAAGATACTAATAATTTCTAAAGCAAGTGACTCGTATGCAAAATGTGTGATTTTCCTCATGAAAAGAAAATTCCATTAAAGTTATAAACAATGCTACTTGCATATCAACTGAAAGAATAAATATTGAAGAAGCTAAAATAAAGTACATTTTGAACTTCTCTGAGAGTGAGTGCTCAGATACACATCAATACACAGTGAAGAGAATGAGGATGAAGATGAAGATGAGAAGAATGAGAGAAAGAGAGAGCTCAGAATGCGTTTTCATTTTGGGGCTGAAAATGCCCTAATCCCTTTTACAAGGTATCATTAGCTATATATATATATACACAGCTAACTAAGTGTTAACTAACTAACTAATTCAGTTAGTTAGTTCTAACTATAACACTGTAAATGACTAAACTGTCCCTATCTCTAACTACCTACTCCTTAACTATCTTAACACTCCCCTTCAAGCTAGGAGGTGCAAATATGTTCAAAACTCCTAGCTTGGACATTAAATGCTCATGTTGAGTTCTGGACAACCCTTTTGTCAATATATCAGCAGGTTGTTCTTGAGTTGGTAGGTAGTCGACTTTAATCATGCCTTGTTGCAGCTTTTCTCTAATGAAGTGGCAATCAATTTCTATATGTTTTGTTCTTTCGTGATACACTGGATTTGCAGCAATTTGAATTGCTGTCTTGCTATCACTGTACATCTGCACTGGTATCTCAACTTCAGTTTCCACCTCCTTCAGCATTCCTAACAGGTAAACAATTTCTGAAACAGTTGAAGCCATATTTCTATATTCAGCTTCGGCTGAGCTCCTTGAAACTGTGGTCTGTTTCTTGGATTTCCATGAAATCAATGACTTTCCCATCTTGATCAAGTAGCCTGTGACTGATTTCCTGGTGAGTGGACAAGTTGTCCAGTCTGCATCACAAAAGGTAGTGATTTGATTATCTGAGTGACTGGATAGTAGTATACCTTGTCCAGGTTGCCTTTTTAAATATCTGACTACTCTTAGTGCAGCTTCCATGTGAGACTTCTTTGGCTGATTTAGGAACTGGCTAAGTGTCTGAGTGCTGAAGGATATGTCTGGCCTGGTCATATTAAGATATAACAGCTTACCTATGAGCTTTTGATATGCTGTTTGATCTACAAGAGGGTCATCTTCTTGCCTTTTGTTCACATGGTCATCATACTGCTTTGATGTTAGTTTGAGATTGACATCTATGGGTGTTCCTGCTGGCTTGGCTGCTGTCATACCCCGAGAGGGTACCCTAGACGTAACCGGCACCCGAAGGTCATTTCTGACCTCCGAGCGAACCACCTGGTCCAGTCACACATTCATTCAATCACATTCTCTTAGCCGAAACTCAATTAATGAAATACTATTCACAATATGGGGGCCGAAGGCCAAACATTCATCAACTCAACAAACAAATATAATAAGACTCCTCAAAATAACCGTTCAACCTCCCCACACTCCAGTCTATGAAGCCTCTATCAAAATCTAAAAGGTGTCAATGACAAGTCCATGGCTACCAACAATCAAAATAAGGGAAATGACAACAAAACTGTACAAGAAGGCTCAACATCCTCCGGGAACTAGGAGGACTCACCAACTAGCGGGAAGTGTATGTGGATCTTCAACGGAGCGCCGATTGATGATCTCTAGTACCTGTCTCTGCATCATTAAACGATGCAGGCCAACTGGCGTCAGTACATGGAATGTACGAGTATGTAAAATGGGTGAATACAACGAACATCAAAGAAGAATCAGTCAACTCGGAATGTCAACTCATATATATATATATATATATATATATATATATATATATATATATATATATATATATATATATATACAGGACAACTCACTCAAATATCCTAAGTCTAAAAAAGAATATGATTTAGACGGGACCAATCACATATCATTCAACTCAGTCTGACTCAGAGTACTGTCAAGACCTATTTGGGAGTTTCTCTTATTCGACAACCATCACTTATGAGCTAGTGACAGTACAACAAGCCGACGTTGTTGCCGCGTCCGTTCATACTTTGCTAGGGCATGAATGAGTCAACCAATCATGGATCCAATCCAACCAAGTCCTATAATGTCAAGACAAACATCTCGGGGAAACATCCGACTTTAACGGTTCAATCCCCCCTACGTTTGGCGACGTAGTTATTGGGTTCGAGTATGGACTATACTCTTGCCCAATTCGGTGCTCGATACTCCTCCCAAGACTCAATGCTCATAAAACTCCATCTAATCAACTCAATCAAATCACATCGACAAGTCTCATTACAACCTTGTCCACTCATCAACTCTATCATGATCAAATCTCTCTCAATCATACTATCCGATCAATCTCAATCATATCTTTCAAAAGAAATTTAAAAGCACATTTATAGCAACATATAGACATAACCAATCATTTACTCTATCCATTTGAGAAATCCTTGAGACTCATCACAACTCAAGACTTTAAATCATACTTTAAAATAGGCAACACTTTGTAAGAAAATAACATCTTTTATCATAATCCACATAGTTAAGAAGATCAATAAAACATATTTTAACAACTCATTTCCATCAACTCATACTCACATAAGGGCTCATTTTAGGAACTTCCTAGCTCAGCAACATCAACACATGTAGAATCAAATAAATTGGGGACAAAACTCATTCAACCATAAACCATACCGAGAAACTCAATTCTCATGGACATCTAACCTCAAAGCAAGAGTAGGGCACATGGGTGGACTCAACCCATGTTTTAGATAGACTTACATACCTTAGAATAGACTCTTGAAGAAACCTTATTGTTGGGTCTTCAATGGAAAGCTTGCAGCAAGGTAAGGACACTAATACTTCGAACTCATCCCACAATGCTTTCAACTTTGTATAATACACTGATACAGAGGAAGTACCTTGCTGTAATGAGGTAATTTCTTTGTGTAGGCTGTAAGTTCTTGATCCATCAACCTTATCAAATCTCTCTTGCAGATCAGTCCATACACTTGAGGCACTTGAGGCAAACGCAATTCCACTTAGCAAACTCTTTAAAACTGAGTTCATCAACCACGACAACACAATAGCATTCACCCTTTTCCACTGTCCCCACAGTTCTTCAATATACATCTCTTTTCTGCATGTTCCATCCACTAATGCTAGCTTATTTCTCCCTAACAAGGCAAGTTTAATCAATCTATTCCACAGGGTGTAGTTTTTCACACCTTGCAGCTGAAATGAAATGAGACTAATTCCACTCACATCCGTAGGGCTAAGGAATAGAGGGTGATTGTAGTCAATACCTTTCCCAATGTTGTTTGTAGAGCTTGTAGACACAGGTACACTAACTCATTGCATATTGAACTGATTTTGATTGAGGTTTTGACCTAGATCCGGAATTGTGGCTTCAACATGCATTGTTTCTTCAACTTTTTCTTTTGAGTTTAGTTGCGGAAAAACACTTGTTGTTTGTAGATTTCAGCTTCACTGGAGCTTAGATCCACAAAACACAGCTTTTGATCGGACGAATCTTTGACTCTTGTCTAGAGTCTATAACTCAACTAAGAACACTTTTCACAGTGTTCAAAGCTCTGATACCATGAACTTCTCTGAGAGTGAGTGCTCAGATACACATCAATACACAGTGAAGAGAATGAGGATGAAGATGAAGATGAGAAGAATGAGAGAAAGAGAGAGCTCAGAATGCGTTTTCATTTTGGGGCTGAAAATGCCCTAATCCCTTTTACAAGGTATCATTAGCTATATATATATACACAGCTAACTAAGTGTTAACTAACTAACTAATTCAGTTAGTTAGTTTTATAACACTGTAAATAACTAAACTGTCCCTATCTCTAACTACCTACTCCTTAACTATCTTAACACATTTCAACAAAGTACTTTCGGACAGAATCTTCAACACTATTGAAAATAATAATTTTGCTGAATATTTCACTGAGGCATTGCCAATTTAAACATTTGAGAAGCTGTTATAGAAGAGTGAAATTTATCGTCTCCAAAATATAAAGTGTTGTTATCATCGTGGGAGTAACATATGCTATGTACTCTTTTTCTTAGTCAATGTATTATCCCTCTGAATTTTTCTGGCAAGGTTCTTAACGATGCGGTAAACAATGTGTATTTACGACATATGCATTTTTTGTCCTTTCACATGATTTTTTTCATTAAATTTTTTGTAATAAAACATCATATATGAACATTCAAGAAAGTGTGTTGTTAATATTTCGTTTATGTGAATGTCCACTAAACGTAATCTCTCCCATCTCCTCACTACACTTCATCATTATGTTTCTCCTCCTCCATGACCTCAAATTTTTAATGCATGTCTGCCACCTTCTCCATGGTCTTTTCTTTTAATGTCATACTTATGACTAGTTCTTATCTCTATTTACTTTGTTTATGTTTCTTGTTGCTTTGTTTTTATAACAAACAATTCTATAACAATTCCAAAATAAATTTGAAAATCATCCATGACCAAATAGACCTTAACTTGAGCTTTGAGTAATATATCACGAGAGTTGAAACCAAGAAGGTGGGTCATCGTTGAGCGTCTATGTTGGCGAGAGGACTATCAAGTAGAGAGCATCTACATCAAATTAATATAACTTTTAAGGAAAAACTACATAATTACACATATTTCACTATCATATTTGTTATTATTACCCATACTTTTAAAATATTATGTATCTTATCACTAAGTAAGAGTTTCATACCATATATTAAGAAAGATACTTTTAGATACATGTATTTTTGTTACTAAATACACTAAAATAGAGAAAGAGGCGAGCGACATTGGGAAGGGAGAAAAGCGAGATTCGTATGTAACTCAGATACATGTAAATCATATATACTAGATACATGTATCTGTATCTGACGTGATTCGCATGTATCTGAGATACCAGATACATGCGGAAGTGGCGAGCGATCGAGATGGGAGAGAGGCGAGGGAGGCGAGTGAGATTTATTATGTATTGCACATACATGCGAATCCACTTTGATACAATGTATTTAGAATAAATTAAACCTAATTTTGACCCAATTATCCGGAGATACATGTATCTAGACGTATCTGGACGCACAAAAATATGATAAGATACGTAATATTGCAAACTAGAGTGTATCTAAGTGATTGATTCCTAAACTAGTGGGATTTATGTAAATTTCTCTATAACTTATCATGATTAAGTAATTCAATAAAAAAACGTTAATTAATCATATTTAAGTAAAAGAATTTTATATTAACAACATATATTGACTTGTTTACATATCGACCCTTACATATAAGTTTTTCTATTTTTCCATCCAGTCGAAGAACAACGCATACCACTAATATTATAGGTATCATGTTGTGCTCATTAAGCAAACAAAACAGTTCGTAAATAACACTCCAGTTTGCTAATAACATACTAGTATATATAGCGTATGAATGCTTTTCAGAGCAAGTTGAAAGAATATATTAAAGAGAACAAACAAACAAATTAAGTCACGGAATATTGCGTGTAATTGGTGCCGCTCTCATAGTAGGTAGATGAGTGTTGTCGTATTTTAAGTGAGAGAGGCAAGAGCTAGTTCCATGTCCTTTCTTCCTTATTACGCAGTAGTCAGTAATTTGGTAGATTCTTCTATATGTTTTACTATCTATTGTTTTATTTGTTTTGTATCTTTACTTTTAATGAAGGAGAGCCTTGGAGTAACTCGTAAAGTTGTTGTCATGTGACTAGGAGGTCAAGGGTTCAATCCTTGAAAAAAGCCTCTGGCAGAAATGTAAGGTAGGGCTGCGTACAATAGACCCTTGTAGTCGAGGCCTTCTCCGAACCCCGCGCATAGCGGGAGCTTTAGTGCATCCACTTTGCTTTGAATAACTTCTCTTTTTGAGCCTTGGTTCTGTAAAGTAAGAGTAAGGTTGCATACACCTACCCTCCTCAAACCCTATTTATGAGATTACACTAGATATAATCTTGTTGGTATCGCCGCAGATTTTCTTTGGAAAAAAAACTATTTTGTGTTCTTTTTCGTCACACATGTTAAATCCTATTTGTTCTATAATAATAATAATATACGATATCTCTTACTATGATTATGGAGTTCAAGATGTGGAATTGAAGTTTTTTTGTATGACCTGTTTCCGTCGTTATAGATAGCCCATGTGGAAGGATTTTGGGCAAGGAAACTTTAGATAGTAACTTCAGAAAAAATTAACCTAGTCCAAACTTAAACGAATTCTGAGTCAGGTGAGGTCTAGGATGACCTTGTGAATGGGGGGGATTGAATCTCTAATTTGATTAGGTAAGTTGATAGCCAAGACGATGGGAGCATTTACGGCTTCGCAGAATCGTATTCAGACAAGTACAATTCCTGAAATTGAATTTGGCGTGAAGAGTATAATTAATACGTCTATGGAAAGGGTGTGTTGTGAAATGGGGGCTTGGAACTCAAGTTACGAGCTCACTGTTTCTGCATATCCCGTCAGAGCGAGAGATTATTCCCACCATAGTAGTCGCCAGAGCAGAATGGGTCCCGTCAGAGCGAGAAAGTCGCGAATTAAGATGGGAAAAACCTCAGAAACTATTTTATTCTGCAATTACAGTTCCTAAAACAATAGGAGGTGACCTAGGGCAATTTTCATCATTTTTCCACGAATTTCCACGCGTAAGATAAGGATTCTACTCCATAAATCAATCATTCGAATCCTAGAACCCATAAACTAGGAGGGGTGGTCATTGTGAGAGGGATTTGGCATGTGGGTAAGGGTGGAAACTAGCCCTAGGATGAGGTTAGGATCATGGGTTTTGGTCCAGAAAGGGAATTATCTTATAATTCATGTGAATAGGTCATTGTATTGATCCTTTGTATATATGTGACTTGTTTTAAACCAAAAACAAGCGGAACGAACCCAAAAAGAGAAAGCTCTTGCATTTTAAGATTGTTGAAGCTCGAATTCGAGGTAGGTGATGGTTTTGTTTCTCTTCTGTGTTTCATGTACTTGTTAAATTGCTTCATGATAGACATATGTGTATATGAATAGAAAAATGTGCTAGATTTTATGTGAAATGGTCATTTGCTGGCCTATTGTATGATGAACCTGTTCTTGGTGACATAATGTTGAATAGTGAATGTAATTGTGGTTGTTTTGTATGTTGGGATTGGGTATCACATTTTGATACATAAATTGGATCGGGTGTCACGTTCCGATACATATTTGGATCGGGTGTCACGTTTCGATACAAACCTTAGACCAGGTGTCACGTTCCGACACAAGTTGAGTGTTTGTAGGTCCCATGAGAGGACCCTTATGTGAAGTTATATGATTTGAGGTGCTTGAACAGTGATCTTGCTGAATATTGTTTGAGATGACACTGGTTAAGTTATTCTGTATATATGTGCTTGCTATGTTGAGTTTACTCGTCGTTGATCCGCTTACTGGCTTACCGTGTGATCCTACCAATACACCGTTGATTTTGTATACTGATACTATATTTGCTCTATCATTTGTTGAGTACAGGGGATATTCAGCTGACTGTAGAGAGACCTCGCCTAGAGGAGTAATTGTGTTCGAGTTCAGGGGTGAGCTATTCTTTCAGGCTGCCATGCTCACTCTTTATTTCTAGTCCTTTTTCGAGGACTAAGATGTCAAACATTGGTTTAGTTTTCATGACTATGCTTTCGGGATTGCATTCCCTTGTCTTCGACTTGATGTTGTTAGAGTTTTGGTACATTCGACTTTCAATTCCTAGGAGTTAATTTCCGCGTACTTGTTTAAGTTATTGATAATACTTTCTTGAGCTTACGGGGACTCAGACTTATATCTTTAATTAAGACTGTTTTTGCATCTTTATCTTGTTATCTACTGCATTTACTAATTGTTGGGCTGTTGAAAATGGTTCTTCCACCGAAGAGTTAGTGTGAGTGCTAGTCACGATGAGTCGGAATCGTGATATTTTTTTACTAAATTAACCATTAAAAAGTTGGTTTAATAGCGATTACATGACATCTATAATTAAAATTTCACTACTTAGTATTTCTTTTTAACATGGTAAGGTGATATTAAATATCTCAAAATAAAATATTATCATATAAATTGTAACTAAATAAGTACGTTGGGAAACAACTCATATTTTTCCTTTAAAAATACTGGCCACAAAAAATTCTAAATCCATTGAAGTTGAATTTCAAATTTCGAAGATAATAGTATGTTTTTCAACTTGAGCACATTTAAGACATGGACATTATTTCAAATATATTTTATAAAATATATAATTAAATATAATTTTATATTCAACTCTAACTCTATAAATTTTAAAAAAAAATGGAAAATATTTAAAATCTATCATCAAACCATTAGCTGTCGAGCTATTTTGATAAGTCACTCAATACGTCGTCCAATTATCGTCATCTTACTAGTTATGCATAAAACACGATGACAATTTCAACTTTAAAGACGTGTAAGTGTGTAATAGACTCTACTTTTTAGTGAGTCGAACTATTTTGATACAGCATCGACACTACAAGAATAATTAATAATTATAACATCATCACCATTCACCAGTATTACATTATCTAATTTTTCGTAATCATACTTGTCATATGCATAGAAAAAGACAATATTATCTTTACAGACCCAAAATGTGCGTTCCTTGTAAGTGTAACAACATATTATTAAGATTTTAAATTTATGGATATGGTGTATCGAGAAAATGACCGTAGAAATAAGGTTGTGGAGGAGACAAATTAAAATAGCCCGGGGCAAATTTAGGAGGTGAATTTCCTTGGAAAAAAATTATATATATTATATATATAGATATAATTTTTAATTACAGTGTCTATATATAGATTTTGAATCTTCTAAACACAAGACTTGACTCAGTAGTTTTGGGGTTCAAAATTTCCTTTGAGGTTCTAAGTTCAAACTCCAGGCATTACATTATACTTTTATTTTCTAAACTTCTTTGAACCCCCTGAAAATCCTAAATCCGCTACTGAGAATAACAGGTTAGTAGGTAGTAGATCGTTGTTTTATGCCTATCCTTCCAAATTAGTAGTCATCGCGTTAATCTTGTAGTTTCTTGTCCTTAGATTTCTATTACTATTTTTTGTTTCTTGTACTTCAACTATCGTATATTTTGAATGATCTATGTCATGCTTTCTTTAGTATTTTCCATGACTTTTTTACTTAATTATTTCTTTCCTCATGAATATTATTCGTTGAGCCAATAATCTATTAAAAACTACTTCTCCAACTTCAAAATAAGAATATATTAAATATATTACTATTATTATTATAATTATTCATATTAATATATAAATATAATATTTAAATAAAAATTACTTAAATTCGATCGAATTGTTATCACGTCCTTCTAACTCCACCCATGAAAACAAGATAATAGTTACTTATGTGATGAATATTTCTAGTCATACATCCATCCGTCATAAGTCATGTCCAACTGAAAACTGAAAAAGAAAAATTGAGTTGGAAAGTGGTCCTAATTATTAAAATAATTATTCCAAGATTCATTAGGATAATCACAACTAAACAAACCAATGAAAAGAAGATATAGTTAAACCAACAATTTATTATTTAATGTACTTTTTTGAGGCATACATCGCACTATAACTCATTAGGCGTACGTACGTCCTCAATTCCTCATATGATACAAAACATGCCATTTGGAAGCTTACTAGGGCCACTTTCCTAATTTGGTGGCTGCTTACACAAACATAGTAGTCTTTAAAAGAATGATCTATTTTTTATTTTAATTTATTTTTAAAAAATATTTTCCTTTTTTAAAATTATATTTGAATTTTATTTTTTCACGTGACATGTTTAAAGTCATAAAATTAAATGACATTTTGATATATTTAACATAACTTTAATTTATAATCACATAATTAAAAAATCTTCTTTATTTTTCTTAAAGATAGGTTAATCTCGTAAACGGGTGATTTATAAGAATGGCTTTGAAATAAAAATGTTTTATAATATGTTTTAAAAATGATAAATAAAAATAAAAAAATATCTATTTTTGAATTAATAAATACGTAAAAGTAAACAGAGGAAGTAATTAAATGGTTGTGTCAATGATTCATTAAGGGATTTTTACCCTATTAAAAATTACTTTAGGTTGAGATGAAATGAATCTAATGAGCCAAATAATAAATCATAGCCCAATTAGATCAACTTTCAACAAGTTTTAATTTTCATGTTTTTGTTTTGATTTATTATAATTCGTTCCATTGTCAAATAATACTAATAAATTATCTTATTTTCTTTTTAAAGTTATATATAATATACCAAATGAAAGAAATTAAACTCTTGTTTTTTGACAAAGTTTTCATGGTCGCTATAGATTTAACCCGCATCAATCAAGCTTAATTTTTAGATTAGTTGAATCTATGCGGATTAAAATAAGTTGAATAATCAATAAATGGATGTATCATTTCTTTTATAGGTTAATTTTTTCACTCCCACACTTTCTCATCAAAAATAAATAAATAATAGAGTTAAAAATGAATTAATTTGTTCTTTTTGGTCTTAGATAAGGATTAAGGGATTAGAGAGAATTATCCACATGTTAAAAATAGATCCTTAAAAGTCTTCATAAGCAACTAATTAACTGAACCTTAATTCAGTTGGATCAAACATAAGTTAATTATGATATCTAGAAGATGACGTTGAACATATATGTGCGTGGTAGTTAACTTGGATTGGTTCGTCTTAATCAATTAAATTAAACTATGTTAAAGTGAAAAAGAGGGTTGGAATATCAAAAAAAAAAAGTTCTTGAGATAAGAATGCTTTAGATAAACTGTCCCACTTAATCAAAATTTCTGACGTACGCATAAAATAAATTATGCAAATTTTATCACAAAAATTTGACCCTACCACTAATTTATGCAAAGATGATCACATTTGTGAAAAGTTGATGTTCATAAGATACCACCAACAAATTTATAATTGTGGAGGGAATTAATAATCTAGAAAGAAATGGAGGGGCTAGTGAGGTGGCGGATGGGTTGTAGTGACTGAGTCAGAATTATCATTAAAGAGGTTTAAAATATAAAAAAGTAATAACACAAACTAATAAAAGAATGTTCAATATTTATTATATTTATATAAAAAAAATAATTTTAATTATATATAAATAATATATTTTTTTATCGAATGAGATCCAGATAAATTCGTAGGCCCATACTCCGCTCCTGGGTGGGGTGGGGATGGGTAAGAAGACTATTAACAATTTTGATTTAGAAAATTATACAAAATCTTATGAAAGATTAATTAAAAAAGAAATGGATTAATGAAGTCATGAAACTCGAGTTTTTTCATAACACGTAGATTTTGTGGCTTTTTTGTTCTTTTCGAGTTGGTTGGTACATTGAATTTGGTCTTATTTAACACTTAGGACAAAATATATTATTATATAATATAGTAATGTATTCCGAAGTGAGCTACAATTTAGTAATTAAAATGGAGTAGAATTTCGAAAACATAAATTTTAGTGGGCGTTTGATCATATTTCACTATAAAATTTGAAAAATAATTTGTGTGTGATTATGAATACGAATTATTATTGTTTTTGATTTTTTGTAAATAATTTAAAGTGAAAACACATTTCTGTTATTTTTCAAATCTTTGAAAAGTCTTAAATTTAACTCTAAGTTGAATTTGAAATTTTATGACTAAACATAATCCAGAGTTTAACTAACTCTTATATCCATCATCATCGCATTAGTTATTAGATATATTACTTTTGGCAAATACACGAAATCCTAAATGATAAATTTTATGAATTATTTATCTTAGATTAACGTTAATTGTTGCAAAGATAATGAGAGAAGTTCAAAATGAGATGTATGCCTCAAGTATCTTCGCACCTTATTCTTTACGTCCCATAATATTATTTTTTTAATGTAAATTAAATCAATATACTGCTTAATAAATACGAAACTCATATAATTATATGTAAAAAATGACTTTATAATCTAAAAGAACACTCAAGGGTGGAGCAATGGCAATCTTGATAAGGCTAACTTAAGGTAAAATGCAAAATTGATGTATTTACAAATTTACATTACTATTAGTGAATTTAACTTGTTATAGTAAGTTACTTATCATTTATTTTTGGTTGTCAGTTAATATAATTATAAACAATTTGATTGTGTAAATATGTTTAACACCGCCACTTATAAACTTAAAACTTATTTACAAACATAGCAAATAATTGTTTAGCTAAACTTTTAGACCTAGTCAATGCCTCCTCAAAAAAGCTACTAAATTGACTTTAATATAAAATTGTAAAATTGTTGGGGAGGAAATTATAACTAAAAACTTTTCAAAATCATAAATAGTTTAGAAGTGTTTTGACTTAGTCGGTGCTTCCTCAAATAAGCTATTCAATTGACTTAATCTAAAACTGTAAAATTCACTAATTTATTTTTGGAACTCACAATCGCTACAATCTATGCAATAGGTGTATACTTTAGATAAACCTCTTTACTATGCAATCGCTCGTAAATCACATAAAAAATATAAAATGCACTAAATAAATCTTTGGAAAGTGCGACCTTCCTATAGAAGCCTCCCTCAAATCAACTCAACCACACCCCCGAAGGTTCCACTAATTTATTTAAAAAGTGTTTTTTTCCACATTTGATGAAATTAGACTTGGGCACCTAATTCATCTAAGATAATTTAAAAAGATCACATATTCCTTCACCAATAAGTATGGAACTCTTTTAACACCCTCTAACACGTCTAGACTTAAACATATGAAACATAGCCAATTTATTTAGGTTTTTTTATCAGTATTATTATTATTATTATTACTTTTATATTTTATTCTTTAATTTTAGTATATCTGTTGTTTTCTTTATTTCAGTTATTGTATTATTTGTTATTGATTTATTTATGATTTCTTCGCTATTGTATGTGTTTTACACACGTGATTTATGGTATACTTTCTTTGAGCAAAACAACATCTCCATCTTCATAAGGTAAAGATATGAGCGTACACCACCCTTTCCGGATTCTACTTATAAAATTACATTGAATCTATTGTTATTGTTGTCAATTCCGAAAATTAATTCATGATTTTTTTAATCCAAAATTGAGTAAAGATATTTTCTCTATACTATTTTATGTTACATTTTTTTATTTGACACAATGTTTAAGAAAAAAATGAAAGACTTTTGAAATTTATAGTTTAAAATAATTCTTAAATATTTCTGTTGCTGTAAATTATTTTATTAATGGTAAAAAAAAATTAAATTATTTTTATATATAGTAAAATAAAATTTATTTTAAGACGAACAAAAAAAATATCACATAAAATAAAACGAAGAGAGTAATGATGATCCTATCAACCATCAATGTGAGAGTACTCTTGAACAGTAAAAGTTGAATCTGGCATAGAAAGACAAATTGAAGATAAAATGAATCAATTCCTGCCAGGTAAGATTTTATGGGAAGAAAATTCTTGTCTTCAACTCCATCCATCCCTTCATTTAACATTTACCCATCACACTTCCCATCCTATTAGGAAGCTGAAATCATGGAAAAATACATCAAAGTACTGACAAAATGTATAATTTATACTATACACTTTCTTTTAATTTGTTTAAAAAACAATATATTTTTATATTTAAAAATAAATAAATTTTAAAATATTTATTTTATTTTTAATAAAATAATTTATAATAATACATTTATCTTAAACCATAAATTTTAAAAATATTTTTTCTTTTTTTAATTTTCATACCAACTCAAATAACATCGCATTAATTGAGACCTGTGGAGATTTTCTTGTGTATCTTATCTGATACTGGTACTCCATCAAAATCTTCTTTATTATTTGTTGTTTCCTTTTAAAACATCTAAACTCAATCCAGATAAACATCAACAAAGAAAGGATGCCCAATATCATTCTTCTGATCAGCATTTCAACTAGCTAGCACCAAAGTTCAGGGGGGATGAACTTACACATGGTCCACTATCATGTGAACATCACCAACTTGATCATATATCCAAACCCCACCTATCATATATTCAGCCGCATTTCACCCCAAACCACAACTCACCCGCTGATTCTTCAACATCAGTCGGTCGGACCTCCACTTAGTTTCACCCAAGCTAACAGACGTAAATAGTGATTAACTTATTTACGTAATGTAGCGTAAAAACTTTTTCAAAATATGAACCAAAAGCGTCATATAGAAATATCGTATAATGTGTTCAGATGCTTAATTGAAATAGGTCATGATTCAAAAATCTAAACAAAATTTACTGATAAATTTATAAGGTTATTGATGTATTCAGCTGCATAAGTATGTATATATGTATATAGCTTATGCCAACAACCTCACCCCACAACATATTACATATACATACACCATACATTAGTATAAATATATTTACCTACCCAACTCCCCAACAAATATGTACCTCATGTAAGTACATACTCAATTCCTCCACCATCTTTGAATCTTCCCATGTCCCTTACCTTATTGGCTTCTAGTAGACCCACAATACCCACATTTCAATATCTTTCAAAAACAATACTACTCTATTATCTAAAACTATATAATAAACAATTTGCATAACCAGTTGTATTATAATTATACTATATTACAGACAAAACTTGGGCTATAGTTCTTATATATATAGGAATTCAACAATTTCATCAATCAATTACCCCAATTCACACTTCTTTAGCTCTCTCTCTCCCTCTCCCTTTTTTCAAAACCAAAACAGAGCAAAACAGAGCAAAATAAATCAAATGGACGTAAGTTGCATAGATCAAGATCAGACTTCCCATTCGGCGGAGTCTCTCTGCCGAATAGGAAGTGGAGTCAGCGTCATAATAGACGCTGACTCAATAAATTGTGTAGAAGCAGAGTCCAAAAATAATAACAACAAGCTTCCTTCTTCAAAGTACAAAGGTGT
The DNA here is from genome assembly GCF_947179165.1 of Solanum dulcamara. Taxonomy (NCBI): domain Eukaryota; kingdom Viridiplantae; phylum Streptophyta; class Magnoliopsida; order Solanales; family Solanaceae; genus Solanum; species Solanum dulcamara. The sequence continues at coordinate 63,453,325 of NC_077246.1, forward strand.
TGTCCCTCAACCAAATGGCCGATGGGGTGCACAAATCTACGAAAAACATCAAAGAATTTGGCTTGGAACTTTCAATGGTGAAGAAGAAGCAGCAAGAGCATACGATATCGCGGCGCAGCGTTTCCGTGGCAGAGACGCTGTGACAAATTTCAAACCCCTGTTTGATAATTGTCAAGCAGTTGAAATCGAGATTTCATTTTTGAACTCTCATTCTAAGGTTGAAATCGTCGATATGCTACGTAAACACACGTATAATGACGAACTTGAACATGCCAAGAAAGTATATAATAATACTTTTGAGAAGAATGGAAGAAGAATATGCCATACTGATGATGTCGCGACTTTTTCATTTGATAATAATGAAAAAATCGCGAACAAAGCTCGTGAACTGCTTTTTGAAAAAGCAGTTACACCGAGCGATGTGGGAAAGCTTAATAGGCTTGTTATTCCGAAACAACATGCGGAGAGATATTTCCCTTTAGGGGGAAATGGAAATGGAAATAGTACTACTAATACTTCAAAAGGGGTGTTGTTAAATTTTGAAGATATGAATGGAAAAATGTGGAGATTTCGATATTCCTATTGGAATAGTAGTCAGAGTTACGTGCTAACTAAAGGATGGAGTGGTTACGTGAAAGAAAAGAAGTTGAAGGCCGGAGATATTGTAAGTTTCAAACGGTGTATAGGAGTTGGAGTTGAAGATAAACAACTTTATATTGACTCGAAGGCCAAAATACAAGTTCGAGTTGATCAACCGGTAAAAATGGTTAGATTATTCGGAGTGAATATATGCAAGGTCCAAGATGTTAGTAGTAATGTTGTTGTTGACAAAAATATGAGTGGTGGCAAAAGAATGAGGGAGATGGAATTGTTGGCATTTGAGTGTAGCAAGAAACAAAGAGTTATAATCGATGCCTTGTGAACACTAGCTAATTGGAGTATATTTTCTTTTGTTTGTAATTTTATTTATTTTTCCTTTGTGAACTTGCTTTTAGATGTTTCAAATGATAACTTCCAATTGTAAATTAGTATTACTAGAAAAAGAATGGCTCAAAAAAGAGAGCTCATCAACTAAGATGAAAACATATATGAAAATAGAGACAAGAAATTAATTAATGTGAGTTTCTAGCTTTTATATGTTCAATATTTGAACTTTCTTTATTTCTTTATGTCTTTCAAGTTTCATTGAGTTTGGGAACTAATTATCATGCTTTACTTCTGTAAGACTGTAAGTATTTCTTCTTGATTTACCAAAAGAATCTCTATGATTGCCTACATATAACCTAACCTCATTCTCTCACATGTGGAGGTATCTTTAGAGTTATGATTTCGACGTAATTTAATAATTTTAATCAAAATTTCATAGTTCTAAATACATCCTTAATTGTCGTAGACTAATCAAGTTCTAAGCTTTACCAAGTAGGGACATTAACAAACATATGTATAAAGAGGGATAATGGAATGCTTGAAATAGGCACATCATACTCAATGAGGTGTAAAATCTCATGTGTGTGACAATTAATGATGATATGTTAATTAAAGGACGAGATACGTAATGGACGTTTTTGAACACACACATTTTTTTTTCTAAAATATGAGTTTAAAATATTTACAATGAAATACTTTATCATATATTTACGTGCTCAATTAAATTCATAATTCAAATATATATGTAAATGAAATTTACAATTAAATTTAAGATGTTGTAGATATTTTCCCCGTTTTAATTTGTTTGATATATTTTGACTTGCCACGTAGTTTTAAAAAGTAAAAAAAACTTTTGAATCTTGTGATCATAAATTAAAGATATGTCAAATATATAAAAATATATATTAATGTTGTGGTCTTAAATATATTACGTGGAAAGTTGAAATTAAAATATTAATAAAAAGAAAAGAATTATTCTTTTAAACGGACTAAAAAGTAGAATAGGTTAACCAAATTAAAATGGAGGAAATATATTACAACCTTAATATGCATGATTCATCATGTAATTTGGTTTCTCCAATAGTCGAAAGTACAAATTCATGCACTGAATCTTATCCATTTTTTGTACCATATATATTCCACTAAGAACAAAAAAAAACTTCCAAATTATGTCTCCCTGCTTTTAGAATTAAGCTCTTTAATATCTGAGATCGTCAACAATGTACGAGACAATAATATTTTCCCATTTAATAGGTAGCCTATCCTTCCTTGAATCCAATTTATGATATCCATTTCCAATCTATACCATTTCTTTAAGAAATGAATTTAGTCACTAACTAGCCCTCCTTACCAACCATAATCCAATCTATGAGCCCGTTTGGATGGGCTTAAAAAAAGTAACTTTTATGTATGAAGTGCTGAAAGTTATTTTTATAAATAAGCAATTGAGTGTTTGGATAAAAGTGCTTAAATGAGAAAAATGATGAGAATTTTAGGGTTAAAAGAATAAAAAAAGTAGTTTGGAAATTTAGTTAAAATATAAGGGATATAAAAGTAATTTCCATGGTCAAAGAAAATGACTTTAATCACTTAGAAAAAAAAAGTTAGGAATCCTAACTTTTCATTTTTGACTGAATTTAAGAACTTTATGACTTAAAGTTAGCATTAGGCAAACACATCTAAAAGCTAAAAAGGGGTTTTAAGTTGGTTAGCCCATCCAATCGGGCTCTATATTTGATTGCTGTTGCATGAAGATTGTCATACTATTCGTTAGTTAATCATCCACACAAATAATGTAAACATTTGAGGGGTCTTTCGTTTGAAGATAAGTTAGGTTGAAATTAGTTATATTGCGATTAACAATTTGGGTGTTATTTTTTATCGATTGTTTGATTTGTTGTATTAAAATGACATGTGTTGCATAATCTTTAAGAAAAAAAATTATTTGTTTACAAAAATACCCTCCATCTAGTTCTTTTTCCGAAGGCTCTCCATACCCCCCTTCCCCCTATCTCTCTCTCTGTCACTTTGTTTTCAACGCCGCTAATGGCTCTATTGAGCCGGTAACTTTCTACTCGGATTTTGATTAACGAATGATTGGTGACATTGAAAAGGAGATTCAAAACCTTTAATTTGGTAGGACATGGCCTAGGCAACTCTTCGTATTCTAGGAGTGTTAGTTTGAAGTTAACCCTAGTAAGAAAAACTTATACCGATACTCAATCGATAAGGATGTTTTCAACTCAACTTCGTGATGGAAGTTTCTTATGTACTTAGTTCTTATCAAATGCACCCCCACACTAAAAAATTGATCTTAACACCTCTGAACAATTGAATTTCATCGGATTCAGGTCTATCTACACATATAGGATAGTTCAAATCTTAGCTAGAAGGTTTGAGGTGTTACAACAAACAAAGTAATTGCTTCTCGGGCTCAAATTCATATTGGAAGAAAAAAAAAACTCTTACGCCTTTATCGCATATATTTCAGTAACAAGGGGGTTACAATATATTCAAGATTTCCCTTTTGGTATTTTCATCCACACCTCCACAATACACTAGGGTCTTGTTTAGATTAACTTTTAGACCAAATGTTTCAGGAAAAAGATTAAACTTATTCCTGAGAAGTTGTATTGACTTCACATTCCCGCTGTAGGTGTTCTCAAGGGAAGTTCTTCTGGCAATCAGCATATTACTATTCGATTATATTATATTATTTAGCTTGATTGACATTATAATTTCTCCTATGGTACATTATAAATAAATAATCAATTAATTCCAACTTGTTTTGCTAATGTCAACAATATTGTGCAATCCTAGGCAAAGCTAGCTAGCAAAAGCTGTATATATTCTGATTAATTTAATAAAGAGGATCTAAAGTTTGAAAAAATGGAACTGTCAAAAGATCAGAGATGTGACTTTTGGTCAAGATTATTAATGAGTAGCACCAAATTAGCTGAAGTCAATTTCTGTTAACGTTGATTTCATGAATTTGGAAACTTGGTTAGAGGGTCATGACCCAATCAAATATTTATTTTCAACCAATTATAATTTAGACGTTTTCAAAAAATCAATATCATAATTACTATATGTAAATCAAAATTGAACAATCTATAATTACGACTGATTCTACTATATTTTACTAAAATGAAACTATATCGAATTAATTTTAGTATATATGATGATATTATAATATAGTCTATAATATATATATATATATATATATATATATATATATATATAGATCAAATATGAAAATTGTCGAATCAAAATTTTCAATGCATTACCGTACCATCACCACTGCATGGGATGGTACCATTTCTAGTTGATAAAGGCAATTTTCTTTCTTTCAAATGGCGGAGACAGCCAACATTATCTGAAAAAAATTAATAGTACAAGACGTTTAACAGGCAAAGAGATGTTTAAACCCGCACCGTTTTCTTGCCATCTTTACTATGAAAATACACTCAATACAAAAACTAACCAACATTTATGTTGGGTGTCCTTTTATTTATTGCCCCGCTATTAATGGAAGAAAATGATAGAGTATTACTGTTGGATTGATGTTGACAAAGTAAATATATAAGGAAAAATGTGTTGATAAATTTCTATATATCAAGTTATGGTGATTAAAATTTTGGTGACAAATCTTAATGAATTGTCAAGATTTTACCTTTAAATATTGAAATGATCAGGGCAATCCATTAGGATTTAGTCAGAAATACGTAAGATCATCATTGTTGTTATGGCAAGTCTTGCTCAATATTTAATAAGAATTTTTTATCGATCTTTATAATTTCGCTCTATATTATGGTGGAAAGGTTTTATTTTTGTATTACTTTTGATGAGATCAAAAATTAAATAATAGTCGCATATAAGAGGTTCTATTCATGTAAATCACCCAAAATTAAACCCATAAAAGGTCGATTTGAATTTAGGAAAAAGAAAACTATCTAATTAGATAAATATTCTTACTATATTTTAAAATAATTAATCCCTCTCCCTCCCCCCTCTCTGCTCTACCTCCCGTTTCTCTCTCCCTCACTTTCTCCCTCTGTCTCTCTCTCTCTCTCCCCTTTTTTCCTCTCTCTTTCTCTTCTCTTTCAGTTTATATTTGATATTATATATATGTATCTTTGATACCAGATACATGTATCTATGCACATATACATCGCTAAATGTATGAGTGCATATTTTGATACTAGATACATGTACATATATCTATGCACGAATACACTAAATATTTGATACCAAATACACTCATGAAATTGATATTAGATACACGAGATGAAATTGATATCAATTACATTTTAAATACACAAATACATTACATTGATACTATAGATACAAAAATACATAAAATTTGTGAAACTCAGATATATCTGAAAATACAGATACATAGGGAGAGAGGCGAGCGAGAGAAGAAGAGAGGTGAGGAAGAGAATCAGTGTATCCCAAATATATGTGAATCACATTTGGATACAATGTATTTGGAATAAATTATACCTAATTGGACTCACATGTATATTAGATACATGTATCTGTTTTGTTAAATACATATATTCGGAATAATAGTTTCTTCTCAAAAAAATGTAAAAAATTACGCGATATGGCAAATCTTACTATTATATTACGCATTTAGGGTAAATACGGCTCGCAGCAAACGTAGCTATCTATTTATGCGGTATGACAAATCTCGCTTGCCAGATATACAAATATGTATGTATATCAATTATAATTATATAATTTTTCTGACAAATATACATATACAATTTGATATATATACATATAAAATTCGTCTCTCGCTCGCCAAATATACAAATATATATGTATATCAGTTATCATTATATAATTTTTTTGATAAATATACATACACAATTCGACAGATATACATACACAATTCGCCTCACGCTCGCCTCTGTCCTCCTCTCTCTCAATCTCGCTTTCCAGATATACAAATATATATGTATACCAGTTACATATATATAATTATTTGACAAAATATACATATACAATTCGACAGATATACATATACAATTCACCTCTCGCTCGCTTCTCTCCTCCCTCTCTCGATCCCGCTCACCTCTCTCCTCCTCTCTCTCAATCTTGCTTGGCAGATATTCAAATACATATGTACACCAGTGTTCGTATATTTTGGTATACAAATAATTTATAGGTATAACGTTTGTATAATTCGCTATAACTTTTGAATAATTCACCACAACATTTGTATAATGACAAAATTTATATTTGCCATTATAAATAATTAGAAAAATTATACCCATATAAAATAATTATGCTTAAAAAGTTTGCCATATCTGAAAATTCCCTCTCAAAAAACTATTGCTTTAGCATTTAACTAACACCAATAATAGCGTGTGCACTCTTAAATAATGTGGGCTATGGACCCAAGTTTGTGTACCCAACTTTAAGCTTTGACCCACAAGATGCTCATGTAATGTTACTTCAGCCGAGGCCGCAAGATGAGCACTGGGTCAATGAATTACTCTACTGCTCAACTTTACTCGGGTCAAAAAAATTTTTATCAAAAAATTACATTATATTTAGAAGATCAAATTTTCTTTTTATATATATAGTAGGTGTTGATTTCCTTTGGATTTTTCGTGTTTTTCTAGTTTTTTATATTTTGAATCTATTTAATGAAAATTTTGGCTCTGTCATACGTATTAATTGAAAGTTTACATTTTCATTCCATTATATATACTTAGACACATTTATATTATTATTCGGAGAGTCGAATAATTTTTTGCATGGTCAGTGATATTATCTATAATTCTCATGTGGAATTCGCATAGTTGCAGCAACGTAACTATCACGACTCAAAATAATTTTATTTAGTCATATTTCGTAACTTTTGACAAAAATAAGAAAGGCAAACTTAAATATACTATATTAAGAAAAAATTTATCATTTATAGTAATAATTTTTTTTCACTATACACTTATAATACAGTTTTAATATAATTTTAATACATATTAGGAAGAATAATTTGTAAAACTCATATAATACAAGTTTTATTCATGAACAATATATTTATCACATACTTTAATACACTTATAATACATTGTCAATTTCGTACCAAACAAGAATAATATGTTTTAAAACACTTATAATACATTTATATTGCATTCATAATTCGCTTTTAATATATGACAAATATACCATAATATTGCTATGTATTGCTATAAATGATAATAAATAAAAAATATCGCTAAAATTAATAATTATTTATTAAAAAATATTTTTCCGTAATTTTTCCAATAAGATATTATAACAATAGTACCAGCTTTAAGGGAATTCCCTTGCTGGTGACTAGAAGAAGAGGAACCCAGGAAGAATATGTCATTTATGTATTTAGTTCCTTTAGTAAAGTTTACAAACCGTACATTTAGTATTGTTAATGTTTATCGAAAAAATGGTACAATTAAATTTGTAGGCGAACTCAGGATTTGAAATATTTAAATGCATCAATATTATCTTAATTTAGGCGTTAGCGAAATTTTAAATGACAATTAACAGATAATGTCGTATTCGATTGGTCACTAGTTGCTTGAACAAAAATAAAAATATTAAATACAAATATATAGATCAAATATAAGATGTAAACTAATACTTAAACTTTATTTTGTTATAATATGAGTTTAAGCCTTTAAAAATAATATGTAGACTTTTAACTTTTTTAAAACAATTTAGTGCGATAGCTCAATTGTCAAGGTGAGTTTTTTCTACTGAAAGGTCAAATTCGAATCACTTATCTAGCAATTTTGATTCTATAAATAAACACTTCAAATCCAAAACTTTATAATAAAAACAATGAAAATAGGGTTCTAACAATTTTGATGTTATAAATAAGAATTTCAAATTCAAAACTTTATAACTAAAATAGTGAAATAGGGTTCTAGCAGGGATCAAACCCTAGTAACGTGGTGTGTGCTTTGGCTTGTACCAGCAATCCAAGTGCACTTCTATGCTCTCCATGGATGTTTTGTTAATTATATGCAAGCTTCTGTCAGTTTATCAAGATAGATATACATATATACACATGATTTTTTTCGAAGTTAACAGGTGTATGTGCACCCCTATCTATACATGTGGGTCTGCCTCTGATTAAATTTGTATGAGATCAAGGATACACATCTTAGCTTAACTCGTTAAATTCGATTAGGCATAATACATAATGTGTTTTTTAACTTGGTCTCAACTGTCATCTATGCCCTCTAACTTTGGATGTGCACAAGCAAACACTTAAACTTGTATAAAGTTGAACAAATAGATATACGGGTCCTATATGACACATTACACGTAGGGCGTCACCTAGTTCGTGAATTGTCAAATGAAAATGAATGACATAATACATAAACATGCACTTTAACTTGACCTCAACTGACATTTATGTCCTTTAATTTTGGGTGTGCCCTTGAACAAGTTCAATTTATACAAGTTTAAGTTTCTGTTTGAACATACTCAAAGTCGGAGGACATAAATGTCACCAAAATCTATTAATGAGCATATTTATATATTATGCTAAAAGAAATAGAATCTCTCTATCTCCCTTGTTGTAGACATGAAAAGAAAAAGTTGTCAAATAAAAAAAAATGTTGAGATAAAGTTTTTCAAGGATATACGTACTGAGGGCCTTAGAATCTCTAATATGCAGAAAACTCCGCGTAAGAATGCAAATGAACTTTCTATTTTATATGAAATTGAGTGTTTACGACGCAATCAAACTAACATGAGTGAGAAGTGTTTGAGAATTTGTTCTTCAGTTTATGGGTGACAAATGGTTGGATTAAATTGGATTTGGATGAATTGATTCAAAATGGATTGAATTATAATTCATCCATATAAAATATAGATAAATATGAATTTGATCAAATATGATTTGGATAAAATGGTTCTAATCAACTTTAATCTCCTAAAGTCAAAAGACATTAAATCAAAGCAAAATTGGTAATGTTCTAATCCCTACAACCCCCAATCCATCCTTAAATTATTATTTTTTAAACAATTCATTTTTCATACAAAAATGAAATTCCGTAAACTCCATCCCCCACCCCCCACCCCCACCCATCAACCAATTTTTTTGCCCACCCTATCACTATCACCCCTATTTTTTTAAAAAAAAATATTAAAAGAAATTTTGCCCACCCCACCCCCCTCCCACCCACTTCCCACTCGGACCACCTACCCCCACCCCACCACAATTTTTTTTAAAAAACTTAAATAATTTCTAAAAAAATAAAATCTTTTGACCCTCTCTCCATTCTACCCCCATCGGACCCCCTACCCCCACCTCACCCCAAAATATTAAAAAAAAAAAAAATTCCCTCCCCCCGTTCACCTACCCCAAACCCCCACACGAACCCCCTACCCCCACCCCACCCCCAATTTTTTTAAAAAAAAAATCTAAAAGGTTCAAAAAAAAAAATTGGCCCCCTCCACCCACCCCTACCTGCACCCCCCTCCACAATTTTTAATTTTATTTTATTTTTTTAAAAAAAATTGCCCCCCTCTACCTTACCCCCACCCCACCCAAATTTTCTTTTGAAAAAAATAAAAAAATATTTTTAGTGCAATTAGAAATTTTGGGTGATTTAAGGGTCTATATAAATGTCTATATTTTACCCACTTTGTTCATATTTGTATGAGCTTTTAAAATAGATCAATCCATATTTACCATTTAAACAATATGAGTGATCCATTTAAATAAATATATGCTAAACTAATTCATTTTACTTAAATGGACTGAAATTGTCACCCCTACTCCAGTTGTATGGTCTCTTTAGCCATCTAAAGTATAATGTTGAACTCACATGGTTTGAACATCTAATTTTTGATCGAATTTAAATTTTATACTATTTTAGTTAATTTTTATTTTTAGGTCTAAATTAGATATTTTGATTTTATCTTATTTCAGTAAGTTTATTTTAAAAAATTCGAAAACTACAAAAAAGGTCACATTTTAGGATAAGTTTTGTTTTCATTTTTTCAAAAGAAAAGAAAATCTAAAAAAAAATGTTTAGATTTAATTTAGAATTTAATAAATAAGTTAGTGAATTTATTATTTTTTAGTTACATTTTATTTTAGACTAGCCATTGAATTTTATATATTTTTTTAATCTTTAAAGACAAAACCAAAAAAAGAAAAGAAAACCATTAAACTAAAATTTGGATCACTGTGTATTCAAATGGAATCACTGACCGTATGCATAGGATCGACGATAAATAGGTAAAATATTAGGGTTCATTGAACGTTGTATGAGCTAGACATGATTAAATTTTGTTTTGTTTAGAATGCAGCTACACATTTTTTTTGAGATGTTTTAAAAAAGGAGAGGTAGCAGTTAATGCGTCTTGATCTAAATATTTTTCTTTCTAATAATCTTTGGTTGAATCAAGATGAGATAGGTTCAAACATTAGGTGTGATATATCAATTAAAGTCGTGATTAGGTATCTGTCACGATTCCCACACTAATCCTCTGGGGGGAGAACCGAAACTACTCCCAAACTAGCATCCTAACACAAAAGTGAGTATAAAAAGATGTGGCAATAGTTTTTATATAAGTTTTAAGTTGAGTCCCCATAAACTCAGAAATTTAATTTCAACACAAGCAAAAATAGTCAACAAAACATGCGGAAGTTAAAACCCTTAAACATGAAAGTCATTGTACCAAAACTCTTCTAAAGAACAAGTCTAAGAGTACGGGGATGCAACCCAAAAAACAACAATATAAAGGAAATAAGTCTGAAAGGTCCAAGCCCGAAAAGAGTGGACTGAGACTTTAGAAGAATCCATGTTAGCCTGAAAGAATTGGCTCATCCTTGAATCTTGAGCAGCCAGTGGTCCCCTAACTGAGGTCTGTCAGCAGCAGCCTGAAAATGCCCTATACTCAATAAGGAAAGAGTAAGTGCAGTATCACTACACATAATCAACAGTGTACTGGTAGGATCATGAGGTCGGCCTAATCAATGAACATATGCAAGCAACTATAAAGTAGTAAAGACATCCATATGTGAAACACATTACTAATTAGCAAGTTCATAAGCATTATTCAGTTTCACAATGTCATTCTCAACAACAGCCAACAATAGTCCTCTCATGGGATCCACATCTAAACAATAGTTGTGTCGGAACGTGACACTCGATCTCTCTCTCTCCATATATATGTATATGTGTCAGAACGTGACACCCGATCCCTATACGTATATGTGTCAGAACGTGACATTCGATCCCTAGGTACATATTTATATCAACTACAACCACAATCACATTCACAAAAACCACAATGAATGTTTCACATGCTTGCACAGTCAAGTAGCATGTTCATTTTGTACAAGTGATCTCAGAATTCGTTTCATTAAGTTTTTTACATATTTTGTAGTCTCACATATGCAAGCAATACTATCAATAATAGTAACAAGCACATGAAATATAGACATGAATGTAAACACTATCACCTACCTAGAAATCAAGCCTTGGAAGCTCTAAACAGCTGAAGCTTTCCCTTTCCGAAGTCTTTCAGCTTGTTCTTAGTCTTAAAATTACACAAATCAATGAACTATTGTCCACAATATCTGGGTTATATCAAAATCCTAACCATTGACCAATTTCATGATCATAGCACCAATCTAGGTCTATTTTCCACATTAAATTTAGGCCAAGAACCCTTCCCTACGATATTTACCCTAAAACCTAGGTTCTACGAATCAAATTACGAAGTAGGGGAGTATTTAACTTACCTTTGATAATGGGTGAAAAACTGAAAGGAATAGCTCTAGTTTATCCCTTTGCTCTCCAAAAACTAGAAAGTGTAGAAAATAATACTTTTAGGACTTTTCCTGTTTAATACTGCGTCTGCCCCGCCATGGTGGCACTTACCCGGCTATGACATCCCCTCCATAGCGGAAATAATCCCACCGTGGTAGGTTGCACGGAAACAAAAGCTTAGGATTTGTGTCTCGAGTCCCCATTTTGCAATATGTCCACAAAACATAACGTCCTAAAATTAATCCTTCACGCCAAGATCACTTACGAAAGTTTTACTCGTCCGAATTTGATTTCGTAAAGCCGTACAGACTCATTAGTGTCTAGACTATCAATTTCAACTAGCACACTGTTAAAATCATCTCCCACCCATAACCGGATTACCCCAGACCTCACCTGACTCAGAATCCGTCCAAGTCTGGTCTAGGCTCAAATTTTTCAAGTTATTACTCAAAAGTTTTCTGTCCCAACTTCCTTCCCCATTGGCTTATCCATAATGACGGAAAGATATCATTACACTATCTTGTCCTGTATATCGAAACTGAGGTTGCAACATTGAATCTTAGTTAAGATTAATAAAAGTTCAACAATGTTAAAGTGAATCATAGATGTAAGTAAAATTACAATCTATTCAAAATTAATTAAAACCGTTACAGGTTGATATAACGATCGTACTAGAACCATCGATCTTAGGTGTGCCTTAATATTACAAGTGAAAAAGTGTTGCATTTGAGGTTTAGAAGGCATGCTTAATTGCTACGTAGGACGCCAAGTAGAACTTGTGTGTCTACTTATTCAACTCTATATATACAAGTCTAAGTGTCTACTTGTACAAATTTAAAATTGAAGATTATTAATACTGGATGAAATAAAATAAAATAAAATATTTATGTATTATGTTTTTACGGTATGTGTTAGGTACTACATACTACATCTGACAAGAAAGAAATGCAAGAATCTTTCAATAGAAACAAAGGAGCATTGAAGGTTTAGTGAAAAAAATGTAATGGGAGTGAGTAGTGTGGTGTGGACTAAAGCTTGTCGTTTAGTCACCCACTAAGGCTATTTTTTGTTTTTGTTGATTTTGAGCTGTACAGACATTACTTGGTAAATAATATGTCAATTTATTTACTAAATGAAAAGGTTAAAAAAAAAACCGTCAAGGAAACTATTAGAGGAGTTGTACATCATTATATTGAATTTTTTAAATTCTTTAAAATTTGAAATCTTACTCAATATATTTAGATTAAGGTAATCTACCTTGGTAATATATAATTACACTATTTATTCATAATATAAATTTAAATAAATCTAAATATATTTAGATTAAGGTAATCTACCTTGGTAATATATAATTACACTATTTACTCAAAATATAAATTTAAAGAAATCTACATTAATTATACATAACTACACTATTTACTCAAAAGATGAAGATTTAACAAAATAATCTACGCTAGTTTTATTTAATTACTCTCACTTCCACTCTAGTTTTAGAATTATATTGAAAACCCCCATATGTATTAGTTATTGCAATGTTCCACTTATTAGAGGATGATTGATAGCAAAATGACATCAAAAAGAAAATGACATTGCTTAAAAAATTCAAAGTAGTTGACCATCATAAAAGTTGGGACGTAATAACATATTATAAGATCATAACGGAGGATTTTGTTAATATTAAAATTTGAATTGACCAAGGAATAAATTCATGACAAGACAAAAGAAAATTGTTATAAATTTGCACGTTTGGCTTGAGCATGTACTCATTTTGTATCTTGCCATCTCCTCTTATTAGGACATGGAAAGAAAGAGTTCTGAAATAAGAAAAAGTACTGCTGAGGTTAAGTTTATCAAAGATAAACGTGCTGAGGGCGTTAGAATCTCTAATATGCAGAAAACTCTGTCTAAGAAAGCAAATGAGCTTTCTATTTTATGTGGAGTTGAGATTGCAATTCTTATTTTCTCTATTGGATGTCATGAGCCATTTTTGTTTGGTAATCCTGATGTTGACTCAGTCGTCCATCAATTTTTGGAGGCAAAACAACAATCTGCATCTTCGTTTAATATAAAGAAGAAGAAAAAGGTGGAAAGAAATGAGGCCAATGGAAAATCTGTTGAAGGTGATTTCACACATCTTCTATCAGAAGATTTCAAATTGACTGAAGCAGAAAGACTTGAGAAATTAAACCACGAGATCGAGAAACTTGAACATCATTTGAATAAGGAAATTGATTTCTTACAAAATGTGATTGGCTTTGAAGATCCAAAATTTATGCTTGAAATGAATGGGCCTACTTCTTTGACCATACCACCTAATTGGTTGAGTCTTTAATCAGAAACTTCAATAATGTATATCCAAAAAAATAATTATTTTGGATATTGCTTCTTCATTATAATGAATTATCCAAGTAGTAAAATATTTATCATTGTTTAATGATCTGTCTGACTGTTTTGAGTATTAGTATCTCTTTCTCCAAAATGATATTTCTCATAGATTTATTATATGTTTTATGACTTATGGAGATGATTCACAGGAATCTCGACGAATACAAATGTATTTCAGAGGAAAAAAAACCCAAAATTACAAATTTGAAAACTTAATATTTAACCAAAGTCAACATTTGAAGTTAACATACTCAAAAATTGAAATTTTAAAGTTCCTATGGATTCAAATGATTATTTTGGACTTAGTTTAATTGTGTGTACGGGTGCCAAAGAGATCGTAGCGATTAGGAGGCGTAAGTCACAAATTAGTCAATTTAAAAATAAAAAGTTAAAGTTAGTTTCCTATTACTTTTTATAAAACAATTAGAACTTACCGACCTCAGGAAGTCGGTATTTTTTATTGTTTTTAATTTTTTTAGGCCTTTTTTTTGTTTTTTTTTTAATTATGAAACTGAAATTCTGAGGTTGATTTTGTCAAAAATTTGGGGAAAAAATCTGACTCGGTTGTGGCTAGAAGAAGATTTTTTTGGCTCAGCTGATAGGTCCAGATTCTTACAGGCTCATATTAGAATTGAGTTATGGTATCACATTATGCATATAGTGTTAAATGATAAGAAATTGCATAAATTTCAGTATCAGAATGTTTACTTGAACTTGAGATCCAAATATTATAAGTATTTATGTTTCAAAGAATTGCATTGTCACACATTTTTATTTGAACAAGAACATATTAGAAAGTCAAGATGACCCGCTCAGTTAAATTAAGGCACAAAATATCGATCATAGCTTGATCATAAATCAGGTCGTGATAATCTCCTCAGGTGCCTTCACGACAGTCACATCAATCAATACTTCACCCTTTTGAAGTATTGATTGAACTTGTAACATCTACTAAACATATTTATTGAAGGAACCCCACAAGTTTTACTAATCCTGCCAATTCATTTCCTTCTTTAAAAAAACTCCTTACGAGCAAAGAAGAAACAGATGAACCCTTAATAGCATCGAATTACAAATAAATTGATAAACTAACTTATTAAGATCCTAAAATGTATTTGTCGAATAGAAGCTCAGCCTTGGGAGATGCTATGAGGAAACACATAAACTCTTTGGTGATATTTCTTTCTTCGGCTTTCCTCTGCTTAATGTTTATCCTAACCAAAGATAGAGAACCAGAAAACAATTGCTTTATAAAGAGCAGTTCCCGTTGTGAACCCTTAAAAGAATGAACAATGATATCTTTGAGCTTATCGAGTTGTACCAAGACCTGAGGCGATTTTATTGGTGGCCTAGAATGAAGAGAGACATAGCGGAGTATGTGTCAAAGTGTCAAAATTATTAGCAGGTGTAATATGAGCACCAAATGCCTGCAGGTTTGCTTCACAGGATGACCATTTCTGAGTGAAAGTAAAAAATGATAGCCATGGACTTTGTGGTGGATCTTCCTAAGACCTTAGGGAAATATGATTTGATTTTGTTCATCGTGGATAGGTTGACTGAATTGGCCCACTTCATTCCAAACAAGGTGGATTACAACTCCCATTAGTTGGCCAAGAACTATGTCAACGAAATAGTGAGGTTGCACGGGGTGCCCCTTTCTATCATTTTGGACAGAGGAACACAATTTACTTCTAAATTTTTAAGCAAGTTGCACGAAAAGTTAGGCATATAACTCACTTTGAATACTTTTTCATCCTCGGACGGATGGACATTCTGCGAAGATGATTTAGGTGTTGGAGGACATGATGAAAGCATGTGTGATTGACTTTGGGGGCCATTGAGATTAGTTCTTGCGTTGTGTGAATTCTCATACAACAACAATTATCACTTCCGCATTGATATGACACCATTTGAGGCACTTTATGAGAGGGAATGTAGATCCCCCATATGGTGGTTTGAGGCTGGTGATGTGAAGCCTCTAGGAGTCAAGTTGGTAAGGAAATCTCAGGAAAAGGTGAGGGTTATCTAGACCAAGTTGTTGGCAGCCCATAGCAGACACAAGGAATATGCAGACCGCAAGATAAGTGACAAGGCATTTCAGGTTGGTGAGTAGGTTTTATTGAAGGTGTTACCAAAGAAAGGAGTCACGAGGTTTGGTAAGCAAGCTTAGCTCTCAATATTTCGAGTGTCTTTGAGGTTCTTGAAAATGTGAGGTCGGTAGCTTACAAGTTAGAATTGCCATTCAGTTTGTACGGATTCCATCCAAAGTTTCATGTATCTATGCTTAAAATATGCTATAGGGATGGAGAGTACATCATCAAGTAAGATTCAGTTTCACTAGATAAGGACCTTCAGTATGAGGAGGAGTCGGTTACTATTCTTGTCGGGATATTCAGAAGTTGAGGAAGAAGGAAATTAGATCACGAAGATTCAATAGAGTATCATCCGATTGAGGAAGCCACTTGAGAAACTGAGAAGAACATGCTAGATAAGTACCCTCACATGTTTGAGGATATAATGCTACCTTATTGTCGAATTAACTCATTTTTTCCTATTTGATCGCTCAGAGACGAGTGATGAATAAATTGATATCTATTGTAATGACACATGTTTTGCTATGGATGAGCTAATGGTGAAAGGAATTGAGTGAGAAAACTTTCAGATTTGGAAATTGAAAATTTAAGGCTAGGCTAGGTTTAGATGATTTATGAGCAAGGTGAAATCTAGGACAATTCAAAAAATGATTGGGGATAATCTCTAGACTTAGGTTGGTTTTTCCATCAGCAAAGATGTTAAGGAGTCCATAAGACTTTTTTAAAGTGAATTCGGGTGAGAGGAACTCCCGATATCAAACATGGCGTGAAAGGATTGGTTCGGAACATCAAGATTCCAAGGTATGTTGTGAAACATAATTTTTTTAGAGATTTTTGAGTTTCTCTCCCTTGCAAGCCTCCATGGAGGATGACACACCATTATAGTGGGTGATTTAATTCTTGTTATAGAGGGTATTTCCGCTACGTCGACGCCGTTATAACGGCATTGGGCCATTATAATGGAGTTACTGGCAATAAATGCAAAAAAATTTCAAAACGGCTCATTATTTTGCAAGTGCATTTTGGGGACAAGCAAGGGAGACCTAGGGAAAT
Organism: Solanum dulcamara; assembly: GCF_947179165.1. NCBI lineage: Eukaryota > Viridiplantae > Streptophyta > Magnoliopsida > Solanales > Solanaceae > Solanum > Solanum dulcamara. Next base: position 63,470,573 of record NC_077246.1, read on the forward strand.
TTTGAGCAGTTTTTCATCAAATCATCTAAAAAACTAAAATCTTTTTTTCCCCTGAAAATTCTTCATTCCTAGGAAGAGGAAGAAGAAGATAGGACAAAGGTAAAGATAAGTAAATTACTCCACTAACTTGATTCATTGATATCTAGGTCCAAAATAATGAGGATTTCGATGCATAAGACCTTGTGTTGTTTATAAAAATGGTTGTCTTGATTTATTTACCGTAATTCACTAGTGTAATCATTAAATTGATAGTTATAGGTGAATTAATGGTCGGAAAACCTTGGATTGGGTAGGAAGATGATAAATTTGGCTTGGGATTTTGGATTAAGTTATACTTAGGCCATTTATGATTAATTATTGTATTTGTGTGTTATTTCTAGACCAAGAATAAGCTAGGATTCATAACAAGGAGAAGGCTCAGGTTCAATAGAGCTTGCAAGGCTTGATTCGAGATAGGTGATGGTAGTTTATTTTCCAAGTTATGAAATGTGTGCATGATAACTGTCTCTATGGTATTACTTGTACAATGCATGTTGGGAAAAAATATGAAATGATAACGTGCTGTCAATATCATGCAATGAATGTGTTTAAATTGCTTGTGGATTTATAAATGTGGCTATTTCATTGTGATTGTGATTATGTGATAGATGTGTCTTGTTGGTTGGATTGGGTACCACACCTGGTACAAGTTCTATTATCGGTTGGATCAGGTATCACACTTGGTATAGATATTTGGGTGACTAGGATATTGAGCCCGATACAAATTATCGGTTGGCTCGAGTACCATGCCTAGTACAGAATACTATCGATTAGCTCGGGTACCACGCCTAGTACAGGTTACTATATAGTTGGCTTGAGTACCACGTTTGGTATCAGTGGCGGATGCAAAATTTCGATTCAGGAGGTTCAACATATAATGAAGTAAGCTAATGAAAAACAAAGAAGACACCCGCTAAATTTTAACCCGCCTTATTTGTTCTTTTAATATTTCTTCTCATTTTTTCTCTACAACGTAGAGCCTTTTTAAAAAAATATCGTATTTTTTTACTTTCACTTTGCAATGTCCTACTTTTTTTAAAAAAGAATAATCTATTTTTCTTTTCGTATTAATACCCCACAAAAAAAATTCTTAAAAAAGTATAATTGTTGAATTATTAGTATCATAATATATTTTTAGTACTAAATACTAATAATAATAATTAAAAAAATGAACAACATCAATATATTAATACATAAAATAATAAAAATATAGTTAAAAAGAGCGCACTATATAACTCATAAATGATATGTATAAGTTAACAAAATGAGATATGCATAGTGTGTTATTTTTTTTCTTTTGGTTGAAAAGTGTGTTAATATTGAAAATTAATTAGAACTTATAGAAATCTAGCTAGGGCTTTAAACTAGTATGCAAGCATGAAAAAAAAAATGGAATATTTTTATTCCAATTACATAAAAAAATATGTAAAAAATATTTCAAAGCAATATATAAAATTTTAAAAAATAATTAACTATTAAGTAAATAACAAATACACACAAATAGGCTAAAATGTTAACTAACTTCTTTTTATTCAGCCCCAATTGCTCATTTCATAACCAATAAAACCCACACCCAACATAATATCCAAAGCCCAAATACACATTAAATAGAAAAGGGAGTGAAAAACTTTTAAAAGCTACAAAAGACATAAAATTGACCAAGTATCAAACTCATGACGTCAGCTATCAAATGAACCCCCTTAACCGCTAAGATATTCCTTTCAATTATTCTAAGAGAGATCATTAAAAGCTATATATCCGTAATTTAATCTTCTATATACAACATAATATTTTCGATTGAGGGGGTTCGGGTGAACCCCCTCACTCTCACATAGCTCCACCTGCATGATGCATGTTTGGTTGTGTTTATATTATGTTGGTTCCTTGAGTAAATCAAACTTGTTTGTAATCATGTGGTACATGCTTGTGTGGTTGTTGAGTCAGGTATGGTGACTGAGAGTCATGTGATATTTTATCGTGATTCATGTGTTGTTCTGTATTACTATATTTTAGTTATATGTTTACATTCTTCCTTGAATCTGACCGATGATTCAACCAGTATAATGTAATTTTGTGTACTGATACTACTCTTGTTCTTTCTTTGTTATGTACAAGACATATTGAGGCGGCGACCTCAACTGTGATCCACGAAGTTTCTGAATCCAAGAATGAGTTGTTTCTTCGGGGCTGTCATGGATTCCTTTTTATTTCTTAGTCCATCTGTTCAGACTTAGACTATTAGACTTTTATTTCTTCTTTTGGAGTTGCATTTCCTCATTCTAAGTTATGTAGTTTTGATACACGACTTTCAGATTTTAGGAAGGGTGGGAGTGGAAGGGGTTATTTTTGCAGATTTTCTCTTAAGTTATCACGAATGTTTACTTTAATTAATGAGATTGTTCCTTTTTATTGTTTGATTGATTAAATTTTGGGTTAATAATAAGTTATCCCATCAAAGTTTAGTGTGGGTGTCACTCCCTCTTACCACTATTTTCTTAGTTTTCACTGAAAGTTGAGCATTTATTGCACAATCCGTCAAATTTAATTTCAAACTTTTCAAAGTTTGGCACTATATTGAAAAGAGATAAGTGTAAAAAAATGCACCTGAACTATCTCCATTTTTTGAGTTTCATTCCTAAATTATTGGAAGTGTGAGTTTCATACCTAAATTATCACTTATTAGTTTAAGAAACACACATCTCTCTTTTATTCCACTCTCATCATGGTGTGTATACTACACTCTCTCTTTCATTTTTTTATCACATTACACTCCACATGGACAAAATATTCTATCTTAACAAAAATTAAACAAATTATTAGATTTAGTTAAAATTATGATTAAAGTATTACTATCTCCCGCCAAAAAAAATTATAAAATAAAATATAAAATATTTTTCTTACCTCACTCCACCACTTACTCTTACCATAACCCCCCTCCCCCCCTCCAATTTTTTAGTTTTATTTTTATTCATTAATTTTTTTTTATAAAAGTGTATTAGTGACAAGAGTAGTATCAGTACAAACAACACATACTGGTAGACATCATCGGTCAACCCGATACCCACCGCATAATATAAAGAAATCGACAAGAAGAAAGCATGCTTTTAAGAGATTCACCGTCAAATCTTATGCAAAACTCTTATCATTCTCATTAACCTCATTAGAGTCGTTCAAGCCTAACTTTCATCTTTTATAGTTGGTCTGCTGCCAATTCTTATACAGATCAAGGCCTAGCTCTTCTATCACATAGAGAAGTTTTCAAGCTATGGGTCATTACTAACTCTATCTAACCCGTCTACTATATTTAGTTTCACACAATCACATGACCTTAGGATAATTAACATCTCACTTGAAAGAGGACAACATTAGAGGGACTGTCTCGCCATAGAGGGACCTCTCCCGCTTTGGCGGCCTCTCCATAGCGTGATTCCTCCCGCTAGGGCGGCATGCCCGGATATAAAATCTCCGAAAACCTTCCAATCCTCTTTTTAACCCATGTGCCTACAAGACATCAACAATAATTGACTTTAAGTCATTAATCTCCCTTAATAACACACTGATTGTTTTTCACTCATTTACCCACAAACTCATACCTACTATGCAGATGCATCTAGCATCCATAACATAATCCAATCATGCATATACATGAATATATTATCAATTTGCCATTTCAGGAGAAATGTACAGTTTCACAAGGTAAATCTCAATTACAACAGTCAATATGATAACACTAGGACCTTCAGTCCTTTCATATCAGTTAATACACAGGATGGACATGCTCAGTTATAATTTGATCGGTTTCTCTATCATCACCCAGATAGTCAAGATCAATTCACAGATGATAGTCACATATTGGTTCTCTCATAGAACCCATACCCAAACTATATATGTGTCAGAATCTGACACCTGATTCTATATATGTGTCGGAATGTGACACCCGATCCTATATACGTGTCGGAACGTGATACCCAATCCTATATATATATATATATACATATATATATATATATATGTGTGTGTGTATGTGTGTGTGTGTGTGTCGGAATATGACACCTGATCCAATATATATGTGTTGGTACATGACACCCGATCCAACATCACAATCACAACCATAATCACAGTCCACAATGAATAATTCACATATTTGCACAATCAAGTAACAGGTTTATTGAATGTAATTGTTCACAATAGTCATTTCATTAGTTATATTCTATCTTTCCCTTCATTAACAATATTTCATCAAACCTTCTTTATTTAAGGCATCAATTTTGGTAGAGCAAGTTCAATATTATGGATTTCACAGTCCTGGAATTGAAGACCCATTACAATAACATATCAACCATTCAACCATAATAATTAAATATATAGAAGACGTCATAACCTTACTCAATCACAATTGAGAGTCTCTCTATGATATAGACTAACCATAACCTATAACCACAAATAATTAATAGGTTCATTCAAAAGATTTATCAATACTAAATCAATTACCTCCTCCCCTTATTTCATGATTCACATTACTCAGATAATTCACATAGAACCATCAATATGAACAAACTCATATAAATATATGTATATAGCCCCTATATTGCTATGGACCCTCCTTGTTTATCACAAGCCTTAAGATCTAACTCTAACCCGACAATTTCCGTCACCTTAATCTTTACAAGAACCATCAATCATATCAACAAGCATTATTACAATTATCAAGCAAGAACAAGACTATCATCACAAGTCATAGGATAATAATACCTACATAGTACATTCCTATCCTAAACAACAATAACAATACATTTAGCCATTCAAACTCCGTGCCCGAATGCCTAGGCATGAAATCTCCTGTCAACTACAATATAAAATGTGTGGGAACAGATTTACAACTAATAAATTAGATAAACCTAGCCTACCTGGGCGCCAAGCAATTATAAAAGGATTATAGCACGATCCTTGAATTTTAGAAGGAGAATCTATGGAGACGGGCCTGAATCCATGGGTTGTAGCCTTCCTTGCGTTAGAAATCTCTTCTGCTCTTCTCTCCAAGCCTAGAATAGCTTCTTGGGGGTTTCTAGGGTAACCCTTATCTATTTTGGCACTAAGGGGAAGAAGGAGATAATAAAAATACGTCACTTTTAAGTTCTGTCCCGTCGGATCCCGCTACAGCGGCCTCAATCCCGCTCTGGCGGACTGACCCAGATAATGTTCAGTAAAATGGGTATAACTTTTTACTCCGAACGTCAAATAAGGAAAATCCAGTAGAGTTGGAAAGAAGACTCAAAGACCTTTAATTTGATAGGTCATAAGCCACCTAATTAATTATAGACAGAGAGATATGGCCATTTGAAGTTGACCTTAGTTTAAACTCAAGTCCAAAATTAAATCGGAAATACACTTTCAACTTAACTTTGAGATAGGAGCATATTACGACCTTAATTCACAACTAATGCACTCGCATACCAAGGAATGATCCTAGTATTATGACGAAAGAGATTCGTATACCTTTACTGCAAATATTTTTAGTAACGACGGGCTAGGTCGTTACAGTTTAGCTATGAAATTCACATTTCCAATAGTTTAGGTATGAAATTTTAAAAAAGGGGATAGTTTAGGTGTGTCTTTCACATGCGAAAGGCAAGACATTGAGAAGGGCTTGTTCTTGAATTAGATGAAACATTAGCGCTTTTCCATTATTTTGGATGTTCCTGCTCGGTCTATTGAAAAACAAATTTATGCGCGTGGCATTTATCGTCGTATTTCATCCGATCCAAAATGAGTAATATTTTTATTTAATCAAAATGGTATCAATTTAATATATTTAAATTTATCATTATTTACATATTCTAGTTAAATCTTTTTTCATTACTGTTTTCCTATGAGCACATGAAATAGGTTTTCTTCTTATTATTGTTCCTTATGAATTGTTTCTGAATAAGTATTCCTGAAAATAAAATAATATACTTCTTCTTATATCACTATTTAAAAAATTATTTTTCTATATTAATTATAATGTATATTATTTAATAACTCTAAGAATCCTATAATAGAAAAAAATAGATTTAATTATGTCCTTACACATTATATTACTTATGATAACTTTAAGTCATCACACGTTTTAATAGAGGATACAATAATTTTGAAAAAAACTAGTAAAATAAATTTTTAATTAAAATATTAATGTTGGTCATCAAAATTTTATTTACATAGAATTAGCATTATATAAAAATTATCATTTAAAATAGTCAAGTGATCTCATAATCTATCATAAAAATTTTCGTTCAAGTTTTCGTAACTAACAACACTTATCTTGAACATTAAATGAAGGGAGAAATTGCCCCATTTCAAATGCAAAATTGGTTCATTCCCCTTCTTTTGGAGTAATCATTAGTAGAAAGGGTATTTTTGAATTATTTACTAGTTGGAAGACAATAATTTTGAGCAAAATACGTAATGAAAAATAAAATTAACCTAATTTAAATAGTCCGCAAATATATTTCCCCCTCCCCCCATTTTTTTACTTTGTAAAGAATCATCCAATCGCGTTCGTATTTGTAAATCTCAATTTTGACGAGAAAATAATAAATATGCCTTATTAGTTGTAAGCGTATCTTCATCATCTTTTAATTGGTATGACAATGTAAAATTTCATTGTGAAAGTCAAATTTATAACTAACACACACCTAATTATACACAAAATGAATTAGCACTAATCTTTGATCCCCACTAATAACATGTGATATAAATATGTGGTTGATAATGCTTTATACTACCAAGCTTTTTACAACTAATTAAATCTATATAAAGCCTACAAGTTTTAAATATTTGTACACCACTTTCTTTTCATAACTTGTTGTTACTTCAAGAACAAGAAATTATGGGTGTCAAAAGATAAATTGATTGCTTCAATAGAGGTGAAGTGTAGAGGACACTCAATTCATGATACTCTTCACATCAATACTCATCATCTACACACTTAAGTCCTGGAGTGGTCAATCATTTTGAGATACATGAAGATGAAAATATGAAGGGGCTGGTTCGGTTGTTAGCTGGAAATTTAATCAAGGTAACACACATTTTTTTTTCTCTCTCTCACAATTTTCTTGCATCAACTTTTTGTAAGGATAGAAACACTCCTAAACTATGATGAAATTGTCAATTACACACTTAAACTACGTCGAAATCTTATCACCCATTTGAATTTATTTTTTTCAATATTGTTTAGCCCTTCACTGATAACTTGATTAAAAAACAAATGAAAAACGTCATGTGCATAAATGCACCTATACTAGACCAAAACCGACCAGAACCTCATCGTCTCTCACGTTTCAACCATGTTAAGGGTGGTTGAATTTTTACTTCATTAGATGTGGTATATATTTTAATGGAGCATGAATTTTTTGTTTTTTTTATAGATGAAAATGTTCCGTATCTAATATATACGAGAGTTACTGAATATTACTCAGAATCTTGATTTTGTACTTTATTATATTTGAGACCTGAGAAAGGTCCAGTCAATTTGGATCTAAACGAATTAAATTAAATAACATATTAAAATTCCCTTTTCTTTGCCTAATATAGGCGGGTGAATGCACATGATATACTTTAACTTGTTTTCATTATTAGAGTGAAGGGGAGTAAATAATATTTTAAAAAAAAGTTCAAGAGGCTGATAGGATACCCTCACATAGTGTAGGGGTAAATCGTACCAAAAAAATATATTCAAGAAATAATAGGTCCCCAACATAATTTAAATGTGTGATAAATAATGTTATTATATTTTAGATGTGTGTCTATGCCTTGGTGTATTTTGTATGAAAGCCATTTTTCAAGAAAATTATATTCATCAAAAAGTTATTTGACCGTATTTAGTTACCATAAATATATTTCAAGTAAGAAATGTTGCTTTAAAAAAGAAAAAGAAAAAACTTCTTTCACTCGTGGGTGGAAGTCATTTCTTTAGTTAAAATTATCTGAACATTTAACTTTATTTTTATTTGCTCCATCAAAACACATGGATATCATATTTTAGCACTCACAAGTTCTGTCAAATTAAAATATTTTATGATTTATCAATATTATTAATATCTAATATATAATTTTTGCAATATACCTAATCAAACACAAATAAATATTTTATAAAAAAAAACATGAAAAATTACTTCACTTCTACCAAAAACAAATACAATAAAACTTATAACATGTCCCACGAATTCTCATATTCTCCACATTACGAAAAATAATATTGAAAATAAAAATGAGAAAAAACAAAATAAATTAGATGAGAATATTATTTAGTGAATTTTATGTTTTTATGAGGATTTAAACATTTAAATTAGGAGTAACATCTCTTCTATTTTCTGATTTTAATAATTATAGATAAAAATGAAATATTTCTTAAAGAAGTGATTGAAGCGGTCGACCAACATAATAATTATTTTTCTCATTTATCAAGTTAATCCAAAATGTATTTTTCAGGTGCTCACGTCTGGAATTATCCCAAGCTCTTATAATACGTTAATCTCATTGGTTTGAGCTTGCATTTTTTACCCAAATTAAAAATTTTAAAATATATATAATATATAATTTAGGTGTGTTCGTATGAATCTAATCAATATATTTGTATAAACATCAGTACCATAGATCCGATATGATATTTGTTTCTCACACTGCATGCACACAACTTTATAATATAGCTTAGGAGTGTTATCATCTAAATATTAGATAGTTATTATAATGTGGATAGTAATTAATTTTTTTTTAAAAAAATACGCACAAATTAAACAGTGGCATTAAAATAGAACATTTGTGCAGTTGGCCCATATATTTGGTGTATTCACCTGTCGCGCGTAATTATAAAGTGGGGAAAACTACTCAGGCTTCGTTATAGTGAAGGAAGGTTCGCTATAGCAAAGGCAACGAAGCTGCAAGGCTTTGCTATAGCGAAGGGATAGAGTTATGGCAGCCTTTGCTATAGCAAATGTCGAGATTTTAATTTTCGTCTTTTAAGTCAGTTTTTCACTCAATTTTGGTCATACTTTTTGTTGAAGCTAAATTTTGATGATAATATGCAGGTACCACAAAAAAAAAAAAAAAAAACAAATCAAGATTTGAGGAAGATCTAAAGGCAAGTATCAGCGGAAGAAGAAAAACAAATAAATCAAGAAGGATCCCAAAGAATCAATTAAAGGCAAAGATCTTGATACTCCACAAAGAAGGCAATGATAGAAAAAAATCTTTCTACTCCACAAAGAAGACAATGATATCAAACGGATTGTTATCATCACTGAAGAAATGGACTGCAGCTAAATTAAGGAAAAATTAGACTCTTAATCTACAAAGGAAAATCAGCTCTCAATCAAATAAGTCGAAGAAGAAAATCAACCCCAACGGCTAAAATGATTTGCAAAGTCTTCAATACTTTGCCCTTATTCTTGGAAAGAAGGACTCAACTTCCTTTCCAAGTATTAACTCCTTTGGGTTGCATTCAGCCTCAACAAACTATAAAAGGACCAAGTCTATGGCTGAAGAAGAGACACTGTCGAATGCACTCACACAATCTCTATTCTACTTTAGCAAGCATTGTGATTCCTTGTGAATTTCTATGTAATCAAAAAGAGAGGAGAGAATAATAGAGTGGTGAGACATTGTAAAAAAAGAAAAAGAACTTAAAAAAGAAGAGTGATCAAGAAAAGAATTGAGTGTAGATCTAGGATCTACTTTTGTTCCATTTGTAACATTCACAAGCTTTAGTAGGACACCCTTGCAACCCAAGGGGACTAAATTAAGATCCACATTGGATTCCAACCAGTATAAAAACATCCGGCGTCACATTTCCTTCTTGCTCTTTACTGTCAATATATTGTCCTTGATATTATCAGTTAACTGTTTTGATAGCCAGTCGACTAACTAAAATAGAAATAGTCAATTTACCCCCCCCCCCTCTACTATCCGTACAAATCTCCACGAGTCGTAATGTTGACCCACCATAACTTCTGATGGTCTAACAGCCTCTAGTATAATGGTCATAACCTTTTACTCCAAACTCGAAATGAGAAAAATTTAGCGGCATTGGAAAGAAGACACAAAGACCTTTAATTTGATAGGTAATGGTTCACTTAATTCACTATATTATAGGAGATAGGATCATTTGAAGTTAACCTAAGTAAAATCTTATATCGAAACTCAATCGGTAAAAAAGCTTCCAACTCAACTTTGTGCTAGAGGATTATTGTGACCCTAATTCAATTCAAATATACTAAAGAATTATTCATAACAATTATATTACAATAAAATTTATTGGCTTTGGGCCTGTATGCACACAAAGAATAGTTTGGATCTTAGCGTAGAAATTTTTGGGGTGTTACAAAACTAATTTATAGTTGAAGCTATTCCTAATGAATTGAAAGATGAACCTGACTATCCAAATAATTTCATTATTGGAGATACAAGTGAAGGAATAAAGACAAGATTCTCTAGCAAGAAGAATACAAATATTTCTCTCATATCTCAATTGGAACCAAAGAAAGTTGATGAAACATTAAAGGACAGTCACCGAAAAAAGGCTATTCAAAAAGAATTAGATCAATTCGAGAAAAATAAAGTATGGACACTAGTTTCAAAACCTGAAGAAACCTCTATTGTTTGTATAAAGTGAATTTTCATAAACAAACTAAATGAAGCATGTGAAGTTGTACGAAACAAAGCAAGGTTAGTAGCTTAAGTTACTCTCAACAAGAAGGAGTCGACTATGACGAAACTTTTGTTCCTGTAGCAAGGTTGAAGTCGATTCGTATACTTCTTGCTTATGCTGATTTTTAAAGGTTTTAAATTATTTCAAATGGATGTTAAAAGTGCCTTTTTAAATGATTTTATTGACGCAACAGTATTTATCAAACAACCTCTAGGTTTTGAAAATTCTGAATTTCCATAGCATGTATTTAAATTGTCTAAAGTTTTTTATGGTCTCAAACAAGCTCCTAAGGCTTGGCATGAATGATTGAGCTCTTTTTTAATTTCTGAGTAATTTTCAAGAGGAAAAATTGATATCACTCTCTTTATCAAGCGTTCTTCTCTTGAAAATCTTATTATTCAAATTTATTTAGACTATATTATTTTTGGAAGTACTAATGCTTCATTGTGCAAGAATTTTTTAAATTTAATGCAATGAGAATTCGAAATGAGCATGATGGGTGAGTTAACCTTCTTTTTGGATCTACAAATTCATCAATCTGTCAAGGGCATCTTCATTGTCAAAATAAGTACACAAAGGAACTCATCCACAAGTTTGGAATGAGAAATGCCAATGTTATATAAACTCCCATGAGTCGTACATGTTCTTTGGACCTGGACAATAAAGGTAAACCTGTAGATGAAACCAAACATCGAGGTATGATTGGATCTCTTCTGTACTTAACTGCTAGTCGACCAGATATAATGTTCAGTGTTTGCAAATGTGCTTGATTTCAGTCAGCTCCTAAAGAGTCTCACTTAACTGTTGTTAAAAGAATTATTAGATATCTTGTATGTACTACATCTCTTAGTCTTTGGTATGCTAACTCTACTGATTTAAATCTTAAAGGTTTTTCAGATGCCGACTTTGCAGGTGACAAAATTGATAGAAAAAGTACCAGTGGTATTTGTCAATTTCTTGGAAATTCATTAGTTTCATGGAACAATAAATAGATAAATTGTGTTTCAATTTCTACCACAGAAGTAGAATACATTGCAATTGATTTGTGTTGTATTCAACTATTATGGATGATTGATCAGTTAGTAAACTATGATTTATCTTGCAAACCTGCTCAAATATTCTGTGATAATTCTAGTACTATTTGTCTTTCTAAAAATCTTGTGCATCACTCTCGAGCTAAACATATTGATATCAAGCATCATTTGATAAGAAATCATATTTTAAAAGGTGATGTTGTAATTTACTTTGTTAATACTAATTGTCAATTAGCTGATATTTTTACAAAACCTCTTCTTGAAAAGAAATTCTGTTTTCGCCAAAACTCTTTGAAAATCATTGAGAATTTGTATTAATTTTTTTTACCTTGATTGTGTTTTCATATTTATCTCTTCATTTTATTTATTACCACTGTCGTTCTCTTTAGGTAATTATTACTGCCTCTTCTACTCCTTGTCTTCATCACGTCAACCTGTCTCCTCCATTCTTTGATAATTATTTTCTCCTCTCTCACCTTCTTACCCTTCCTCTTCCAATTTCCTTTTTTTAAACCCTTCATCTCACTTGTTTTTCAAACATCTCTCTCAAATGACAAAAACTTCTGAGTCTTCTCCCATTCCCTCTCGCAAAACTACCTGTAACAAAGGAAAGAATATTATTTCTTCCCCTGTTCCAGCTGACTCTGATGGTTCAAAATATCAATCTCTCTCATGTTCCTTTGAATCGTCTCTTCTTCCTAAGCGTCCCTTTGAAGAAAAAGCAACTAGAGGCATGAAGAAAAAGGTAAATTTTAACATGATAGTTTCGTAGATGTTAAAATCAACTTTTGGGGCTCTTCTCATGAAGGTTTATTCCACTCCTTGAAATCTAAGATCATTGTTCATGGCCGTATTGTCGATCTAAATCTCTTATTTTCTCAAAACAGTCTCATTAAAGAACTCTTTGAATATCAAGGGTGGACAAACATCTTTTCTTCCACATCCAACATAGTTTATGAACCTCTTGTCCGTCTCTTTTACTCCAATCTCAAGTCGTCTAAGCCCGGAGAGTTGGAAACCCTTTTTCTTGGTAAAAGAGTTTTTCTTGACTGTCATATTTTTATGCAATCTTTGAAATCTCTTGCTCTGATATTTATGCTCCTTCTAAATGTTCATGGCACTCTGATCTTGGCATTTTCTTTGAGGAAGCAAAAAGGTCCATCTCCCTTGAATCCTGTGTTAATCTTCCCTCTCAATTAGGTCCTAAAGACTTGACTTTTGAAACTAGGGTATCACATAACTGCAACTACTCTCCTTCCTCGAGCTTGCTCTCACCACTCGAGACATTTTGTCACATACTGCCTCTTCTTCAAACATCGTATCAAGCTATCATCTTTTATTCTCAATTTTATACTGGAAGCCACTTCTAACACTTCAAGTCTTCCCTATGGCATGTTAATCACTCGTATTCTTCAGACAAATCACATATATCTAGATGACTTTCCCCATTCTTGTTAAATAAAACTACAATTTCAAAGCTTCTGATTGCATAGGATACGTCAAATCTGGTGACTCTTGGCTTCTTAAATCAGATTTAGGTGAGGAAAACTATGCCCCCTCTTCATCTAAAGACAAACCTTCTAACATTCCATCCTCCTCTCAGTTCATTCCCACTGCTATGCTTGACAATAAGTTGCTAGAGGACATTTTGGCCAAGCTAAATGAAATGGATGGTAAGTTTGAATCTCTTCAGGATCTTCTTCTCACTTCTCACTTTCAGTTGGATAAGCTGAAAGAAGTCACTAAAGAATCTATAGTTGATGTAGCTAAAATTCATCTCAAACTAGATTACGTTATCAAGGAAGCTGTTAAGATTGCAAATCTTGTCCATGCATGTACTGAAGGAGTTGGTGCCTCTATCTTTGTGCAGTTTAAGGCTCTCAAAACCGTGACTGTCAATACTTTGACTTAATTCCTTCGAAATCAACATTAGTTCTTTTTAAATCTTTTTATGGACTATAAATTAGGCATAATCCCACTGATAAACTCTCTTATGTTTTTCCTACTCTTCTCCGGTTTGAACTATATTTTTGTTGGACTGTAAAATGGGCCTAATCCCACTTATTTGCCTACTTGTTATTAGTTGGTGCTTTTTCTATACTATGGTCTATACTTTCTGTTCTTTCCTTTTTGTTGATGTCATAGGGGGAGAAAAATAGACAGGTATACAAGTCAAGGAAAGTCGACTAATCAACTGAAGAATGCACACATTCAGGAGGAGCATTACTCATAAAGGAAAGTCACTACTTATTTATTGTCATCATCAAAAAGGGAGGGATTGTTAAAGCTAAATATTAATGATAATATGCAGATACCACAAAAAGAAAAAAAGAATAAACAAATCAAGATTTGAGAAAGATCTAAAGGCAAGTATCAGCGGAAGAAGGAAAACAAATAAATCAAGAAGGATCCCAAAGAATCAATTAAAGGCAAAAATCTTGATACTCTACAAAGAAGGCAATGATAGGCAAAAATCTTGCTACTCCACAAAGAAGGCAATGATCGGCAAAAATCTTGTTACTCCACAAAAAAGGAAATGATATCAAATGGATTGGTATCATCACTGAAGAAATGGACTGCAGCTAAATTAAGGGAAAATCAGATCCTTAATCTAAGAAGAAAATCAGCTCTCAATTAAATCAGTCGAAGAAGGAAATCAACCCCAACTGCTAAAATGATTTGCAAAGTCTTCAATACATTGCCCTTATTATTGGAAAGAAGGATTCAACTTTCTTTCCAAGGATCAACTCCTTTAAGTTGTATTCAGCCTCAACAAACTATAAAAAAACCAAGTCTATGTCTGAAGAAGACACACTGTCAAATACACTCATATAATCTCTATTCTACTTTAGCAAGTATTGTAATTCCTTGTGAATTTCTGTATAATCATAAAGAGAGAGAGAATAATAGAGTGGTGAGACATTGTAAAAAGCAAAAGAATTTAAAAAGAATAGTAATCAAGAAAAGAATTGAGTGTAGATCTAGGATCTACTTTTATTCCATTTGTAACTATTCACAAGCTTTAGTAGGACACCCTTGCGACCCAAGGGGACTGCACTAAGATCCACATTGAATTCTAATCAGTATAAAAACATTCGGCGTCACATTTCCTTCTTGCTTTTTACTATCTATTTACTATCCTTGATATTATCAGTTAACTATTTTGATAGCCAGTTGACTAACTAAAATAAAAATAGTCAATTAACCCCCCCCCCTCTTGCACTTTCACTTTAGAATATTTGATCTGAGTACACCAAAGGAAAGTTTTTCAAGACTTAAGAATTTTATCCCTTAAGGTAAGTGATTGAAATCCATCTTTATCTTTTGTAATTTATATTTTTCATAGAATCGAAGGATAATTTCTTCGTAGAACCTTGTGGGTAAAACCCTAGGGTTATAATTGTTAGGATATAATATAAAGTTAGGATAATTATGGATATTTTTAATTCCTTTCTATTAAATTTGATCTTTCACCATGAAATTTCAGTCATTCTTATATATTTGGACAATCTACTCATCACAGAAGATAGTGGTAGACAACCTATGAAGGCAAAAGAGTCTTTGAACAAGAACTTCAAAACGAAGGATCTTCATGAGTTCAAATACTTCCCGTATTCCTAGGAATTGAGGTGCTTAGGTCCAAACAAAAAATTACACTCAGGCCTTATATTAATTTTATTGTTCAGATGGTAAGTCGGTCCATGCAACAATCAAAGGTGTCCTATTGGAAAACAACATTGAGACAGGTCAAGTATATCATAAAGTTTATCAACATTGTAATTCAATCTTATATTCCATGAAAGAACCAATTAGCATTAGTCATAGTTGGCCACTTTGTGAGAGACAAAATATAAAATGATGTAGTACACAAAATAAATATTGGACAAAGGATCAAGTGGCAGGCTTACTCACCAAAGAAGTTGTACAACTACAACGATTTGTACAGTCGTTATGAATGGTTAGAGCCATAGTACCCCTATTAGATACCGCATAGTGAAATGAGTTATTAAGAGATTAAGGTGGGGAAGCTTTAAAACTGATTATTGATTAGTGTGATGAGTTGTGTTGTTATATCGTGTTGTGTTCGATTAGAAGGTGACCTAGTTTTTAGACCTCCGTAAAAAACTCTAAGACTGTGAAGAGAAGTCAAAAACTAGTGTTTTTGATGCTTGCTGTGTCCGTTTTTATGTTTTGATGTCTTGTGATAATAAAGTGTGATGTGAAATAGAGATATACTCTATTTTTCCCCAAGTTACTATTTTGAGAGGGGCTTTGCTACAACTGTGGGACATTTTTTCTACAATGAGACACTGTAGAGGGCCTTGGTTCTCTGTTGCGAAGGTTGGCCTAGGTGATTGGGCTCGCCACAACGAGTCCTTTCTCACCACGGTGGGTATGCTGCAGCAAATGTGGTGATCATTGCAGAAAATGACACGAGGTAGAATATGTTTAAGTTAGTTTTTTCTACCAACTCTTCCCTCATAACATAAAATATTCGAATTAGAGAACCTTAGAGGTGACTTTTTAAGATCTAGGGATATTTTCTCTCTAGAGATAATTCTTCTTCGTCAATTTTTTCATCTAGTAATTCAATTTCATCCTTAAATCGAAGGATATGATTTTAATGAAAAATTATAAGTTAGAACTTTAGAACTCATGAAATTGGTGGGAAAGCATGTGGGTTAATGTAATTGGCATGTATTTAGTGTAATTACCCTGAATATCATTTTTGGAAAGTTTTGTAAAATGATCATTTTACTCCTCTCAATAGTTGTTCCAAGTCATTTTTGTTCAGTGTTTGGTGTTGGTATAGGAAATTCGTTGAAAAGTTTTGAGTTTTGATGATTTTAGATTTTAGAGGATTAAATTATTCAAAAGTGGTATTTGGACCAACTGGAGCTACAAGGATCAAAATAAAACTCCGTCAAATCCATCAGCTTTGAAATATGGAATTTAGTCTAGGAGAGTCATCGTTTCAGAAATTGAGTTGTATCGGAGATTTGAGGTCATAAGTTGGAAGTTAGAGTTATTTTGAATTAGGGTTTGACTTTGGTCAACATTCGAAGTTCGGGTGCTTGGATTAGAATTTCGACTACTCCGTTGATATCGGGGATGATTTTATGCCTAGGAGTGGTCTTGGTTGAATTTTTAGTGGTCCCGAGCTTGAATTAATATTTTGAGGTCTTAAGATTGTTTCTTTGCAACTTATTGGATTTCAAGTCAAGGAGAATTCGAATTGGAATTTTGATGGTTTCATTGAGTCGAGAAAGTCAAATTTAGTATGGTAACATATGTGGTTTTTGTGTCCGAGGTTCCGAACGAATACCGAGCGTTCAATCTGTGACATTGTGACTTAGGTAAATTTTCTACAATTTGGTGTTTGTGACTTCTTCTCCGCGTTCGTGGGCCTTAGGCCGCATTCACAGAGCTCCTGCTGGTTCGCTCTGCGTTCATAGGATCTAGGCCACGTATGCGGAGTACCCAATGTTTCTTCTTTATATTTGCGGAGCTTATGCCGCGTTCACAAAGGGTCCGATCCCTTGCCTCCGTGTTCGCGAAGTTAGTAATCCTCATTCGTGGAGAGCATAATTACCCCTGAAGAGTAACCTTCACCAATAATCGGGGTTTCAATATTTTTAGCCATTTTTGATATTTGATAGCTCAGGATAGGCGATTTCTAAGGAGATTTTTAGAAGGATTTTATTTAATAAGTTATTTTAACTCGCCTTCTTCATAACGAACTGATTATTCATTGATTTTGACATGAAATTTGGAGATTTTGAATTGAGGAATTGAGGTTATTCAAGAACTTAACATTTTGAATGAATTGATAATTACGAATTGATTTCAACTCCAAATTCAATTTGATTTTGACCGTTAATTTTCAAATACCTCAAGGAATGTTTTTATGTAAAAGTTCTAGATTTACCCCCTTCGTTTTCGTAATTGAGTTTTTGGATCGATTCGACCCAATTTTCAAAATTAATGATTTAGGTGTCGATGAACTCGTATTCTTATTGAGAATTTATATTTGATTAGATTTTGTCGATTCAGAGCGCTGACATAAAGGAAAGGCACAAGTTTTAGAGTATTTGGGGTTGAGATTAAGACAAGTGAACTTCTGAACTTCATTTAAGCTTGAAGGATCTCGTATTCTTGTTATGTATGTTGGGGACAAATGGGAAATGGTTCGGATTATTTGACTATATTGTGAATTAACTTAATAATGAAGAATAGGGGTAATAAAATAGAAATTTGATTAATTATAATGGTGTGGTTGATATGATGATGATTTTGATAAATTGTGGACATATGACTCGATTATATTGATATGAGATGTGAATTATTGTTAATATATCATTTCATTATTGTGACTTGTATGAACACTGCTTATTTGAATTAGTTCTAATATATTGTGATGGAATTGAAATAATGATGATGCCAAAGGGAAATAATTTCGGCGATTAATGATTATGCTGAAAGAAAATAGTTCTGGCAATGTCGAAGGAAAATGGCTCCAGCGATTGATGTTTATGCCGAAGGAAAATGATTCCGACGGATACATAGACCATGTGAGTCCCCCATGAGTTCTTGACTGCTAGTCAGTGGATGTGTATCATTAGGATCGATATGCATCACTATACATGACATTTCATTGCACATCTTTTGCCATTTGCGAAATGTGTTAACCCCTTGTTGTTCTCGTGATTTACTATTGATTTGATGTGATTTGACTAAGACTTGTGAGTTGTTAATATATGTGACATATTTATGATATTAGAACTGTTAGACTAGGATGATTTTGATGTAGGTTGTAGTCTGAGCAGGTTTGGTTGGGATGATAGGAGCACTTGTATTCTATTTAGCGTTGCTTAGTTTTAGTTGTCCGTTTGCTAAGTACCGTGTTGTTTGGTACTCATTTCTTGCTTTTACACTTATGTATATTGTGAGTTCGGACCTGTGTGACTTCTACCCTTTCCTACTATATTCGAGGCTACTAGTTCGAGTGTTGAGGCAGTTGTTACATCCATCCGGCGGACACCTCTTACACTTTTATTATGATTTAGTCCTATTTTAGAGACAAAGACATTGTAACTATATTTTCTTTCTTATTTCTGTAAAGTATTAGTGGCTTGTACACTTGACAATCAGTCTTGGAGAATTTTTGAGATTATTTACCTGTATTTGATTAAGTTAAACCGTGTTTATTTCATTTACTTCCGCATTTACTTTCTATTGAATTTTAAGTTGACTCGTCTCAGTGGGTTGAGATGAGTTCCATCACACCTGAATTTGATTCGTGATATTTTAATTCTAAATTGTTTAATTATACTTCTTAGGATGACATGCATTGAGGCTTTAATTATTATTTATGATGTTGGAGAATCTAGGAATCCCATAAAAATAGGTCCTTTGAGCATATAAACTGTTTAAGAGAGGTTAATCGGTCTATGCCTGTCAGTATATAGTGTTTGTACTAATGCTATTCCTACACTTTTTTTGAGTGCAGAATGTGTTTCAGAGACATCTACGCGGCCCCATATCTAGCGCACCCACTTTTCAGATCTGAGGATAAGCTACTTTCGAGGCAACCACAGATCTTCTGATAACAAATGTATTTGTTTTCCAGACATTGATACATTTTATTTTAGTTTTTGATAACTATTCTTGGACTATTTAGTTAGAGTTCTAGTACGAGGACTTTTGAATTCGAAAAATAAAATGGTTAGAATTTTCTTTTCTTTTTAATTATTGTATTTTTAGACTCTTATTTTTTTTGCTTACGTCTTTAAAATATGAATTGCGATTTCGTTGTAGCATGCTTTAATCGTTAGGATATGATTTGCCCATTGGAAAGGAGATAGTGTGGACGCCAGTTATAACGATTTAAATCGTGACAAGAATATAATCTCTTATTTTCCAAGCTAGGAGTATTTCATTTTTTTTCTCACCCTCTAGCTAGGAGTTATTGACGAACCTTCTTCTCGACTCGTCGCGAGCGCGAGAGGAAGCTGTCGTGCCTTACGATTGTGTCAATTAATTGACAAATTGTTAGTTAGTTAGCAAGTTAGTTTGTTAGGAACAATTAAATAAGAATTAAGTGGGTTAAGTGAGCGGGCAACAATTGGTCATGTGTCAAAGGTAATGTAACAATAATACATATAGGTGAGTAAGGTTTTTACTTTGAGTTTTGATCAATCAGAAAATATCTCCTTCCTCTACTTTTATATGGATTCTCTCTGCTATCATCTTTCAAACTCATATCTATTAATGGATTCTTAGATTCCATAATTGCGCTCCACACAGATTGTGGACAATTTTCTATATACATATATACACTTATATTTTTAAAAAGTATTTGGATACTTCTAAAAAAAATTATTGTATTCTAATTTTTTTTGTTCACTCTAAAGTGGGCTAATACAAATTGAGATTGGGAAATTAATAGGTGAATTAACGAGAGAGAACGAAATTTACTAGAAATCATCTGAAATTAGAGGTTTAATTTGTTAATTAAAAATAATCAAATAAATTATACACAATATATAGCAATAATAATTTTTGGAGCTTCAAATTTTTTAGGCTTGAAACAACAAGTGATTTACTTATTTTTGAAGAAACCAAGGATTTTAAATATTTGACTTTCTTAACCACTTTAAAAGCAAAGATTTTAAATATTTGACTTTCTTAGCCAACTTAAAAGCAAGAATTTCGATTATTTGATTTTTCTTGGCCAATTTAACGTGTAATCTATTTGTTGAATTGTTAATGAAAATGTCATATTTTAATCATAAAATAATATCCTTTCGAATGTCACAAAATATTGTCAAAAATGGCTCTTTGTTAACTTCTCATCGCTTTGGTTTTTTTAAAAAAAATGTATGAACATTTTGCATTTTTAAGTTAAAGACATTTATTTTATCGATATAAGTTTATAAAATGTGGTTGCAAAAAAGGAAATCAAATCAAACGAGAATTTAAATAATATTTTTAAAAGAATGAATTGATATTATTTTATACCGGGAATATGATATTTTTCATTTACAATCCTCTCTCAAGACATAGGCTGGACCTCATAGGTATTAGGGAAAGAAAATTAATCAAACATACATGACACTTTAATTTGGAGAAGAAAGTCAAATGAAATATTTATTTTAAATTGGCCAAGAAAATCAAATAAAATCTTTCATTCATATCTCACTATCTATAGTCCTCTGTCAAGTAATCTCATAATTTTTCATATAATTTTTTGTTCAAGTCTTTATAACTAACAACATTTATCTCCAATTTTAAATGAAGGGCGAATTGCCCCATTTCAAATGCAAAATTGGTTCATTCCCGTTGTTTTGGAGTAATCATTACCAGAGAGGGTATTTTTTTTAGTTATTTGATAGTTGGAGGACAATATTTTTGAACAAAATACGTAATGGAAAATAAAATAAACCTATTTTGAATAGTCAACAAATATATTTAACCCTTTTCTCCTCTTTTTTTTTTTTTTTAAAAAAAAAGAATCCTTAATTAGGTCAGCACAAAACATAATGCATTACACCATAATAAAGTAAATCTTGTAGGTCTATGTGTACTATGTAAATAAACACCAAATAAAACCTTCTTTAGAGAACAAAGTTATTTAGTGAACAAAATCACCTAGGCACAAGTATATAAGGATTTATACTATTTTGTTTGTTAAATTATTCACTTGTTTTACAAAGATGATTTTACAATACTAATAATCCAATTTTCTTCGTGTTTTGATGTTAGTAATTAAATTAATGTTAATAATTTTGTGGTCCTTAAATTATAAACCGTGTATTTATAAATCTCAATCTTGGCGATACAATAACGAATATGCCTTATTAGTTGTAAACGTATCTTCATCAGCTTTTAATTGGTATGAGTGTGTAAAATTTCATTTAGAAAGTAAATTCATAACTAACATACACCTAATATACACAAAATGAATCAACACTAATCTTTGATCCCCATTAATAACATGTGATGTAAATATGTGGTTGATAATGCTTTCTACTAGCAAGCTTTTTATAACTAATTAAAATGTATATAAAGGCTACAAGTTCTAAATATTTATTCAGTATTTTCTTTTCACAACTTACTATTACTCTGAGAAGAAAAAATTATGGATCTCAAAGGCAAGTTGATTGCGTCAATAGAGGTAAACTGTGGAGGACATCCTATTCATGATACTATTTACATCAATACTCATCATATACCCAACATAGCCCCTAAAGTGTTCAACCATTTTGAAATTCACATGAAGGTGAAACTAGAAAGGTTGGTTCGATTGTTAGCTGGAAAATTAACCAAGGTAACACACACTGTTATACTCTCTCTCTCTCCCTCAATTTTCTTGCATCAAATTTTTGTAGGAATAAGTTATAAAAACACACCTAAACTATAGTGTAATTGTCAATTACACACTTAACCTATGGGAGGGTCCTATTACCCCTTTGAATTTATTTATTTTCTTCTATTATTTACTCCTTAACTAATTACTTGGTAAAAAATAATAAGTTTAAAACATCATGTGCATAAACGCATCTATACTAGACAAAAAAAGGAATTTTATTATTTAATTTAATATCTTGAGGGGCATGAAATTTTACTCAAAATCTTGACTTTGTATTTTTTTTGTGTGTGTTTAAGACTTGAGAGACGATGAAAGAATTAAATTAAATAAAACATTAAAACACTCTTTCTTTGCCTACTCTAGGGGCGAGAATGCACAAGATATACTTTAACTTGTTTTCTTTATTAGAGTGAAGAGTTAAGTAATACACAAAAGTAAGTTCAGGTGGCTGATATATATATATATATAAACCCAACATAATTATTTAAGTGTAATAGATAATTTCACCATATTTTAGGTGCGTTTTTATGCCTTGGTGTATTTTGTACAAAAGTCATTTTAAGAAAATTATTTTCATAAAAATGTTATTTGACAGTATTTAGTTGAGTTTTTGGCTAAAAACATTCCTTAACTATGAGACAAACTTAAGGTACATTCTTGTGTTATAAAAATGAACAAAAAACATTTCTTACGTATGTCAAAAATTGCAATATTCATCCTTCCTTTAGTTTCTTGGCATAAACTAATGGCTATGGTCTAAAAGTCAGCAGTTTGGCCTGTCAATTTGGATTCAAGAAAAGATAAAATTCAAAGTTGAATAAACAACATAAAATACTACATACAACTTGCTTAGTTTTGTCATCTACCAATCAATTGATTCAAATCCAATTTGCCAAATGCATACTTAAGTCAAAAAAGAAAAAAATATATCAAGAATTAAGTCTTAATAGATATGAACAAGAAAATCAAAGCTAAAATTGAAGCATTGAAATAAAAGAACTGGCAGTAATAAATACAATGGAAAACTTATTTAAAAAGAAAAAAATTGTATATTGACCAAGTAAATCATCCCTTTTATGCAATGTTGAAGCATTCATATCATAAAGAGTTAGGTTGAAAGATTATACAGAAATGAAGTTTCTTGTACTAAGAAGTTCCACTGAAGCATTTACTTCCGCTAAATCCTCTGTTGTCTTTCTTCATCGGACCCGTTTCCATTTTCGTTGTCTGTTAGCCTTCGCTATTTGATCCAAACGGATTTAGCCCATATTCACTCGTCGGATTACTGTATTGATCACTGTTGCATAAAAGTCGTCACACCCTATTACAAGGTTGTGGAGAAAAGATACAGGGAATAGAGCGGGAGGAGGGAGGAAGAAAAATGACCATAGCCGTTAGATTTTGCCAAAACTAACGGAAGGATGAATATTGTAATTTTTAACATATATAAAGGATGTCTTTTGTTTACTTTTATAACACAAGGATATATCTTAAGCTTGTTTCATAGTTAAGAAATATTTTTAGCCAAAATCTCGTGTTTAGTTATCATAAATATATTTCAAGTAAGAAATTTTGCAATAAAAAGGAAAAACAAAATTTCTTTCACTTGTGAGTGGAAGTCTTTTCTTTAATTAAAATTGCTTTTAACTTTTAACTTTATTTTTGCTTTTTGCTTTTAACACTTACCCCTTATTTGGATGGTTGTTACCCGTTGTATTAGATTGTATTGTTAGTTTAAATAAAATATTTGAGTTGATTATTATTTACGCTTTGTTTGGATGATTTTTATGTATTGCTACATAATGTATCATATTGTATTGTATTTTATTGTGTTATATTGTATTATTTTAATTAGTACAATGTTTGCATAGATTGTATCATTTTCCATCGTTACATAATATCACACATCAAGAATTTGAATGATAAACCTACAAGAAAAGTAGGATACGGGGTAGAGCTATTATGAAAATGTAGATAAGGGATAAAAAAGAATTATTAAATGATAAGTAAACACAAAATGAGAAGAAAATATATATTAAGGTAATGATGCAGTCACACCAAATCGATCATTACATAAAATGGGACTATTTGTTGTTACTTAAAAATGGATTTAAATAATACGATACATTACAATTTAAGTAATAATCAAAACAAACATTGTATTTAATCTAACAATACAATAATACAGTAACAACCATCCAAACAAGGTATTAAATTTTATTGTATCGTATCGTTTAAATTCATCGTTAGATAATTACAAAAAGTCTAATTTCGTGTAATGATTAATTTGGTGTGATCACATCATCACCTTAATAATATTCGAAAGAAATTGATCACTTGGAAAGTGATTGGAGGAAATATGTTAGAGTTGTATAATTCCTTCACTATTATCACATCCAGTGAACACCAGTGGACGACAATCACATTTATGTACGAGAAGAAAACTGAAGATACAATAAATACAATAGATATTCATTCCTTAAATTTCTCCCAATCAATTTTTCAACTTTCACAATTCTCTCAATTTTACATATAATGCGCTTCTGTCTCATAACTAGAATATCACGTATACTATTAACACTCAAAAATCTTAATTTGTTCAAGCTTAATTGGTCATCTGAAAAAATAATTTCATGACCGAAACTAACAACATCTAAGTTTTAATTTGATACAGTGGAAGATGGGACTCAACAAATATCATGTTGAAAAATTGATTCGAATAAAAAAAAATGTTAGACTAATAGTTCTAAAGTTTGTTTTTTTAAAAAAAAAAATGTAACGACTTGTTCCCGCCATTATGGATAAGTCAAATGGGGAAGAAATTTGGGCCAAAAAACTTCTGAGTAATAACTTAGAAATTTTGAGTCTAGGCCTGACTTGAACAAAATCTGAGTCAGGTGAGATCTGGGGTAAGCCGGTGTAACGACATGTTTCTGTCGTTATGGATAAGCCAATTGTCACGACCCGAATTGGAATCATGATGGCGCCTACTATAATCTCCGAGTAGGCAAGACAAATCCAACTCAAAAGCAGAAGTCAAACATAAATTTAAATAAATAGGTAAAAATATAAAAGAGCGGAAGCAAGAATAATATAACAAAAGAGATCGGGCCAAGGTATAGATATGCAAATACGATTCAAAATATACAAAAAAGTCTAAAAGTGACCAAAAACGACGAACTAATGTTAGACCAAACTCCGGACCTGGTGTCACCTATATAGAAGCTACTAAGTACAAAATCTGACAATATATACACAATACAGAACTGATTGTCCAAAATAAAAAAAAACAGTACAAAAAAATGAAGGTAGCAAATCTCTGAATGCCGGGAGCTCACCACAATCCGAATCTGGCACAGTTACGGATGGTTAGGCATGCGCTGGGGGTGGCTCGAACTAGGAGCTGCATCAAAAGGATGCAGAAGTGCAGTATAAGTATCAAAACACGGGGTACCCAGTAGGCATCATAGGCCGATCGAGATCAAAAAGAATAAATATATATAAGCATCACAGTGATACTAATGATAACATCAATGAATCATAAACTACAACTACAGGTGTATTGGGGGTATGGAGGGGCATACTAGGCCAAATGACCCAACAACAACAGATAACCACAATAATTGCCTTGACTCACAAAATACTGAAAGAGCATGCATATACATCAAAGCACATATGTAATAATAAACCCAAAATATTACGGAGCGCCAGAAATAACACTCGAGCTCATCAATATCAAGGTAATAACCAAAAATATGTATTGACGGGCCACTCGAAATTCACACCTCGAGCTTATTAATGGTGAATATAATAGTGTAGCCCAAGTTAATAAAAGGGCGCCCAAAATCATTTCTCGAGCTCATCAACATCATAAAAAGCCATAAAAAATGATATCACCAGTACTTTCCAAATCCTTATACTTATTCATTAACCCAAATCTTGATCCCTTCATTACTTCCATCCATTTAAGTGATTTTAAACATCGGTGGAGCAACCAATACAAGTAGCATAACAATAATCATGTATTACTCAAAATAGGGGAAAACCCTCGCCAGAGGCATCAAATTACTAACCTAGAACTCCAAAGTACCAAAAACACGGCGTCGGGCAGCCCAATAGTTCAACAACATAGTCAAGACAAAACACATTTACAACCCGAAAGCACACCAAAAGGGAAAATGTAACCAACCAAGTCAAACAAACGGTATCCTAAGTTTCAATCCTCTCCTTTTGGAATGTACTGAAAGACAAAGTCCTACTATCAAATATTTCAAGTTCTTACACTGTTGGGCTGAAAATGAAAACTTCATTGATACTGTAAGATCTTGCTGGGAAAGACCTGTGGATAGAAATCCAATGAGGACTTTCCATCAAAAACTGAAAAGAGTTTCTAATACCCTTAGCCACTGGTCTAGAAAGCAATATGGTGATATATTTGCTTCAGTTAAACAATTTGAGGAACAGGTTATACAAGCTGAAGAGAATATCATCAATGACAATTCTGAAGATAATAGAGCCAAGTTGAATCAGATAAATGCCCAGTATATTAGATATTTGAAGATAGAGCAGTCCATCTTGAAACAAAAAACTCAATTGCATTGGTTCAAAGATGGAGATGCCAATACCAATTACTTCCATGCCATCATCAGAGGGAGAAGAAGAAGGTTGTTCATCCATCAAATCAGTGATGAACAAGGAAACTCTATCCAGGGTGATGACAATATTGCAAGTGCAGCCTGTGCACACTTTGAGAAACTTTTTACAGCTGAGGAGAAACAAATCAATGAAGATATGATTAAATGCATCCCAAGGATAGTTACTGATCAGCAGAATGAATTATTACATTCCATACCTACAAAGTAGGAGCTAAAGGAGGTAGTATTTTCTATGAGTCCTACTTCTGCTGCAGGGCCAGATGGCATGAGTGGTAAGTTCTTTCACTCATGCTGGGATATCATTTGTGATGATCTGCTGAAGCTGGTGCAGCACTTCTTCAATGGTCACTGTATTCCCAGGTACATATCACATGCTTTTTGGTTCTACTTCCTAAAACTGAACACCCCAACAAACTGTCAGAGTACAGGCCCATCTCCCTCAGCAACTTCACTAGCAAGATCATATCCAAGCTCCTCTGTCTCAGACTTGCTCCCATTCTACCTCAGCTCATTTCTGACAATCAGTCAGGATTTGTTAAAGGTAGGAGCATCTCAGAAAATATAATGCTGGTTCAGGAGATTATTCACAACATTAAGAGGCCCACAGTTGGAGACAATGTAGTGATTAAGCTGGATATGGCTAAGGCATATGACAGGGTCTCTTGGTCCTTCACTTGTATGGTCATGAGAAGGATGGGATTTGGAGAAGTCTTTATTGATATGGTATGGAGGATCATGTCTAACAACTGGTATTCAGTCATCATCAATGGGGTAAGACATGGTTTTTTTCATTCAACAAGAGGTCTCAAGCAAGGAGATCCCTTATCACCTGCCTTATTCATTATAGGAGCAGAAGTGTTATCCAGGATGCTGAATAATCTTAACCAACACTACCTATATACTGGATTCCATATGGAAAGAAAGGGTCCACAAGTGAACCACTTGAGCTTTGCAGATGATGTGATCATCTTCACTGCTACAAACAACTTTTCCATGACTCTTATTATCAAGACTTTGAAGGTTTATGAAACAACTTCAGGCCAGCTAATCAACAAGGACAAGAGCCAGTTCATGCTTCCTCTTAATACCAATCCTGATATTATTGATAGGATAGGCAGGATCACAGGCTTCAAGTGCACACATGGTCCCATTACTTACCTGGGCTGTCCACTTTACATTGGACGACAGAGAATCATATACTATACAGGTATGGTGTCCAAAGTTATAAGAAAAATTAGAGGCTGGCAGAATAAAATACTGAGCTTTGGAGGCAGAGCAACTTTGGTGAAATCAGTGCTGCAATCTTTACCAATCCACTTGTTGTCTGCGATCAGACCTACTGCTACAACTATCAATCAGATTAAAAGCCTCATAGCTAACTTTTTCTGGGGGTGGGACAAAGAGAAGAAGAAATATCATTAGGCATCATGGGAGACTCTCAGCTATCCTGTGGAGGAAGGGGGTATTGGCATGAAAAATATACAAGATGTGTGCTTAGCCTTACAATACAAACAATGGTGGACTTTCAGATCCAAGAAGACACTATGGGAGAGTTTCTGAAGGCTAAGTACTGCCAAAGAGCTAATCCTGTTATAAAAAAATGGAACAAAGGTCAGTCTATTATGTGGAAGCACATGATGGCTAATAAAAGTGATATTGAGCCGCATATACACTGGCACATCAACTCTGGTACATGCAGCTTCTGGTGGGATGATTGGCTGGGTATTGGCCCCCTAGCTTATCATAACAACCATCTACCTAGACTCAACAATAGTAGAGTATCTGATTACATGGAGAATGGGGAGTGGAATGTGCAGAAAATCAGAAAATATGCCCCTCCTCAACTGGTGCAGCAGATACTAAGTACTGAGGTAGACCATCATTCCAACACAGCTGATCAAGCTTGCTGGAAGTTGACTTCACATGGTAACTTCACTTCTAAATCAGCTTGGTAAATAGTTAGGAAGAAAAGAGCCAAGACCCTGATTGATAGATGCACTTGGCACGCTAACATTCCCTTCAAAGTATCTTTCTTACTATGGAGAGCTGTGAGACAGAAACTCCCCACTAATGATAAACTTGTCCAGTTTGGAGCAGCACCAGCAGCATGTTCTTGTTGTTACAGACCAGGATTGGACAATGTAGATCACATATTTGCTTTTGGAAATTTTGCCAAGCATATTTGGCAACAATTCTCTAGCTCATGGGGGATAATACAAGGGACCTGCTCACTGAGAAGCATACTGATGAAGTGGTGGACTGCCAAGTCCAGTAATGAGGCTCAGAAGCTCATGTTGCAGGCCACTCCTATCTTTGTATGTTGGCATTTATGGAAGAATAGATGTGCAAGTAAGTATGGAGGAAAGAAATCTAGTACTACTAGAGTTAAATTCTCCATAGTCAAGGACCTTTACATGCTGATACACAATGCTTTCCCCTACATTAAGTGGCCACAGAGCTGGAAGGAACTGGTTCCTATGCTAGAACAGTGTCAACAAGACATGAGAGTGACCAAAGTTATGTGGATCAGACCTCCATCTTCCATTGTGAAATTGAATACTGATGGGAGTGCATTAGACAACCCTGGGAAAATTGGAGCAGGGGGAATATTAAGAGACCACAATGGTAACTTAATATATGCCTTTGCAACTCCATTGGGAATGGGTACTAATAACCAAGCAGAGGTGCAGGCAGCAACTATTGGCCTCACTTGGTGTCTTCAACATGGACATAATAGAGTGATATTGGAAGTTGACTCTGAATTATTGACTAAGTGGCTGAAACAAGACCTTAAGCCACCTTGGAGCATTCACAGATATGTTACAAAGTTACAATCCCAGGTCCAACAATTGGAATTTTTTCAGTGCAAACATATATTCAGAGAAGCAAACCATCCTGCAGATACCTTATCAAAATGCAGCCACATGTTCAATGATACACAACACTTCTACAACCTCCAGCAGCTACCACAGGAAACAAAAGGTTACATCAAGATGGACAAGCTAGGAATGGCAAGTTTCAGAAGGAAAACTCTGAAAAGAATCAAACTATCCTCTTGACTGATCTCATTCCCAATGTGTAATAGACTATTTACCTGTATTTTGTTTTACTTCTTCATATTCCACCTAGTTATTTCCTATTGTAAGAGGAGAGTCTCCCTTGTTTATTGCTTCAGTAGAAATAATATCACAATGCTAGAAGTAAAAGATAGAGTAGAAGTGCCCTCTACACATCTGCACCCTCCAAGAACTTCCACCTATCACAACACTCAAGAGCATAAAGCAACAACAACAAAGACCAGCAACACAACATCACACACATGGATCCACACTCAACAGCCATCAAAAAGGAAGCTTAAGTTCCAATTCT
This sequence comes from Solanum dulcamara, assembly GCF_947179165.1. Classification (NCBI taxonomy): domain Eukaryota; kingdom Viridiplantae; phylum Streptophyta; class Magnoliopsida; order Solanales; family Solanaceae; genus Solanum; species Solanum dulcamara. The sequence goes on from NC_077246.1 coordinate 63,500,726, forward strand.
GTTTTCTATTGGGTGTCTCATTGTCCAGGTATCATGCAACTTTGAGCCATGTGGTGGTGTTGCAGCAGCTGAGCAACAACACATGGAGCAACTACAGTACATCAACAGCAGGTGGAGGCTCATTCAACTCTAGGAGTTACCTTTTTATTGGTTTTAATTTTGCAGGAATAATGTTTAAGGACCAACAACCCACCATAGACCTGCATCAACTCAACAACATCAATATCAATTGCAAAAGCTCCATTACATCAGCAGAAGTGAAGGCCACTAATCATCATCAGCAGCAACCTAACATCAACAACAGAAGTCAGAGGAAACCACCAACACTCAACAAATACATCATGCAACACCAAAAGAACTCCAAATTGGGCAAGATTACAGCAAATACACCTCCTGTAGAGCCCAAGAAGTTTCAACTCAAATGGATAAATAGAGACGTTAGTCGAGCGACCTTGAAAAAGTTGGCCGACTTAAGTCTCATAATGGAGCAAGTCTCAATTTGGAACTTCCAACTTGTGGAAAAGGCCTCCAAAAGTTGCAGGACAACAGAAAATACAGTAATTGCAAAGCCCAAGAAGTTTCAACTCCAACGAACAATCAAAGATGTTAGTCGAGCGACCTTGAAAAAGTTAGCCGATTTAAGGTTTGTGCATGTTTGTTTTTGGTCTTGCAGGCTTGGTTCTATGCATTTGCAGATAGCTGGAGATACACTAAAACATGGAACACTTGGAAACATGTTCACAAGCCACAACACACAACAACTCCAACAACATGCAGCATACAAGGAGAAACTACATGCCCACAATGGACATTCAGAACTACAGCACAGTTTTAGCTGTGCAGAAGTCCTGGAGGTAATTTTCCTCTGGTTGTTTTACTTGTGCAGGTACAATACACAATTGAAATCTCTAAGAACAAGGTCTACAGCAGGGCATGCTAGGACCTCTCTTCAGCCTCCCATTCAAGCCAACTTCTTCCCTGCAACATCTGTAACTAAGCTACAGCAGGGAATGAAGTGCAGGGTGAGTTGCACCATGTGGACCTGTCCAAAGGCCTCCAAACTTTGCAGGATGGCAGAAAATAATATAGGGATAAGCCCCAAGAAGTTTCAGCACAAACGGACAATTGGAGACGTTAGGCGAGCGACCTTGAAAAAGTCAGCTGCCTTAAGCCTAAAGAGGGTGCCTTTTTTCCAACTGGTGCAAAAAATCACCAAATCTTGCAGAACTAAAGAAAGGGCTGTTTGTGCATATCTCAAGAAGTTTCAACTCAATCGGATAATTGGAGACGTTAGTCGAGCGACGTTGAAAATCCTAACAAACTCCAAAGCACTCCTGGAGGTCCTTTCCTTATTGCTAGCTGGTGCAAGTTCTTTCTTGCCTTTGGTTGTTTGTTGTATTGTTGTAGGTTGCTGGATTGATTCATCAACATGCACTAACAACAACTACAAAGAAGACACCAGAGATACAACCATCAACTCCAAGAACCCTATCTGTCTGGTTGGCTTTTTGTTTTTCTGTTATGTTCTTTGTGCAGGTACAACAACTGATGGAAAACCTTGGCAGAGGAAAAGCATCAACAGAGAGACAACAGCCTTCCAAGATAGGACCTCACCAACACAGCATCCCTACACCCATACATATTCCATCCCTGCAACACCTGCAACAGATCCAATGCTTCCCAAAACTCTTGAACCTCCTTGCTCCTTTAATTGTTATGTGCAGGCACATAAGATACCCTCAAAGGAGCTGCTCAATCCTTCCTTGGAGACAACAAGAAGATGCCTACAGGTTTGCAACAACCCCCACAACTATCACACTTGTTTGTCTCTCTGTTTGCTTGTTTGTGCAGGTAAACAAAGTCACAGACAAAGGGAAATAACAGCCACAATTGCAAGGACCTCACCTACTACCACCAACTCTCCATGCATACATGTTGTATACCTTCAACACCTGCAGCAGCCTACTTTCATCCAAGTATTTTGGAACTCCTTGACTGTTTTCATTGATGAGAAGACAAGAAGATGGAGCACCAACAGACACAATGCTGAGTATACAACCTCCACCTGGAACTCTTGGCTTGCTTACTTGCTGATGTGCAGGCATATAAAACAGCAACAATGGACCCTTCCAAAGTGCAAGACACCTTCAGACATACATTTAAGCCAGGGATTCACCCTTGGAAATCTTTCTTGGTTTAATTGTGGATGTGCAGGTACATCCCTGATCAGTCGACAACACTGGAACCACCCAACCAGCTGGTCAAGTCAGGGCTGCACCACATACAAAATGCATGTTACACATACTCTGTCCCTCAGCTTCCTTAACTACAACCCCAAGAAAGCTGGCTGCTATGGCTCCATTTATTTCCTATCATTTCACCCCCCTTAAGCTGCTATTGTTGTTGCTGCATAACTCCTTGGACCTACTTGGTACGATATGACTAAAAAGGGCAAAGATGAAAAGAATTTCCCCAACCCATGCGAGATAGAAGGTTCGTATACTTGTTCTTCTCAATGTAGCTATGCCTGAATCGTAGCATAATTGAATAGGACTAGTGTAGGTTACTTTCTTGTATTCTCATGGAAGGGGAGAGTCTCCCTCATTTATGCTTTCTTAGTCGATTTGTATTGGGAGGAGTCCTCTCATAGGTTTACTGCTTTCTAGTTATAGTTAGCCCTTTTTGTATCGGGGATGAGTTAGCCAACCTTAGTAGGTTAGCCGACTTATGTACCAACATAGGATCGGAGGTAAGGTTTTATGTCCCCCTCCTTGTATTTTTCTGTTTTATTTTTATGTTAAGGCTTGGGGGTGATGCTCAACCCCTGACTGTGCACGAGAGGTGGGAGCCTCGTGTAGGGTCTGTTCCCAAAAAAAAAAAAAAAAAAATTCAACTGGAGCAATTTCTAAGGATACTAAACGGTACAAACATGACAAGAAAGCGCCTAAACTAAGGCTTTCACCTAGGAGCAATTTCTAAGGATCCAAGCTAGTTACTCACGATGGTCATCAACTCCTATTTTGCTTTAAAGGATATCAACACCTAAATTTATCAACCTAAACATACGTTACTACTCAAAATATACAAATTCTAACAAAGCCAAGTCACAAATGAAGAAATCATAGCCTACCTCAAGGCCGAAACTGCACACAAACTGCTAAATCAGAATTTTTCCTTTCCGGACCATCTCCGAACATGCCACTCTATCAAATTATCGAAGAACATATCAAAACAAAGCCAATGATACCCATATTACATATTACAAATGGAACCAAAAATTGGGTAAAAATTTAACATTAGGACCCGCGCAAAAAATCAAAAAACCAACTTTGTCACAAGGTTCCAAATAGCTCAAGGAACTTGTGACTCAAAAATGAGCACATTACGAGCACCGAAAGGGCTCACATTAGTCCCACTAAGTTCAAGACCTAAGATAGACAAAAATGAAATAAATGATGAAAATGTGAGAGACTTACAAGATTTCTAGGACAAGAAAAAGTTCTGGAACGTCCCCGCAAGAGTTCATGATGCAAGGTAACAAGAATTATTAAAAAAGATCTAGAGGAGCTCTCAAAATTGAGTTTTGATTATGTTGGAAATGAAAAAGAGACAACCAACTGGAAATGGCATTCCAGACTCAATGGAATCTATGAAATGAACAACGGAGGTCATCTCGTCGAAATGTTGACCAAAGTCAACACTTTCAAAGAAAAACATAAAAAATGTTCAAACTGCTAAAAGCTCATTCTGAGCACCTTGGGAATCGAATCAAAGGTCATTCTAGACCAAACTCGATGTGCCAAAGCTAACTGCACTGATGGAATTTTCATCTGAACGCATTTACTCAAAATGTTGAGCAAAGTCAAACTTGGTCAAAACTTCAAAGTTAAAATGACAAATCACACAAATTAAAAACGAAGACTCCAAAATCCAAACCAACCTTCCTTCTAGACTAAAAATGACCTTCTGGATATGATGAAACCGTCGAAATTCACATACGATAATCGAATCTCCAGATGTTGACTAAAGTCAACTATTTTCACTTTAAACCTCTAAAAAGGAAAAAACTCGCACCAAGCTCACTCAACCACCTTGAAGAGCATGTCATCCATCCCAACATCACACAGGGGCTATAAGGAAGTTACAGGGAGGAGAAAATAGTAAAATCACGTGAAAGTATGAAAATGACCTTGGAGGTCATTATACCAACAGGAAATGAATTTGGACTAAAATACTTCTGAGTAGTAACTTAGAAAATTCGAGCCTAGGCCAAAGTTGGAAAAAATATGAGTTAGGTAAGGTCTAGAGTAATCCGATAATGGATGGGTGATTAACTTTCAAGTTTGATAGATTGATTTGTTAGCCAAGACATTAAGGAGTCTGTACAACTTTATGGAATCGAATTAGAACGAGTAGAACACCCGTAATAAATTTTGGCATGAAGGGTTGATTTTAGAATGTAATAGCTTTAGGTTGTATTGCGAAATAGAAATTTGGGATGCGAATTAGGAGTTTTTTCCCCGTGCAATCCGCCTGGCGGGATTACTCCCTTTATAGTGGGGCTGCTATGGCCGGACCGCCATGGCGGGGTAAGTAGCGCCATGGTGGGAAAGTCGCAACTTTAAACGTGGAAAAGTCCCAAAACTATTTTTATTTCCCCCACTTCTTTCTTAAGAGACCAGAAGCGACCTAGGTCGATATTTCTTCATTTTTCCACCAATTTTCGTGCTAAAGGTAAGTTAATCGCTCCCCTAACTTGTATTTGGATTCTTAGAACCTAGAATCTATAGTACATATCTTGCGGAGGGTTCTGGGCCTGAATTTAATAGTGGAAAAGCCCTAATTAAGGGGGAATGATCATGAAAGTATCCAAGGGTTAGGATTTTGATGTGATTGGGATATTATAGACCATTATTTGTTGACTTCATGTAATTCTTGTTGTTTTTAAACCAAGAATAGGCTAAAAGACTTCAGAAAGGAAAAACTCCATCTCTTTAGAGTTTTCAATGCTTGATTTCGATGTAGATGATGGCTTATTTTTTATCTGTGTTATGTGTGCCTGTTTACTGCTATTGATAGTATTGCCTACATGCATGAGACTAGGAAAAGATGTAATGAACTTAATGAAATGACTAATGTGTTCAATTACATGCAATGAACATGCTACTAGATTGTACAAGTATGTGAATTATTCATCGTGGACTATGATTATGATTGTGATTGTGATATTGGATCGGTTGTCACATTCTAACACATATTGAATCGGGTTTCACATTCCGACACATATTAGATCGGATGTCACATTCCGCTACATATTGAATTGGGTATCACATTTCGACACATATTGAATCGGGTGCCACGCTAGTACAAACTAACAGTTTTGGGTATTGGTCCCATGAGAGGACTAATGATGATTGTTGTATTGAGATTGGCATTGTGAAACTGCATAATGCTTATGAAAAGATAATTGGTAGTGTGTTTCCATATATGCAAGTCTTTATTATGTTGTTACTTATGCATGTTTCACTTACTGGGCTGGTCGCGTGATCCTACCAGTACACCGTTGTTTGTATATACTGCACTTGCTCTTTTCTTGTTGAGTATAGGGCATCTTTAGGCGGCTGCTGACAGACCTCAGCTAGGAGAAAAGTGATCATTCGAATTCAAGGGTGAGTCAACTCTTTCAGGATGTCGTGGATTCTTCTAGGATCTTAGTCTAATCTTTTCGGACTTAGACCTTTTAGACTTTATTTCATATTATTATTTTTGGGGTTGCATCTCCTTACTCTTAGACTTGCTATGTAGTAATTTTGTTACTATGACTTTCAGGTTCTAAAGGGTTGACTTCCGCATGTTTTGATCATATTATGCTTGTTGTTTGAATTTTCTTCTTGAGTTTGTAGGAACTCAGCTTAACACTTATATAAAAAAATTGTTTCCACATCATTTATGCCTACTTTTATGTTAGGATTCTAGTATGGGGTGTAGTTCTGGTTCTTCTACCGAAGGATTAGTGTGGGTGCCACTGATCACGGTCCAATTTGAATCGTGACAAAGTTGGTATCAGAACCCTAGGTTCGTTGATCTCGTTCTACCAAAACAAGTCTAGTAGAGTCTTGCGGAATGGTACAGAGATATTCTTCGAGAGGCTATAGGACTTTAAGAAATCTATCTTTCTTCTTCTCCCTTCGTGCTATAACTTGATTCTAATTGGTATCTGGTGATCCAAATTAATATTTGGTGATTCAAATTGATATCTAACCTCTTTCACTCTCCTTTCCGCAAATGATTAATACGTGATACAATGATGTCCGGCCCGTAGCTCCCATCGAGCCAGGAGTTAGAAAGCGTGGCTGAGGCCGGGGTAGAAGAAGAGGACACGGCAAAGGCCAGAAAAGGAAAGTACCCGCCAGGGATGAAGCTCAATTTGAGAATGTCTCGCAAGAAGAGGCCCCTCCTGCACCCTAGGATCAAGTTAATCCAAAAACATATTTTTTAATTGCTCACGTCTAGAATTATTTCATACTTTTTCTTTTGGTAATATTTATATATTTATATAATATGCATCATTAAATCAAATGTGACTGCATTAGTGCTAGCACTAGTTAATATAACTTGGTCTGGACTAGATAGAGAGTTTAATACATTCCATGACAACATTCTATTACTAGTCATTCTTTGCCTAACAAAAAGCATGTCAGCCTTACGAGGGTGGCTCAATACTATTCGTGCCTAAAGCAAAATTTTAATGAGATGCAAAGTTGTGAATAGTTGTTTTATAATCAATTTCTCTTAATAATTCTATTTCAATTGATAATATACCTAATCCATTTAATTTTTCTTGAGACATTGTTGATCTTAAGTAAGATTTTATCAATTTTAATTTTGAAAAACTTCTTTCAGCTGAGGCAATTGTAACGAAAATTGTTAACATTATTCTATGAGCAACGTAAGTATTCGAAAAATAATCTAGTCTTTTTATTTGATTGAGGATATCGATTAGAGTACTATCATCTACTTGATCTATTTGCAATAACACTTTTAATTCAGCAATCTTTTTTATAATAATTTTTTATTTTTACTTATAACAAATTTCAAAAAGTTATTTTCTTATATTTAACATGTATGTGATCATAAGAGATCATTCTTTTTTATAGTACATGTGTAATACATTTATCTTTGGACAATTAGCCGTGTCTATTATGTCATTTATTACGGCTTCAAGTAAATTGCACAAAAATTTGGGAATCTACACTCAAGAAAAATGCTTTAAGAATAATATTTCACCTTTTCAAAACACTCAAATGGACTTTGTAGTCCTCTCAACAAAAGAAAATTTACTTTTACATTTTGAAAACAAGTGTTCTTTCCCACCTTTGTGGTTGATAAGGTATGGAACTAACAATCTTGACACCTTGAGGTACAGGCAACTCATCCTGCATCGGAATTTTCTCATGCCACACAAACTCATTCTCGTGCTCATACTTCAGGAGCAGCACAGTCAAGTCATCAATCACTTGCTTATAAACTATTCTCCATGACTCTTCTCTTGGTGTATGTTTTTCTGAACTTTGTATCACATGAAGAAGAACTCCAATAGCAAAGCCTATTTGCCCCTCAATCTTTAGACTCTCCGCAAGATACTTGTAACTGAGTAACTCATGCAGCATTTTACAAGTCGTAATATAATCCTGTTTAGGCCAGAAATATCACCCAAAGACATGTCAGTTGCAGCGATAATGCAAACAAATTAACTACATTAGAAAAAACAAAACAGTTGGCATTTAAATTTTTTCCATTTTACTCAAAAGTCCCAAAATTTGATCAGTAAGAATGCCTATGAGCAAGCAACAAATAACAGAAGATTCCATTGATATATATATATATCATGTACTCCAACAATGATAAGGCTTTTCAACATTTACAACAAAAAATTGTGGCTTTAGGTGAAAAAGGTAGTTTACCTACCTTAAGCTACTCTAATTTTGTTTCCTGATATATCTTAGATGAAAATGCTATAAAGAGAATCAAAATCGGATTATTGAAATGGAGAAGTGCTATCGGGCTGTTGTGTGATAGAAGGATACAAGATGAAAGGTAAGTTCTATAGAACAACTATAAGACCAACAATGTTTTTTTCTGAAATGGGAGTGAACGTTGGGTCATTAAAGTCCAACACATCCCCGACATGAGTTTCGTAGAGATGTGAATGCTAAGACGGATGAGCAGTGATACAAGATTAGATAAGATAAAAACTGATCACATTTTCCAAACTGGTATCCTGGTATTTCAAGGGCTAATAAAGTATTCCACATGAGTAGCATTTCCCTTACTAGTTGCCTAAATTTAAAGCAAAAGTCAAAAAAGTGTGCACTACAGTTCTGATACAAGACAAAAATTCCTCAACAAGGCATGATAACTGCCATAAAATACCACATTATGAACTATGTTTCTGAGACTGTTATTAATTATTAGCAGCAAAAATGAACTAGGAAAACAAACTTCTGGACCAAATTTGATGAAAAGAACTTTTCCTGCTTTTTTCTTTTTGCACTACAAAACGCTACCTCCTCTTTTCTATTTCTACTTTTTTAACTTCCAAGAGAGCCTTATGAGCTCAAAGAATTCAAAGCCATGTTTATAATTTGCCGGAAAGTCAATAATAAACAAAATTAGGCTCTTGAAGTTAAAAGCATCCAACGATACAGCTGAACAGATGAATCTAAAATGTGGATCAAAGTATTGGCATATAAAGAACCAATAAGAGGAGCAAGAAAAGATGAAAGAAGTAGGTCGACTAGGCATACCGTTAAAGATGAAATGTCTTTGCACTGCTTGGTGGCTGAATGCAAGATATGAATAGCTTCATTAAGAAATTCACAAACACCATAGTGCAGCTTCGCCAAAAGTCCTCCAGTATTCCCTTTTTGCTCCGCCTTCTTCACCGTCACAGCCTAGGCCCAACATCAGGCAAGCAAAAACAGAACATTATTACTATCCAAACAGAAGAGATAAAATGGAAAACAACGTTGATGCTCAGTTCTGATTAAGTAAAAATAGATAGCATCATTGCTGGAAGTTTGAGCAGAAAAAAGAAAGCAGGACAACAATTAAGACTAACCTGTGCCTCAGCTAAACAAACAAGGGCAGTTGCAGCAGAAACACTCATTAGAGCTTCTGGTGGGCTTTCTGGTGCCAACGCACGCTGTAAACACGGAAGGACATCCTGAGCTAGATGTTGGTAAACTCCTGCAGCTTTTCTGAGAATGGAGGCAGATTGGACTAAATCTGAAATAAGGGAGATAAATAAGATATTTCCATGAAAAGATAGAGATGAGATGAAGGACCGGACATATATATCACACACACCTGTTGACAGAACTTCCAGAGCTTGATCTCGAAGCAATGCACCAAGAACAAAAAGTGTCATCCCAAGTTCAAAATGCAAATTATCCATTTGATAAAGTTTTGGACCGTTAAGTTGGAAAAAGGAGGATGGAGTGAGAGCGCTGCTCCACCTAATCTTTAGGTCAGAAATCCATCGAACCATCTTAGGATTGTCACCAACTATATTTACATGGTGCATCAAGTTCCCCAAAAGTGGTAAATATTGTTCTACCTTCTGTATATTCTGCATAGATCGAAACAAAAATTAAAATGAGAAAGTTTCTTACACTATTTGTTGCTTTTGAAAGGTTAGAAAGCAGCTGGTCGGTATGGAAGGCCAGCTAGCTCAATTGTCTAGCTGAATTTGCGACACAGAATGTTACTATTACCATGTCACTATGTTAGCAAGCAGTAATATACAAAGACTTAAACATGTTAGTAAGGAGTAAGCAATATTGTTTAGAAACTTTAACAAGTCTAGGACACAAACAAAGATGAAAAGGGTCTAACTGAAACTACATTTTTCATGTTTTCTTGATAGCACATCAAAAAAAATGACTACCTGTTCACATCGAGAAGTCAATCCCCCAGACATTTCCCTAGCAATGGCCTCTGTCACAAAGCTATTCTGGTTGATGGATTCGATAGCTCTCCTTCTGGAGCTCAACTCTTTTAATTGCTCCAGGGTGCCAGGATCACACGCTGGCAATGCGTTTTCAAATAGAACCTGTCAACATTAGCACGGAAAAATTAATTCAAATCAAATTCTGGTGTCAATAGAACCATACAGCTATAGTCTAAAAGGCAAACAATTTTTAAAAATTTTTTTTTTGATAAAAGGTACTATGTTCCTCAGCATTAAGGAATGCTGGCTACCTCCAAAAGTGTTACAAGGGAAGTAAAAGTAGAATCTAGATTAGAGAGATCCAATGAAATCTATAAGATCTTCTATTTCCTCTATACAATTTCCTTTATACCAAAAAAACAGTGTGGATAGACAGTTCCCTTTCACAACATGGATGGACTTTGATTTGTCTTCAAAGCATCTCCTATTTCTCTCCTTCCACACTGACCACCATATGCATGATGGGATTATCCTCCACCACTTCTTCTGACTCTTGCGCCCCCCTCTTCTGATCCAACAGCTCATCAGATCAGCTGTATGCTCAGGCATTGTCCATTCAGTCTTGGCGAGAGATAAGAACATATGTCAAATTTGAGCTGTGAATTTACAATGTAGGAAGAGGTGATTGTTGGTCTCCCCAGTTTCATTACACAAAAAGCATCTGGTCACTACTGTCCTTCTTTTCTTTTGAAGAACTTCATGTGTGAGGCAAGACTTTTTTTATCTAATGCATAAGGTGGAATTATTGCATTGAAATTTTTTTAAATTTTCCCCATTGAAATTCATTATTCAGGTGTAATGAAATTGAAATTATACAATTTCACTGTTAGATATCAATTTATCTAATGCATAAGGTGGAATTATTGCATCCACCTCCAATATCAGTGTATCCTGAGCTCAAAGTGTCCCAGAAATACTCATAGAAGAACATTCTTATAAAGGAAAAGGTTCAAATTTGATCCTGAACTTTACGAAATTAGTTTTCCTTGCCATCCCTTAAAAGTGTGCTCAAAAAGAAACCTCGCGATTACCCATTATCATATATGTCCTTCATTTTTAACAGAGCTCCAACTGGCACAACGTATCTATGCTGACTATTTCAAATTGTCGTGCAAGTGACACGTGAAAAAGGAAAAGAAAAGATGTCTAAATTTGTTCCTATACTCGGGGAAGGTAGTCACCCATGCCCTTTTTTTTATTATTAGTCAGCTAGCATGGAGCAAATTCAATCAGAGTTTGAAAACGCTCATCTTTATAAATGAAATAACATCCAAAGTGAACCCATTTTCTTACCTGCAACCATTTCCTCTATGCTCCACCTTTTCAATGCTTCCTTTACTACTACGGCAACCTCTCTCAAACCACAGTTCACTCACTCTCATCTCCCCTTTATTCCTCTACCCCATCACCTCATACTCTTCAATCCCAACGACCGCCTTCCACCCTTCCTCCACTTCAGAGCAACAAGACCTCATTTTCTGAATAAACATGAACAAATTAATCTTCAATCTCAAGGTTTGAACACATTCCATATGAAGGCTTTACAATCCGTTTATGAGGACAAGGTTTCTATTTTTTCTTGTTTTCGATCCTCTTAGAATGTTCATACTGCTTGGACCAAATGGTCAGCATGGAAAACCTATGCTAGCTGGACCTCTCTTAGAAATAAAGGGCATATCAAGTAAAGCACATATTTATCAACACACACAATAAAATTAGCTGACAAATTACTCTTAGAACTCCTAAGCAAAATTTGCTTCTGAAAAAGTTAATAATCCTCATGCTGCAATAAGAATGAATATTTTCCTAATGTGACTAGCTAGCATCAGATTCATGTCCTTATACACTTGCTTGATCATCATTATTCATAATAATATTCAATTTCCAAACAACTCTAAAAGGCATTAACAACCAAAACAAACAAGTAAATCAATGAATCAAAACCACAGAATTGTAGCTCAAACAAGTTAATTTTTACCAATTTCATACAATTAGCTAATAAAATCCAATTGCAATATAGTTAATGATATGCAATACCTGTGGAGATTTCTGCTTTGAAAGACCTTGAAAAGATATCATCATTTTCTGATTTCCTCTTTCTCAAAATTCAGTTCAATTTTTTACAACTCAAAAACAATGAAATACAGTGGAAATCACATAGAAAAATGGAAAAAAAAAATGTTAGAAAAATTCAGAAGAAACTTCTGGTATACTGCATTTTGTTTGTCCACAAAATAGGAAGGGTCGTTTTCAATCGGTCTTCTACACAGTTTCTCTTTTCCTTCTCTGCTAAGAATACCAATCATTTTTTCGGGTCGAATTCATGTATTGGGTCAACCCGTGTTGATTCCCGCCGGGCCAAGCTGTTTAGTTAGAAGTTAGTAGTTAGTAGTTAGTAGTTAGATGTTAGATGAGTTTGGACACTATAAGGTTCAATAAATATCTCACCTGTTATCGTACTTATCAGTGTTTTTAAAAGCTGAGTGAGTTTTAGATCGAAACATATCAAAAACACTTTGGGGTGTAAATGAAAGGCTTAGATTCATAGGTCGTACACTTTAGAACTAGGGGTATAAGCCTCGTAAGTATCAGACATAAAAGTTACGCCCCATATGTTAAATTTAATTTTTATTGTTTTAAAAATATTTTTTCTATCAATTATGTTTTTATTATTGGTGTAATGATATTTATATTTTATGAGACTTTTCTAAAAAATTATAAATGAAGAAAGCAACTCTCATAGAAAATGATATAACTATAAATAGTTCTTTTAGAAAATCAAGTCTAAAATTGATAAAATTTCATAATACTATGTTTTGAGGCAATTTTATTTAATTCCTGTCATTGCTCGTACATTTTCTATCATTTTAAAAAATATATATATAAACAATAATCAATGTGAATATTGAAGGGGAGCCTTGGAGTAACTGGTAAAGTTGCTACCATGTGACCAGGAGGTCACGGGTTCAAGCCTTGGAAACAGCCTCTGGCAGAAATACAAGGCAAGGCTGCGTACAATAGACCCTTGTGGTCAGGCCCTTCCCCGGACCCCGCGCATAGCGGGAGCTTTAGTGCACCGGGCTGCCCTTTTTTTTTTTTTTTTAATCAATGTGAATATTATTCGTTGAGGAGGGAAAAGCTAAGTGATATGGAGATTGATGATGAAATTGATGATGATTTCATTTCAAATATTACCTCGATTATCATCATTATTTGTGTTATTACATTTCTCAAATAATAATTATAATTTTTTTCGATATTAATGGTGATTTATTTGAATTTATTTGCAGAATTATTGAAAATTTTAATTTTGCTTGTTTTCTTAGTAATAGAATTATATAATTCAAGATACATGAGATATACATATCATAAATTTATGGGATTTACGCTCCGTATTTTCGAGCTTACATCTGTCGCGTGCTGTTTGAAATGTTTTGCCTCACGGCTCCACCTTTTAAGACACTGGTACTCATAGGATTCTTGCTACATCGTGTTGATGTGAATCGTAACACGGAATATTTTATGGTGGTAGAGGCACAAGTATGACTTGGTATGTGAGGGATTATTTTTTACCAAGTCATACTTTTGCCTCTGCCATCATAAAATTTTTCTATTTTGTTATCTTTAATATTTTTTTATTTATGAAAACTTGGGTTGAGACTTTAGTTCCACTATATTTATTGACTTTCGCATATTGTTTTTGATTTGATTTGAGGTGAAGGGTTGAGTTATCTATTGATGGATTAGGATAGGTGCTATAATTATCACGATCCAAATACGGGTGTGATGGCACTTATCTCAACCCACCGAGATAAGTCAGTCTAATAACCAACGAAAAGTAGATGCGGAAGAAAAAAAAATCAAAATTTAACTTAACCGAAAACACGTAAAATAAACTCAAACTCCCCCAAGATTGGTTGTCATATGTACAAGCCACTAATACATTGCCGAAGTACGAAAGAAAAATACAGTCACAATGTCTTTGTCTCTAGAATAGGACTAAAACATATTAAAAGAGTAAGAGGTGTCCGCTAGATGAATGTAACAGCTACCTCAACACTCGAGATGATAGCCTCGGAAGTGGTAGAAAACACTAGGAGATCAAGCAGGTCCGGGCTCACAACCTATACAAGTGTAGAAGCAAGGGGTGAGTACCAAACAACATGGTACTCAGCAAGTGGATAACTAAAACTAAGCAAAGCCCAATAGATACAAGTACTCCTGTCATCTCAACCGAACCTCCTTAACTACAACCTGCATAAAAACAGCCCAACTCTATACTCTACAAATAAGAACATTTGTACAACAATAATAAAATAATACTCCCATTACCTGGTCATGAAGACGACAACTGTAAGCAGGACAAAAGGCGACAATATATTCTAAGAATGAAAAAGATGGTTACGGATACTATGAACACAAAAAGGAAAATCACTTCTCCCACGTCAAACTCACAATTTCCAACCAATCATATCATCCTAATGATTCTCAATCATTCTTATAACTATTAACTAACCATTAATTTCTACCCACTAATGTCATCACTATTTAATTGCACAAAGATTTATGGAAAGAGGTATATATATTTTTGGTACCTGAAACTCAATTTTCCTTCGAGATTCTCAAGTCTTCAATCTACGAGGGCTGCTCTCGTTGTTTTACAAGTCAGTAACTACTCCTCTTTTCTTTTCTAAATTAATCCGAAAGTGCCAACTTTATTGACCTAAATTATTTTAATACATAGAATAAGTGGTATATGGTATTTAAATAAATTATTAATTTGATCCACCAATTAAATTAATTCTCTAAAATTACCCATCAATTAATTAACCGAGATTACCGCAAGGTCCAAAATTTTTAACTTCAATTTATGAAAAGGGGTCTTCTATGAAAGAAGGAGGACTCGTTCTCAAAATGACCTAACAGGTCATTACAATAATTATCTTCAATTTTTGGTTGTAATATATAGTCAAACATCTATACAGTGGCAATGTTTGTCTAAAAGATTTATGGCTGCTACAGTGAGATGTTGTTATATATATATTTACTGATATTTGACGTTTAAATCTAACATAACTGTTATAAATAGAAAGTATGCAAAATTATTTTTGTACTTCTTATGTTATAAACAAACTGAAAATTGAAAAGATTAATATTTTACTAATAAATTTATAACTAGTCATACCGTACTGATAAAAACAATTAAAACCTAAGAAAATTGTAATGACCCTAAAGGTCATATTTGAAATTTTTCGTGAAATAACACTGTTTTGCCCCTCCCTCTAGCTGCCTCGAGTCATTTCTGATTTGTATCGCGTGTTGGTTTTAGGAAGATTCCGTGAAAAAGTTGGGTTTTGAAAATTTTGAGTTTCATAAACTTTAAGTGTTTAAAAGTGGTATTTTAGGTCAATCAGAGCTACGAGTCTCGAAATGAAATTTTATGGATTTCAGCAGCTTCGGAATGGGAAATTGGTCTAGGAGAGTTTACGAAATCAAAATTGGGGTGGTAACAAAGATTTGAGGTCTTAGGTTGAGAATTTGATGAATTTTAGGCCAAGGTTTGACTTTGGTCAACTTTCAGAGTTTCGATGGTCAGAACGGAATTCTGACGACTCCATTAGATTCAGGGAATAGTTTTTGGTCTAGAAAAAATGTTGGTTGAATTTTTAGAGGTCCCGAGCTCGTTTTAGTATTTTGGAGGCCTAAGTTAGTTTAGTTGCAACTTTTTCAGTTTCGGATCAAGAAGACATCGAATTCGAACTCTAATGGTTCCATTGAATCAGGAACATCGATTTTAGTACTGTAGCCTATAGAATTTGTATCCTCGGGATTTCGAACGAATCCCGAGGGTTGATTCTGAGATTTGAGACTTAGTGATTTTGTTGTGTTCTGCTGATATTTGGTGCCTGTAATGTTGTTCTTCGCGATCGCGCAGGCTTAGTCACAATCGCGAAGTGTTAGCTTGATTAGTCATCGTGATCGCGAGGCCTTCCCCATGATCGCGATGGTCAATGAATGAGTTGATCGGAATTCCTTCTTCACGATCGTGAGGAGGGATGTCGCAATCGCAAAGGGCAATACCTGGGCAGACTTGAAATTTCTCAAAAGTCAAAATTTATCCCATTTCCTCTATTGTTGAACCCTGGAAGCTCTACTTAGGAAATTTTGAAAGGGTCATTCGAGGATTTTGGTGAGGGTAAGTGTTCTTGACTTCAATCTTTCATTACCCAATGACTTTAACGTGATTTTCACTTTGAATTCATGATTTAAAAGCTTCAAGTTGAGGGGTTTCACCAAGAACTTTTTACTTCTTTAAATTGGTGTTTGAGGGTTGATTTTAACTCAATATTCAAACTGGTTTTCAGTATTAGTTTCTAAATAATTCAAGGATCATTTTTATATAAAGATTTCCAAATTTCTGTTCATTTTTTGAAGGGTATTTCAGACTGTTTGGGTTAGTTTTGAGCCCGGTGTTCAAAATGTCAAATTGAGTATCGTTAGACTCGCATTCTTATTAAGTTTACTTATTTAAATAGATTGTCTTGATTCAGAACGTCGGTGTAAGGGTAAAGCTCAGATTTCGGAGTAGTTCGAGATTAAAATCGAGGCAAGTGAATTTCTAAACCTATGTTTAAGCTTATAGAATCATGTATTTGTGTTTTTACGTGTATGGAAGTGATGGAATGTGATTTTGGGGTTTAGTTGAGTTTATTTGATGTTTAAATGGATTGATATTGAAATAGGAGGTAATAGATGGCAAATGAGATAATTTATGCATGTTGTGTTTGATACGAATTGATACTTGACTTATTGTGAATACTTGAATATGTTGTTGTGATATGAGTTGTGAATTTTTTATATTATCATTCGATTATTATATTTACATAGACATTACCTATTTGTATTGGTTCCGATACTTTGAGATTGATGATTCAAGGATTATGTCGAAGGAAAATGGTTTCGGCGAGAAATGATTTATGCCGAAACAAAATGGTTCTAGAGGATACATGGTCTATGTGTAGCCCCCATGAGTTCCGTCCTGCTAGTCAACGGATGTGTATCATTTTGAACAGACATGTATCACTATAGGTGACCTTGCATTGCATTTAATTGCATCATACTTCTTTTGCCATTTTGGACTATTTTATCCCTGATGTACCTTTGATTTGTATTATTGACTAATGAGATCCTATTTAATACTTGAGTTGTACTATTGTGGAGAATTATATGTATACTTGTACTGGGTTGTTAGAACTGTTAGACTAGGCTGATTTCTGTGGTGGTTGTAGTTTGGGGGTTGAATGGTATGATCAGAGTACGTGTGTATTATTAGCTTAGCTTAGTCTTAATTGTTCGCTTACTAGATATCGTGTCGGTGGTACTCACCCTTGCTATCTACACTTGTGTAGGTTCTGAGCTCGGATAATGACGTCGTTCTCTTATTTTTCATCTGAGGATTTCTGAGGTGATTTGAGAGGTAGGATTTGATGTCGTCCATCTTTTCTATCCTTTTTATCTTTTACTTTGTTCTATTTGAGATACAATGGTTGAGACTTGTAAATATTTCAGTATCTTGTATTAAAGGGCTCATACATGTGATAACCAATCCGTAGGGGATTTTGTAGTGATCAAGATTTTTTTCTTTGATATTTAAATTGCTTATTTTAGACTATTTTTGCTTTTATTTTCGCATTTAGTGGGATAGGCTGACTTTTCCGGTGGGAAAAGGACAAGTGTCATTATGCCCGAATTTTGAATTGTGACAAATGGTATCAAAGCCTAGGTTCGTAGGTCTCATGTGTACACGTCAAGTCTAAGTAGAGTCTCGAGGATCAGTACAGAGACGTCTGTATTCATCTTCGAGAGGCTATGAAGACTGTTAGGAAACTTAATTTATTCATTCTTCTTATCGTGCGAGGTTGTTATCATAGTGCTGAGTGTCGATTATTATTTTGGCAGATGTTGAGAACTAGATCTACAACAGTTGGTAGAGGGTATGCAGTCCCCGAGGTTGACGTCGGGACCCCAGCTAGGGGTAGGGGTAGAGATCGAACTAGGGGTCGTGGGCGTGAACAGGTTGTAGATAGAGATTGTGCTCGAGGAGTAGCACCAACCCGAGTTCAGGCTAGAGAGCCTTCTCCAGAGCCACGTGTTGAGATTGGTGGGGACCAGGTCCTTCTCGAGGTCGCAGTGCCATTGTTTCAGGATACTTTATCGAGGATATTGGGAGTACTAGAGGGCCTTACTCAAAGTGCGACAGGTACACCATAGAGTTCACAAATCAGAGTTGGAGCACATACTCCGAAGAAGCATCAGGCTCCTGTATTTCAGGGTCCAATGGGTCAGCCACTCGTGGGTCTTATGATTGATGAGGGTGGAGCATAGCGAGAAAGAGCTCAGGATGCACCTGCAGTTATGATGATAGATGATGAGCAGCGTCGATATGAAAGGTTTTGAAAGATGGACCACTACAGTTTCAGGGTAGTAAGACTGAGGATGCACACGAGTTTCTAACTATGTGCAGGGAGTTATTAAAGACGGTGGGGTTGGCTGAGACACATGGGTTCCGCTATGCTACGCTTCAGTTGTGTGGACCAGCTTGAGAGTGGTGGAGGGTGTATTTGAGTTCCAGGCCAGTGAGGTCACACCAAGTTACTTGGGATGAGTTTGCTACTGCCTTCTATGACCACTTTGTCCCTTGGAGTGTGAGGGAGGAGATTCGATTATGGTTTGAGAATTTGAGGCAAGATAGCCTCATAATTGCTGAGTATAAGACCCGTTTCTACCAATTGTCGAGACATGATATAGTCGTCCTTTCTGATGAAATAGAGCGGGCTCGTAGAGTTTGTGAGGCTGGCTTATTCTATTCATACATTGGTGTTTCGAACTGCTGCAGAAGGGGATTTCTTCTAGTCCATCGTGGGTGCTGCTAAGGAGGTAGAGTTAATAGAGAGAGAGGAGTTCAGGGACCTCAAGAGGGCCCGTGCTTCTAGTCAATTTACAGGTACCTTATCTGGAGGTAGAGGTTCTTATAGAGGATGTGGTTCCTTTCAGCATAAAGGGTCGTTTCATATTTCTATGCCAGCTTCTGAGGTAGTAAGACACCACGTAGGTCATATAGTTCAGGTCAGGGTCATCAAGGATCACAACAGAGGCCGGTGGGCTGGGGTAGTCAGATGAGTTCATCCGGTTCAGCACACCAGTATTTGGTATCAAGATCTTGCTATGGTTGTGGGGATCCTGGCCATCTGATTTGTTATTGCCCACTACAGGTTCACATCGGACCACAACGCACTTATTATACTCTAGCGAGAGCACCAGCGCCTCTAGCCTAGGGTTGAGGCAGGGATCAAGCAAATAAAGGTGGTCGCATACCTGGTAAGGGTCCTAGTAGAGCTATAGTACCATAAGAGGGAGGTAGAGGGACCGTGCAGAGTGGTGAAGGTCGGGGAGCTTAGTGCTATGATTTTTTAGAGAGACCCGAGGCTGATATTTCTGATACAGTTATTACAGGTATCATCCCATCTTGTCACCGACCTACATTTATGTTATTTGATCCTAGATCTACATTCGCCTATATGTCTGCCTATTTTGCATACGGTTTTGATCTGACTTATGATCGCATCCCCGTGTCTATTCATGTTTCCACACCCATGGGTAAGCCCTTAGTGGTGGATCGAGTGTATCGATCCTGTCTTGTTTCTTTAGTCGGGTACCATACTAGGGTAGACATGATCTTTTGGGGGATAGTAGACTTTGATGTGATATTGAGTATGGATTGGCTTTCTCTTTATCGTGTTATTCTTGATTGTTATGCTTAGACCGTGACTTTAGTCATACCTGGTGCCCCTAGAGTTGAGTGGAAGGGTACTAGTGGTTCCTATCCTAGCAAGGTCATCCCTCATCTTCGTGCTCAGATATTGATTGATCAGCGGTGTATGTTGTATTTGGCCTTTATTCGGGATACTAGCGATGAGTCATCTCCCATGGAGTCTATTCTCGTGGTTAAGGAGTTTGTCGATGTGTTATTTACTGATCTTTTTGAAGTACCTCCGGATAGAGATATTGATTTTGCTATTGACTTAGAGTCGGGCACTAAGCCCATTTTTATTCCACCTTATCACATGGCTCCGACAGAGTTGAAGAACCAGTTACAGGATTTGTTGAGTAAAAAGTTTATTCACCCTAGTGTGTCATCTTAGGGTGCACCGATTCTATTTGTGAAGAAGAAAGATGGGTCTATGAGGATGTGCATCGATTATAGGCAGTTGAACAAGGTGACTGTCAAGAAAAAGTATCATCTTTCTCCCATAGATGATTTATTTGACTAGCTTCAGGGAGCGGCCTTGTTCTCCAAGATTGACTTGAGATTGGGGTATCATCATTTGAGGATTAGGCCATCAGATATTCCTAAGATAACTTTCCGAACCCTTTATGACCATTATGAGTTTCTTGTTATATCTTTTAGGCTGACTAACACCCCGACAACGTTCATGGAGTTGATGAACGGGGTGTTTCGGCCTCATCTAGACTCCTTTGTGATTGTATTCATTGATGACATCTTGGTGTATTCCAAGACAGAGGAGGATCATATATGCAAAGTTCTATAAATACGAGTTTGGCTTAATTCGATGGCATTTTTGGGGTACGTGGTGTCCAAGGAGTCTATTAGGGTAGATCTACCTAAGATCGAGGTGGTTAGAGGCTGGACCACTTCTCCTACAGAGATTCAAAGTTTTATAGGATTGGTTGGTTATTATCGGCGTTTTGTGTAGGGTTTCTCCACCATTGCAGATCCTTTGACTAGACTAACTCAGAAAGCTGTGGATTTCCATTAGTCTGATGAGTGTGAGGCGAGATTTCAAAATATCAAGACCTTGTTGACTTCAGCTCTTATATTGACCCTACCCCAGGAGGGTATGGACTTCACCATGTATTGTGATGCTTTCGGTGTTAGTTTAGGTGGGGTCCTGATGCATAATGGGAAGATAGTTGCCTATGCATCTAGATGGTTGAAGGCTCATGAGAGAAACTACCCTACACACGTCTTAGAGTTAGCGGTGGTTGTGTTTATGTTGAAGTTGTGGCTTCATTACTTATATGGGTTGCATTGTGAGGTGTTCACTGATCAATATCACCAAAGTCTTTAGTACATCTTCAGTCCGAGGGATCTGAACTTGAGACAACGCAGATGGCCTGATATACTAAAGGACTATGGTATGACTATCATATACCATCCAAGGAAGTCCAATGTGGTGGCCGATGCTTTGAGTAGGAAGGCTCCTAGTATAAGGACTCTTGCAGCGATTCACGTTGACAAGAGCCCCTTGGCTAGGGATGTACAAAGGTTAGCCAACAGTTCTGTCGGATTACGGGTATCTGAGGAGAGTAGAGGCTTTATTGCTTTCATTGAGGCTCGATCTTCACTAGTTGAGCAGATTCAAGATCGACAGTGGGAGGATGAGAAGTTGTGTCTCATTCGAGACAAGGTGATGAAAGGAGAGGCCAAGGAGGCCAAACTCGATTTAGATGGGGTTTTGAGGATTAAAGGTAGGATTTGTGTGCCCAAGGTGGGTGATTTGGTCAGGTTGATTTTAGAAGAGGCTCATTGTTCCAGATGTTTGATTCACCCTGGTGCGGCGAAGATATATCATGATCTTAGCCAGCACTATTGGTGGTGTGAAATGAAGAGGGACATTGCAGAGTTCGTGTCCAAGTGCTTGACTTGCCAGCAGGTAAAGTGTGAGCACCAGCTGCTTGGGGGTGTGAGTCAGAGGATGCTTATTCCCACTTGGAAGTGAGAAATGATCACCATAGACTTCGTTGTGGGTTTACCTCCCACCGTGGATGGTTATGACTCTATATAAGTGGTTGTTGACAAAATGACCAATTCCACTATTTCATCCTAGTTAAGGTGAGGTACACGACAAATAAGCTAGCCAGGTTGTATATCAGTAAGATCGTTCAGCTTCATGGTGTACTAGTATCCATCACTTCGGATCAGCATTTAGTGTTTACTTCATACTTTTGGCAGTCATTACAGCATGGGTTGGGTATTAGACTTGATATAAGTACATCTTTTCACCCATAGACCGACAAACATTCCGAGTGGATGATTCAGGTATTAGAGGATATGCTTCGGTCCTGTGTTATTGATTTAGGTGTTAGATGGGATTAACATTTGCCCTTAGCAGAGTTTGCCTACAATAACAGTTATCACTTCAGTATTCAGATGGCCCTATTCAAGGCATTGTATGGTAGGCGGTGTCGATCTCATATTAGGTGGTTCAATTTGGTTGAGATGGATTCTATAGACACGAATTTGCTTAGAGATGCTATGGAGCAGGTTCGTATGATCGAAGGTAGGCTTTTAACTGCCCAGAGTAAGCAGAAGGGAAATGCAGACAGGATTGTTCGACCTTTGGAATTCATGGAGGGTGACCATATTTGGCTCTGAGTGTCGTACATGAAGGGCATGATGCGGTTCGGGAAGAAGGAAAAGCTTAGCCCTCGATTCATTGGCCCTTATGAAATTTTGGGGCGAGTGGGAGAGGTGGATTACAGGCTGGCCTTGCCACCTAGCTTGTCAACCGTGCATCTGGTATTTTATGTTTTCATGCTCTGAAAGTATGTTCCGGACGAGTCTCATGTGATTTCTCTTGATTCAATAGAGTTAGTTCCAGATTTGATTTTTGAGGAGGAGCTCATAACCATCATTGACAAATAGGTCTGTAAGCTTAGGACCAAGGAGATAGCTTCAGAGAAGGTCCTATGGAAGCATCGTATAGTTGGAGAGGCTACTTGGGATACAGAGTCCGATATATATGCCCGATATCCACAGCTTTTTGAGACTTCAGGTACTTTCTTTACTTTATATTTAAGGACGAACATTGTTTTTAGTGGTGGATGATATAATGACCTTAAAGGTTAATTTTGGAATTTTTTACAAAATGACCGTTTTGCCCCTCTCTCTAGCTGTCCTGAGTCATTTCTGATTTGTATCGAGTGTTGATTTTGAGAAAATTCCATGAAAAAGTTAGATTTTTGAGTTTTCATAAGCTTTAAGTGTTTAAAAGTGGTATTTTAGGTCAACCAAATCTACGAGTCTCAAAATGGAATTTCATCGATTTCAGCAGCTTTGGAATGGGAAAATTGGTCTAGGAGAGCTTACGAAATCAAAATTGGGGTGGTAACGAAGATTTGAGATGTAGAGTTGAGAATTTGATGAATTTTAGGCCAATATTTGATTTTGGTCAACTTTTGAAGTTTTGATGGCCTGAACGGAATTCTGACGACTCCGTTGGATTCAAGGGGTGGTTTTTGGTCTAGAAGAAGTATTGATTGAATTTTTAGAGGTCCCGGTCTTGTTTTAGTATTTTAGAGGCCTAAGTTAGTTTAGTGCGACTTCAAGTTCCTGATCAAGGAGGCCTCGAATTCGAATTCTGATGGTTTCATTGAATCCGAAACATCGACTTTAGTATGGTAGCCTTTAGAGTTTGTGTCTCAGAATTCAGAACGAATCCCGAGGGTTGATTCTGAGATTTGAGACTTAGTGAGTTTGTTGTGTTCTGTTGATATCGGGTGCCTGTAATGTTTTTCTTCACGATCGCGTAGGCTTAGTCGCAATCGCGAAGTGTTATCTTGGTTAGTCATCGTGATCGCGAGGCTTTCCCCGCGATTGCGACGGTCAATTAATGAGTTGACCAAAATTCTTTCTTCGCCATCGTGAGGAGGGGTGTCGCGATAACGAAGGACAATACCTGGGTAGACTTGAAATTTTCCAAAAGTCGGGATTTGTCCCATTTTCTCCATTGTTGAACCCTAGAAGCTCGACTTAGGCAATTTTGAAAGGGCCATTCAAGGATTTTGGTGTGGGTAAGTGTTCTTGACTTCAATCTTTCATTACCCAATGATTTTAACGTGATTTTCACTTCGAATCCATGGTTTAAAAGCTTCAAATTAAGGGGTTTCGCCAAGAACTTTTCACTTCTTTAAATTGGTGTTTGAAGGTTGATTTTAACTCCAAATTCAAATTGATATTTAGTATTAGTTTCTAAATACTTCAAGGATCATTTTCATGTAAAGATTTTTGAATTTCTGTTCATTTTTTGAATTTGAGTATTTCGGGCTGTTCGGGTCAATTTTGGACTCTGTGTTTAAAATGTCGAATTGGGTATCGTTATACTCATATTCTTATTGAGATTACTTATTTGAATAGATTATCTTGATTCAGAATGTCGGCGTAAGGGTAAAGATCAGATTTCAGAGTACTTCGAGATTGAAATCGAGATAAGTGAATTTCTAAACCTATGTTTAAGCTTGTAGGATCATGTATTCGTGTTTTACGTGTTTGGAAGTGATGGAAAGTGATTTTGGGGATTAGTTGAGGTTATTTGATGTTTAAACAGATTGATATTGAAATAAGGGGTAATAAATGACAAATGAGAGAATTTATGCATGTTGTGCTCGATACTAATTGATACTTGACTTATTATGAATACTTGAATATGTTGTTGTGATATGAACTGTGAATTGTTGATATTATCATTCCATCATTGTATTTATATGGACATTGCCTATTTGCATTGGTTCCAATACTTTGAGATGGAATTTGATTCGAGGATTATGCCTGAGGAAAATGATTTCGGCGAGAGATGATTTTGGACAGACATGCATCACTATATGTGACCTTGCATTGCATTTTATTGCATTATACATCTTTTGCCATTTTGGACTATTTTATCCCCGATATCCCTTTGATCTATATTATTGACTGATAAGATCCTATTTGATACTTGAGCTGTACTATTGTAAAGACTTATATGTATACTTGTACTGTGCTGTTAGAATTGTTAGACTGGGCTGATTTCCGTGCAGGTTGTAGTCTGGGGGTTGGATGGTATGACAAGAGTACGTGAGTCTTATTAGCTTAGCTTAGTCTTAGTTGTTCGCTTGTTGGGTACCGTGTCGGTGGTACTCACCTTTGCTATCTACACTCGTGTAAGTTCTGAGCCCGGACAGTGATCTCATTTTCTCATTTTTCATCCGAGGCTTTCTGAGGTGATTCGAGAGGTAGCTGTTGATTTCGACCATCTTTCCTATTCCTCTTTATCTTTTACTTTGCTCTATTTGAGATACAAAGGTTGAAACTTATAATTATTTCAGTATCTTCTATTAGAAGTCTTGTACATGTGATAATTAGTCCGTGAGAAATTTTGTAATAATTAAGATTTTTTGCTTTGACATTTAAATTACTTATTTTAGACTGTTTCCATTTTTATTTTTGCATTTAGTGGGTTAGGCTGACTTGTCCGATGGAAAAAGGACAAGTGCCATCACGCTCGGACTTCGGATCGTGACACATTTACCTTTAAAATTAAAATCTTCAAATTTCACGTAAAAATTCTATAATTATAGGTTATTTCATAAATTTCAATGCAAACATCAGTAACTTTTCCTCGTGAAGTTATGACCATAATTAATGAGAACAATTTAAATTCATTTTTTTCTTTTTGAATATTCGTACTTGAAATTTACTATGTGCCTGAATTTTTTATATTAATTAATAATGATTATTATAAATATTTTAATACTTTATTTTATATATATTATATTTTTTACAAAATATTATTATATAATATTTGAGTATAATATTAAGAAATGAATTATAAATTATATTTTCGTATGATAATATATGACAAGTTATACATATCTGACTTTAGTTTCAAAATAATTTATGCTCCATAGACACGCGAGTTCATTTGATAAATGACAAAAAATTAAAACTAACAATTTAAAGATCAAAACGTGTTATTTTATGATATGCAGATACTTTAAAATTAAGATGTAAAAATACCTGATTTTAGTAATTTGAATTTGTGGATGATCATATTCACCATCACCGGTATAATACATGATCATTACAAAGTTGACCTAGAAAATGGTGCCACCAACAGTACTACGTTATTTTTTGGTTTCCTACTTAATATTTGAAATCCTCATAGTCCCAATTAAATTCAAATTACATAATACAAAACTCATTTTGAAGATAACGCTCTTAAATAAAAAAAAATCATATTCAAAATTTAAACTCGACATCCGCACTTCGTTATTATCATCATAGAACTGGCAATGTGAAAGGCAGCTTGTCAGATCCAGTTCTAGCGGTAAGTAAAATTAATAAATTACGAATGATGATACCATTTATAATTAATAAATATATCGTGGGCTTGGTTCAATTATTAAGCCAAAGTAATTAAAGTATTACTATTTCATCCTTAAAATAAATATAAAATAAAATATTTTTATTAATACACTCCACTACTTTTTCTCATCATACTCCTCCCCTCCCCTTACTCCCCCAAATTTTTTTATTTTATTTTTATTTTATAAATTTCTTTTAAAAAAGTTTTAAAAAAGAATTCTTACTTCATCTTCCCCCCTCCCTCTTCAAATAATAATTTAGATATTATTTATATATATATATATATATTTTAAAAATTCTATCCCGCCACACATAACCCTCCGCTTCCAATTTTTTTCTCGTTTTGTATTAGATACATACACATGAGTGAGAAAAATATTTTAAACTTTTTTTAAAAAAATAACTTTTAAAAAAAATAATTTCTGTTTTTTGGGATATAAATACTTTAGTTTTAGCCATGTGGCAAAAAAATTCAAAAAATAGAGAGAGTAGAGAGAATGTATTACACACACCACTGAGATGTGTTGATAGTTTAGGTATGAAATCCACACTCTCAATAATTTAAATATGAAACTAAAAAAAAAGGGATAGTTTAAGTGTGTTTTTGACACTTATCTCTTTTATTTTATGTGATAAGACTTAAGAGCATGGTGAATGGAGCATACTGGTGTATTCAGAGTCGTATGAATCCAATATTTTAAATACGGAGTATAAATCTATATATAAAAACTTATTAAAATCACAATAATAGTAGGTTCGTATTTATAATTTTTATTCCCCATATTTTAATTTATTTGACTCATTTTTATTTTAAATCCATCCCTAAAAAACTGATGCATTTATATATTTAGTAACAATTTATTTTTAAAATATCAATTTTATCCTTAATGAAATGATTTATATTCAAACAAACATTTATAACCTATTTTAGATTATAAGTTGTATATCTTAATCATGCATCAAATTGAACACTTCCATGACATATCCAAGCATCCTCATTTATATCA
This sequence comes from Solanum dulcamara, assembly GCF_947179165.1. Taxonomy (NCBI): domain Eukaryota; kingdom Viridiplantae; phylum Streptophyta; class Magnoliopsida; order Solanales; family Solanaceae; genus Solanum; species Solanum dulcamara. The sequence goes on from NC_077246.1 coordinate 63,527,949, forward strand.
CTCACCAATTCTTCTATATATGAGCTATTCACACAAGCATTGAAGTGCTCATAGTCATGTACCTCCTCATCACGAGTAGCAAATACCTTTTTAAACTGACAATCATTAATACTTGAAGAATTATGACTCATCACATATAAAAAAATCATATTCCAACATATTATCACACAAAATTCTATTCAACACTAGAATAAGAGAAGAATCATCTAGTATAGCCAAGGGACTTGGTCGTTTGAGTATCCGTAGTGGATTCACACAAGCTAACAATTGGTTTCAGAATTTGAACTCTATACGATTAACATTCAGAGAGAGGATCCTGCTCAAAGGGCTGCTCCACTGAATCTAAAAGGTCAATCAATCACCAGATCCCTCTTATTTTAATGGACAATATTATAGGTGATGAAAGAGTCGTATGCACGACTTCATTATGATTGAGGACAGTAAACTATGAGACATTATTCTGGATGGGCCACATGTGCCTATATTGTTGAAAACCTATATAAGCATTTTTTGTTCAAAATCTAGATAAAAATGAGTTTATTTCCTTCTCTACCTAGAAATAAGAGTTCGAGTCCTAAAATACATATGTGCATAATATGGACTATATAATTTATTACGGAGACTCCTTATTATGGAAATAAGTCAAAATATGAGTTAAATTATTTTTGCGATACTAAATCACAAATCATCTACTATAAATTCATAACTGCACTCCTCAATTTATTTCAAAATTTTTCATTAAACACTTATGTAATTCTTCATGTTAAAATAACAAATTTAATATAAGAATTAATTTTTTTTAAAACACTGCTTAACTTATTTCATATGCCGGATTCATAAATATACTTGCAAGGTTTGACACAATGATAACTTATAAGCTTTTCAAAAAGACATATCATCAATCTTTATAACGACACATAAATTTTATCAACTAACTTCTTACTTTACTAATATATTATTATATTATTCAATTTACCAAGCATATTAATTATCTCAAGATCCTGACATCGTCTCAACCCAAATATTTTTTTTTTCAAATTTTTTTTACATATTTTCAAATAGACGAAATTATATCGAATGTCAACAAAAGAAGAATGCAACACTGAGATAATGAATTCAATTGCGAAAAGACAAATTAAGAATCACTTCATTTAAAAATCGAAAGGTGCTATTTTATGCAATGCAAATGCTTAAAAATTCATTTGTAAAAATACCTAGTTTTAGTAATTTGAATTTGTTGATGATCATCAGTATAATCCCATGATCATCACAAAGTTGACCTAGTCTTTCTCGTCCCCATTATTTCGAGGTTTTGGCTAAAAACGTTTCTTAATTATAAGACAAACTTAAGGTACATCCCTGTGTGATAAAAGTGAACAAAAAAATTTCTTATCTATGTCAAAAATTACAATATTCATTCTTCCGTTAGTTTCTTGGCTAAAACTAACGGCTATGATCATTTTTCTTCCTCCCTCCTCCCTCTCTATTCCCTGTATCTTTCCTCCTCAACCTTGTAATTGGCGAGTGACGATTTTTATGCAACAGTGATTAGTACAGTAATTCGATGAGTGAATATGGGTTAAACCTGTCTGGATCAAGTAGCGAAGGCCAATAGACAACGAAAATGAAAACGGATCGGATGAAGAAAGATAGCAAAGGATTCAGCGGAAGTAAATACTTCAGTGGAAAGAAATTCTATTTTTGTATAATCTTTCAACCTAACTCTTTATGATATGAATGCTTCAACAATTGCATAAAAGGGATGATTTACTTGGACAATATACAGTTTTTTTCTTTTTAAATAAGTTTTCTATTGTATTTATTACTGTCAATTCTTTTATTTCAATGCTTCAATTGTAGCTTTGATTGTTTTGTTCATATCTATTAAGACTTATTCCTTGATATATTTGTTTCTTTTTTGGCTTAAGTGTGCATTTGACAAATTGGATTTAAATCAATTGATTGGTAGATGACAAAACTAAGCAAGTTGTATGTATGTTTTTTATGTTGTTTATTCAATTTTAAATTTTGCCTTTTCTTGAATCTAAAGTGTCATGCCAAACTGCTGACTTTTAGACCATAGTCATTAATTTTTGCCAAGAAACTAACGAAAGGATGAATATTGTAACTTTTAATATAGGTAAAGAACTTTTTTTTATTCACTTTTATAACATAAGAATATATCTTAAATTTGTCTCATAATTAAAAAATATTTTTAGCCAAAAACTCTCATTATTTCACACGTTCTCAAAGTCTTTATCCTTCTATAAAATAAAATAGTGCAACTACCGATACTTTGTTATTATTATCATAGACCTGGCAATGTGAAAGGCAGCTTGTCAGATCCAGTTCTAGCGGTAGGTAAAATTAATAAATTGCTATTGATGATGCCATATGTAATTAATAATATATCAATCATGGACTTGGTTCAATTATTTATTAAGCCAAAGTCAATTTATAATCAAGTCATTTTAAAAATTGAAGTCTGTTGGTTATGCACATGTGTTGGTCAACTATTACAGATAAAGACTAGGAATGTCATACCTAGGTATCGAATATTATATCGAAATTAAATTTTTAATATTGTGATTTGAATTTTATGATATTTGATATAGTATTTGGTATGCATTTTTAATAAGTTTGGTGTTCGGTATGATATTTAATATTTTATAAAAATAATATCGAAATATCAAATACCTTATCGAAGTATATAGTTAAATAAAATTCATATATATATAACTATATAATACTAGCAAATATATAAAATAGTAACTAATTATTTAGATGTTGAAATTTTAATTACTCTATCTTTATTTAAGTGTTCTTTTTGGGTGATTATTTAACAAAGAGAATTGTTTATACTTTATTTTGAATATTTTTTTACATGTACAAAGGTATTATTATGATATAATTGAGACGTTTCTTAAAAAGCTAAAATCATAATTGTTTATTATACGAATATATGTAAGTTAAAGACTTGAAGTTGATCAAACTATTGTAACCGATTTACTGTATCGTAAAATACTAAAACTGAACTTTAAAATATCGAACCATACTGAATTAATTTGGTATGGTAATGATATAATTTTTTTAAAAATCGTAAATCAAAATTATCGAACAGAACTTTTTAATACCGTACTATACCTTACCATGCCCACCTCTAAATAAAACAGTTGAAAAGTTTCACATAGGATGAAAAATAAAATAAGTAATCTCTTTGATATATATGGTTTGAACAATCCTTTATTTTGATGGAATTTATGTATAGCAAACGCATTTTAAAAATATACGGCTTATATAAATAATAAATAATATTTATTGTAATTCAAATAGAGAAATATTTTCCTCTTGACTATTCTATTGTTTGTATTAGTTGACCCAATAGGACAAGAAACTTGACAAGTTTGCAATTATGAAGTTGCTTTTCACATTGCAATAAGTCCATCTCCAAATCAAACGCAAAATTTTACACTAAATTTAGTGTTAACATTAAATTTTGGGTAAATCAATTTTAATTTACTGTATCAAATTTTACACCTTTTTTTTTCTTTTTATTATTATATTATTATTTCATATTTCATTTATTATTTCTTGTTTCATAAAATAAAATTCTTTCTAAAATATTCATTATATATAATTTTCATGTTGTTTCAAATTATAGTCGTTTAATATAAGATTATTTTATATTATAAATTTTTAAATAATATAAATTGCTAGCAAATATTAAATATTATACATAATAATGGATAACAAAAATAAAAGTGAAATCATTAACAAAATATAATTAAATAAACATTACACAATTAAAAATTTTATTTTAAGTTCTACATGAATATTCAACTTTCAAGATCACAACGGTGCTCCGATAAATCTATTAATGCATTACATAGTTCAAAATGAGTTTCTTTATCCTTAATTTTTTTTATATCGAGCAAGAAATTAATAAAATCGATAATTTTCATCTACTGCCATTTTTATGTATTTTATATTTCAATTTTGTTGTATGTCAATTATTAGTTTGTTAAATGCTTATTATTTTCGATAATTCTATAGTACATTGTATTATTTGTCCACCAATTTATATTTTTGCATTATTTAATTTTTTTGAAGGTTAATTGTACTTATATCCAATTTAAATTTATAGTAGAATTAACATAAATTTAATTTTAAAAAAATCAAGTAAAGGAAAATAATTTATAAAAAAAAATTAAACTTTTAATCTAAAATTAATATATTTGGTGTAAAATTTGGAGTGAGTTGGAGATGGTCGAATAGTAACAATAATAGTAATAAGGTTTACGTCATCGACGATCCCTTAAAATTATCTGCATAATTCACTTAGACACTATAAGTAAGACTAGTACCTATTGAACACTTTAAACTATTCAAAACTTATTGCTATTAGACATTTTTTCATAATCAGCAAAAAATATTATGGGTGTGTGACACACTCGCGGTAACATCGAAAAACGACTAATTAAAAAATAGCACCGCCCACAAAATTATAGAAAAGATAAATTTATATTTAAAATTATTTCAAATACGTTTTGTATCTAAATTTATTTTTTTTTAAAATGTCAACATTATTCTACCTGGCCCCACCCCTACCCAACCCCCTTTCTTCTTCATCTTCTTCCCAAAAACACTTTCTCTTCCAAACCACAAAATTCAATTTCTTTTTTAAAAAATATTTTTCATACTTATACGTCACGGAGTAAGATATAGCGAAAGATTAGTACAAGAGTGGAGAAGAAAGGAAGTTTGCCGACAGTTTACTCATTTCTAGATCGATGTCAAAAAGAAATTGATAGCTCACAAATTTATTCTATCAAGTTTTGGATAACATTTTTGATAAATTTAGTGGATTTATATTTTAATTTGAATAGTAATGTTGTTTGAAAGTGATCGAAAATGGTGATAGATGGACATGGGTGAACTTTTTTTCCTCCAATGCATAATTTTTTAAAATATTTTTTCTTCTTTCTTCGTACATATTCAATTAGTTGATTCAGATTTGAAAGAAATAAAAGTTTTTTTAAAAAAAGAAGAAAAGTTCTGAGCTAAAAATGAAAAAACCTTTGAAAACTAAAATAAGAGAAGAATACTCGTGAGGTGGGATGGTGGGTGCAGGTGCTTTCTCTTTTTTTTCTGGGGAAAAGAAAGTCAATGAAAAAAAGAAAAAATTCTATAAGTTAATTATAGTCAAGCGTCAATAAAAGAAGAAAAAATAAATTATTTTAAGTTTTTTCACGCGCTTAAAAAAAATGCATAACACATTTTTTGTCAAATCAGCATTTTGTGCTTAATAGGTAAACATTTTTGAATAATTTAAGTGTTCAATAGAAATTAGTCCTAATTAGAGCATCTAACTAAAATATGCGAACAACTTTAAGGGAGGTCGATGACTCCTGCATAATATAACGAGGACAAAGACTTCGAGAACGTAGATGACTAGGTCCACAAATTACTAAACTTTTAGTTGGAGTTTGGACATAGATTTTAGTAAAAACTTGAATAAGAGCTTTTGAACTTTGAAGTTAAAAGTTAAAAAATAATATTTAAAAGTTAGAATTCATGTGTTTGAATTATGACGATTCATTCTTACTTGTTGCAATCAATACCTAATGAGCTACTACATTTTCTTAGACGAACCACTATCGATTAAATCGTTTAAGAGAAAATACAATCTATAGAAGAACTCTGTGTCAACTTCTCGTTGACACTAGGTGATCGCGTTAGCGATGAATAAGATTTTTGACTTCTACATTCGATGACAACGTGTAGTGATCATGAATTAGGTATGTGACTCGCGATTCATCAAATACCAAAAATATTGTATAATAACTGATGAAATGTTTCAACTAGTTCGATACCACCCCGAATTCCTCAGATCTCACCCGAATTCCTCAGATCTCAACAAGTTCCAAATTATATTATCAATGTATCTATTTGTTCAATTTTATACAAATTAAAGTGTCTACTTGTGCACACCAAAATTGAAGGACATAGATAACAGTTAAGGCCAAATTTAAGAGCACATTTATGCATTATGCCTAATTAAAATCACTACAAAAAAATGCTCATTTTGAGGGGGTTATAATTGCATTTTGTGTGGGTTTAAAACCCCTACAATTTACTATTACAACGGTTTCAAAAACTCTCGCAAATATTTCATTTAACAATTATTTTTTAACAAATTATTAAATTTCATTTAGCAAGGTTTATCACCTCCACAATTTTTTTGACAACTAATTAAATTTTAATTTGTGGAGGTTCATAACCTCCGCAATATAAATTTTAATACTTTATTTTGCGGAGATTAAATTCTCCCACATGATTGTTATAGTAAAATTTTAATTTTGCAGAAATTTGAGTGCATAATTACGAGAATGAGCAAAATTAAAATAAGCAAAATGACTCCAAAATAACTTTTTCAACCAACCAAACTATCCAAAAATCAAAATACACAACAAGTTTAAAGTGAGAATTTGATTTGAAAAAGATTCATTAAGGATATAATTGTAAAGATCTATTTCTTTATATGGTACTAGAGCAACATTCATCTCAATTATTATTTTTACCGATAATAGATCCCCAAAATAAATTCCTCACACACTGTCCAACTTTGGACGTGAGTAAGATGGTTAAAGAATCTCACGACAGATGAAAAGGAGATGAATGATCATTTCTTTACAAAGGTAAGTCTAGAGGGAAATATATCCAAATTGACAAGAAGTACCATATAAATAACGAAAAGCCACATACTAATAAATGGCGTCCACTTGCAAATATATTTATGGGCAAAACAACTAGTAGCATTTTATAGTATTTGTTATAAAATAAATTAACTTGAAAATTTAAGAAGGAAAGAAAGTAACAGAAATTTTTTTTCTCCGTGTATTTTTTTCTTTGCACCAATCTTGCATATATATATATTATATAGGCACAAGAAGAAGAGCAAATACTAAGTGGGCAAGTTGCCCACTTAAAAGTGGGGCCCACTTGAAAAATTACATCCAATACACAACATGGTGTGGAAAATTACATTCAATACACAACACTCCCTCTTGGATGTCTATGTGTAGCATGCCTCATTAAAAGAAATTTTCAAGAAATAATATACATATTTATTCTGACCACCCATAAATGTTGTGCCTCGTTAAAACTTTACCAGAAAAATCCAGTGGGATAAAACCTTGGCTAAGAAAAAAAGAGTGCAACACGTATTTTACTCCCCCTGATGAAAACATCACTTAATGGGTAAAGATATAGTGCAGCGCGTATTGTACTCCCCCGAATACGATGCATTCCAATTTTGTATCTCATTTTCTCAAAGGTTGAAGTCGGTAATGCCTTGGTAAACATATCTGCTAAATTATCACTTGAACGAACTTGTTGAACATCTATTTCACCTTTCTTTTGAAGATTATGGGTAAAGAAGAATTTTGGTGAAATATGTTTTGTTCTATCCCCTTTGATGTATCCTCCCTTTAATTGAGCTATACATGCAACATTGTCTTCATACAAAATTGTTGGAGCATCTCTGGTCAAAAAAGGTCACACATTTCTTGAATGTGTTGAGTTATTGATTTTAACCAAACACATCTCGACTTGCTTTATGAATGGCTATTATCTCTGCATGATTGAAGTTGTAACACCCCTCAAAAATTTTCCTAAGATTCGGACCCTTTTTGTATTCGTGTAGGGTCTAACTCAATTATTTCGAAGTGTGTGCTTGAGTTAAGATGAGTCCCCGAGTAATTGAAAAGTGTTGGAGGTGATGTGGGGTCACGGGGGACCCCTAGGACCAAGCTAAGACCAAGAAGGCTCGTCGCGGCTAAGTTTTAGGACGAGTTTGTATGAGGAGTCGACTTCTAACGACCCTATCTTTTGAGAGACGGAAATATAGGTGGCCCACGACCTATTAAATTAAAGGTCGTCGAGTCTTCTTTCCAACGCCACCAAGAATGTAAATTTTGGAGTTCAGAGTCGAAAGATATGGTGATCCTAAGATGAACGAGCACAATAGAGATTTTTAGGCCTGGGGTTCAACTATTGGAAATCTGGGCTTGGCGCCGTAGTGGCGCGATGCGCCACTATTGCGCCAGGAACATGCCTCAGTAGTTTGGTCCCTGGCGCGACGCGCCACTAAAAGTTGTGCAGGGTTTTTCAGGCCAAATTCCCAGAACTCAGAACAATGGCCTTAGCGCTGTAAGGGCGCGACGCGCCACTATCGCGCCAGAAACATGCCTCAGTAGTTTGGTCTCTGGCGCGGCGCGCCACTATGAGGTGTGCAGGTTTTAGGCGTAATTGGCCTGGCGCTGCAATGGCGCGATGCGCCACTATTGCGCCAGGTGCGTTTTTGCCTATTTTCAGAACTTTTGAGGAGGGGCAATTTGGGAATTTACCCAAATTATATATATGTTACCCTTGGTCTTTTGGGAACACATTTTTGCAGCCTCACTCTCTCTCTCTAAAAAGCCCTAGGAGCTTCTCTCTCTCTCTCTTCTTCTTCTTCTCCATTTCCAACAAAAAGAGTCCAAGAGCTTCAAGATTTGAGTCCTCCATTGAAGACCCAACACCAAAGTTTTCTTCAAGTCTTCCCTAAGGTATGTAAGGCTATCCAAAACATGGGTTGAGTCCACCCATGTGCCCTACTCTTGCTTTGAGGTTAGATATCCATGAAAAATGTAGCTTCTTGGTATGGTCTAAGTTTAAATGGGTTTTGTTCCCTATTTATTTAATGCTATATGTGTTGATGTTGTTGAGCTAAGAAATTCCTAAAAACCTTCATGTTAGTATGAGTTGATGGAGATGACTTGTTATTATGTTTTGTTGATCTCTTTAGCCAAGTGATTATGTTGCTTAAGTCATTTTCCTTAAATGTGTCATTCTACTTGAATTGTTGAGCTAAAGTCATAGAGTTGTGATGAGTCTTGAGGAAGTGTCATAAATGCTTACCTAAATGAGGCTTGATTGAGTTAATTGGAGTATAGAATTGACGAGTGGACAAGGTCCTAAATAAGACTTGCCATTATGACTTAAATTGAGTTGAGAATGAGGATAGAGTTGATGAGTGGGAAATGTTCCACATGAAACTAGCCGTGAGGGCTTGTTTGAGATGATTGGAGGGAGTCTTATGAGCATAGAGTCATGGGAGGAGTATCGAGCACCGAAGCGGGTAAGAGTATAATCCATACTCGAATCCCAGAAACTACGCCGCCAACATAGATAGGGATGGAACCGTTAAAGTCGAATGCTTCCCATAGGATCGAACCGTTAAAGTCGGATGTTTCCCATTTTATTGTCCTGAAATGATAGGACTTGACTAATCGATGATATATATGATTAGGGAGGCGTTCATGCCCTGACAAGGTATGGACGGACGTGGCAACAATTTCTGATTGTTGTACTATCACCGGCTCATAGGTGATGGTTGTCGGTTAAGAGAAACTCCCATTTAGGCCTTGATAATGCTCCGAGTCAGTTGAGTTAAGTGGCTTATGAGTTAGTCCCGTCTAAACTATTCTTGTTAGACTTAGGACACTCAAGTGAGTTGTCATGTATGTATGAGTTGAGACCCTGAGTTGATGTTGATGTTTCCTTGATGTTTGTTTCATCCGACCATTTTACATACTCGTACATTCCATGTACTAGCACCATTTGGCCTGCATCATTTCATGATGCAGAGGCAGGTACTAGAGATCATCAACCGGCGCTCCGTTGAAGATCCACATACACTCCCAGCTAGTTGGTGAGTCCTCCTAGTTCCCGGGGGATATTGAGCCTTCTTGTACAGTTTTGTTGTTATTTCTTTTATTTTGATTGTTGGTAGCCATGGAATTGTCATTGGCACTTTTTTTACTTGGATAGAGGCTTCATAGACTGGAGTGTGGGGAGGTTGAACGGTTAATTCGAGGAGTCTTATTATATTTATTGTTGAGTTGATGAATGCTTGGCCTTCGACCCTCATATTGCGAATAGCATTTCATTAATTGAGTTTCCGCTAAGAGAATGTGATTGAATGAATGTGTGACTGGACCAGGTGGTTCACTCGGAGGTCAGAAATGGCCTTCGGGTGCCGGTTACGTTTAGGGTACCCTCCCAGGGCGTGACAGAAGTGGCAACCATAGTTTGTTTTGTTGAACGCCATGATATAGTTGTACCATCACATGTAAATAAATAGCTTGTCTGCGATCGCACTTTATGAGGATCAGACAAATATTTCGCATCTGCGTAACCAATCAATTGTGACGTGAATTCATTTGAGTAAAACAATCTCATATCAATGGTCCCTTGGAAGTATCTGAATATATGCTTAATTTCATTTCAGTGTTTTCGCGTTGGAAAAGAACTGAATCTTGCTAACAAGTTTACTGAGAAAGTTATATCTGATCTAGAATTGTTGGCAAGATACATAATGCACCAATTGCAATAAGGTATGGTATTTCAGCACCAATAAGTTCTTCATCATTTTCATGAGGTCGAAATGGATCTTTATTAATATCAAGAGATCTCACAACCATTGGGGTACTCAGTGCATGTGCTTTATCCATGTAAAATCTCCTTAAAATATTTTCTGTATATGTTGATTGATGGATAAATATCTCATTTGCAAAATGTTCAATTTGTAGACCAAGAATTTTTTTTGTCTTTTCAAGATCTTTTATTTTAAATTCTTTTTTTAGACATTTCAAGAATTCCGATAATATTCAAATCCTCAACATATACCGCTATTATGAAAAATTTAGATTCAGACCTTTTCATAAAAACACAAGGACAAATTAAATCATTTTTATATCATTCTTTTAGCAAATATTCGCTAAGACGATTGTACCACATTCGGCCTGATTGTTTTAGACCATATAATTTTTTTTGAAGTTTTATTGAACAAGTTTTTCAGGAATCTTTATATATTTCAGGTATTTTAAATTCTTCGAGAATTTTCATAAAAAAATCGTTATCCAGAAAACCATATAAATAGGTTGTAACGACATCTACAGATGCATCCAAGTTTTTCATGAACTGCTAAATTTATAAGATACCTGAAAGTGATTGCATTCATCATAGGAGAATATGTTTCCATATAATCAATGCCGGGTCTTTGTGAAAATTCTTGTACCACAAGTCGTGCTTTATATCTTATGACTTTATTTTTTTCATTTCTTTTTCGGACAAAAACTCATTTATACCCTATTGGTTTTATACCTTCAGGTGTTCGGACTATCGGTCCGAAAACTTCGCATTTTTCAAGCGAAGCTAATTCAATTTGAATTGCATCTTTCCATTTTGGCCAATCATTCCTCTGTCTACATTCATCAACAGATTTTGGTTCAAGATCCTCATGTTGTTGCATTATTTCCATAACAACATTATAAGCAAAACTATTATCGATAATTACATTATTTTGGTTTCATATTTTTTTTGATGAGACATAATTTATCGAAATTTCTTTATCATTTTCAGGCATCTTAAACTCTTCCAAGGTTTTATCAATTGTTATGTCTCCTGGCTCTTCTTGAGCAGGTTCCATCATATCATGACCATATTGATTATTTTTTTTTCTTTTTCGAGGATTTTTATCTTTGGAATCGATCGGTCTACCACATTTTAAATGTAGTTTAGACTCATTTGCATAATTAATTGTCCTACTGGGACATCAACTCGAATTGGAGCATTAGAAGCTGGACTATGAGATTTAGTAACTCTTGATAGGCCAGTGAATGCATCTGGCAGTTGATTTGCAATATTTTGCAAATGAATTATTTTTTGAACTTTCACTTCATATTTATTTGTACGAGGATCTAAATGAGATAGTGATAATGCATTCCAATCTATTTTTCTTTTCAGCTGCTTATTTTCTTCCCCTAATCCTGGGTATACTGATTCATCAAAATGACAATCAGCAAATCTTGCAGTGAATAAATCTCTAGTTATAGGTTCCAAATATTTTATGAAAGAAGAAGATTCATACCCAACATATATTTCCAATCTTCTTTGGGGTCCCATTTTTTTACGTTGTGGTAGAGCAAGTGAAACATATACTGCACATTCAAATATTCTAAGATGGGAAATGTTCGGCTCTTGACCAAAAACCAATTGTAATGGAGAGACTTTACGATAACTTGTGGATCTGATCCGCACAAGACTTGTTGCATGCAAAATAACATGACCCCCCATAATGAAATTGGAAGTTTTGTTCTCATAAGCATTGATCTAGCAATTAATTGGAGACGTTTAATCAATGATTCCGCAAGACCATTTTGAGTATGAACATGAGCAATCGGATGCTCAACTGTTATCCCAATGGAAAAACAATAATCATTAAATGTCTGAGATGTGAACTCACCAGCATTATCAAAACGAATTGTCTTTATTGCATAATCTGAAAATTGTGCTCTTAACTTGATTATTTGAGCAAGTAATCTCACAAATGTCATATTGCGAGTTGATAATAAGCATACATATGCCCATCTTGTGGATGCATCTATTAAAATTATATAGTATTTGAATGGTCCACATGATAGGTCCACATATATCACCTTGTATACGTTCCAGAAATATTGGGGATTCAATGCCCATTTTGATTACTGATGGTCTAGTAATCAATCAATTTGCCTTGAGAACATGCAAATTGAAGAATTTTTTGGTTCTTCAAAAAGTGTCCATGTGAACTCTCAATTATTTTGCGCATCATATTAGAACCGAGGTGGCCCAACCGATCATGCCAAATAATAAAATCATTTGAGTTAGTAAACCTTTGGTTTACTATGGCATGTGTTTTAACCATGCTAATACTTGTGAAGTATAAGCCGAATGAAAGAACGGGTAACTTTTTAAGTATAAACTTTTTACTCGACATCATTGTAGTAATGTAAAGATATTCATTCTTTTCATCATTTGTAGTCTCAATATGATAACCATTTTGATGAATGTCTTTGAAACTTAATAAGTTTTTTTTTGAGACTTACTACAATATAATGCTTCATTAATTGTTAAATTTATTCCTCCGATAAATACAACTTTAGCTTTTTCGGATCCTTCAATTAATCTTGTACTACCAGATATTGTATTAACATTAGCTTCTTCATAATCAAATAAGAGAAATATTTCTTATCTCTTAAAATAGTGTGTGTTGTGGCACTATCAATAAGACACATATTATCATAATTGATGTTGGATCCATCTGATGATTGGTGAATTTCCATATTCTGATATAGGAGTTAATATATCTGGAGAAAATTAGAACTTCGTGTTGATAACGTGTTATAAAATAAATTAACTTGAAAATTTAAGAAGGAAAGAAAGTAACAGAAAATAGAGAGAGTAGAAGAGGATTTCTATGTAAGTATTTTCATCTCGTATTTTTTTTTTTGCACCAATCTTGCATATATATATATATATATATATATATGCACAAGAAGAAGAGCATTGCCCACTTAAAAGTGGGGCCCACCTGAAAAAATTATATCCAATACACAATATGGTGTGAAAAATTACATCCAATACACAACAATATTAGATTTGTTAAATTATTGTTACTTACCCTTGCCGGTGCATTTAAAATTAGAATTAAAAAAAGACTTAGATTTTAAGAAGTCCAACTTAATTTTTCATTTTAGCTTCTTCATATATACTAGAGCTATCTGGGATGATGAACTAGTAAATCTCTCATTGCTAAAACTATCCTCCTCTCTCCTTTGGCATTTACTTAACCAATTTCGAAACAAATAAATCCGAATGGCAGATGCAGTAGTGAACTTTCTGGTGGAGAATTTGTTGCAACTATTAAGCGAAAATTTAGATCTGATAAAAGGCGTAGACGATGATTTCAAAACTTTGTTGGAAGAACTGCAACGCCTTAAAGCATTCCTTGACGATGCTGCTAAATTCCATAGCGATAGCAGTTTGTGGGATCAATTGGTGAAGGATATTCAAAAAATGGTACATAAAGCTGAAGATGTTATTGATAAGTTTCTGGTTCAAGCGAAGCTGCATCGGGAGAAAAATAAGGTAGGGAGATTCTTCGATGTGAGTCATCTGGCAACAGTTAGGGCTCTTGCAGCTGAAATCAAAGACATTCATGAGAAGGTGAAGAAACTTCGAGAAGACAATAAAGAATCTTTTAGGCCTAAACCAATTCTTGAGATCCCTAAGAAAGAGCATGAAGTAAACCAGGTATGCTAAAAGCCCCAAATATTTTATCGAAATTTTTTGAATATTTAATTTATGTGATATTTGTTTCTTCTGTTTTACACTTGCTTATTTGTTACTCTCTCCATATCATTTCATGTTGATTTTGCACGGCGTTGAAAGAAAAAAAATGAAGATTTGAAATTTGTGTTACTTGAATATTTGTGTGATTATAAATTACTTTTTTTATTTCATTTTAGTTGTCATGATAAGATTTTGTACAATTTTTAAAAAAACATTAATTATGAGCATTATTTGACTAATATACCCTTTATTAATTTTTTAATCTTTATTTATTTATGTGTCTCTTAATTCTACAATAATTAATGCTAAGGGTAAAATTGAAAAAATGTAATTAATTCTTTCATAATTGTTTAAATTAACAACTATTTTTAATATACATGACAACTAATATGAGACGGAGAAAATATTTCATTAATGTGACATTTTTTGGAGACAGACTAAAAGGAAAGTGTGCTACATAAAGACCCCCTAATATAAGACCCAATCCTAGAAAGACTAAAAGAAAATCATGTATTGGATAGGCTGTGTATAATAGATCCTTGTGATCAGGTCTTTCCTCGGATCCCGCACATAGCGAGAGCTTTCGTGCACCGGGCTGTCCCTTATTCTCATTTTATTCTTATTGAGTCTCATTTTACATTTTATTGTGAAAAAAAAGAAGTCAATTAAAAGTAAATATTAAAGTGACTTTAATAAGGACAGTTTAATAAATATAACAAAATTTTTCTTTATTTCTTAAATTTCATGTTCGATCAAAAATGTCACATACATTAAAACATAAAAAGTAATTATTTGGATTTATAGTATTTTTTTTTTAAAGGTTACATCTCCTAGTGCACAATTAAAATTTAGAAATTTAAAATTTGAAAATCTATCACCTAATTTTGAGACAAAGGGAGTATATTCAAAGAAATAAAAAAGAAAAAGTTGCATCCAAATCTCATCTATTCAAATTTGCAAACATGCATCACAAAAAGGAATGGATAAGATTTTATTCATTTCTTTCTCGATTTCTTTAATTTATGTGATACGTTCCATTTTTGGATATTAAAAATTATATACATTTGGATTAATATTTTAAAATATATTTTTTAAAAATTATTTTAATATTTAAAAAATTGTAACTTATATTATTTTTCATATAATTTTAAATATCTAAATTTTACCTTTTTCATATCATGTCATCTAGTCTAATTTAATTTTAAAAAATAATTAAATTGACTTTTGAGACGAGAAATGTGTCACATAAATTAAAAATTATTCGTGTAGAATAGTTTACACAATCATATATATTATGAATATTAATTACTTTTAAAAGTAACAAATATGGATTAACAATATTGAATAATTGAATAACCTATAGCAATTCAAATTACTCATGATATAAAGATTTTTCACACTATGATCAACGGCGGATCCAGGGGGGGGGGGGGGAGTTGTCTGGGTGTACATTTGGATCTCCTTGATCAAAACTTACCATAGATATATTTGGTATTTCTTTTTAATTTTAAGTGTATATATAGATTTTGAATCTATTAAGCACAGGACTAGAGGTTGACTTAGTGATTTAGGAGATTTAAAATCCACCTTGTTATTTCAAGTTCAAGTCCTAAATACTATATTTTTATTTTTTAACTTCTTAATGAAAATCATGAATCTGCCATTGACTTCCCAGTGATTTCAAATATTACCCAAATTTGAAACTAAATATTTTCTAATTTGATATTAAATGTTTAAACCCCTATATAATAGTATTCATACACATTTACAATATCTTATCATATTTTGAAAAAATCAATTACTTGATTTCGTTATATTATACTCTTTGCATTTCAAAAAGAATGACACGAAGTTTAAGAAAAAAAAAAGACTTTTCAATCTTGTAGTCCTAAATTAAAGTTATGTTAAATGTATCAAAATATTTTTTTAATTTTGTGGCCTTAATATGTCGCGTTAAAAGCTAAAATTAAAGTGTTACAAAAAAATAGGTCATTTTTTTTTAAACATACTAAAAAAGAAAGTAGATTATTCTTTTTGAAACAGAGGGGGGATTATGTGGAAATTCTAAACATAAAACGTGAAGGACTCCATTATATAGGATAGGATAACTAATTTGAAATAATCAAAAGAAAAATTTAAATAAATATGAGAATTTTGTATATAATACTATAAAATTCTATGCAAATATGTAATTACAAGAAATTAATTAATGTCTTATAAAATAATTTATGGTCATTTTATTTAAGATTCTTGAAAGATGCATATTTGAAAATATAGAAATAATTGAATTTTTGGTGATGTTGTGTTCATGGTGGAGATGTCTATTTCTAGGCAATTTAGTGGTATGGTCGGTGCTTATGAACACATTTATGCCACCACATTTGACAAAATATGTGAAAACAATTAGTATTCTTTCTTGACTTCCACTAACTAAATGCCCATAATTTTGAGATTACAAATACAACAGAGCCCTCTTGCTTGTACTTATTCATATTGAGATTTTTATTTTTTTATTTTTAATAAAAGGCCGCTAGACACTATGTGTCTATGCCTAGTAGTAAATTTGCCTAAAAATTGTTGTATCTAAGTTTATTGATTTCTTATTTTCTTCTTCAAATTCAATAATTTCTTATTTATGACCATACAGTAATTGTTAAAAAACTAATAAATGCAAATATTGTCTGCTCTGTTTTCTAATGCAATCCGTTTGATTATTATGTTAAAAAGGGTCCTTCTTTGGAGGATGATGAAGTGGTGGGGTTTGATGAGGAAGCTAACAAAGTGATCAAACGACTTGTTGAAGGACCGGCGGAAAGTCTGGATATTATCCCAGTGGTGGGTATGCCCGGACTTGGAAAAACTACACTGGCAAGAAAAATCTATAATGATCCTAAGCTTTCATTTGAATTTTTCAGCATCCTTTGGGTTTACGTCGGTCAGGAGTACAAAGTAAAGGATATTTTTCTTAGGATTCTCCAATTCTTCACAAAACGCATAGAAGATCATCTCAATGAGGATGAGGACACATTAGCTAAGGTGATAAGTGATTTTATGAGTAAAGGAGGAAGATGTCTCATTGTTTTGGATGATGTGTGGGAAGCAAAAGTTGTTGATCACGTAAGGAAAGTCTTCGCAGAAAACAAAAAGGGGCATCGAATCATGATGACCACACGTGACGGATATCTAGCTGCTTATGCCAATCCAGATCCTCATAATCTGAAATTCTTGACTGAAAAAGAAAGTTTTAAACTGTTGGTAAAGAGAGTTTTTGGCAAGGGAAGTTGTCCTGATGAATTAGTAGAACTTGGAAAAAAAATTGCAGGAAGCTGTGGTGGAGTACCACTTGCTGTAGTGGTAATTGCAGGAGCACTAGGAGGTCGTTCGACTACAAATGATTGGCTAAGAGTTCAGAAAAATGTGGCACAACATCTTTTTAAAAATAGCCAAGAGAGTTGCTTGAAATTTGTAGAGATGAGTTACGATCGTTTGCCTCAAGAAGTGCAGACGTGCTTTTTATATTGTGGTATCTTTCCTCGGGGCTTTGATATCCCTTGTTGGAAATTGATTCGCATGTGGATAGCGGAAGGGTTAATAAAGCCCCAGCAGTCATACACTCTTGAGGAGATAGCAGAGTTTCATTTGAACGATCTTGTTCATAGGAATTTAGTGATATTGTTGCAAAAGAGGTCTGATGGTCAAATAAAGACATGTCGTCTTCACGACATGTTGCACGAGTTTTGCAGAACAAAGGCTACTAACAAATGGCTTTTTCAAGAAATATGTACAACAGCTGATAACTCTGTTCCTTCTATACAGGACCCAGATACTTGCCGGCGACTGTGTATTCAACCATCTACTCTGGAAGACTTTCTCCCCACGAAACCTTCTGCAGAACATGTCCGATCTTTCTATTGTTTTTCCTCAAAGCAAAAACAAATTGACTTGTCTCCTAATGAAATCAAACTCATTCACAAAGCATTTCCACTTATGAGGGTCTTGGATGTTGAATCTCTCAAATTTCTTTTCTCCAAAGACTTTAACCAATTATTTCATTTGAGGTATGTCGCTATCTCAGGTGACTTTAAGGCCATTCCTCCTACCTTTGGTAAATTCTGGAATTTACAAACTCTCATACTTAATACAAGTACCTCAGAGTCTACCCTTGACGTAAAAGCAGACATATGGAACTTGTTACAGTTAAGGCATCTCCACACCAGCATACCTGCAAAATTACCACCACCTGCTACCATGAAAGGTAAAACTTCTTGTCTTCAAACTCTTTCTATGGTTGCACCAGAAAGTTGCAAGAAAGATGTGCTCGCCAAGGCCTGTAATCTAAAAAAATTGAGCATTCGAGGGCAAATGGCAGCTTTTCTTGAATCCAAGGGTGGAAGTGGAATCAGCAATCTTGAAGAGCTAAAGTGCCTGGAACATTTGAAACTGTTGAATGATGTTCATTACATGAATAAAACAGTTCAACTTCCTGCAGCATTCTTCAGACTTGTACGTACAGTTAAGAAGTTAACTTTGGGAAACACAAGGTTTGCATGGAGTGAGGCGGAAAAATTAGGGCAATTGGAAGCCCTTGAGGTTCTAAAGTTGAAAGAAAATGCATTCATGGGTGAGACTTGGAAGCCGGAAGTAGGAGGTTTTAGCAAACTCCGGGTATTGTGGATTGAGAGGGCAGAATTAGAAACTTGGGAGGCGTCGAATCTTAGCTTCCCCATCCTTAGGAACCTTGTTCTTGTCTCGTGTGATAAGCTCAACGCTGTGCCACTTGAACTGGCTGATATACCTAACCTTCACGAGATGAAGTTGGAGAACACAAGCAAAGCAGTCAAATCTGCAAACGATATACTGCAACGTAAGAAATCTAAGAACATAATATTCAAGCTCAGCATATTCCCTCCTGAAGCCGAATCCAAGACCGCACAGTGAAGTTGAAAGGTCAGTCAAATTCATTTGTATTATAGTACTTACAGTGTTCGCTAAATTTTGTTTGCAAGGCTATATATCTTCGTTTTCATCTGGTATACATTTTCTGTGACTCCATCTATCTCTATACATGTCTCATTTAGTAGAATATCCCGTTAGACTGTATCTATTGTAATTAATTCATTCTTCTAGTATATATAACAATCTGTAAAACTATAATTCATTCCCTTACATTCTGAATGCACTAAATGGATTACTTTGAGTGCTTTAGCAGCTTCTTTCTAAACCTATCTGCGACACTTTTCCTCTCTTTGTTTCCCTGTTATTTCATTAACCAATTTTCCTTCATTCTGCAGGAGAGACTCGGGACTTCGACCTGGGGTCATGTGTATGATGTCGCAGCATTTCATGTTTTCTGTCGTCCAGTCATCTGATAAGATTGTTCCAATAAAGAAAACCTGTTTGTCTTTTGTGTTTTGTAATATTTTAAATAAATGTTGCTCCCTGGAGTTGTTGTTTTTCAAGTTTCTGATCATGTGTACTGTTTCTTTTTCAATTGTAAGCCTGTTTGCTTCTTTAACTATTCTGTTACATGTGGTTGTATTTGATTTGTTTCAGAGTAAAACAGTTGCTTTTATCTTTCAATGAAGTGTTGTGTGTTTTGTTAACAACTTGGAATCTGTCAGATGAATTGGAAGGTTTCAAGCTCAAAATACAAAACCATATACAGTATATGCAAACTGAATTCTGGATGTTGTGCTTAGAGATAAGATTTTGGCTTTCTAATCCCTTTTACCCATGAAATTTTCATGAAACTTATCATTAAATTAAAGATAATAACTTACTTCTTTTGATGTTACAGAATGTATATAGACTTTATCTTAGCAATGTACGTAGCTATATTTAAGTAGCACGAATCCCTCTTAATTGCATTCCTTAGTTAGCAACTTATGTATTGTATTTATTCATTGCTCACTTACTGGAGTATGACAAGATCTTCCATGGCATCAGATCCTATAGGCTCGTGTTGATCTGTTTTGGCTCTGTTTCAGAAATAGGCTTCATCTTGTTTTGGCCGTGTTACGGAAGAGGTTAGGATTTCTGATCCACGCTTTAAAGTGGTCAGTCTGTGTCACCGCCACAACAGAAGGAGGCGGAGTAGATTTGGAAACACGGTTTGGAAAGTCTATTCGTCACTTCCAGGTTTGTTTCTCTTCTGCAACACATAATCTGGTTTGGAAACAAGAAAGTCTGTTCGTCACTTTGGTTTGTGACACGGAATCTGGTTTGTGAATTCTACGGCTGCTGGCTTCTACTTTGGTTCGGATAATTGGTGTTGTGTGGGCATAGTGGTTGGTTCAGGATTTCTTTCTCTTAACTACTTGTTTGGTTATCTAATTGTTCATTACTTGCTCTAGTCTACAGGTCAGGTACTCAGGTTACTTTATTTTGGATCGACCATTGATTCCTTGGTTGCTAAAATCATTTTAGACTCTATTCATCTGTGTTTTTGGGATCACACACATGCTTCAAGTTATATATGTTTTTGATGAGTTCGTGTGCTGTTTAAATATTTGGATAAAATGACTGAAATTGTAGCTCAAGTAAAGGTGATTCATTCCAATTTAGTTGTAGTCCAGAGACGTTCAGTTGCAGTCTGAACCTCAAGTAATTGACATTACAAGAATAAATTGATTACGAGAGGGTTCAACGAGATATATTGCTATGTGGTATAACCTCATACCTCAACCTGTCAAGTGCTGTTCACTCAACTTAGGACAATTCACTCAGCAGGTCATTTTTCTTTGTTTTATAACTTAAAAGTCACTTAAATGTTGTATTTTTTACTCACTTCAAGGCTCATTAATTGCGGGTGGGTGGGTGGGGAGTGGGGGGAGGGGTTCTGAGGTTGCTCTGAGGTTTTTTTTTCCTCCCAGAGGTTATGGATGAGTTCCCTGAAACACAAAAATAAAGCATAACTATAAAAGTTGAGGTTGTATAAAGGAATATCTATAGCAATTTATAGACGGAAAACCTCAGCCAACCAACGGAATCAATTTGTTATTCCCTGAGAGAGTTTTTTTTTGATTTTCCTATCATTTGTACACGACGATGCAGGTCAAGATTCATCTCTTGTGCATTATCATTCTTGTTCTGTTTCCAACTTTCAAATGGAGCAATTTTTTAGGATACGGCAGTGTCTGAGTAGGATAGATTGATAATTGGAACTTGAAACCTTTTGATTTAAAAATAATTAACTAGAATTCATCTGAAAGCTAAGATACCAAGTTAATAAGACTTGAAATAGCACATTTGTTTTCGGAGTAAGATGTCTTTCAACCAAAACAATGATAGATGAAAACAACAGTTTTACACGAATGAAACAAAGCATATTCAACCATAACAGAATGGGAAAGATGCAAACAGTTTCACAATCGAATTAAAAAAAACAATCCACACGAAGGGGAACTCGAAATGCAACAGACCTAGCCTTATTTCAAAATCACAATATTCCAGCTATTTGTCTGATGACCCCTGGCTTCCAGCAAGCTCAATGTCCAAGTGCTCTGTTATCTCCTGCAGAAAGGAGGAAAATTATGTTAGAAATAAACAAATGGTATTTTCTATTCCAAATCATGGTCGATCCATATATAAACGTAAAGAGCAGACTGCAATTCATAATGTAAGGAAAGAATTAGTTAGTTATGGAACTTCATAGATTGCTATATATATCAGAATAATCAAATAATTACAGAAATAATGTACGTCAGCAAGAAGATTAGTGAAGACTATAGTGTAGATTTAATCATTTCAGTATAAATGAATTCAACTTACCTTTCAATTTCACTGTGCAACCTTGGGTTCATTTTCAGGAGGGAATATGCTTAGCTTGAATTTCTTGCTTTTAGATGTCTTGCTATCCCGAACATCATTTGCGGATTTCACTGCTTTGCTTGTGTTCTCCAGCCTCATCTCTTGAAGGTCAGGTATATCAGCCAGCTCAAGTGGAACAGCATCAAGCTTATCACAAGAGATAAGTACAAGGTGCCTAAGCATGGGGAAGTTAAGATCCGAAGCCTCCCAAGTTTCTAATTCTGACCTTTCAATCCACAAGACTTGGAGTGCCCTAAATCCAGTCTCTGGCTTCCAGGAATCACCCGCAAATGCATTTTCTTTAAACTTTAGGACCTCAAGGGATTCCAACGTCCCCAATTTATCTGCCTCATTCCAAGCAAACCTTGTGTTTATCAAAGTTAACTTCTTCACTGTATGTACAAGTTTGGAGAATGTTGGTGGAAGGCGAAGCGCTTTATTCATGAATAGAACATCATTCAACAATTTTAAATGTTCCAGACACTTTAGCTCTTTAAGATTGTTGATACCACCTTTGTAAGAACCAAGAAAAGCTGCCATTTGCCCTCGAATGCTCAATTTTCTGATATGACAAGCTTTTGCTAGCACATCTTTCTCACAACTTTCTGGTGCAACCATAGAAAGAGTTTGCAGACAAGAAGCTTTACCTGTAGTGGTAGTTGGGGATGGCAATTTTGCAGGTATGTTGGTGTGCAGATGCCTCAGCTGTAACATGTTCCATAGGTCTGCTTTTACGTCAAGGGTGGGCTCTGAGGTACTTGTATTAAGTATAAGAGTTTGTAAATTCCAGAATTTACCAATGGTCTGAGGAATGGCCTTAAAGTCACCTGAGATAGCAATATACCTCAAATGAAATAATTGGTTAAATTCTTTGGAGAAAAGAAATTTGAGAGATTCAACATCCAAGACCCTCATAAGTGGAAATGCTTTGTGAATGAGTTTGATGTCATTAGGAGACAAGTCAATTTGTTTTTGTTTTGAGGAAAAACAATAGAAAGATCTGACATGTTCTGCAAAAGGTCTTGTGGAGATAAAGTCACACAGAGTAGATGGTTGAATACACAATCGACGGCAAGTATCTGGATCCTGTATAGAAGGAATAGATTGATCAGGTGTTGGAGATACTTCTTGAAAAATCCATCTGTTACTAGCCTCCTTTTTGCAGAACTGATACAATATGTCGTGAAGACGACAAGTTTTTATTTGACCATCAGACCTCTTTTGCATTATTATTACTAAATTTCTATTGACAAGATCCTTCAAATAAAACTCTGCTATCTCCTCTAGAGTGAACATAGGCTGCGGCTTTATCAACCCCTCTGCTATCCACAAGCGAATCAATTTCCAAGAAGGGATATAAAAGCCTCGAGGAAAGACACCACAATACAAGAAGCACGTCTGCACGTCTTGGGGCAAATAATCATAACTCATCTTCACAAATTTCGAGCAGCTATCTTCGGTATCCTTGCAAAAATGTTGCAGCACATTTTTCTCAACTCTTTCCCAATCTTTTTTGTCAGGACGACCTCTTAATGCTCCTGCAATTACCACTACTGCAAGCGGTACTCCATCACATTTTTCTGCAATTTTTTCCCCAAGTTCTACTAATTCATGTGGACAACTTCCCTTGCCAAAAACTCTCATTACCAACAATTCAAAACTTTCTTTTGGAGTCAAGAATTTCAGATCATGAGGTTCTGGATTGGCATAAATAGCAACACATTTCTCACGTGTTGTCATCATAATCCGATGATCCTTTTTGTTTTCTGCAAAAACTTTCTTCACATGATCAATGACTTCTGCTACCCACACATCATCTAAAACAATGAGACATCTACCTCCTTTCTTGATATAACCACCTATCGCCTTAGCCAATTCGTCCACATTATCATTGAGATGATCTTCTATGCGTTTTGTGAAGAATTTGAGAATCTTAAGATAAATATCTTTTATTTTGTATTCCTGACCAACGTAAACCCAAGGGATCATGAAAAATTCATATGAAATCTTAGGATCATTGCAGATTTTTTTTGCGAGTGTAGTTTTTCCAAGTCCGGCCATACCCATCACTGGGATAATATCCAGAGTTGCCGCTGGTCCTTCAACAAGTCGCTTGATCACTTTGTTAGCTTCCTCTTCAAAACCGACCACTTCATCATCCTCCAAAGAAGGACTCTTTTTAACATAATAAATGGATTGCATTAGAAACAGAGTAAGAAATGATTACAGTTATTTACTGGTAGGCATCATAGGCTGATGAGTATATGATTACAGTTATAAAGCAAGTAGACAGGTTCATTCCACATAGTCAAACAATAGAGATCATCATCAATCACAGTCATTTTATAGATATAAAGATGTATAAGTATTACCTCTTTCTAGAATATCCAAATCCTCAATCACTCACTGAACAAACAAGTACAGAATAACCAAATCTAAACACTCTGAATGACACCCTTTCCTTTTTAGTGTGTTGCAACATAGAAAATGAAAAGCCAAGAGCTGTTATAAGTTCTTCTTTAATCTCCAGGTAAATGTATTATCATTTATGAGGATTCTATTAAATCAAATAATCTCTCTATTATACCTCATCTACATCGGGGTCAACCTTTTTAGGGAGCTGAAGAAGAGGGGTGGGTTGAAGAGCTTGATTGGTATGACAAAGTTCCTTGACTTGATCATTAATGCCTTTGATCTCAGCAGCAAGATTTCTAACAGTAGCAACATAGTATCGCCAATCAAATAACTTTCCCATTTTGGTTTTGTCTTGATGCAGCTTTGCTTGAACCAGAAACTTATCAATTGCATCTTCAGCTCTATGCACTGTTTTCTGTATATTTTCCACCAAAACTTTCCACTGCTCGCTATTGCTGTTTCCGTATTTTGCAGCATCGTCTAAAAATGCTTTTAGCTGTTGAACAGCTTTAATTAGATTTTTAAACTCTTCCTTTGCACTTCCAATTAGCTGCACATTTTCACTTAATAGCTGTGTCAAATTCTCCAGCAGAAAATTCACCACTGCATCTGCCATATCTACTTTTAATAATTGGTTATTACAAATGTGAGAAGATATTTTTCACATCACCTCAGCTATATATAAATAATGTAGTGGAGTTGACCCAGTCTTTGTTCTTTATTTTTATTTTAAATGCAACTAGCAATAATTTAACAACTGAGAGTAAGGGTTTATAAGACAAATCAAAGAAAAAAATTCAATTCGATTGGTTTAACCTTGAAAACAAATTCGATCATTCTTGATTTGGTTTTATATTAAAAAAAAAAATCAAACCAAACCAACATAATATATTTATACATAAAATTATATTCTTTTTTGTTCAATGTTTAGATATATTCTTTCAAATTTGGACTTGTAAATATTTTGTTTGTAGTCAGATCGGAAGTTAGAATTACATACATTGTTATAGATTTCATATTAGAAGTTAACTTGTAAATATGTATTCAATTTGAATATAGCGTTTAATTTATGAATTTGGTATATTGAACATAGTTATTTTAATGAAAGTATTTTGTACTCATATGCATTTTACTGTCTTTTTGAAGATTCCTATACAATTAACGTTTTAAAGTTCTAGTTTATCACAAAGGTAAGTGAAAATATATTTGATCTTTTTTTAAATATACCATAGTTGGTGCAGTGTATACAATATGGTAGGAAAGAAATAGTTGAGTCTTTTAGACCAAGAAGAGAAATCATCCGGTTCTCTCAAGGCAAATTATTCAGATGGTGGTGATCCGAGGTAGTCGGAAAAAATGATTTTATGTTGATTTGATTTTGTTCATAGATTTAATAAATTGGTGTAATTAGTTTAGTTATTTTTTAAAGAAAATTTTACACCTCTAATTCTGGGAGTATGATTTGTAGGGAGGAAAATGTTTTTCATGAAAATAAGTGGATGTTAAAGCTTTGTTGAATGTGAAGTTTTGATGATGGTCAATATAAAAAACATCATACAAGAATCAGTTTCTAAACATGTCTTAAATAAGGAGCCTTATCAGTACCGATCAAAGCATAAGACCAGCAAAACAAGAGCTTTAGGCCTCATTTTCTTTGCATTTTTAACTAGTAATATATGTGTGTGTATTCAACTAAAAAGTACAACTTTTAAAGAAATTTTAATAAACTAAAAAAAGAAAACTTCAAAATAGATATGAGCAATTCGAAGCAGGAAGAACAACATATTCAGTTATGAGTCCATAAGTAGATATCGAAAGAGTAGAGTGTATACAAATCTTACATATCCCTATCTTGTGGGAGATAGACAAGTTGTTCTTGAACTACAAAAAAAATATTTGAAATCAGGTTTGCAAAACAGGAATGGAGAATCAAAGTTCTGATTGATATTAAGACTCCAATCCTAGAAATAATTCATTCACAATCAAAGGGAAAATAGATCACCCTCCTCAATCAAAACAAAGGCAAAGAAAATCCCAAATGGAAGTAAGAAGATTCAGCATAACATTCAAACAAAGACTAAGTAAAATCATACAACAATGACACATGAAAGTAACACTTTCAGAAAAATGAAACAAAGCAAATACACAAAAACAGAATAAACATGCAAACAAATATACAACTGGAAAAAAAAAACAGTCCATATACATGAACTCCCAACAAGATCAATGTGTCGATCCTCTCCTGCAGAAAGGAGGAAAAATAGTAAATAAGAATAAAGTAATCCATCTGGTATACTATCAAAGCATTCAATTTATATTGAACCATTCACATAAGTAAGAATAGAGTGGGATTCAGAATGTAAGGGGAAACATTAGCTAAATATGGAATTTAATGGATTGATATTAGCAGAAAACTCAAATAACTACACAAGATATCGTTTTACAAGGCATGTTATGCGGATATGATCGTGTAGACAAAAACATAAAGAAGACTACAACAGAGATTTAATCATGTCAATATAAATGAATTCAACTGACCTTTCAAAATTCACTCACTCTGTGTCCTTGGAATCAGTTTCAGGAGGGAAAATGGTGAGGTTGAATTTTGGTTTCTTGCTTTTTATCTCTTTTGCAGATATGACTGCTGTTTTGCTTGAATTGTCCAGTCTCATCTCTTGAAAGTTATGTATATCAGCCAACCCAAGTGGCACACCCTTGAGGTTATCACAGCAGATAAGAACAAGGTGGCGAAGTATTGGGAAATTACGACTTGATGCCTTCCAAGATTCTAATTCCGACCTTTCAATCCACAACACCTGGAGCGCGCTAAAACCTCCTATCTCTGGCTGCCAAGACTCACCTATGAATGCATTTTCTATCAACTTTAGGACTTCCAGGGATTCCAACTGTGCCAATCTATTCGCATCTCTCCAAGAAAACCTTGTGTTTGCCAAAGTTAACTTCTTCACTGTTCGTACGAGTCTGAAAAATGCTGCAGGAAGGTGGAGCGGTTTATTCAAGTCAAGAACATCATTTAACAGCTTCAAATGTTCCAGGCACTTGAGCTCTTCAAGATTGCTGATTCCACTTCCACCTTTGGATTCAAGAAAAGCTGCCATTTGCCCTCGAATGCTCAATTTTTTCAGATGACAAGCCTTTGCTAGCACATCTTTCTTGCAACTTTCTGGTGCAACCATAGAAAGAGTTTGTAGACAAGAAGTTTTACCGGTCGTGGTAGCAGGTGGTGGTAATTTTGCAGGTATGTTGGTGTGGAGATGCCTTAACTGTAACAAGTTCCATATGTCTGCTTTTACATCAAGGGTGGACTCTGAGCTACTTGTATTGATAATTAGAGTTTGTAAATTCCAAAATTTACTAAAGAACTGAGGAAGGGACTTGAAGTCACCTGAGATGGCAACATATCTCAAATGATATAACTGGTTAAAATCTTTGGAGAAAAGAAATTTGATGGGTTCAACATCCAAGACTCTGATAAGTGTAAATGCTTTGTGGATGTGTTTTACGTCATTAGGAGACAAGTTGATTTGCTTTTGTTCTGAGGAAAAGCAATAGAAAGATCTGACATGTTCTGCAATAGGTTTATCAAGGAGAAACTTATTCAGAATAGAGGGTTGAATACACAACCGACGACAAGTATCTTTGTCTTGAATGGAAGGAATAGCTTGATCAGTTGTTAGATGCATTTGCTGAAAGAGCCATTTGTTACTAGCCTCTGTTCTGCAGAACTCATGCAGCATGTCGTGAAGACGACATATTTTTATTTGACCATCAGATTTCTTTTGCATCAATATCACTAGATTTCTATTGACAAGATCATTCAAATAGAACTCAGCAATCTCCTCAAGAGTGTATGTCTGTTGAGTCTTTATTAACCCTTCCGCTATCCACAAACGAATCAATTTCCAACAAGGGATATCAAAGCCTCGAGGAAAGACACCACAATATAAAAAGCACGTTTGCACTTCTTGAGGCAAACGATTGTAACTCATCTCTACAAATTTCAAGCAGCCCTTTTGAGTATTTTTATAAAGATGTTCTGCCACATTTTTCTGAACTCTCACCCAATCATTTGTATTCGGACGACCTCTCAATGCTCCTGCAATTACCACTACTGCAAGTGGTACTCCGCCACAGCTTCCTGCAATTTTTTTTCCAAGTTCAACTAATTCATCAGGACAACCTCCCTTGCCAAAAACTCTCTTTTCCAACAGTTCAAAACTTTCTTTTCCATTCAAGAATTTCAGATCATGAGGTTCTGGATTGGCATAAGTTGCTAGATATCTGTCACGTGTGGTCATCATGATTCGATGCCCCTTTTTGTTTTCTGTGAATACTTTCTTTACGTCATCAATGACTTCTGCTACCCACACATCATCTAAAACAATGAGACATCTTCCTCCTTTATTCATAAAATTACTTATTAACTTAGCTAATGTGTCCACATCATCATTGAGATGATCTTCTATGCTTTTTTTGAAGAATTTGAGAATCCTAAGATAAATATCCTTTATTTTGTATTCCTGACCGACGTAAACCCAAGGGATGCTGAAAAATTCATATGAAAGCTTAGAATCATTATAGATTTTTCTTGCCAATGTAGTTTTTCCAAGTCCGGGCATACCCACCACTGGGATAATATCCAGACTTTCCGCCGGTCCTTCAACAAGTCGTTTGATCACTTTGTTAGCTTCCTCATCAAACCCCACCACTTCATCATCCTCCAAAGAAGGACCCTTTTTAACATATTAATCAAATGAATCACATCACAAAACAGAATGGCTAATCTTCACAAGTTGTATATATACATTTATGTATGGTATAAATAATCTTGCACTATAGTATAATTTGATCTGTAGGACCATACAAGTATTGCATGTTATTTACTAGCGATTTCTTTTGTCATATCAATCAATACTTGTTATACTGAGTCTATCTTACATTATCAATATCATGTACAGTGTGTACTAGGAGTTTCTAATAAGCAGAGTCAATATTTTAAAAAAAGAGAACAAATGAGCTATTTGTTGTGATGATATCATATAAACACCCCAAATACCAACTTGTCACGTGTTTCACATCATAACTATCAGTTATTTAATTTTTCTATCTGAGGGATCAATTTTTCATGAGTTTCACACTCTAATTATTCGTTGAACTACCTCCCATTATGTATTAAAACACACATCAAATATCAGTTGTTTTCTTTACCTTCCCGAACGAAAGTGATAGTTCATGTAGGAAAATGAAATAATTGAAAGTTTGGATGTGAATTTACCATTAACTCTATTTTACTGAATAATGATGATGATTCTAATTGTGTCTTCCTTGTTTCAATTTACCCAACTCTCGTACAAGTATTTAAATGAGAAAAACACAAGTCAAAAGGTCATCTTTAAAAGTCCAAATGGCATTTTAGGTATTAAGCTGATAATTTTTACACATTAATTTATTTTTTATTTATTATTTGTAATTTTATTTTACTGTTAATATTAATGTAAAGACATTAACGATGTTAAGTCGCATGAATCAAACGTATGCAGATTTTTTTTTTTAAAAAAAGGTTAAATTAATTTTAAAAAATAGAAGAAATTATTAATTGGTACATAAAAGATAAACCAATTATGGTGAAATTTATTTACATCCCTCAATTTTATAAAAATTAAATTTCCTCCTCAGGTATGAATAATAGACATTCTTCTCCCCTTATCCTATACAATATCTCTTTTATCTTGACATTTGCCATCCCTCATCTATATAGTATCATATTATATATTATTTATTTATTTTATTCACATATTTATATATAAACTCATTAATATTAAAAGTAGAATTACCTTTTTATGGATTTGTTACAAAATTTAATATTATTTTATATATGTTACTGTATTACATGCATTACGTATATATAAAATATATACATGTTTAATGCTAAAGTCATATAAAAGTTGTTAACATATTTAATGCTACAAGTCTTTTATTAAAAAATAACTAAGAAATGCTACCACATATTTAAAATCATAAATTTTAATTTTTTTTTTATTTCTTAAATTTCGCCGACAATTTAAATTATTGCGCATAAACTCAAATAAAAAATATAAAAATAATAATTATTTCCGAGTTATAATAGTCCAACTCTTGTTTGTTTGTAAACAACTGATACATATGGTTACTAATCTGAATAGATGAGATTTGTGGATACAATGATTGCACCCCTCCCCCCTTTTTCTGGGTGGTGGGTGGCGGGGGATATCTTGACTCACACAATTATTGACATTAGTATTTTAAAATTTCTTCAAAATTTATAATTATATTAGGAAAATATTGTGTGCGAGCTTAATAATTATTTATAATTTTTTTTAACTTGTGTTAGTTAAATAATTTTAAATTTTTTATCGTCGATTTTTTACTCAAACTAGTTATAAAATTTATATAAAATATAAACAATATTTAGAGTAATAATGGTATAATTAAAATGTATAAATTTCAACAAAAAATAAATTATACACTAATTAACTAAAGTAGAATAATTATTATTTTGTTTTACTTTTTTCCAAAATGTTCTTTCTAAAGCAGGCACTTGAAGGAACTACTACTTACTTGAGCCTCTAACTTCCTCAGAAAATCCAATAATATAACCAAAAAATATAAAGTTTTAAAGTTTTCAAGATTGAATCAAACCTGCTCGTGGACACCTTTTTTAGGGAGCTCAAGAACTGGTCTAGGCTGAAAAGCTTGTTGATTGTTTTCTCTTAATTTTTTCACCTTATCATGGATCCCTTTAATCTCAGCTGCAAGATCCCTAACAGTAGCAATATGACTAACTTTATCAAAAAATCTTCCAACTTTATTCTTTTCTCGATGCTGCTTCGACTGAACTAGAAATTTATCAATGACATCTTCAGCTTTATGTACAGTTTTTTGAATATCCTTCACTAATTGATCCCATTGTTTGCTATCACTGTGATATTTCGAAGCATCGTCAAGAAACGCTTTCAAGCGTTGTACTTCTTCTAACAAATTGTTGAATTCATCATCTACGCCTTTAATTAACAACACATTTTCGCTTAATAGTTGCAACAAATTCTCTACCAGAAAGTTCACCACTGTATCTGCCATCTAATAATCTCTTTCTTTGGCTTGGTTAACAAATGTGAAGAGGGTATTTTAATTTAGCTGTGAGAACTTCACTGTACCAGTATATAAAGACAGTAATACGCGGAAAAGGATTTTTTTTTACAAGTTGATTAATAAAGTCTTTCAAAGTGGGGTTTATTACACAGATTTTATTACTATCTCGTTAGGATAGAAATGTTATTTTCAAAAGATCCTCAACTTAAGTACAATAAATTCAAGTACAAAAAAGAAAGAAAATAGTATAGAAAACATAACAACTAACACAAAGGAAACAGTGTAAAACCTACAAGAAAAGAACAAGAACCATAAAATAGTGAGATAATCTAAATACACTAAACAACAGATGATAATTGATAGAAAAAGTAAAACCTACAATAATATGGGCATACAGCTACAACACCAACGAGCCTAAACTCTCAAAGTAAAATAATCATCCACTCCCTAATAACCTTTCCCCAAAGTACGCATCCTTCATACCCTGTTATTTAAGGTTATGTCCTCAGTAACTTGAAATTGTGTTGTGTCATACCCAACTGCCTTTCCTCAATCCTTCTTTGTCCTACCTCTGTCTCTTCTTGTACCTACTATAACCAACCTTTGGCACCTCCACTGGGGAGTGCATATCTCCTCTTTACATGTTCAAACCATTTTAATCTCGCTTCCTTCATCTTATACACCACGAAAGTCACTCCTACCTTATCCTGAATATCCTAATTCATAATCCTATCATTCTTTGTATGCCCACATATTTACCTCAACGTTCTCATTTCCAAAACATGCGTCTTATGAATATAAGAGTTCTTGGCTAGCCAACACTTCATCCCATACAACAAAGTCAATCTAACCACGTCGCACCAATATATAAAATAAGACTCTGGATGTAAGTATTCACTTTATCCACATCACACCTATACGATGTGTGATATCATCATCGATGTCCCCACTTTCCTATATTACAAAATCAGGATACTTAAAACTATCTCTCTAGGGATGGCACAGGATACTTAAAACTATCTCTCTAGGGATGGCACAGGATACTTAAAACTATTTCTCCAGGGATGGCATGTGTGTCAAGACCCACTTCCACGCTTCCCTCTTGCATTGCATCACTGAATTTGTATTTCAAATACTCTATTTTGGTCTTGATTAATGTAAGACCCCGTAAGATGACTGAATTCAAATACTCTATTTTGGTCTTGATTAATGTAAGACCCCGTAAGATGACTAAACCTAAGTCTACGAGTGGATCAACGATCCATAGGAATTTTCACGGGCCGTAGAGGCAAGGTGTAGATAAGGGTTCAGGGTTGGAAAATTTGTTAAGGCACAAACAGGGTCGATGAGTCCTTTGGACAACTCATAGGGAAAAGAATGATCTGTAGAAATAAGTCGTAGAGCAGGCTTTGAACCCTGCAACCCATTTAGCCTCAGAATCCACTCTCGTTTCAACAGGACGAGTCGTATAGGGGAAGACTCATCAAAACATGTCGTAATAAAACTTCAGAGGCTACCAACTTGTAGGTTTTTCAGACCTACAAGACAAGCCTTTTTGACGAGCCGTAAAGAGGACGACGAGTCATAAACACGACCCGTAATAAAAGATCAGAGACTCAATTTTTAGGTCTATATCAGGACTTGCTGGACCAGTCGTAAGCTCGTCATAATGTCTGACCGGTAGACCCTATCCATAGAGTTGCCCAATTGGAATTTTAATGAGGGGTAGTTTGGTATTTTTTTAACATTCTAATAATGTATGTGGACGTTTTAACGACTAGATTCATTACAAATGGTATCATATATACTCCTAAAACTCTTCATTTTCCCTCATAAATTCCCAAATAAATTTTAGACTTATGTCCCTAAGGTTCCTCAAGAGTTCATCAAGCTTTCACTAGGGCTTCTTCAAGATCAAGTCTCTTATCTCAAATTCAAGTCCAAATTCAATCAAGTTATGTGTGGATTGATTCATGAGTCCCTTCCACTCATGGAGTCCAAGGTCTAATTCAAAAATCTCATTATTTTTGAACTTCAATTTTGATGAATTATGTTGGGCTAATTCAATTTCGTGTTAAACCATTATTTGTGATCATTATGAGTATATTTTTACGTAAATCACATGATTTCAGGATGAATTATGAAATCCCATGAATGAAACTGTTCTTTATGATGAATTTATGAAATTTGACCATGGAGTCATATGTTTTTCAAGGTATTCTTATGGTTATCAATAAAATTGATTATGTATATTAGTTTTCACTCTAAATTTAAATATGAATTATAACCATGAATTATGAACATGTTTCAAATTATGATTTTCATTCAAGTTAGGGAAAAATGTGACTTAGGGCCCTATGTGGTGACCTAAGGCCTAATAACATGAATTTTGGAAGTATAATTCATAATATGGAAAAACAATACCCGTATTGAACTTATATTATAAAATGAGCTACTCCATGAATTATGAACCTATGATCATGTCTTTGATGAATGATAAGTATGATTACTATGCTATGTATATATTTCGTGGGATTTGACTTAGCACTAAATGGACTTGAGGTGGGGGCCCTACCAAAAACATTAGTAGCAACCTCATGTCTCTTAAACTACGTGCTACCATAGTTTGCCTTCATGTCTTAGCTAGTAGATCCACATATAGCGTATGTACATTACCTACCTAGCGGGGTAGTGTCTACCTTGACAAGTAGATTTCCCTTTTTTCTAGTGTAGGGGCAACATCAGAATTTCATGTTATAGCTCGCATGGTCTTATTGTCAGTTATGGTTCCTATCCCAGACTTATATATGAGTATTATGCTATTTTATGATCTTCCACTATGTCATTTAAATGCTTTGATCATCATGATATTTCTCATGACTTTACTTATCCTTTTGTCATGTATAATATTGGTCATTGCATCTTATGATTTATGTTGCATGTCATGCCCACATACTTAGTACATTCAAACATACTAACGCAAATTTTATCGACATTGTATCATAATATAGGGGTTGAGGTTGAGGATCATATCCACCCACGTGGCTAGTGAGCTTTCTTATTCCGGCAAAGTCTTGGTGAGTCCTCATCTATCGAGGACAAGTTATGAGTTGCCATTTCTTATTTTTCAAAGACTTTTGTTATGTTTTCATATTGAGGATGAGCTAGGGATATGTCTTGTCCCACCCATGTTTATAATTAGAGGCATCTAGTTGGACAAATGTTTTGAGTCTATGTTGTCATGTGACTTTCTTTGTTTACTATTCATGGTTTAGACTCTCTTATGATTTTTTTGTTTTTACTTTACTTTATGTATGCTTATGATATGAACAAAAGGCTTGATTGGAGCCGTTCAGAGTTTTGATTGCTGTGTTATGACTAGGCTCTTGGTCGAATCATGATAAACTTGGTATTAGAGTACAAGGTTTAAGATGTCCTAGGGTGTCTAATGTGCCCCGTCAAGTAGAGTCTTATTCATAGATGTGAAACATGCCTCATGTATGAATAGTAGGCTATGAGTTATTTTAGAAATTCTCACTCATTTCATGATTTATGTTGCGCGATCGAGTGTGTTCTAAGGCTTCATTTCCCTAATGATTGTTTTTTGCGATTTTTAGAAAAATGGCTCCAAGAAAACCACCATTGCCAAAAGGAACCAATGCTAATGAAGCCCGAGCTTCCCAGTTCCTCAACACAATGGCCCCCTACCGAATAAAGTGACTAATGTGGAGTTTCAGACCGCTAGTACTATGCTAGCCCAAGTGGTGACCAACCAAGGGGTTGTATCTCCTCCTAATGATCCTATGCTCCAGCCTTAGGAGTGAGGTACTTTGCATGAATGAACCCTCCGGAGTTTCATGGCTCAAAAGTTGATTAGGATCCTCAAGAATTCATAGATGAGGTCTACAAGATAGTGAGTATCATGGGGGTGACTTCAGAAGAGAAAGTGGAGTTGGTGGATTACCAACTTAAGGGTGTTGCTCAAGTTTGTACACTCAATAAAAGCTGGAGAAGGCGGATGAAGGTCCTATTGAATGGAAAACTTTCAAATTTTCTTTCGTTGATCGCCTTTTCCCTCTTGAGCTAAGGGAGGCTAAAGTGTTGGAGTTTATAAATCTTTGACAAGGTAATATGGGGATGAGGGATTATGCCCTCAAGTTTACTAAGTTATCCAAGTATGCTCATTTATTGTTGTCGATCCACGTGTATAAATGAGTCAATTCATATCAGGGGTGTCTGACTTGGTTGCTAAAGAATGTCGTACTGCTATGCTTATTAAGGAGATGGACATATCTCAGCTCATGACTTTTACCGAACAAATTAAAGGAGAAAAATTCAAGGAGATGAAGATAAGGGATTTTAAGAGGGCCCGATATCAAGGTGAGTGCTCCACGGTTAGAGCCAGTAGTAGAAGTGGTCCCTCTCAATAAGGACAAGGTTCGAGGAAGAAGTTTGCTAAGGATAGAGTGTCATACCCTAAATCTCAATAAGGAGGAGTTATGAATGCTAGTAGCCCTTCTTTTCCTAAATATGCAAGGTGTGGAAGAATCATGGAGGGAAATGCTTAATGGGAACGGAAACTTGTTTTGGATGTGGCAAGATGGTCCATAAGCAACCCGAGTGCCCTTAAGTTGCTAACAAAGGCGGAGAAGGTCATCCTCAAGTAAGTCAAGTGCAACAAGGTGCCCAAGCTCAAACTAAGGGTGGTTAACACAACAACCGATTTTATGATCTTCATGCTAGGCAAGATGGATGAGACTCCTGATGTGGTCACGGGTATGTTATGGATATTTAACTTTGATGTCTATGCATTTATTGATATGGGTGCCAACTTGTATTTTGTTACTCCTTACCTTGCTATGAGATTTGATGTGTACTCCAAAGTGTTATTAGAATCTTTTTTGATTTATACTTCCGTTGGTGATTCGATAGTAGATAAGAGAGCCTATAGAAATTATCCCGTGTCGGTCTTACACAAAGTCATTCCATGTGATCTTGTTGAACTTGAAATGAATAATTTTGACATCATTATTGGTATGGATTGGTTACACGCCGCTTATGCATCTATATGTTGTAGGACTCGTGTGATTAAGT
Organism: Solanum dulcamara; assembly: GCF_947179165.1. Taxonomy (NCBI): domain Eukaryota; kingdom Viridiplantae; phylum Streptophyta; class Magnoliopsida; order Solanales; family Solanaceae; genus Solanum; species Solanum dulcamara. The sequence continues at coordinate 63,564,633 of NC_077246.1, forward strand.
TTCACTTTCCTAATGAGCATTCTTGAATAGAAGGGTAATGATTCGGTGGTTAAGGGTCGATTCATTTTATGTCTTAAGGCTCAAAAAATGATTTGCAAATGATGCATTTATCATATTGTGCGAGTTAGGTATGTTTACTCTGAAACCCCTACTCTTGAGTCGGTCCCTATAGTTAATGAGTTCTCTGATGTGTTTATCGGATTTGCCCTATGTTCCTTCAGAAAGGGAAATTGACTTTGACATAGATCTCCTTTCCGATACCCAATCTATTTCTATTCCTCCTTATAGTATGGCTCCGGCGGAACTTAAGAATTTGAAAGAGCAACTAAAGGATTTGTTAGATAAGGATTTCATAAGGCCAAGTATTTCATAATGGGGTGCTCTGTCTTGTTTGTTACTAAGAAGAATGGGTCACTCCAAATGTGTATAGATTACCGGCAATTAAATAAGGTTATCATTAAGAATAAATATCCAATCCCGAGGATAGATGACTTGTTTGATCAATTGCAAGAGGCAAGTTACTTCTCCAAGATTGATCTTCATTTCGGTTATCATCAATTAAGAATAAGGGAGTGTGATATTCCTAAAACGGCATTTCGAATAAGGTATGGTCATTTTGAATTTGTGGTAATGTCATTTGGTTTGACTAATGCTCCCGCTATCTTCATGGACTTGATGACTCATATTTTCACGTCATACTTGGACATGTTTGTTGTGGTGTTTATTAATGACATCTTGATTTATTCTCGGAATGAGAAAGATCATATGGGCCACTTGAGGATTGTGTTGCAAATATTAGAGAGAAGCAATTATTTGCCAAATTTAGTAAGTGTGAGTTTGGCTAAGGGAAGTTGCATTTCTTTTCCATGTGATGTTTAGTGGTGGGATTAAAGTAGATCCAAAAAAAATGAAAGCGGTTAAGAATTGGCCTAGACCGTTATCTCCTTCGGATATTAAAAGTTTCTTAGATCTAGCCGGCTACTATAGAAGGTTTGTTGAAAGATTTTCATCCATTGCTTCACCCTTGACTAAATTGATCCAAAAGAAGGTAAAATTTCAATGGTCGGATAAATGCGAAAAGAGTTTTCAATTATTGAAGGATTATCTTACGTGGGCTCCTATTTTGACATTGCACAAAGGTTCAGAAAGGTTTGTTGTTTATTCTGATGCCTCACGTGTTGGTTTGAGTTGTATCTTGATGCAACATGATAAGGTCATAGCATATTCTTCTAGGCAACTTAAAGTGCATGAAAGGAACTATCCAACCCATGATCATGAACTTACAGTGGTTGTGTTTGCTTTAAAAATTTGGTGCCATTATCTTTATGGGGTGCATATTGATGTGTTCATCGACCACAAAAGCTTGCAATATGTGTTTAGCCAAAGATACTTGAACCTTAGGCAATGGAGGTAGCTTGAAATCCTAAAAGATTATGAAATGAGTGTATTATACCATCCAAATAAGGCAAACGTTGTAGCTGATGCTCTTAGTCAGCTGTCCATCGGTAGTGTTGCATATACTGAGGAAGGTAAGATGGAGTTGGTTAAGGATATACATAGATTAACACGTTTAGATGTGCATTTGGTTGACTACAATGATGGAGGTGTTCTTGTACACAATAGCTCAAAATTTTCTCTTGTGGCTGATGTTAAGGCCAAATAAGAAATTGACCTGGTGTTGGTTGAATTGAAGAAGTCTGTTGCTGAAAAAGCATTGAGGCTTTCTCCCAAGGAAGAGATGGGGTATTACGTTACTGAGGTCGTTTGTGTGTTTCGAACATCGATGGGTTAAGAAAATTAATATTGAATGAGGCCCATAGCTCTCAGTATTCAATGCATCGGGATTCACCAAGATGTATCATGATTTAAGAAAAGTATATTAGTGGAATGGCGTGAAAAAGGACATAGCAGAGTTTGTGGCTAAGTGTCCTAATTGTCAACAAGTTAAATTGAGCATAAAAAATTGAGAGGTTTAGCTCAAGACATAGAGATTCCTATTTGGAAGTGGAAAGATGTGAATATGGACTTTGTAACAGGTTTTCCTCGTACTAGAAGACAACATGATTCCATTTGGGTTGTTGTAGATCAAATGACTAAGTTGTCTCACTTTATACAGGTTAAGACTTCTTATGGTGCATTCGTGAACTTGTGAAAATTCATGGAGTTCCTTTGTCAATTATATCGGATAGAGGTACTCAATTCACTTCACATTTTTGGAAGTTGTTTCAAAAAGATCTTGGTACTAGAATCAAGCTAAGTACCACTTTTCATCTTCAAATCGATGGACAAGTCAAAAGAACAATTCAAACTTTGGAGGATATATTAAGAGAGTGTGTGAAATTTCTCCACCAGTCTCCTCAAGATGGATGATTTCTATAGGATATCGTTCTTGTATGAATTTAAAATGATTCACAGAAATGGACACACCCTTCCTCATTCTCATTTCCACCACTCTCTCCCAAAACTTTCATGGTATGACTTAGTAAATTAATACCCTTATAATTATTATAATTTTGGATATCACCCTTGTTCTCTTACAATAAGATCATTGTACTCCATCTCTATTTTTGGGGATATTTTAGCCATTTTAAAAATGAAATTAAACAAATTAATCAATCACTCCATACATGTCTTGTCTGTTCATTTCCAAAACTCCATCGAAATTTCATTTGGTCTAATCAATCTTTCTCTGCTCATCATGATAATAGTACGATTAACTTCTTCAACCTTAATACACCTACGGTACCATAATCCCAATGTCTCTCAGAGTGCTCCAAATCACCTATCATAATATTTTTGTCTCCTTCTTCATTCAAAAGTTAATGAAAGTAATCTTGTCATCTTTGCTTAATAAGAGTCTCTTCCGCCAACACCTTACCTTCCTTATTTTTGATGCACTTCACTTGATCCACATCTCTCGCCTTTCTCTCGCTCGCCTTCGTGAGCCTTATAGTTTCTTCTCTCCGCCTTTGTTCATTAGCTGAGTATACAGTTGTTCAAAGGTTACTGTCATTACTATTGTAACCGCTGCCTTAACCTCTGTCTTTTTTCGCCTTATAAATTTCCTTATTCGATTTAGAGAATGTACCCACTAAAAAAATCTCGTGGTCCTGATAATGATTTGATTTAGTTGAACAAGTGTCATAAGTCTAAGTCATCAGATTGATGACTGAATAAAAGAGAAATTGAGTTTTTTTCATTTGAAAGGGTAAAAATAATGAGTTAATTATTTTAAATCATGTGATATAATTTTGAAATTAAAAGATATTTTTTTAATTTTTAAATATAGGTCTATTGGTGAAAAAAGTAAATATATACTATTTTTAGACGACAAATATAACACACTATTTTTTTTTTTAGCAAGCGTCTATTAAATCGTAAAATTAATGATTTCCTTTTCCCAAAAAGACTTGCAAGTACTAGTCTAGTGTGTGTTAGTTGACCGAATACAACAAGAAACTTGACAGGCCCTTTTCACATTGCGATAATGAACAACAAAGTACTACTGTTGACACTAATTTTTAATTTCACCAATCTCATATTAATTAATTATTATATTAAAAATAATTATTTATATTAATTATTTATTTTATTAAATTAAAAAAAATTAATTAAAATTATTATTACAATTAATTCTTTTTTAAAATATTCATATTTATTTAAAAAAAATTCAAAAAGTTTTCTAAGAAATGAATTAGTAAAATTATTTTTTCATGTATAATTTCTAAGTATAATATAAAGTAAAAAAGGATCAACAAATATGAAACAATGAGAAAATAGAGTAATATATAGTGAGGACTAAGGCCCTATTTGGCCCCAAATTTCCAAATACTATTGGCGAGTTATTTTTGGGAGAAATTTTGGTGAACTTGTACCATACGTTTGACCTCAAGTTTTTTTAAGTTTTGATAAAATTTTAAAAATTATTATTTTGTACCCGTAAGTTCTAACAATTATTAAAAATACCCATAAGTTTTTGTTGTCATTTTATAATGAACATATTCCGTTAAAAGGACGCTTATAACATAATTGATAACAATCAACAACAACTAAATATCATTATAGACAAGAGCAATACATTAGTCAAATTAAAAATAAATTATTATTATTTTTAAATCTTGTTGCTCGTAATACCAAACTATTCTTTTATAAAATCTTGGTTGATCATATTAATGGAGTAAATTGGTAGATAAATACTTAATTGAAATTAATAAATGATTGATGTTTTTATAAAATATAAAATTTTATGGTTATTTTTAAATTTTTAAAACTTCCTAAGTTTCCAAGTTCTACTTTTTTTTAGAACTTGAAAACTTGAAAATTTTGCCAAAAATATTTGCCAAGTAATGACAAATTGTATAGACAAACACAAATTCTCAAATGTTTTTTTAAATATTTTTCAAAAATTACTTGAGATCAAATACTACCTAAAGCTTCGACAAAGACTAGGTCAACTTTTACATTTAAATCTTCGAGCACCACCAATTTATTAACTTTACCTACCAATGTGGAGTGTGAACATTTACGTAGAAATTCGAATTGAACATCTCTAGTTGTTGGTAATCCTAATCATATAGAATCCCTTTTTCTTCCCTAAGATCACTAGTGAAAGGGAAATATCACTTGGCCACAATAATTAAATGTAAGTGATTCTCATTCTGTTTTGATTTATCAAATTGAATTACGTTTAATATTTCTTTTATTTTATTTTATGTGGTATTTTTTTATTATTTCGAGATTCAAATAATTTTTCGAACATAATTTTTTCATATATCTTTCAAGTCCTTCATATCTAAGGTCACATGCTCTTAGAATATCTTGTTTAATCACCTTCGCCTAATTTTGAGTTGATTTATCAGATTGAATTACGTTTAATATTTTTCCAATTCCAATACAGACGACATCTTCCTAATTTCGAGATTCAAAGATGTTATTATATTTAGTCTTTACCCATTTTTTTATATATATATTTAAGACACTAAAATGAAAAGGCTACTTTCAATATTGCTTCTTAGCTTTCTGTCAATGTACAATTGGTAGAAAAAGATAAATAGATTAAAGTAATGTGACATGGTTAAAAAAATGAATTTAAAAATTAAAGTGAGATCATAATTCACATGCTTTTCAGTAAAATTTGTGTATATAGTACTAATTTGTTAATATAATTTGAATAACATTTTGATAGTATCTTATCAAGTTGGTGTAGATTCCAAATAGCCTTATTCATCCATTACTCTTTCGGTTTACTTTCTTCAAAATGAAATGATATTACATGATCAAATGACCTT